>NC_136063.1:434844181-435491681 GCF_964261635.1 Lissotriton helveticus
TCCGCAGTAGCTTTCGGCAAACTGTCATAGACCTGTTGGTGGAGAACACGTAATTTAGCAGTCAAGTCATGTAAGTAATCCACCAACATAGGGTACTCGATGTCACTGTACTTCTTGGGCCTTGGGACACCCCAAACATTGGCAGGACGACCAAACACAATTTCATATGGGCTAAGTCCCACACGAAAATGTACTGTCGTCCTTGTTGACAAAAGAGCCAATGGCAAGGCATCTGGCAATGTAAGACCAGAGCTTGCTTGTATCTTAGCTAACTTCAGCTTCAAAGTGCCATTGTAGCTCTCGACAAGTCCAGCTGGCTGGGGGTGATTCGCAGCATGACATTTCTGATTGATACCCAAACCCGCACACACTTTCTTCATGATCTGGCCCACAAATTCACTCCCATTGTCGCTCCATACAATTCTCGGCAAACCATACCTAGTGAAATACTCCTTGAGCAAAACCTTGGCTGTAGACAAGGCAGTATTATCCTTTAGGGGGTAAGCCTCTATCCATCTGGAAAAGGCGCACACAACCACAAGGACATACTTCAAATTATTGCATCCCTCCATGTGAATATAATCTAGCTGTATCACTTCAAACGGATACGTTGGAGGAGCAAAATGACCAGCTGGAGTTGGAGTTCCCTTTCCAGGATTATGCATCAAGCAAATCATACAATGCTTCACCAAATTCTCAGCACATTTAGGAATTCCAGCATTCTGCCATACTGGAGCCAACAACTTACATATCCCTTTCGAGCTTATGTGAGCCATTCCATGAGCCATAGTAACCACTGGGAGCACATACGCATCAGGCAACAACCATCGCTGTGCTCCAACAACTCAACCCAACATCCTGTCGAATCCAACATACCCGTTCTTTCTCTCCACATACTCACTTCTTTCTCAGTAGCTTCAGCCTGAATCAACTTCACACTTTCTATTGTGTCTTCACACATTCCACTTTCCACAACCCATCTTGCAGGGCCTGCAACATACATTAGACTCGCCATATCTCTCGCCGTTTCTTTCGCAACTTCATCTGCAAATGCATTTCCTCAACCCACATCATCCACAACCTTTCTATGCGCACTACACTTCACAATTCCCATCTGCTTTGGCAGAGTCAGTGATTCAAGAAGTTCATTCACCAATTGTCCATGCTGAATATTCGTACCATGGGAAGTAAGAAATCCTCTCTCTCTCCACAAGTGTCCAAAACTATGAGCAACACCAAACGCATACAGGCTATCAGTATAGACGTTCACTCGCTTTCCTTCTGACAACACACACGCTCGAGTCAATGCTATTAGCTCTGCTGCTTGAGCTGAATTCTGTGCAATACGTGCTGTTTCAACAACTGTATGTAAAGTTGTAACGGCATATACTGCAGTCGTTTCTCCATTCGAAAGCTTAAAACATGAACCATCTACCCATAGAGTACCATCAACATTCGAAAGAGGAGTATCTTTTAAATCAACTCTAGCCTTTGTTTCTTCCTCTGTCCGAAGAAAACAATCATGCTGTTCCTGAACATCTGTCTCTACAGAAATCGGTAACAACGTAGCTGGATTCAACACATTGCATCTTTTGATGTGTACATGGCTAGCCAAAAGCGTCAACTCATAACCTGACAAACGTGCACTAGTAAGGTGCTGTGTCTTAGTCCTATTCAATAAGGTATCCACTGCATGTGGGACCATCACAATCAACATATTATCCAATGCCAAACCAGCAGACTGTCGGATAGAAACAGCCGCTGCCGCTGTAGCTCTCAAACACCTCGGCAACGCTCTAGCTACTGGATCTAACGTCGCTGAAAAATACGCACATGGACGTTGCTTTTCTCCAAATTGCTGCGTCAACACTGACAATGCACAACCTTCCCTCTCGTGTACGTACAATGTAAAAGGTTTACTGTAGTCCGGGGTACCCAACACCGGAGCAGAACACAATGCATCACGTAATTCTGAAAAACTTTTCTGACAATCATCAGACCAAGGGAGAGGATGCGGAGTGTCTTTAAGAGTCAGTGCCAACAGAGGTTTCGCTAGCAAGGAAAAATTGGGGATCCATTGTCTACAATACGAGGTGATACCTAAGAAAGCACGCACTTCTCTCTGTGTGGATGGTACATTCATTTGGGCAATCGCTTGAATTCGTTCTGGGGTCAGTCGTCGTCCCTCCTTCGACAAGAGATGACCTAAGTAGGTCACTTCTTGGCGGCAATACTGTAACTTTGAAGGCGACACTTTATGATGAAGGTCAGACAAATGTCGTAACAAAGAAAGAGTAGCTTCTTTACAAATCTCTTCATCATCAGCAGCGACCAGCAGATCATCAACATATTGGATAAGAGTATCACCAGAAGGCAACACAAAATTATCAAGCTGAGTTTTCAACGCCTGACTATAGATTGAAGGACTTTGACAATAACCTTGAGGAGCTCTCTTAAACCAGAAGCTTGGGCCTTCTAAAGAGAAGCCAAAAATATCTCTACTCTCCTCAGCAATCGGAATACTAAAGAAAGCATTCTTCAAGTCGATTACTGAAAACCAAGCCGCTGAAGCAGGAATTAGAGTCAACAAAGCAGTAATGTCCGGGACAACAGGAAACTGTGGCACCACAATCTTATTCACTTCTCGAAGATCGATCACAAACCGATACACAGGTGGCTGAGAAGCATCAGTACGCTTAAAGACAGGCAGAACAGGACTGTTACACACATTACCTCTCATTTCTTCAACTACACCCTTCTCAACCAAATCATAGATAATCGCTAGAAGAGCTCTCTCGCCATCACTAGATATCTTATATTGGGGAATACGAGGTAGCCTAGCATTCGACTTGAGAGTAACAACATAGGGTGGAATCTGCAAGAGACCAACATCATTGCGACCTGTAGCCCAAAGTGTATCAGGAAGAGAACGCAATTCCAGTGGAAGACAATCTTTAGACAAATACATCGGGGAAATCACTTTCTTACCCATCGTAAGATGTACTCCCGCAGGAGAGCAATGTAATGTCGCATGCAATCTTTTCAGCAAGTCCAAACCCAACAGATTCTCATCACAACCAGTCGTCAAAATAAGAGGAGATTCCAATTCACAAGGACCAATAGAAAGAGGCAAAGGACTAGAAACCGGATTATGAACTGGGGCGCCAGAAAATCCTACTGAAACATTGGTCAAGCCAGACAAAGGTGCGCCAGGAAGTTTAGAGTGCATAATAGAACTCTTCGTCGCACCAGTATCCAAAAGAAAAGGTTCTGCCACACCTAATGTAATCACTTCAACATAAGGTCCACTCTGGTCTACTGGAACTGACACTACTCCCTCTCTTTGCCCATGGCTGTCCTAACTATCATTATAACCAGCACTCTCACTCTCGACATAATAATCCTCAACGTAGTACTGGGCAGACTGAACAGTCGGAACATTCTGTCCGTCAAAACAATTCGTAGAATTCTGAGGGGGAAAGGAACGCTCATTCCGGGGAAACACACCACGTCCCCTACCCCTAGGAACTTGTTGAAAACCACCACGACCTCTCTAACCAGATACACCATTCGCACGCTGTAACAGAACTGGACAACTATGCTTAAAGTGACCTTCTTCTCTGCAATAAGCACACTGATTAGGGCCTGGCACAAATCGCGGAGCAAAATACTCGGGCTTCTGTAGCAATCTCTGAAACTGTGGGGGTTGCTGAAACTGAGGCTGATTGGTACGAGGCGGATAAGCTTGCTGCAAAAGAACTTTCGTCTTTAATTCTTTAGTCTTCTACTCTACTTTATCCTTCTCATCTTTATCCCTATTCTCATAATATTGTGCAGTAGCCAATATCTGGGCTGACGAAGAAACAGCCCATGAACTCTCAGAATCCTTTAACTTATTAGAAAGTTCGGGACGTAAATTAAAGACAAATTTGTCCACAAACAACCTTTGACCACCTTCGGTACTCATGTCCTGACCACTATGATCGATAAAGTTTCTTCAAACCTCGTGAAAAAATCAGACACACTCTCGTCATTCTTTTGTTTGCATGCTGCTAACTTATCCCAATTCACTCGTAAAGGAGGTATTATAGTTTTCATTAAATTAATAATCCTACCAGGTAATTCTGCAACTAAGGGCTCAGGTTTGGCACCTCCTACCTGTCGACCATCTGCAGCAACAATATTAGCCCACGTATCTCCTAATTCTTGCGCATGATTCTCATGACGAATCTTCGCCCACAAAGGTTGAGGGACTACATTACCCATCAACATATCTATGTCAGCTAAATTCATAATACACGCATCAACTGTCTGAGACAACTCTTTGTAATAACCAGCAGGATTCTTACGGGGGTCAGGTAAGGTCTGCTTAAGAGCCAAGACCTCTGCTCTTTTCCAAGGGACATGTACCCATACGCGCTGAAAATGTGCCGGTACAGCCAAAACACCATTAGGAACGTCGGCCTCAGTTGCGTCTCTCCATACAGGGGGAATCTCTCTCATAGGATACTTCTTCACTTTCCTCCTAACAAAGGAATTAGGTTCGCACAATGTCTGAGGCGGTAACCTAGACCTGAAGACAAGTATCGTCTCTACGGCATCTGTAACATTAGACTCCACTATCGTCCCTTTAGCAAATTCTGACTGAACATCAAGCACTTCCTGCGGAATTGGACCCAACTCATTATTTTCCCATTCCTGACGGAGAAACGTACACATTACATCAAACACATACCTTTGCTTTGGCGGTTCCCACTGAAAGAAAACATCCATAATCGCTTGCAAATCATACCGCGAAGCATTTAAAATCCATCTTCGAGCCAAAAGATCCAACACTGCCTGCTCTTCGGGACTATGAAACTGACTACGACTCTGTCTACGTTCCGAAACAGGGGTCATATTCAATGACCCAAAGAGTGGAGACAAAAGATTAGCAACAGTCTCAGTCATTCGTTTTCGAGCAGAAGAAGAAGAAGAAGTAGCCATAAGAACAGGAGAATGAGTATTTTGAGGCAAAAGGGGCGTAGGGACAAGAGTAGCAGAAGTCGGAGGTACAGAAGTAGAAGGCAAAGGAGTTTGAGGTAAAACTGGTGACAAAGCTGGCGGCCCTAGAGAAGGCTGCGCCATAGGAGGGAGAACCATCTGTGCAGCAACGGGTGGCTGAACAACAGCAGGATGCTGAACAACAAGGTGTGCAACAACCGGGGGTAATGGAGGTGCAGTAGCACCCTGCACATAAGGAGGTGGTAATCTCAGAAAATGAGAGATCAAAGGATCTTTTTCAGGGTCTTCATTCACTTTTGAAAGAGAACGCGGCAAGGCCGGATAACATTTATCGATAGCCATGCAACGCTGTCTATCTAAGACTTCACTCACTCGATCTTCCTCATCTGCTTTAAACTGCCTAGCAGCTTGTAGTACTGACATATTCTTATCTTTCCTATCTCTCTTTGCTTGCTTAATTTCTCGCTGTTTGGCTTCCTTTCGACAAAGGCGAAAAAGAGTCAAAAATCGCCGGCCGGGCTTTCTTCCTAAATAGCGCAACTTCCAAATTATCTAAAATATTTAATTCGAAACTACCATATTGGGGCCATCGTAAAACACCATCTTTCTTCGTATAGCGGACCCACGCTTCATTATAAGTAATAGGACCCACTTCGTGTTTTGCTTAGAGCTCATAAGTCGGAATTCCAACCGGAGGTATAGGACACGAATCCTCCAATCGGGAATCCCTGTTGCAACCACAACCAAACCATTTCCCAAATTTGCTAAGACCAGGCATCTTATAGCTCACTAGTTTAGCTTCAAACTTCAAGGGGTTATCAACTATCGATACTCTCGTAAATATACGAGCCCCTCGGCTTCGACTATTGCAATATTCGAATCAAAACCAAGGACCAAAACAAAGATCGTGGGAGCGACCCACTTATACTTAACCAAAGTATCTGTCACGCCACCAGAAGACCGTCTATCGTCTCGCTTTACAAAGGATCAATCAAGGGTCCAAGACAGGGCGACGGTCAGGGCAGCAGTCCTTCGTAGCCGTCGGAAAGCGGGAAGCCTCGCAGCAAAAACTTTCGGTCCACGTCGACATACAGGGGTCGATGAAGTGGTTGGCCTTCCTCCAGAATTTTCTCACGGGCTCCTCACGATCCTCGGGCTTGGACCGGTACCGCTGAAGTCGCCCCACGTTGGACGCCAACTGAAGAACCGGGTTTTCTTAGAACCCAGCGGTGCCAGGGACACACCCGAAGTCTTCGAGTTCTCCTGTCTTGAAATACAGAGACACGGAATACTTCTAGGTGGCGTCAGAGATCAAATTTATTAGCTGCAGCTAGTAACAGTAATCCCAGCAATACAACTCAGGAAACTGCTCAATTTTCATAGAGCAAGACATCACCTTTTATCCTACATTTGCTCATTATAAATACACACCCACTTCGACAAATACTGATGAATGAAATACATTTCCCCACACATTATTACATCATAAAAAGCTCACTTTACATTGTACCAACCCACAAGTAATTATTAGGAATGTCGCAAATTCGATTTCCACAAGCCGTACAAACCCATAATTGAAAGCACTACCCATGTAATGAAAAGACATAAGGAAAGGAACCAATTCAGATGCTGAATAGGATAAGATATGTGCAAGCGAACTAAAATTTAACGATATCCTGAACATTGATTGGCAATCTCAGACAACGATCAGCCAGGGAAATTGGCCTCGCAAAGGGTCAGTTTTAGGTGACGGGGTCAGTGTCTTTGCAGTTCACTCACAAGTCAGAAAAGGCCTAGTTAATACGTACATGAACAACGAAGCCCATGCAACTTTGTTCGTTCGGTTACCTCCACGGGCCTACGTGAGGGCAACACAAAATGGCATCACGCACAAAGCAAACAAAATGGAGTCTGGTTCGCAAATCACGGAACCTCAGTGTTTGTTGGTCCCGTTTTTTTCAGGTACTGCTGCAGTGTTCCAGGTCTCCAAAGATTTTCGGCTTGCCATCCACTGTGATTTTTAGATGTGCTGGGTACAGCATTACGTACTGAATCTTAAGGTCCTGGAGTTTACGTTTCGCGGGTACACAATTTTTCCTCGCTTCTTGCACCTGGGCTGTAAAGTACAGATAGATTGAGATCTCGACGCCATCCAATGTTGATGTCTGTAGTTCTGTGGCTCGGTGCAGGGTGGCGTCCCGGTCCCTATAATTAAGTAACCTAGCTATTATAGGCTGTGGTCTCACACCCAGGGGTGGTGGAGGGGCCAGGGATCTATGTGCCCATTCCACTATGAACATTTCCAAGAAGGACTCTCTGCCTAGCAAGTCGATGAGAAGCTTTTCCACATAGATCCCCATGTTTCATATGTTTGTCGACTTTGCTATCCTTGTGGTTCGTAAATTATTTCTCCAGGAGTGAGCCTCCAAATCTTTGGTCTAATTTTGGAGCAATGTCAGTATTTTTTCAAGTTTGCCTTGTATGGTGGCTGACACATGTTGCGACTCTGCCGAGGGCGGTGTACGGCTAACTTCCAAACAGCATGCACTGTCCCCAGTGAGCGGCGTGCATACAGAGAATGTGAGATATAGCAGTGGCGTCACTCACATTATATATGGATGCCGGTAGGTCAGTGCAGGGCGGCACAATGATTTAGCTTAGTGGGGTTCTTGGGCTCACAATGCCAGAAAGTGCAGGCTTTAGCACGTTGCAGGAATATCTGTGGGTGCTAACCCTTCCCAGCCGTACCTGGCACCTCGCGCGGCCTTCGAGGGACTGCGTGACGCAAGGAGCTGGAAGCGCGACTCAAAGAGAAGATGTCAGTCGCCGTCGCTGTGCCTGCCGTCACAACTCCGAAGGAGGGTGTCGCCGCTGGAACTGTCGCACTGCGCCGCATCGGAAAGAAGCGTGCCGCAACAAAGAGGAAGCGTGTCGCCGTCGCTGCTGCTGCCACCGCAACTCTGAAGGAGGGTGTCGCTGCTGTAGTTGTCGCACTGCACCGCATCAGGAGAAGAATCTTGCAACGAGGTCAGAGCGTGTCGCCGTCGCTGTGCCTGCCGTCGCAACTCCGAAGGAGGGTGTCGCCGCTGAAACTGTTGCACTGCACAGCATCGATCAAGAGCACCTCGCATCCCCTAGAAGCGCGCCACCATCGGAGCTGCTGCCGTCGCATCTTGGATGTCGCCGCTGTAGTTGTCGCATCGAGCGGAAGCTTCACGCATCGTGGGAGAAGAGCGTCGACGCTGGAGCTGTTGACGTCGCATCGTAAGGGTGTCACCGCTGCAGTACACGCATCGAACCGAGAACTTCTCGCATCCCCGAGAAGCGTGCCGCATCTGGAAGATCTTCACGTCTTTATTTCTTTGTATCTAAACTTTGCCGCATTTCCCATCGCTGCGAAATTGCTTGTCGTGGAAGCGCAATGCAACCTAAAGTACATTGACGCAGAGTGTCGCATCTAAGAACTGAACTGAACTAAGCTTAAATCTACCATCTTAAAGTAATCATAGTGTGTATTTTTGTCGTTTATAGTCTTGTGGTAACTCTACATAAAGTCTACTTATTTTTGATATAAAACCTGTGTGGTGTCCATTTGTAGTGTCACTGGGTTACTGTATATGGTCACAACTGCTTAACTTACAACGCCTCTGAAGTAAAGCCTTTCTGCTCATGCCAAGCTACCAAGGGGGTGAGCAGGGGTTATTTTAGGAGTGTAATCCCCCTTATCCTGACTAGAGGAGAGGGTCCCTATTTGTCACAAGTACCTACCTGTCTTAACTTAAGACCCCCAAATCTAACAGTGGTTTAACGCCGCCTTGTGAATAAGTCACCATTTCATGCTATACTTAGCATGAAAGAGGTGGGCAATGGGTGCTGCGGTGGGTGTTCCGCCGCAACACCCATTGATTTTGATGCCGCCCCATATTTATAAGGGCGGCATAAAAATGGGGCAGTGCCAAAATTAAGGCCAGGAAGAACCTGTTCTTAAACAGGTGAAACGAGAATAAACACTTTATTTCTCCTTGTTTTTCCTGTTTCTATGTGTACTGCATGTGTACTGCATTGTGCAGCACACATAGAAACAGCAAAGCCCCTTGCGCCACCGGAACATCACTTTTTGTGATGATCAGTGGCAGTGTCCTGCTCCATATTTATCAGGCAGCAGTAAGCCACATTTTTTGGCTTAATGCTTAATGCTGCCTCATAAATATTGTTCCCTTACCGCAGCTGTCTGCGTTAAAGGGGCATGCAATGGGTGTTGCTGGGGTCGGTCCCAGCTACATCCATGGCTTTTTGACACTGCCCCAGATTCCTGAGAAATGGTAACTCTGAGGCTGTGTCAAAAACTTACACCTCCCCAGGGAAAGCTTAAGGGAGGCACCACGAGGAGAAAGATTTTTATTTCTATATTGCATGTTTTTTCCTTTTTAGGTCGAGCTTCGACAGCGAAGAAGTGCCTGCATTGGCACAAGGCAGCTCATTCTGCATTGGCACAGGGAAGGACAGGAATGCGCCGTATCTGATGGATACGGCTCCTTCTCGCCCTTTTCTTTTGCCGTAGGGCAGAGCAGCAGGAAGGCCTGCGGCGCTGCCCTATGGCAAAACCTCACAAATGAGGCCCACAGAAATTACAAATCACCATTTATGATTGTTTATGTGTAGGAAGGTAACCCTTCCTGCACATAAACAATCATTTCCCACAATGCAGGCACCCTTGCACTATGGTGCAAGGCTGCCGCGCTGGCACTGGGCAGCCAAATTTAGAACTAGCGCAGGGAGAAACGCATGGCTGCACAGTATTGTTGTAAATACTGTGCAGCCCTGTGTTTCTAAAGTGATGGGGCATGGCATTAGCCTTCTTAGTTTAATCCAGCGCCCTGCCACTTTAGTTGTAAAATATGCCCCTAAGTTCCTTATCCATTGATCTAATGTGACTTCGTGGCTCATTAAACACTGAACGCTCTGAAGTGGCTAGAAAGTCAAATAGTTAGTGCTATACACAAGTTCTTAAATAAATAAGTGCATAAATATTGTTTCAACTATGAACCTTTCCAAGTAGCACCAGTGTTTTCCTCATCACTAGCTCAAGGACTGGGGTGCAATTCCTTTAAACTGTATCTTTTTTTAAAACAATCAGAGGCCATGTAAAAGATCAGCTGGTAGCACCTCACAGTGTTAGTTTGTTGGGGTTACGGACAGCAAACTAAAAAGCTCTTCATGGCCTTATGGGGATCCCAGTTTGCCTCTGCATGTAGACATGCACCTTCAACCCCTCCAAACATACAGCACTCAGCCTGTATATCAGGGATCCAACACTAAACATAATAGCACCACGACTCAGAAATTCAAGTGGCCCAGTCTTGTTCACCCTTGACACCAGAGGTCCTTTGATCTTTCTGCCATTCTGACAATAAGTTTACGGGCTCCTTAAGAGTCCAAGTCAAATAATGCTTGCCATCTCTGATAAATCTCAATATAGCAGGGAGCAAAATCCAAACCCCCCACCTCCGCTCCGATGTACAGGAAGGCTTACTTTACTGGTTTCATTTCTTTCTGTTATCTCAGTAGCACAAGCCATGCTGGGAAAGTGAAGATTTAAGAGTAATTGAACAGGATCCCCCCTTTGGCAAACTCTACATTTTCCCAGACCAACTCACTATTGAACACAACAATGACCGTGGGACCACCATGCCTATGTTGTCCGGCTACTGACAAAATGACAGTCCACTATGGATGATTCCGTGTTCGCAAAACCATACTTCTACTACACCCATCCTTCAAAAAAACTCCTTCAATGAATCCGGGGTTTGTAAAGCGCGCTACTCACCCATGAGGGTCTCAAGGCGCTGGGGGAGGGGAGGCAGCTCCGGATCAATCGAAGAGCCAGGTCTTGAGGACCCTCCTGAAAGCGTGCAGGGTCGGAGAACGGCTGATGTTCACAGGGAGCTCGTTCCAGGTCTTGGCTGCGATGTGGGAGAAAGCTCTCCCGCCCGTTCTGTTTCCGTGGATGTGGGGGACCTCCGCCAGGGTGAGGTCGGCAGAATGGAGGTTCCTCTTGGGCACGTGGAAAGCTGCTCTCTCGTTGAGGTATTTTGGTCCTATGTTGTTGAGGGATTTGTAGACGTGGGTGAAGAGTTTGAAGGTGACCCTTTTCTCGACGGAGAGCCAGTGGAGGCTTCGTAGGGGTTGGGTCATGTGTTTGTGATGCGGTGTACTGAGGACAAGTCTGGCTGCGGCGTTCTGGATGGTTTGGAGTTTGTGTAGAAGGGTTCTGTTGATTCCGGCGTAGAGGGCGTTGCCGTAGTCCAGTCTGGTGGTTATGAGCGCATGGGTGACGGTCCTTCTGGCAGTTGAAGCTAGTGGAGGCCACAGCGTTGATCTGGCAGTTCATGGAGAGGGAGGAGTCAAGGGTGAGGCTGAGGTTTCGTGCGTCATCCGTGGGGGAGGGTGAGTTCCCGAGGGCAGAGAGCCACCAGGTGTTGTCCCAGGCGGAGGTGCAGGGTCGAGGATGAGGACCTCAGTCTTCTCTGAGCTTCAAATAGCTGTCTTTCATCCAGGCTGCCACGTTCTTCATTCCTTCCTGGAAGCAGAATCTGTTGTCTTTCGGATTCTTTGTGAATTAGAGGAAGAGCTGGGTGTTGTAGGCGTAGAATACAATACAGAGCCCATGCTGTCTGACGATGGCAGCAAGGGGGGCCGTGTAGATTTTTGAAAGCGTGTGGCTGAGTGATGATCCTTGGGGTACTCTGCAGTTGATATCGGTGGGTTCGGAGAGGAAGGGAGGGAGGCTGATCCTCTGGGTTCTGCCGGAGAGGAAGGATTGGATCCAGTCGAGGGTGATTCCTTGTATCCCTGTGTCATGAAGTCTGTGCAATGTGAGATGGTGTCGAAGGCTGCAGAGAGGTCGAGCAGGATGAGGGCCTCAGTGTGTCCCTGGTCAAGTAGCATGCAGATGTTATCAGTGGCGGCAAGGAGGGCGGACTTGGTGCTGTGGTTGCTGCGGAATCCAGCCAGGGAGGAGTCTAGGATGGAGTTCTCTTCGATGGAGGCGGTCAGCTGGGCGTTTACGAGTCACTCAGTGACTTTGGCCATGAAGGGGAGGAGAGAGATGGGCCGGTAGTTCTTCAGGTCCGTAGGGTCGGCCGTAGGTTTCTTGAGGAGAGGTTTAACCTCCGCCTGCTTCCAGTCGTCTGGGCAGATTCCGGATCTGAAGGAGGCGTTGATGGTCCGTCCTAGTTCGGGTACGAAGGCAGCGGAGGCCCTGTGGAATATGTGCAGAGGGCAGCGGTCCATTGGGGCTACTGAGTGGTTTTTTTTCTGGTTGCGGTGATGTCTTCGATTGGTGATGGGATCCCAGGTCATGATGGTTGGTTTATCTGCGGCGGTGAGAGGGGAGGTGGTGTCCAGTGCTGATTCGCTGAAGTTGTCGTAGAGGGCCTAGATCTTCAGATGGAAGTAGGAGCAGAATTTGTAGCAGAGTTCTTTGGACGGTGCGATGTCCATGGCTTCACTGGCTGGCTTTGCAAACTGCTGCATGCCGTTGAACAGTTCCTTGGCGTTGGTCGCGTTGGTCTGGACTTTGTCTTTTATGAAGGTCCATTTGGTGTCTCTTATGCACTGGTGGTATTCCTTCAGGGTGCTCCTGTGTTTGTTCTGTGCTTCTGTGGTTTTCTGGTTTCGCCAGGTTTTCTCAAGGCACCTGCAGGCGCATCTGGCTTATTGTAGTTTGGGGGTGAACCAGGCGGCCTTCAGAGGGCGTTGTTTGGGGGGGGGACGGAGGGGAGCGAGCTTGTCGGTGCAGCAGGAGATCCAGTGGTGCAATCCTATGGCTGCGACGTTGGTGTCGGTAGTAGTGCTGGTGGGTTTTAGAGGAGGGTGGTGTTGAGGTGTTCCTCTGTGACCTTGCTCCAGTTCTGTTTTGGCGGGCATGGGGCCGGTTTGGGTGTGGTGGTGGTGTGAACTTTGGATTTACCCTGGTCTAGGATCTCTATGCACCCATATCCCTAGACATTTAACTGGCTCCATTTGCCATTGTAAGGGGAAATCTAGCTGAAATTGTGTAGTTGCTGGTGTAAGCGGGATTATCACCGACTTTGCCCAGTTTATGCTCAGCCCAGAATGGCGTTCGAATCTGTTGTGTTCCCGTATGAGCATGTTTAGGCTATCTTCGGGACATTGGGTATATAGTACCATATCGACTGCATATAGCGATATGCTAACAGGGCGCAGTTGAAATTGTAAAGCTGGACATGTGTATTGTTGCCTAATCATGAATGCTAGTGGTTCAAGCACCAATGTAAACAGTAAGGGCTATAATGGGCACCCCTGCCTAGTTCCTCTATAGATTTGAATAGGGGGAGCTGTGACAATATTTATCATCAGCCGCGCACATGGTTTGGTATAGAGCAACTGAATCCATTTAAAAAAACGGAAGGGAGACCCCATTCTTCGCAAGACTGAAAACATAATTGGCCATTCTATGGAGTCAAATGCTTTGGCTGCATCCAACGGGGGCTGCAGCCACAGGCATTTCTGGGTTTAATTCAGTGCTTAATTTGAGCCGGTGCTTTCCGGTGCTCAGCACCCGCACCTAATCCTCAGCACCGGTGCTTGTAGCACCAGTTAAGGACACACTCATTCGGAGTGCATATGATTTTTCCTAGAATCACAGGATGGTGACCCACAGCGTGACTCGAACCCGGTTCCCCAGCTCCGAAATCAGCAGTTCTAGCCATTAGAGCCAAGGCTCTAGTCAGGAGGCAGTTTGCACCAGCACATTTCTCTTGTTAGCGCTGCCTCCTGAGAAGAGCCTCAGCACTTTTTATTTTCCAAATTAACCACTCGTTTAATTGGTGAAACATAGCAAAAATCATGCGTAAGTTCTGCGTCGTTGACCGTGTTGGGCCGGTAATACAAAATTTTGCATTTCTGGCTGCAACCTAGTTGCAATAACTTTAGCTTAAATGTTGGCGCCCGTTTTTATGAGGAACAGTGGCCTGTATGCATCACATTGTACAGGGTCTTTGTCTGGCTTAGGTAACGTGATCAGCAGTGCCTCTCGTAACGTAGGAGGATGGATCCCGTTGTCATATGCTTCTGCATACATGGCTAGGAGATGTGGAACTAGTATGTCACTGCATTCTTTGTATATTTTGCTAGGCAGCCCATCAGTTCCCGGAGCTTTACTGTTGTGGAGAGATCTAATCGCTTCTTTTAATTCACCCTCGGTAATTGGCTGTATGAAATATTCTCGGTGTGCGTCCGAGAGCCAGGCTAAGGCGATGTCCTCAAAATATTTACCTAAGTCGCTGTCAGAGATAGTGGAGTGCGCAGTATATAGCTGTGTGTAGTATTCTAGGAATCTGTCTATAATAGAAGGTGTATCATACCGTGCCTCTCTGTATGCATCTGTAATCTGTGTTATGTGTGGGGGAGCATGTGTGTTTCGTATTTTACTGGCTAATGTGCGACCTAGTCGCCCTCCCTCCCAATAGTTTTGCACTATGTGCCTCCTAGAAAGGTATTTTACCTCACTGTCCGCAAATTCCTAATATGTAGTCATTTTATCCTGAGATCGGCCAAGATCACCGAGCTCGGGGCTTGGATATATTCTCATTCTAGCATTCATATTTCTTTCTCCACCATAGCTAGTTGTTGTCTGATGTCTCGAAGTACCCCTGAACGCCCACGAATGGTTACTTTAAACGATTCCCACTGTGTTTTAGCACTATTAACCGACCCTACATTGTGATCAAAATACTCTATTATAGCTGTACGAAGATCTTCATTAAATACTTGATCTAATAGAGCAGTCGCCAGAAAGCACCACGTAAATTGTTTGGGTGTGTGCGTGGGGAGATCCAGTATTAGCTTGACAGGTGTGTTATCTGATAGGGTATTGGGCAAGTGTTCAATTGATATTGTCCAGGTAGCTATCCAATATTCTATGCGGTACCACGTATTATATGTAGTAGAAGTACAGGTCTTGGGTTCCGTAGCCGCCAAAGATATGTCATACCCTGATCCACCATTCCATCTCTAAGTATTTGAGCAGATTGCTTACCATATTTATTATTCTGAGTTGACCTGTCAACTGTTGGATCTAAATATATATTAAAGTCTCCTCCCGATATTATCTCTGTGGATTCTAGAGTGTGCAGCTTCGCTCATATTTGTGCGAAAAGAGCCGGTTCATCAACATTCGGACCATAACTGTTGACCATTGTTAATTTCGTGCCTCCAAAGATCCCCTGTACAATAATGTATCGACCTTGTGTGCCTGTCTGTGTGTGCAATACAGTAAATGGAACGCCTCGCTTGGTCAATATAAGAACACCGCGTGCATAATTGGAATACGAGCACGCTATTCTAAATTATGCCCATTTAGCTCCCACTCGTACTTCAGATGCGCTGGTGAGGTGAGTTTCCTGAAGACAGGCTACCCTCACACCATGACGGTCTAAATAAGCCAGTACCCTCCGTGTCTTCTATGGGTTATTTAAACCTCTGATATTCCAAGTGAGTAATATAAGGGGCCTAGTATCATGAGCCATAGTCAGTCTCGGGTAGTATAATTCAGATCTAGCTGCGTCTAAAGCATGCCATTTTGAACATATCCACAATCATAATGTCTGAGCATGCATCATTGACAACATTTTCTCCCTTATCCCACAGACCCCCCCCTCCCACTCCGGTACCCCCAATTGTATTGGAGATATTTATACATTTCTTCAGCCTCCCCCTCCCTTGAAGAACAGCCCCAACATTGTGATCATTACTTTGTGTGGTGCACATGTGGGGGGTGGTAGTAGCTCGCTGGATTCTCCAGTGGTTGGTCGCACAGGGGGTCATGTATTCAAATATGTGCATGTGCCATTTTATACTAATTATAGATCTATACCATTCTATCCAAAAGATTATCTACGGTCCAACTCTTCAAGGTAATCTGCCCCGTGGAGAGTGGCTAAATAGCGTTTTGGTCCGAAGTGAGCAATTGCATAACAGTGTAAAGACAGTCTATGTTTTGAACTTATCTGACGCTATCCTCCTCAGTTACCCTGAGGCACTTCTGATTGATATCTCAGTCAGTGTCGTCGTGTTTCGGCGAGTGTTCTGTTTCATCCACCGCCCCACTAGGCGATTTCCTGCGTGTGTTGAAGAACCGGGTTTTCTTAGAACCCAGCGGTGCCAGGGACACACCCGAAGTCTTCGAGTTCTCCTGTCTTGGAATACAGAGACACGGAATACTTCTAGGTGGCATCAGAGATCAAATTTATTAGCTGCAGCTAGTAACAGTAATCCCAGCAATACAACACAATGTACAACTCAGGAAACTGCTCAATTTTCATAGAGCAAGACATCACCTTTTATCCTACATTTGCTCATTATAAATACACACCCACTGCGACAAATACTGACGAATGAAATACATTTTCCCACACATTATTACATCATAAAAAGCTCACTTTACATTGTACCAACCCACAAGTTAATTATTAGGAATGTCCCAAATTCAATTTCTACAAGCCGGACAAACCCATAATTGAAAGCACTACCCATGTAATGAAAAAACATAAGGAAAGGAACGAATTCAGATGCTGGAAAGGATAAGATATGTGCAAGCGAACTAAAAGTTAACGATATCCTGAACATTGATTGGCAATCTCAGACAACGATCAGCCAGGGAAATTGGCCTCGCAAAGGGTCAGTTTTAGGTGACGGGGTCAGCGTCTTTGCAGTTCACTCACAAGTCAGAAAAGGCCAAGTTAATACGTACATGAACAACGAAGCCCATGCAAATTTGTTCGTTCGGTTACCTCCACGGGCCTACGTGAGGGCAACACAAAATGGCATCACGCACAACGCAAACAAAATGGAGTCTGGTTCGCAAATCACGGAACCTCAGTCCCTCCTTTTGCCATTACGTAGGCAATAACCTATACTCACGTCAATCTGAATCCAGGTCTATATCTATTCTCATTAGGTCATCAAGGTGTTGCTGTAGCATCATCTTATTATCCTTCACTTCTCTCGGGACAGGTCTTCTCACACAGATTGTAGCACAAAGACTACAAATGGCGGGACCACACTGGATGCATAAACAACACGAGAAAAGGATAGCTAAAGCCATACCAAGAAACGTCAAAATCTTCCATCCCCATTTAGACAACAGTTCCCAAAATCATCCAGTCAATGACCAGTTCCCTTCGTCTACATGTATAGACTCAGCGGACTTATGTAACTTCATGATGGCTTGGTACACTGTCGGGGCATTATCTGGTATAAAAACGCAGCAACTAGACCCGATCAATTTACATACCCCACCTCTATCTGCAAGTATGATATCTAAAACCATAAGTTTTTGTAACGTCATAAGACGATCCGCCTGAAGCTCAGCAGTAATGTTTCTAAGAGCACCTGCAGTTTCATTTATAGTGGCCTCAAACACTCTCGTAAGCTGTTGAATATTCCTACTATTGGCCATAGGACCCCAAAAGGGCACAAAACCCTTGAAGAAGTCTCCAGCTTCTTGTGCAACAGTATCTTTCGCATCGATAACACCTCTACCAAATCTTGAATTACCATATCTTATGGTAATTAAAAACAGCAGTGTATGTAGGGGGAAGCAAAAATGCCACATAACATATACCCGAGAAATCAGATGGCAACCATGTATATGCTCTGTCGTGACAAACAAAATACGTACCTTTAGCTGGCAAGAACGGTGGAGATTTCTGGGGCCTATAAACATAGGTGTGAACACACACACTCTTACCAAGCTAAGCTCTCGGATTCTGCCCATTACCTTGCAGACAAAAATGACCACGGTGGGGTACAATCCAAATAGGGGTAGACCTTTTTCGTCTCTGCTTCTCTGTCAGACTAATGCTATATTCAGTCTTGTTCCAACCAACATATGCTCGTACTTCATCTCTAGGGATAGCATTATACGCATCGATATCTCTGATCATATATACTATTCCCTGTATCAAGGCAATATTACTCGCATTATCTTTGACGGAACGTACAGGAGATGCTTCATTCGCATAAATAAACATCGCTTGGAGCGCCCATACTGACCCATTAGGCGAAAAAGGCAAAACCAAATATGGCATTTCCTTATCTGTCGTATGAGGCATAAGACCACATACCCAGCAATTAGTTGTATTTACGACTAGCTGATGCTGATGCAACAACTGTATAAACGAATTGTTAACAAATTCTGATCTTCGTGTCTGTTCGTGTTCAGGCAACTTATGAAACTCATGTGGAGAAACAGTAGAAGAAGAAAGAGTAGGTTGGGACGTAGATGTAAGCGTATGTTGTATGGCATAGACAATCCAACCCACACAACCCAATATGATATTCAAAAGCATCAAGAAACACAATATCAAAAAGCATTTGCTAAGGACCAATGTACACATTTTCATTTTTAAATCACTTTTCTCAACACTCTTATCAGATCCTAAAGACTCCATCCTCTAACGTGCTGCTCACGGCTATTACCTTCTTCACTTATGTGTGCGTCAAGATCGTACTAACGACCATGAACCACAGACCTTTCGTCAATTTGCGGCTCACCCCTTAAGGCTGTACCGCGACCCTGCAGCTGAGTCCGGATGGTGACTCGAAAAAGAAAAAGAAAAAAAGTCTCTTGATCTGAAAAGGTGTAAATCACTACATAAAAAAATTCAATCTTTATTTGTTCGTAGGTTCAGTCTTTCTCGGTCTTAGATTGTAACGCTCTTTGCCAAGTACAGTCTGATCCTGAAAAAGCACTTCTGGATCCGTCGTATCAAGTCTCAGGTGTGGAGGCACAGCAGCTTGCAGAATATCGTCATCCGCACGTTCTGACTGAGTCCATGTCAAATGTGCATCACTAAAAGGTACGAATCTAGGAATTCTTTCACATTCGGAATCTGCTATACCTCCCCTCACCCATTTGTCATATGGTAAGGGCAACGGAACTTTTTTGCAATGGGTGGCATGCACCCAGTTCTTTTTACCAGCTACTCTAACTGCAGTCCGAGTTACTAGCAGGACTAAATGCGGTCCAGTCCACCTCGGCTCCAAGTTCTTAGTTCGGTGGAAATTCCTCGTGAGGACGTAGCTGCCAGGTTGAATCGTGTGGCCTGGATCCGCAGTAGCTGTCGGCAAACTGTCATAGACCTGTTGGTGGAGAACACGTAATTTAGCAGTCAAGTCATGTAAGTAGTCCACCAACATAGGGTACTCGATGTCACTGTACTTCTTGGGCCTTGGGACACCCCAAACATTGGCAGGACGACCAAACACAATTTCATATGGGCTAAGTCCTACACGAGAATGTACTGTCGTCCTTGTTGACAAAAGAGCCAATGGCAAGGCATCTGGCCATGTAAGACCAGAGCTCGCTTGTATCTTAGCTAACTTCAGCTTCAAAGTGCCATTGTAGCACTCGACAAGTCCAGCTGACTGGGGGTGATTCGCAGCATGAAATTTCTGATTGATACCCAAACCTGCACACACTTTCTTCATGATCTGGCCCACAAATTCACTCCCATTGTCGCTCCATACAATTCTCGGCAAACCATACCTAGTGAAATACTCCTTGAGCAAAACCTTGGCTGTAGACAAGGCAGTATTATCCTTTAGGGGGTAAGCCTCTATCCATCTGGAAAAGGCGCACACAACCACAAGGACATACTTCAAATTATTGCATCTCTCCATGTGAATATAATCTAGCTGTATCACTTCAAACGGATACGTTGGAGGAGCAAAATGACCAGCTGGAGTTGGAGTTCCCTTTCCAGGATTATGCATCAAGCAAATCATACAATGCTTCACCAAATTCTCAGCACATTTAGGAATTCCAGCATTCTGCCATACTGGAGCCAACAACTTACATATCCCTTTCGAGCTTATGTGAGCCATTCCATGAGCCATAGTAACCACTGGGAGCACATACGCATCAGGCAACATCCATCGCTGTGCTCCGACAACTCAACCCAACAACCTGTCGAATCCAACAAACCCGTACTTTCTCTCCACATACTCACTTCTTTCTCAGTAGCTTCAGCCTGAATCAACTTCACACTTTCTATTGTGTCTTCACACATTCCACTTTCCACAACCCATCTTGCAGGGCCTGCAACATACATTCGACTCGCAATATCTCTCGCCGTTTCTTTCGCAACTTCATCTGCAAATGCATTTCCTCGACCCACATCATCCACAACCTTTCTATGCGCACTACACTTCACAATTCCAATCTGCTTTGGCAGAGTCAGTGATTCAAGAAGTTCATTCACCAATTGTCCATGCTGAATATTCATACCATGGGAAGTAAGAAATCCTCTCTCTCTCCACAAGCGTCCAAAACTATGGGCAACACCAAACGCACACTGCCTATCAGTACAAACGTTCACTCGCTTTCCTTCTGACAACACACACGCTCGAGTCAATGCTATTAGCTCTGCTGCTTGAGCTGAATTCTGTGCAATACGTGCTGTTTCAACAACTGTATGTAAAGTTGTGACGGCATATGCTGCAGTCGTTTCTCCATTCGAAAGCTTAAAACATGAACCATCTACCCATAGAGTACCATCAACATTCGAAAGAGGAGTATCTTTTAAATCAACTCTAGCCTTTGTTTCTTCCTCTGTCCGAAGAAAACAATCATGCTGTTCCTGAACATCTGTCTCTACAGAAATCGGTAACAACGTAGCTGGATTCAACACATTGCATCTTTTGATGTGTACATGGCTAGCCAAAAGCGTCAACTCATAACCTGACAAACGTGCACTAGTAAGGTGCTGTGTCTTAGTCCTATTCAATAAGGTATCCACTGCATGTGGGACCATCACAATCAACATATTATCCAATGCCAAACCAGCAGACTGTCGGATAGAAACAGCCGCTGCCGCTGTAGCTCTCAAACAACTCGGCAACGCTCTAGCTACTGGATCTAACGTCCCTGAAAAATACGCACATGGACGTTGCTTGTCTCCAAATTGCTGCGTCAACACTAAGCATGGGCGGATCTAGCGGATCTCGCGTACGCGAAATTGCAGATTTACGGATTCGCAATCCGCGAAGATACGCGAACTCTCGCGGATTTGCGGATTTTCCCGTTTTTTGTGTTGGCGAGCGTTCGCGCCGATTTTGGGACAATTTCGCAATTGCGAACTTACTTTTCGGCACGCAACGGCCGCGACTATGTTGTTTCTACGTCTGGTTTATCATCACAGGTTCACAGCACCCTCTGTTTCACCACTGCCACCCTCTGGGACACCCATGCCACCCTCTGGTACATCCTCACTGCCACCCATTAGGTTTGTTTATCACTGTAGTTTATGGGGGGGTGAAAAAAGCAAGCACACCTCCCCTACTTCAACTGCCATGAATTAATTGGGGGTTGATTAATGTGTCAGTTATTTAGAAAGTTCCAGTCTGGCTGGCACCTGCTTCCTTCCTTATCTGTAATTTGCTTTCTGTTGCAGTGAATTTTTTTTTCACAGGACCTTTATGGTCTACTTGTAGCTATTCTATGAGCCTGCTGTTTGGGTCATAGCAGGGTCATAGAATAGTTGCAAACTCTGGAGGGGCCCCTCAGGAAGCACTACAGTGAATGTTACAAATGTTAAGTTTGAACTTTTGCACCTGCTCATTGCTTTCAGTTTAGCAAAAATCGTTTTTTCTGCAATTTCGCGCGTTTTTTGGGGCGCGAATCCGTGCGAGATCGATTTCGGGAGCCGCGAATGCTTGCGAATATACTTATTTTTTTTTGCGACGTGTATGTTCGCGTGCTTTTGCGCGTGTTCGCGAGGCGCTTGTAGCTATACGTTTGCCAAGTTACCCTAGCGGTCGTACACGGGCGCGGCCATCTTGTTTGCGTGACGTAATTCCGTTTCCGGACGCTATGTGTAATCTCGCAAACTGTGCTGCTCGCTAGTACAATTTCGCGCGTGCTCGCGAGGAAAATCTTGCGCGAACTTACCCACGCGGTCGTGAACGGGCGCGGCCATCTTGTTTCTCATTCATTGCTATGGTTCTGGGCATGCTTTCTGTATCCTCTCTGAATCTCTGCCATCCTTTGCTTGTTTGAAGTTTATTTAATCTATTTTACTTATTATCTATCCCTCTATTTTTCTAGCTGTATATTTTTGTGTTTTCTGCTACTTTTAGTTACTTTTAAACTACTTTTTTAAACTCTTTTCTTTTCTTCTTCACTATTCTATTTCTTCTTTATCATTTAAGTTTATTTCTGCCCAGACCATGGTAAAGGGAGCCGGGAAGCACCCTGAGAAGGGGAAGGGTCCCGCACCCCGTGCCCGGCTCCCGTGCGGGCGTTTGAGGGGGGAGCAAGTGGTGCCGCGGGAGATCTTCAGCGCGGAGGAGGTGGCCGCACTCATCTTCCACGTCCAGCGCCGCCTCCCCAAGACGATCCTGGGAGGCGGCAAGATCGCAACTGGCTATGGCATCCGGGAGCGCCGAAAGCGGTGGGAGAAGGTGTGTCGGGCCATGTATAAGCTCTCTGGGGTCCGGCGCACATATAACCAGGCCACCCACCGCTGGACCGATGTCATGGACCGGGAATGGGACTTGCTGGACGCGCTCGGCGTAGAGGTCCCCGGGCTTGGTGAGTAGTAGTAGCTATTCATCACTACTCTGTTTTATCCGGCTCTGTTATTTGCAAATCTTTGTTCTTTACCAAGATTAATAATGCCGCCGATTACATTGTAGGTAAATTATATTTCAAAATCTTCTATGCATTTCAGGTGCACTGCTCTCCTTCTCAGTAGCCTTGCTTGCTACTATGCTTATTTGTTTTGTACATTGTGTTCATTTCATTGGCCTGAGAAATTATGTATGAGTGTAGTGTAAAGATAAGAACTGCGTAATGCTAGACACTAAGGGTCATATTTTCAATTACCGGCGCATCCCTGCAAAGTAGCAGGGATGCGGCAGTAATTGTGTGCCATGCCACCACCACCCATTGGCCCAAAACGTCACAGAAGCCTTACGCATCTGTGCCGTAAAGGTGGCGCATTGCTGGAGTTGCGTGCCAACGATGGTGCAGCTCCAGCAATGCTCTGGGGTACCCTATCTCCCCAATGCTGCATCAAGCCGTACGTCGGCTTCAAGCGCGCAGGGTTTGACTCATGCATCATTGTCTTAAAAGTGACTGATTGACATCTTGTAGATTTCCCTTAGCCACTTTTAGGATTCGTCCCTGCGCAGGTACGCCCTCCCTTGCGCCGGAACGCCCCCTGATGGCGCAGGGCTTTACAACGTGATGCATCGCCCATAATTTTTTTTGTTTTAATATATACGCCGCACCAACACCATGGCGAGTCTTTTGTTCTGCCGCTGCGTCACAAAAGTCACGCAACAATGGAGGAAAATGAGCCGCAAGGGACTTCTAAATCAGCCCCAACAGACTGAAGTCCAGTCCTTCCTTTAGACACATGGCTATAAGAAGAAATAGTGGTGGTGGTGGGTGGATTGATAGTTTGAGTATTCACTGATCTGCAAGCAGGATGGACTTTGTCTGTCACTTCGCGTGCTGCGGACTGCTGCCTGCAGTGCCAGACCTAGGCAAACCTCTTTAGTAGTCTGTTTATTGAGTTACATAGGAACTTTCTAAGTCAACGAACCGCAAATCAGGCAATACGAATAACGTAGTATACCACATGAGATAGATCCCGTGGCATAGTTGTCTATCTATTTGCTATTTCTCCAAAAAATGTTGTTATTGTTCTTTTGAAATGGTTGATTTGGTTGACAAATCTCATCCATGTTTTCTGGTCTTTCTTTCTTTCATGTTGTACATCAGCTCCCCCCAAGGGCAAGAGGACACAGGAGGAGGAGGGTGCTGTTCAGGATGCAGGCCAGGATCGGGCAGGCGAGGGCTCCTTTGCTGGCCCCAGTAAGTTTTAATTGTAATAAAGAGTACCTATTTTTTCCTAGCGTTCCTCGTTCGATTTTTTCTAAATCGTCTTTGATCTTCTTGTAGACTGGATATAAATTCTTATCCTGGCTCTAATATGACTCCCTGTGGTATTACTAGATTATTCTTATTAGTCTGTCTGTGTAGCTAACTAAGATTGGACATTTGGCAATTCCATTGGACTCCCATTCTATTCAGCAATAGCTCTATGCACTGTCTCCTTACTGACTAGATAGTGTGGCAGAGTCATTCAGCTCCCGACGTCACCGATGATTGATCCCCAATGATCTCTAGATTATCGTACCCAGGACAAGAGAGTACGGAGTCACAGCACAGTCAAGAAGTGTCAGAGGCACTCATGCTTGCCAAAATTCCAAAACCTTTAGCTCATCCACTCTAGTCTGGAGGACCAAAAACCACAGAGTCTATTTAAGTTTAAAAGCTTTATTAAAAGTAAACACATTTATTAAAATCTACTTTGTCA
Source organism: Lissotriton helveticus (assembly GCF_964261635.1). Taxonomy (NCBI): domain Eukaryota; kingdom Metazoa; phylum Chordata; class Amphibia; order Caudata; family Salamandridae; genus Lissotriton; species Lissotriton helveticus. The sequence continues at coordinate 434,868,601 of NC_136063.1, forward strand.
TAAAACTATTTAACTGAAAACGGAAAAGTGGTTAGTGCTGCTGACGATTAATTGGACACATTTCTTGTGGTCGAGCCGAGCTCTCACCTGGTTTGAACTTGATCCTGGTCGTGTTCTTAGGAGTCAAGCTTCTGTCTGTTAGGAGAAAAAGTGGTGCGTGTTAAAAATAAAAAGCAAGCATTCATCAGTTGTGCATAAAAGTGCAGCAAGACAACAGCCTTCCCTGGAAAAAGGTACATTTTTACTTTAGAGTAGACAGTCACAAATTATTACATTGTATTCTGTTTTTTTAACATTTCTCCTAGACCAAATATTATATAGTAGTGAGTGGTGTATTCTAACATTCTTAAATGTACTTTGTAGGTGTAACATCTGGTGACGGGGCCAGCGCGGAGGTGGCGGTGTTGGGCGAGGACTCGGAGGACTCTGGTGAGGAGGCGGTGCAAGAGCCGGCGGACGGTCCTGTGGGGGTTCAAACGGTGGTGGCGGAAACAGGTAAGCTATATATTCCTTACTTATTGAGATTGAAGACTGCATAGTGTGCTTTCTGCACGGGTGTATTACAAATCAACCAGGTAGTAGCCTCCTCGAAATGTACTTCGACTTAGCTGTGAAGTTTTTGGTGAGAAGAATCCCAATAAGTTCTTAGACGAACGTGATGGATGGGATGAACGAAAAGCGAAAGAAGGGTGTAAGTAAGTGGGACGCGAAATTGTATGATGGCTGGCAAAGAAGAACGATATGTGTTTGCTTGGCCCCCGAGGTGGCTGGGAAGGAAAGAATATGGTATGGTGCATGGCTGGGTCAATGATGAAGCAAGGATGGGTGGAAGGACAGCAGCCTGGGTGGGTGAAACAGAAACTGTATGTGTGCGTATACTTTGAATGAATGGATGCCTGGAGCATGGTATTCTCTGACTCTTAGATAGCACATGTGTATCTAGAGAGAGTAGATGGTCGCTGGATGAACTAAGTCTTACCTTGAAGAGCATGTACCACCGCACCCGCACGTCTGTTCCAGTTTAGGGAAGGCAAGGAAAAGAAATTGTAAATGTGTCCAATACTACCATGAATAGTAGCAGTACTTTGTATTGCGACTGCAATCACAGCATATATCTGGTAATTACGGTGGACACTCCGTACCTCTCTTAATAACTTTAGTTTACTTGTAGTACGTCATTCATGTGTGGGTGTATCACTGTTCACTCAATATTAAGCAAAGCACCTAAAGTCATCCCATATGTCATCAAATACGTCCCATGTGTAGTGATAGATAATCAAATTAGTTAGCTTCTTCATTTTCCTTTTCTAGTACTCATTTGCACTGTAGGGTGAAAGGTAAATTAATTAAGCAGTAGCCCTTGTAACAGAGTATTCTCAGTGCCACCCGTAATAGAAAAGTAATAGCTTCACCACCTGCATGTACTGGACCGGTACAGTAACGCAAGTCTGTCTCACTCATCATGGTGTGCAACTGTTTTTCTCGGGTGCAAGTTCACTGTGCTGTCATTCTGCCGGCTTGCATAAGATAACGTACCAATTTTCCTAAACAAGAGAGAAGAAGAAGAATAAGACTGGTGTACTGTCATAGTCGACTGTAATGGAAGTCCATAGTGGTCGTAGAATTTGTTCATTAAACTACCACTAATGTTAGAGCAAGGATGCAGAAGTGGGAGGTTAGATAGATACTGTCCTCAATAGTTATGTACTGTGCTTTCAATTTGCTACTTGTACTGTGACCCAACTTTCGGCTCAATCACTTTGTGTTATTAATGCTAAGGAGCATTGGTTACAGACTATGTCTTTCTTTCTTCATATAGTTGCTCCTTCCAAATCAACATCACGGAGGGAGCAGGCTAGAATGGCCCGGCAACGGAGGCTGGATGCCACTGTCGCCGAATATCGGCGGCTGGTGGCCCTGGAGGAGGAGGAGGACACGCAGTCGACCGGTGCAACAACAACATCCTCGACTGGGACCGCTGCATCCTCCTCCGTGACCCCACGGGACGCCAGCATGCGCAGTGCTCCAGCGGGACCGAGCCGGGCTAACAAAGCCAACCGCCACCGCCAAGCAACAGAAAGACCAGCTGCCCCCCACAGGAGCTGCAAGGCACGCCAACGCCGCCTAGGAGTCCGAATGTCCTACCTGGAGCAGGAGGTCCAGAACTATAAGAACTTGGTGAAGGGCCTCCGCTCCGAGCTTGCCACCCTCCGCAAGGAGTATGATGCCCATGCCGCAAAATGCACCAGCACCCTCCAGTAGTGGAGTGTCCCTTGCCCTTTTTTTATAGACTTTTGGGGGGTGGGATTTGGGAGTTGGGATCGTTTTGGGACTTTTCAAAGACAATCGTTGGGGTTAGGGTGGGTCTTGAGGGAGATTATTTTGTTAGGGCTACATAAATATACATTTTTAAACTTTATCTGACCATAACTGTTTTTTACTGCTTTTCAGTCTGGTGGGTGGGGGACGGGGGTGTAACAGTAACTTTGTTTTCCTGAACAGTCGTAGGACTTTAGTAGTACAACCGTCAATCTCTCGTCTACTCCTAAATAATACTCCATTATACTACCTCCCACCAAACGCTTATCTTACCTGTAATTTGTGTTAGAAATTAGGGCTAGGCCCAGGGCTGGCTCCACGTGAAATGGGGATTAACGTTGGCAATCCTGGGCGGGTGAAATTTCCTCATTGCGGTGGTACTAGTGGTGTGACACAGTGGCAGTTGCATGCCTATGGAAAAAAAGAAAACAAAACCTTGTTTGTCCTTACTGTAGCATTACAACGGTTACGGTACGATCGAGAATATAGCAGGTGACAGTACACTAGAACAGTGCCATAATGTAGCCTAACAAATGGTAAAGTATTTGCTTGCAAGTATAACTAGTACTTGCGTTGAATTTATTTGACATTGGCTCCTACTACTAGAAGATATAGTACTGAAGCTGAGTAAGTCTAGAAGATATCCTCGTATTCCTTCACCAGCCTGTTGCTATGACCTTATCCTCCCCAGCAAGTGTGTGGAATTATTGATGTCATTTTAGTCAGACATCAAGCAAAACAACACAGCCCGGGGGAAGAGGGTTAGGGTTTGTAAAATGGATGGGAATGGGGGTTTCTTTTTGGGTAGGTTTTGTTGAGAGAAGAAAAAAAAAGCACAGCATGGACAAACAATAATTGAAGATAAAGACAATCTTTGGGTACAAACTAAAGCTAAGCACATGCAGTCACACTCATAGAATAAAACAATGGATACTGTATCTGTATTGCGTATGTTGTTGGAGTTGTCCTGTTGAATTTGGTAAGTAAGTTGCATGCAGCAAACAATTCCTCTTATTGGCGGCACTCCTCCATTCCAGCTGACGCTTCGTCCATCAATGTTGGTGACCACTGACAGAAGACACCCTGTCCACTGCCTGCCTGGCGGATGTTGACTGAAACCCGGCCTGTAATTATTGAACGGAAAACAGGAAGTGCTATTACAATACCACTGATAAATAAATAAAAGGTATGTACGCTGTGTGGTTCAAAAAGTGACACTTTGATTTCCCTAATAGACAGTACAGTATTTTTGAAATTGCGTGCTCTGTCTGAGTCACCTTTTTAAGGATAAATAAGTATGGCCAAAATATTATAGCGGATCTTTCCCCTCAAGGTAGGTGTACTGTAAACTGTGTTTTAGAACAAAATTTGACCTTCCCAGCAATGCTCCCACCAAGATCCTTACTAAAGCCAGTCGCAAAAATGTAGAAGAACCCCAATCAGATCTCCAAAAATGATGCCTAGCAGAAAAATGGTGACAAAACGTACTTTGAAAGTAACAGTAGGCCCAAATACAGACCGTGGATTGTATTCAAACCACTTGCAAGCAAGCAAAAGTATCCATAGCCAGCATCGCTCGAACAGTGCTCTAAAACACCAGAACTGCGTTGCAATAGAACCCCCCGAAACACATGCAATCCTGCTGCTAGGGCTAACCCTAACGAACCCTAACTTACAAAAAGTGCCAAAACTGGTGTTTCCTTATGGATTTTGTCCAAAACATTTCTATCCGGTATTAGACCTTCCCAGGAATGCCCCAGGCAAGACCCGCCAACCCACCCGCAAAAAACCACCCGACAACACCCCCAAACAGCGAAAAAGCTAAATCTCATACTTACAATATCTCTCGGCCTTCGGTCCAAACGCGGCGCTGTGCAGCTAGGTCATCATCATCAATCATCATAACTCCTGTTTTCCACCACAGATTTCCTGAAAAGCAAATGCAATCAAGATTAGATTGTCGCAGCAGTGCTTCGACAGAGACCCCGGCCGCAACCCACCCACGAACAGCAGGAAGCCCCCCAAAACGCTACATTGAGCAAGATGACAGAAGAAATAGCAAAAAAAAGGCTGTTCCTTAAGGATTTTGTCCAAAACACTTCTATCCGGTATTAGACCTTCCCAGGAATGCCCCAGGCAAGACCCGCCAACCCACCCGCAAAAAACCACCCGAAAACACCCCCAAACAGCAAAAAAGCTAAATCTCATACTTACAATATCTCTCGGCCTTCGGTCCAAACGCGGCGCTGTGCAGCTAGGTCATCATCATCAATCATCATAACTACTGTTTTCCACCACGGATTTCCTGAAAAGCAAATGCAATCAAGATTAGATTGTCGCAGCAGTGCTTCGACAGAGACCCCGGCCGCAACCCACCCACGAACAGCAGGAAGCCCCCCAAAGCGCTACATTGAGCAAGATGACAGAAGAAATAGCAAAAAAAAGGCTGTTCCTTAAGGATTTTGTCCAAAACACTTCTATCCGGTATTAGACCTTCCCAGGAATGCCCCAGGCAAGACCCGCCAACCCACCCGCAAAAAAACACCCGACAACACCCCCAAACAGCGAAAAAGCTAAATCTCATACTTACAATATCTCTCGGCCTTCGGTCCAAACGCGGCGCTGTGCAGCTAGGTCATCATCATCAATCATCATAACTCCTGTTTTCCACCACGGATTTCCTGAAAAGCAAATGCAATCAAGATTAGATTGTCGCAGCAGTGCTTCGACAGAGACCCCGGCCGCAACCCACCCACGAACAGCAGGAAGCCCCCCAAAACGCTACATTGTGCAAGATGACAGAAGAAATAGCAAAAAAAAGGCTGTTCCTTAAGGATTTTGTCCAAAACACTTCTATCCGGTATTAGACCTTCCCAGGAATGCCCCAGGCAAGACCCGCCAACCCACCCGCAAAAAAACACCCGACAACACCCCCAAACAGCGAAAAAGCTAAATCTCATACTTACAATATCTCTCGGCCTTCGGTCCAAACGCGGCGCTGTGCAGCTAGGTCATCATCATCAATCATCATAACTCCTGTTTTCCACCACGGATTTCCTGAAAAGCAAATGCAATCAAGATTAGACTGTCGCAGCAGTGCTCCCAGACACCAAAAATCACCCACAAACACCCGGAACCCCGCCAAAGAGCACCCCAAAGGCAAGCAAGTCAGCAAAAACTGCAAGAAATTTCCACCTCATATTTGGTCCAAAACACTTTTGTCCATTATTAGAGCTTCACAGCAATGGGCCCAAATCCGTCAACTCACCCGCAAAGAAGTACAACACCCCCACAAGTGCTGAGTCTTTCTTCATTGGGCGTAATCCAGCACTCTGCTTTGAGGGAAATCGCAGTCTGGAGGAGGAGGATAGAGGAGCATGTTCTTCAGAACTTGTGAACCTGAGGAATGTAGACTGCGGCACCTTCAAATCAATAAGCAAACAAGTGAAGACAGTTCTGCTGATGGTCTTGTTTTTGGGATTAGGTGATTAAAGTTTGAATTAAATTAACTGTGCAAAACAAAGAAAGAGAGACAAACAGGAATAAAAGTGAATAAGGACGAAAAAGAAAGTTCTTGATTCATTGTCTCATTTTCAGGGCTCGGTGTCAGGGAATAAGAAGAAGATTTCGTCATCATACTCTGCGAATTCAGGCAGGATGAGGTCAGTGCCACCGAACAGAGAACAAATCCCCTCATCTACGTTGCTGTCCTCCTCGTCTTCATGCGGCGTGCTTTCTCGTACTTTGTAATCTGGTGGTATGAGGTGCTGATTCATCTTGATCATTGTCAGCCGCTCCACATTTTTGGGCGAGAGGCGGCTCCGTTTGGGAGTTACAATGCCACCAGCAGCACTGAAAACACGTTCAGAAGACACACTTGCGAGTGGGCAAGACAAATAGTTTATAGCCAGGTTGGAGAGCTGTGGCCACAATTGTTTTTTGCCATGCCAATACTGCAATGGCTCATCATTAAGAAAGACCTCTGTTGAGTCATTCATATAGTCCTGCACCATCGACTCAAGGTCATCAACGGTTCCTCCACTTTGCTTACATTTTGCTGTGCCTTTGACATTTTTTCGAGAACCATACCCAAGCAAACTTAGCCAATCCTCCTCAGCAGCCACTGTTAGTGTTGTGTGTGGTGCAGATGATCCAGTTGCCGGTGTCTTTAACGGCTGAGAGGTCACTTGTGCCCCAGCCACAGGTGCAGAAGTGGATTCTTGTGACTGGGGATGGCCTGCTGATGCTGATGCTGATGTACTGTCTTCTCCTTCAATAACCTGCCGTTCTTTTTCAAACCTCTTGGCAGACCAGGCTAACCAATGTTTGTACTTTTGAACATCTGCATCAGCAAAAGGAAAGAATGCTTCGCCTGCCAGTGCCTTTTTGTAGCGTTGATCCAGAATAGTAGCACAAATGTAATGCTGTTCTGACTTGATCTTTTGAAGACGTTCATCACCACGTAGGCGCTCTAATAATTTCTCAGACAAAATAAAATGGTCTTTTTTTTGTACATCTTTTTCAAACTCAGAAGACACCGCCATCAGTTGGTGCTCCAGCATGCACAACAATGGGATAGCTTTTCCCAAATTACAGTCCTCCTGGCTGACTGCACGCGTGAAGAACTCAAAAGGACGAAGCATGTCTGTCAGGCTTTTAACTATGTCCCATTGCGCCGCACTCATCCGCAGGTCCTCCTTCTGAGATGTACCCTCTGTGAAGAAATAGTGATCGAGTACCGTATACTGCTCATACAGACGCTCAAGCATGTAGAAGGTTGAGTTCCAACGTGTTGCCACCTCCTGGATGAGTGCTTTCACTGGTATTCGACTTTGAAGTAGCAGCCTCCTCAGATGCTTCCGGGCCTTAAAAGAATGGCTGAAATGGTTGCACATTTTGCGGCAGGTGGCCATTACCGCGAACGCTGCACTGTCTCTATCACTCAAGAATTTTTGAACTACCAGGTTGATACAGTGCGCCAAACACGGCACTCTGAAATAGTCACCCAGCGACATGGCCTTAACTACATTGGCGCCATTATCCGTGGAAACATAACCAATCTTGCGTTTTTTTAGGGATAGCATTTTCAAGACCTTTTTGTCAAACTCTTCCAAAATGTTTTCTGCTGTGTGACTTTTCTCCAAGCCAAACATGGCTAGTGTTGCATGTTTCCGAGCAGCTTTGAAAACTTTGTCCGGGTCAACACCTGCGTTTAGCTTTGCTTTAACACCTGAAAAAGAGACCCAGTGTGCAGTGATGCACATGTAATCAGCGCCTGCGCCACTGGTCCACATGTCTGTTGTCAGATGTATTGTGTGAACAGCACTCTTCTGCAAAGCTGCCCCAATCGCCTCCAGCACATCTTCATGTAGTGCTGGAACCGCAACTCTGGCAAAATAGAACCGGCTAGGAACCTTCCATTTAGGGCAGAGTGTTGCCACTAATTCTAGAAAACCTACCGCTTCTACAAAAGAAAAAGGGAGAAGGTCCACAGCTAGCATTTTAGCCAGCTTAGTGTTATACAGACGCGTCAGTGGGTGGTTGCGTTCATATGGCACGTCTGAAGTAAGCATTGTTCTAATGTTGCCCTGGACCAAGCATTTACGGGCTGATAATGACTTCGTTGACCCAATTTTGCTCGCTGGTGAACTTTTGTGCGTTGGTGTCTCACTCGCTCCAACACTCTTAGTGTGCCTCACATTGGGTGTGCTGCTGACAGGGGTACTGGGTGTAAGGGAAGTGTTTGACACGTCTTCTTCCTCCTCGTCATCATCAGATGAAACATCAACGTTTCCTTGAATTCGGCCTTGCTTGATCGCATCTAGGTGCGCAAACCATTTGACAGTGTGCTGTCTCCTAAGATGACCTCTCTGGCCTCCGGTACCATAGTTGGTACCTGGCTTACCACGACTAACTGCAACCTTACAAAGGGTACAAATGGCAAACTTTGTATTTTTTTGACAAACAGTAAAGAAGTCCCAAACTGGGGACTTGAAGTGTCTGTGGGACCTGGAGGAGGCGGCGATACTGGTGGTGGTGGTCATGAAGCTAATGCCAGATGAAGTGGAGGATCTGGATTGCCCAACTTTTGTACGTTGTGCACTTTCACCGCCACTAATTAAGGTCGAGGTGGATGGAGGTCTCTTCTTGCCAGAAAGAAATATGGAAGCGGGACGAGTTGGTGTACTACTTAACTCCAATGATTGTGGTGTTTCCACTGCCTCCTCATCGACAACATCATCATCATCATCACGCTCAGCAGCTCTTCGGGCTAGGGTCAAAATGTCTGTTTGCTGCATGCCCGCTGGGGCTGCAGTGACCTTTATGATGACTGGGTCGTCGTTGGCAGAGTCTTCATCAGCAGCAGTATCCGCCACTTCTTGTTGAGCCTCATCACACTCCATAACTCTGAGACTTTGGACGAGCTTCCTTTTACGCTTAACTACCTTTGTCGGATCATGGTGTGCCTCACTCTCAGACGGCTGTGGTGCTGGTTCCCAAGTTTGATCCGTATCATCAGAAGGAGGTGTGCTTGAAGAAGATGTAGACACCACCCTTGATCTCTTCCTTGCTAGGGGTGTGGAAGACAATGAAGGATCATCAGGAGGAGTGGCTTCCTCAAATGATACCTCGCCTTGATTGTCGATTTCCTGATGTGCCCCTACTTCGGGAGGAACAACTATTGTGGGCACTTGTGACCCTCCATGCACCTCTGCTTGCGCATCTCCTTGCGCTGCCTCTCCTTCCACATGTACTTGGGTTGGTACTTGCACATGTGATTGTTGTTGCGGCTGTGGTTGTTCAACACTCGTCAGATGAGCTACAACAACCTGTGTTGATTGAGGGACATTGCTGCTGCTTTCTTGCGATGAGCCAACATCACTGGTCGATGGTGATTGAAGAACTATACTGGCTGCCTCTGCAGCACTCAAGGGCTTGGACTTAAGTTGGCGTGGTGGTGGTGGTGGCACTGAGCCCAATGGAGTGGGGGTGCTGCTGCCAGCTTGGTCCCCAGCAGATCCCGCTGCTGCTGCGGGCATACTTTTTTTTTTACTCCCAAAAAAAGGGGCGGGCGGCACACCAGTGTCCTTGGTAACTTGCTTCTTCTGCTCCTTACTGGCACCTTTCTTGCTAGAGGAGCTACGGGTTACTTTTTTTGGGGCCATCTTCTTCAGAGCAGGTCAGCAGGCAGCAGTTGCACGAGTTGCAGAGGGTTCTGTGTCCAGACGTGACGTCGCGTGACGTTATGCTGCACACACACACCGCTGCAGGACTTCTTCCTGGCACTGGTGGTTCTCTTGAGTCTTGTGCACCTAAAAGCAATGGAAGACAGAGGAACATCAGTTCAGTTATACACCCCAAAAAATCGACAAAACACAGAAAAATGAGCACAATCCCATGCCATCCATGATGTTTACATTGAAGACACCCCACAGAAAGACTAGGGACATGCAAGTATGCAACACTCACTACCCCTGGGCATAATGGATGAAAAGTAGGCAAAATAAGTGCATGCCTCTGACACTGCCTCTCTTCAAAATGTCCCCTTACACCCCAAGCACATGTTGCCTGTACCAGCCAGCACTCAAGATGGCCACCACCACCACCCACATGGCCAGTCCACATCAACAGTACACCCCCAAAAACAGAAAAACAGCCAGAAATCACCACAATCCAATGCCATCCATGATGTTTACATTACAGAGAGTGAGACCACACCACAGGCACACTCAGTCCATGCACCACCACCCCTGGGCAAAAGGCCACACCAGCAGCCCCCAAAAAACGACAAAAAACAATAAAATAAGCACAATCCCAGCCCATCCATGGCCTCAATTATGTTTAAATTCAAGAAGACACCCCACAGAAAGACTAGGCCCATGCAACACTCACCACCCCTGGGCAAAGGGCCCCACCAGCAGGCCCAAAAAAACGACCAAAAACAATAAAATCAGCACAAGCCCAGCCCATCCATGGCCTCAATGGTGTTTAAATTCAAGAAGACACCCCTCAGAAAGACTAGGCCCATGCAACACTCACCAACCCTGGGCAAAGGGCCCCACCAGCAGGCCCAAAAAAACGACCAAAAACAATAAAATCAGCACAAGCCCAGCCCATCCATGGCCTCAATGGTGTTTAAATTCAAGAAGACACCCCTCAGAAACACTAGGCCCATGCAACACTCACTACCCCTGGGCATAATGGATGAAAAGTAGGCAAGATAAGTGCAGGCCTCAGACACTGCCTCTCCTCAAAATGGCCCCTTACACCCCAAGCACATGTTGCCTGTACCAGCCAGCACTCAAGATGGCCACCACCACCACCCACATGGCCAGTCCACATCAACAGTACACCCCCAAAGAACAGAAAAACAGCCAGAAATCACCACAATCCAATGCCATCCATGATGTTTACATTAAAGAGAGTGAGACCACACCACAGGCACACTCAGTCCATGCACCACCACCCCTGGGCAAAAGGCCACACCAGCAGCCCCCAAACAACGACAAAAAACAATAAAATAAGCACAATCCCAGCCCATCCATGGCCTCAATTATGTTTAAATTCAAGAAGACACCCCACAGAAAGACTAGGCCCATGCAACACTCACCACCCCTGGGCAAAGGGCCCCACCAGCAGGCCCAAAAAAACGACCAAAAACAATAAAATCAGCACAAGCCCAGCCCATCCATGGCCTCAATGGTGTTTAAATTCAAGAAGACACCCCTCAGAAAGACTAGGCCCATGCAACACTCACCACCCCTGGGCAAAGGGCCCCACCAGCAGGCCCAAAAAAACGACCAAAAACATTAAAATCAGCACAAGCCCAGCCCATCCATGGCCTCAATGGTGTTTAAATTCAAGAAGACACCCCTCAGAAACACTAGGCCCGTGCAACACTCACTACCCCTGGGCATAATGGATGAAAAGTAGGCAAAATAAGTGCAGGCCTCAGACACTGCCTCTCCTCAAAATGGCCCCTTACACCCCAAGCACATGTTGCCTGTACCAGCCAGCACTCAAGATGGCCACCACCACCACCCACACGGCCAGTCCACATCAACAGTACACCCCCAAAGAACAGAAAAACAGCCAGAAATCACCACAATCCAATGCCATCCATGATGTTTACATTAAAGAGAGTGAGACCACACCACAGGCACACTCAGTCCATGCACCACCACCCCTGGGCAAAAGGCCACACCAGCAGCCCCCAAAAAACGACAAAAAACAATAAAATAAGCACAATCCCAGCCCATCCATGGCCTCAATTATGTTTAAATTCAAGAAGACACCCCACAGAAAGACTAGGCCCATGCAACACTCACCACCCCTGGGCAAAGGGCCCCACCAGCAGGCCCAAAAAAACGACAAAAAACAATAAAATCAGCACAATCCCAGCCCATCCATGGCCTCAATGGTGTTTAAATTCAAGAAGACACACCTCAGAAACACTAGGCCCATGCAACACTCACTACCCCTGGGCATAATGGATGAAAAGTAGGCAAAATAAGTGCAGGCCTCAGACACTGCCTCTCCTCAAAATGGCCCCTTACACCCCAAGCACATGTTGCCTGTACCAGCCAGCACTCAAGATGGCCACCACCACCACCCACATGGCCAGTCCACATCAACAGTACACCCCCAAAAAACAGAAAAACAGCCAGAAATCACCACAATCCAATGCCATCCATGATGTTTACATTAAAGAGAGTGAGACCACACCACAGGCACACTCAGTCCATGCACCACCACCCCTGGGCAAAAGGCCACACCAGCAGCCCCCAAAAAACGACAAAAAACAATAAAATAAGCACAATCCCAGCCCATCCATGGCCTCAATTATGTTTAAATTCAAGAAGACACCCCACAGAAAGACTAGGCCCATGCAACACTCACCACCCCTGGGCAAAGGGCCACACCAGCAGGCCCCAAAAAACGACAAAAATCAGCACAATCCCAGCCCATCCATGGCCTCAATGGTGTTTAAATTCAACAAAACAGTTGTATCATGCACCCCTAACCAACCCTGGTCCTACTGGATACTGTGGCTACCCACAATATAATTTATTTAATGTTCTGAAAAAGTTCCAAAATTTTACTTGCAGCAACTGTAATGCCCCAAACAAACTTACTTGTGAAAGTTGATTTCTAATCCAAAAGTGATCCAAAGACAGTCAAAAAGGCCTCAAATCCAAATATCCAGCAGCACCCACAAAAAGTAATCCTTCCAGCTCCAAATCCAAATGAAAGTGACCAGGAGATGGACAAAGCACTGGGAGGAGCCTGCTGGACAGGAACAGGAAGTTGGAGACTGTGGGGCACTTCCTTCCTCCCCCCCCCCCAAAAATGGACTCCTTGCAAAAAAAAAGGCCATGCAAATGTCAACCTGAGGAGTGATTCTGATAAAAATCATAATTTTCTGAAGGTTTATCCTGTTTGCTGGTGATTTTCTTGTGCAGAATTGCAAAAGCTCTATTTCGCGAGTGCGAGATTGTTCCTTTCCGCCGCAACTACGTGTTCGCAATTGCGAACTCTCGCGAGGTGTGCTGTGCAAGGTGGCAAGCCGCGATTACGTATTCGCGGGCGCCAAACTCCCGTGGGATCATGCAGCAAGATCCAAAATGGCGCGGCACTCGCAAAGAAAAACAACTCGGCAAACGCTAAATGACGGAAAGTGAACGCCGTGCACCACGCCGCGCGCCGCAACCAAGCAAAAAATCCGCCGCGAGCGGATTCACGGATTTTTGACAAATTCGCGAGAGTTCGCGGATTGCGAATTTGCCGAAAATCCGAAAAATCCGCGATCGGAGCGGATTTTACGCCCATGCTTAGTCAACACTGACAACGCACAATCCTCCCTCTCGTGTACGTACAATGTAAAAGGTTTACTGTAGTCCGGGGTACTCAACACTGGAGCAGAACACAATGCATCACGTAATTCAGAAAAACTTTTCTGACAATCATCAGACCAAGGGAGCGGATGCGGAGTGTATTTAAGAGTCAGTGCCAACAGAGGTTTCGCTAGCAAGGAAAAATTGGGGATCCATTGTCTACAATCCGAGGTGATACCTAAGAAAGCACGCACTTCTCTCTGTGTGGATGGTACATTCATTTGGGCAATCGCTTGAATTCGTTCTGGGGTCAGTCGTCGTCCCTCCTTCGACAAGAGATGACCTAAGTAGGTCACTTCTTGGCGGCAATACTGTAACTTTGAAGGCGACACTTTATGATGAAGGTCAGACAAATGTCGTAACAAAGAAAGAGTAGCTTCTTTACAAATCTCTTCATCATCAGCAGCGACCAGCAGATCATCAACGTATTGGATAAGAGTAGCACCAGAAGGCAACACAAAATTATCAAGCTGAGTTTTCAACGCCTGACTATAGATTGAAGGACTTTGACAATAACCTTGAGGAGCTCTCTTAAACCAGAAGCTTCGGCCTCCTAAAGAATAGCCAAAAATATCTCTACTCTCCTCAGCAATTGGAATACTAAAGAAAACATTCTTCAAGTCGATTACTGAAAACCAAGCAGCTGAAGCAGGAATTAGAGTCAACAAAGCAGTAATGTCCGGGACAACAGGAAACTGTGGCACCACAATCTTATTCACTTCTCGAAGATCGATCACAAACCGATACACAGGTGGCTGAGAAGCATCAGTACGCTTAAGGACAGGCAGAACAGGACTGTTACACACATTACCTCTCATTTCTTCAACTACACCCTTCTCAACCAAATCATAGATAATCGCTAGAAGAGCTCTCTCGCCATCACTAGATATCTTATATTGGGGAATACGAGGTAGCCTAGCATTCGACTTGAGAGTACAACATAGGGTGGAATCTGCAAGAGACCAACATCATTGGGACCTGTAGCCCAAAATGTATCAGGTAGAGAACGCAATTCCAGTGGAAGACAATCTTTAGACAAATACATCGGGGAAATCCCTTTCTTACCCATCGTAAGATGTACTCCCGCAGGAGAGCAATGTAATGTCACATGCAATCTTTTCAGCAAGTCCAAACCCAACAGATTCTCACCACAACCAGTCGTCAAAATAAGAGGAGCTTCCAATTCACAAGGACCAATAGAAAGAGGCAAAGGACTAGAAACCGGATTACAAACTGGGGCGCCAGAAAATCCTACTGAAACATTGGTCAAGCCAGACAAAGGTGCGCCAGGAAGTTTAGAGTGCATAATAGAACTCTTCGTCGCACCAGTATCCAAAAGAAAAGGTTCTGCCACACCTAATGTAATCACTTCAACATAAGGTCCACTCTGGTCTACTGGAACTGACACTACTCCCTCTCTTTGCCCATGGCTGTCCTAACTATCATTATAACCAGCACTCTCACTCTTGACATAATAATCCTCAACGTAGTACTGGGCAGACTGAACAGTCGGAACATTCTGTCCGTCAAAACAATTCGTAGAATTCTGAGGGGGAAAGGAACGCTCATTCCGGGGAAACACACCACGTCCCCTACCCCTAGGAACTTGTTGAAAACCACCACGACCTCTCTCACCAGATACACCATTCGCACGCTGTAACAGAACTGGACAACTATGCAACCTTCTTCTCTGCAATAAGTATACTGATTAGGGCCTGGCAAAAATCGCGGAGCAAAATACTCGGGCTTCTGTAGCAATCTCTGAAACTGTGGGGGTTGCTGAAACTGAGGCTGATTGGTACGAGGCGGATAAGCTTGCTGCAAAAGAACTTTCGTCTTTAATTCTTTAGTCTTCTTCTCTACTTTATCCTTCTCATCTTTATCCCTATTCTCATAATATTGTGCAGTAGCCAATATCTGGGCTGACGAAGAAACAGCCCATGAACTCTCAGAATCCTTTAACTTATTAGAAAGTTCAGGACGTAAATTAAAGACAAACTTGTCCACAAACAACCTTTGACCACCTTCGGTACTCATGTCCTGACCACTATGATCGATAAACGTTTCTTCAAACCTCGTGAAAAAATCAGACACACTCTCGTCATTCTTTTGCTTGCATGCTGCTAACTTATCCCAATTCACTCGTAAAGGAGGCATTATAGTTTTCATTAAATTAATAATCCTACCAGGTAATTCTGCAACTAAGGGCTCAGGTTTGGCACCTCCTACCTGTCGACCATCTGCAGCAACAATATTAGCCCACGTATCTCCTAATTCTTGCGCATGATTCTCATGACGAATCTTCGCCCACAAAGGTTGAGGGACTACATTACCCATCAACATATCTATGTCAGCTAAATTCATAATACGGGCATCAACTGTCTGAGACAACTCTTTGTAATAACCAGCAGGATTCTTACGGGGGTCAGGTAAGGTCTGCTTAAGAGCCAAGACCTCTGCTCTTTTCCAAGGGACATGTACCCATATGCGCTGAAAATGTGCCGGTACAGCCAAAACACCATTAGGAATGTCGGCCTCAGTTGCGTCTCGCCATACAGGGGGAACCTCTCTCATAGGATACTTCTTCACTTTCCTCCTAACAAAGGAATTTGGTTCGTACAATGGCTGAGGCGGTAACCTAGACCTAAAGACAAGTATCGTCTCTACGGCATCTGTAACATCAGACTCCACTATCGTCCCTTTAGCAAATTCTGACTGAACATCAAGCACTTCCTGCGGAATTGGACCCAACTCATTATTTTCCCATTCCTGACGGAGAAACGTACACATTACATCAAACACATACCTTTGCTTCGGCGGTTCCCACTGAAAGAAAACATCCATAATCGCTTGCAAATCATACCTCGAAGCATTTAAAATCCATCTTCGAGCCAAAAGATCCAACACTGCCTGCTCTTCGGGACTATGAAACTGACTATGACTCCGTCTACGTTCCGAAACAGGGGTCATATTCAATGACCCAAAGAGTGGAGACAAAAGATTAGCAACAGTCTCAGTCATTCGTTTTCGAGCAGAAGGAGAAGAAGTAGCCATAAGAACAGGAGAATGAGTATTTTGAGGCAAAAGGGGCGTAGGGACAAGAGTAGCAGAAGTCGGAGGTACAGAAGTAGAAGGCAAAGGAGTTTGAGGCAAAACTGGTGACAAAGCTGGCGGCCCTAGAGAAGGCTGCGCCATAGGAGGGAGAACCATCTGTGCAGCAACGGGTGGCTGAACAACAGCAGGATGCTGAACAACAAGGGGTGCAACAACCGGGGGTAATGGAGGTGCAGTAGCACCCTGCACATAAGGAGGTGGTAATCTCAGAAAAGGAGAGATCAAAGGATCTTTTTCAGGGTCTTCATTCACTTTTGAAAGAGAACGCGGCAAGGCCGGATAACATTTATCGATAGCCATGCAACGCTGTCTATCTAAGACTTCACTCACTCGATCTTCCTCATCTGCTTTAAACTGCCTAGCAGCTTGTAGTACTGACATATTCTTATCTTTCCTATCTCTCTTTGCTTGCTTAATTTCTCGCTGTTTGGCTTCCTTTCGCCAAAGGCGAAAAGAGTCAAAAATCGCCGGCCGGGCTTTCTTCCTAAATAGCGCAACTTCCAAATTATCTAAAATATTTAATTTGAAACTACCATATTGGGGCCATCGTAAAACACCATTTTTCTTCGTATAGCGGACCCACACTTCATTATAAGTAATAGGACCCACTTCGTGTTTTGCATAGAGCTCATAAGTCGGAATTCCAACCGGAGGTATAGGACACGAATCCTCCAATCGGGAATCCCTGTTGCAACCACAACCAAACCATTTCCCAAATTTGCTAAGACCAGGCATCTTATAGCTCACTAGTTTAGCTTCAAACTTCAAGGGGTTATCAACTATTGATACTCTCGTAAATATACGAGCCCCTTGGCTTCGACTATTGCAATATTCGAATCAAAACCAAGGACCAAAACAAAGATCGTGGGAGCGACCCACTTATACTTAACCAAAGTATCTGTCACGCCACCAGAAGACCGTCTATCGTCTCGCTTTACAAAGGATCAATCAAGGGTCCAAGACAGGGCGACGGTCAGGGCAGCAGTCCTTCGTAGCCGTCGGAAAGCGGGAAGCCTCGCAGCAAAAACTTTCGGTCCACGTCGGCATACAGGGGTCGATGAAGTGGTTGGCCTTCCTCCAGAATTTTCTCACGGGCTCCTCACGATCCTCGGGCTTGGACCGGTACCGCTGAAGTCGCCCCACGTTGGGCGCCAACTGAAGAACCGGGTTTTCTTAGAACCCAGCGGTGCCAGGGACACACCCGAAGTCTTTGAGTTCTCCTGTCTTGGAATACAGAGACACGGAATACTTCTAGGTGGCGTCAGAGATCAAATTTATTAGCTGCAGCTAGTAACAGTAATCCCAGAAATACAACACGGTGTACAACTCAGGAAACTGCTCAATTTTCATAGAGCAAGACATCACCTTTTATCCTACATTTGCTCATTATAAATACACACCCACTGCGACAAATACTGATGAATGAAATACATTTTCCCACACATTATTACATCATAAAAAGCTCACTTTACATTGTACCAACCCACAAGTTAATTATTAGGAATGTCCCAAATTCGATTTCCACAAGCCGTACAAACCCATAGTTGAAAGCACTACCCATGTAATGAAAAGACATAAGGAAAGGAACCAATTCAGCTGCTGAATAGGATAAGATATGTGCAAGCGAACTAAACGTTAATGATATCCTGAACATTGATTGGCAATCTCAGACAACGATCAGCCAGGGAAATTGGCCTCGCAAAGGGTCAGTTTTAGGTGACGGGGTCAGCGTCTTTGCAGTTCACTCACAAGTCAGAAAAGGCCTAGTTAATACGTACATGAACAACGAAGCCCATGCAACTTTGTTCGTTCGGTTACCTCCACGGGCCTACGTGAGGGCAACACAAAATGGCATCACGCACAAAGCAAAGAAAATGGAGTCTGGTTCGCAAATCACGGAACCTCAGTGTTTGTTGGTCCCGTTTTTTTCAGGTACTGCTGCAGTGTTCCAGGTCTCCAAAGATTTTCGGCTTGCCATCCACTGTGATTTTTAGATGTGCTGGGTACAGCATTACGTACTGAATCTTAAGGTCCTGGAGTTTACGTTTCGCGGGTACACATATTTTCCTCGCTTCTTGCACCTGGGCTGTAAAGTACAGATAGATTGAGATCTCGGCGCCATCCAATGTTGATGTCTGTAGTTCTGTGGCTTGGTGCAGGGTGGCGTCCCGGTCCCTATAATTAAGTAGCCTAGCTATTATAGGCTGTGGTCTCACACCCAGGGGTGGTGGAGGGGCCAGGGATCTATGTGCCCATTCCACTATGACCATTTCCAAGAAGGACTCTCTGCCTAGCAAGTCGATGAGAAGCTTTTCCACATAGCTCCCCATGTTTCATATGTTTGTCGACTTTGCTATCCTTGTGGTTCGTAAATTATTTCTCCAGGAGTGAGCCTCCAAATCTTTGGTCTAATTTTGGATCAATGTCAGTGTTTTTTCAAGTTTGCCTTGTATGGTGGCTGACACATGTTGCGACTCTGGCGAGGGCGGTGTACGGCTAACTTCCAAACAGCATGCACTGTCCCCAGTGAGCGGGGTGCATACAGAGAATGTGAGATATAGCAGTGGCGTCACTCACATTATATATGGATGCCGGTAGGTCAGTTCAGGGCGGCACAATGATTTAGCTTAGTGGGGTTCTTGGGCTCACAATGCCAGAAAGTGCAGGCTTTAGCACGTTGCAGGAATATCTGTGGGTGCTAACCCTTCCCAGCCGTACCTGGCACCTCGCGCGGCTGCCTAGATCAATTGAGTCCGTTACTTTCCAAGGGCATACAGGCCGTATCTTCGGTGACCGCCAAAACCGGTGCTGTCCTTATGTTGTTTCACCACCTTCCGCAGCGCCATCACCCACCCACAGCTATTGGTGCGGCCGTGAGCCGATATCGTGTCTTATGGCCCAATCCTGGCACCGCGTACAGCGGGCCCAGTCTCAGCCCCCAGTGCAAGCCTCCCGGTCGAGTCCAGACGGGTTTTTCCAGCCTCGGCTCACATATTCTTTCCCTCGGGGGCTCTGCAGTTATCACCTAGCAGGTACCTTATGCAGCGAGTGTTTCTGACCACCTCGAAGGGCCTCTGTCTCTTCGGTGGGCGCGGTGTGTGTCAGTGCTCGTTCTTTCTTCTGCAGCCACTCGCCGTTCGATTTTTCAGGACTAAAATGGGTATTTCCACAGCATAATCATTGGATGGCTTACTCTGGGCATTTTCTAGTAGATTTGGCACAGGAATACTTGAGGATTATTAACACAGCCGGAGGAGCTCGCTCAGGCAGCGGCCATCTTCAAGCATGGCTAGCTCCGCCCCCCTCCTCTTCCATTATTAACTTGAGATTTCAGAGAGCAGAGTTGTGTTTGAGAGCGGTATGGGAGACCCATCTACATGCATTTTTAGGTCTGGCTTGACAGTGCAACTGCCTCATGAACTTATGTGAGGAACAAAAAAAGAATGTTCAGAGTACTACAGAGAGAGGGGGTTAGGATCTATCCACATGCAGGTTCCCCTGAGTACAGGATTTGACTGGTTTGAATGTGTGTATTTTCACTGAAAAGACTGCTTGTATTGCGCTTTTTGCGTTGTAGTAAAGTGTATACTGGATATAGACTAGATTGGTGCACTTTGAAACCTTATGTTAAATGATATAGTAATGGTCTGCTGTTTATGAACCATTATGAAAACAGGAAGTTGGTTTAGATTATATTTCTTCAACGTGTATTTTTCTACATACTTATAATTTTAGAACTGTTGGTTGCCAGTTTATATGCACTTGAATAGGCCAGAGTTTTGTAAGGTGCAAAGCCAATGGTAAAAGGTAAAGGCTTCATTGGTTTGTTGGGAAAAGTAATGCCAGATTTAATACTCTTGAACAGTTAATTATGAAACCGCACAACAAAGCCAGTTCGTTTGACCTACTTATTGTGAAAAGCATATGTTAAAGACAACAAGCTTTTTAGAAGGGTTATTATTGCACTGGGCTTCTGCCTGTAGGCAGATATTTTGTTACATGGAATTTCACAGATTACTGTACTAGATAAGAGTGTAGGTGTTGGTTATTCACCTTAACAAACCGTGGGGACAGAAATATGTATTACAATAATTCTTTTTAGACTCTTATTAGAGAGATAGAATTTTGCTTTGCTAACTATAATTTTGCATACATTTGAATATTTATGTCTGTAAGTCAGATGGTTGCCATGTAGAAATCTTACGCTCAGTAAAGAAAGTTTGAGTTGCTTATGGTAACATGCCAGTGATAAAGGCTATCAGCCTGATTGTTTATTATGAAACGTTATGAGATACGCAGTAGGCCCATGTTGATTTTGAAACACATATGTTAAAGTCATTGGTTATTTAAGGGTGGATTGTAATTTCTCTTTATTAAACCTTACAGATAGTTTTTTTAGTGAAATGTCACAAATTACCTGCGTAGGGAATGGGTTCGGTTTTTACTACTGTTTCTGGTAAACAATAGTGGTAGAAGATTTACACTGTAAGAATTCCAACAAGAATCTCTTCTTAGTAGGCTGTCAGGATCTTGTAATAAAGAAACTCATCAAAAAGTAAGACGTGCATCCGTAGATATAAATATATATCCATATAGGTACATAGAGAGCCTTTGAGTCAGCTCTGTTCTCCCATTGGTCCATCTGAGTGTCAATTACACTCTGCTTCCATATATGACAGTTACGTTCATGGGGTAATGGCTCAGGCCACAACAGTCATTAGCTCTTTTGCACTATGACTTACTCGCATTTTCCTATCATGTGTACATCCACCTGAAAGTGAGTGCTGCAGTGTCAGGAATGGTTGGCCATTCTTGTAGTTTTACAATTTTCTCCCTTTATCCTTCCCCTTTCATTTATTTGATTCTCATCTTTTTATTTCAATATTTATTAAGATAATACTGCAGCTCTCCAGGCGGTGGTAATGGGACACTTGTTTTCTGCCCATTTAATCAGCAATGTGCCACATCAAGGAGACTACGATGAAATGGTGTTGGTCATAGTGTATCGTTATTTTACCATTCCAAGATGGCCAAAATATTTTTACTAAATTTAGTAGCCATGCTGGAACTTTAAAACAATGATAAATGATTTAGACTACCTCTGCAAGATAGACACATGCTACTAGGTTTAGTTTCTTTATTGCAAGCAAATGCTAGACGTGTTGAGCAGCATCAGGTTTTCTTTTTTTCTTATAGTCTTTAACTTATTATGCACATGCTGATGGATTTGTGTGTGCTTTATTGCAGTTGTGTCAGATGGTGAATACAAAATGAGTCAGTAGATGGATGAATGGAAGGATGAGTGCAAAAGTGAGTGACAGAGTATATGTAGGATAATCTATTGAGTGCCTAAACTCTTCAGTGATGCAAGAGGCACTTTAATTCACAAGCCACACCTATAGGTATTTCCAATGGTTGTTTATGGTCCTGTCAAAGCTCACCAGACTAAAAAAAAAAACAGCCCATACACTGGCCCTTTTAAAGCGGGTCCTCCTGGCAATGCCAAAGTGCCGAACAGATCAGTCCAACAGTCTTTCAGGAGATGCAGCAGTCTTTACTCCAGTAACACATCTTTGTCGTCATGTGTTGTTACTTCAGCTTCTTTTTCTATTATTGAGTTTGCATTAAAAATATTTGCATAATATTAGACCCCGTGACTCGCTTTGAAATTGCAATAAACTATCAAGACATTGATTTAGAGCAGCAAGACAAAAGATATCTATGAATTAGATTAGGGAACATTATTAGAGTAGCTGAGTCTCTGACTGGAAAATCTGTCTTGAGAAAGATGAAGGAGAAAGTGATCAAAAGGAAAAAATCTTAGGTGTAGGAGGAGACAATAATTTAATTTCCTAAAAGTCATGTTATTCTCTCTAAATGTTGCACTCATTGGACATGCTGGTTGGCATTGCCAGCTTTAGAAAGAGACTTTCCTGGGGGGCACTCGTGGTGGCACCTAAGATGGCTGCCTAATATCGGAGCTCTGTGTCGCATCGGGAAAGCCTATATTGTAATGCGACTTCCACGACCTTGAAAACGCTGGAAACTGGCGGTTACCTGCATTGGAGCATCTCCTGCACGGAAGGACAGTCTTTTTATTCTGGTGCTTGGGTGCTTTCATCCATTGTGCAAAATAAACAATTGATGGAGGGAATGCTGGACAATGCAAATACTCAACCCCAGTCACAAGGACCTGGGTTAAATCCATCATTCTTTTGTTCACCAAACCACCCCAGTTTGGACCCAGCCATATGCAAATCAGTCTTCACCCTGTTCCTTGTGGGAACAATCCAGCCCGAACTGCCAAGCCAAGCCCTTCCTGGACCGGAAACAAGCATCCTGGGACCGGTTTCAGGGCATCACCCTTCATCAGCCAGGCTAGCTTGAATCCAGTGGTGTAGTGAGCATCGGGTCAAGAATGATTTGCATATGGCTGGGTCTAAACTAGGGCGGCATGGTGAGTAAAAGAAAGATGTATTTAACCCAGATCTCTTGACTGGGGGTGTGGGGGTGGGGGGGGTGAATGTATGATTTATTCAGCATGCCGTTCATCATTTGTTTGCATAGCGCTTTTCATCCTAAATGGGATGGGCGTGCCCAGAGGTAGGTCCCATACTCACTGTGCCACTAGATTCAAGCTAGTCTGGCTGATGAAGGGTATCACCCAGAAACTGGCCCCAGGATGCTTGTTTCCGGTCCAGGGAGGACCTGTATTGGCAGTTCAGTCTGGACTGTTCCCATGAGGCACAGGGTCAAGACTGATTTGCATATGGCTGAGTCTATACTGGGGTGGCATGGTGAGCAAAAGAACAATGGATTTAACCCAGATCTCTTGACTGGGGTGAATGTATGATTTATTCAGCATTCCGTCCATCATTTGTTTGCCTAGCATCCATCCATTGTGGGCACCTGAGCTTTGTGTCTGCATTGCGGCCTCCATTTTATTTGTCCTTCAATTATGTTTCCTTGGCTCTGGATCTTATCTGTCACACTTTTTTCTCCTTTCTTTTTGTCACACAATTGAGCATTCCCTGTTTAACTAGTTCTGAGCATCTTGGTCTGCCTAAATGTTTTTTTTTCTTTTTCTCCGCCATTTGGTTGAATAGTTTTTTTTCTGCATTGGCGAGTAGTGATTTGGGGAAGGCTTCAAATATTTATCTTTGGCTGCCTATTTTGTTGCGTATTTCAACTTTACTTATGGGCAGAAGTAAAAGTTTATTACATTCAAATAAGAGCTACATTGCCAAGTTCCCTAAGTCTGACCCATCTTCTACTGTGCCCTCCATGGATTGTTCGCACTCTGCAGATGTTCTGGCTCAGTCTTCTGCCTCTCGTTCAGCAGCTCGGCCCTTATCAACTTCCAAGAGGCAAGCAACATCTTCTGTTAATAAGGGACGCAAGCAAGACCCTCCTTCCCCACCTAAGTCTCTCGCTCCTGTATCTTTAGATACTGTTTTGGAGGAGATACATGCCCTGTGCCCATTTGTTGAGGAGACTAACACTCGCCTACAATTACTGGATAATAAGTGGCCGTCAATAGATTCTCGTCTCTCCTTGGTGCAACAGTGTGATGTCCAGGATGCAGCTGAAAAAAATGTGACTCTGAAGAAAGATATCTCTTTGCTTAAAAAGTCAGCTGAGGATCTTTAAAACAGGAACAGATGTAATAATCTTTGCCTATGTGGTCTCCTGGAAGGTCTTGAACTTTTACTTCCTTTTTTCCACAGCTTCTAGATCTTCCTGCATCAACTAAATTGAATATGCAGCGAGCGCACAGACTGGGTCCCTGCCTATCTTCTTCATCAGCTCTATAAAAACCTTGTGGAGTGATTCTTCTCTTCTTGCAGTTCACTGACCTTCTCCAAGTGTTAAACACGGCCAAGACAAACAAAATGTTTTGTTTGGTCTGGTGCTAAATTGTTTATTTCCCAAGATGTCTCTACAGTAACAGCTAAGTGGCGGAAAGACTTCCTTGAACTAAGACTTACGCTTCGGGCCCTAGGTGCACAATATGGTATTTTTCATCCATATCACTTTAAAGTGACCTTTTAAAATAATACTTCTATGTTCGAGGATCTTGCAGACCTAAAGGAAATTCATTCACTCTCACTCGACATCATCAATGAAAATTCCTGGTCCTTAATCTTTTACCTGAATTGTATGCAACTGTTTGTTGTGTCTGATTTACTAATGTATGCTTCCATTACAGGCTGCACTTCGATGCTTGTTCTCTCACTTGTATGATGTCACTCTTCTTCTTTAATTCCTTTGCAGGTTATTTGGAGTCCCAATGCCTGTTTCCCTATTCGTCATATTGGCATCCTGATGTGATACCTCATCCCTAGTTGGTTGTGCCATCATCATCTATTTGTCACCACTCCTTTTTTTTTTTTTTTTTTTTTTTAGTTTTATATAGCGCGAACTAGAACCGAACCGAATCAGTTATCAGAGCGCTTTACATTGCAAAAGTTACGTTTTTACATGAGGACACACACTTTCATGTTTTTTTTAGGCACGGGGAGATTAAGTGATTTGCCCAGAATCACAGGAGGTTTTGGCGTCGTTACCGAGACTCGAACCCAGATCCCCAGGTCCGAGGTCGAGCGCCTTAGCCGTTAGGCCAACTCCTCTCCCTAACTCCTTAGTGTTGTCCTTATTTCTCCCTTAAACGGTACATAGTACAGTCTTCAGTTTGACATGTACTGGCCCTTCTTGCTGTGTCTTTTGTCCCTTCTTTCCTTTCCCTTTTCTATTTTTCCTCTTTTCTCTCCTTTCTTGTATGCTCTGGTATGTATTCTCTTTCATAGCTACCTTTTTTTAGGTCTCGCCTGAGTCAGCGCATGCGCATGCTCTGGGCAAGACATTTAGTAGGGCTCTGAGAAATGCTACTTGCCGGCGATCAGCTTGCTAGTACGCGCACAAGAGCTTGCTCGACGTGCACAGCTGTTGTGGCTTCTTGCGCTCATGAAAGCTTTCCCCGTGCTCTTTATAGTGCCCCTGGGGCACAAGCAGGGACCTACTAGAGTGCTTCTTTAGCAGAACGCACGAATAGAAAGTGCAGCTGTTTATTGTCACTGACACTCACATGATGGTATTCTCGTGAACGCCGACGTGCGCCGTGACTGGACTACCGTCAACATGAGAAATGACCCCAGGGCTGGAAGAGCGGTTCCGCTGAATTGCTGCGGTGTGTATTCTCGGGGTGTTCAATGCGCGCGCACCACTGCTTTCACTTTTACCGTCTTGATAAATCACGCATGCACCCCTGCTTTCACTTTTGTCGTTGTTAAATCCTGTTTTTTTTCTATTGACACTTAGTTATTAAGGCACCTTCACACCTTAGGCCCAAAGGCATATATCGATCTGCAAGTCCTTAATCCTAAATCAAAATATTTGTGTATTCTGACCATGTGCCTACGTCAGGACTCACTTTTGCCATCTTGTTAAATCGCGCGCGCACCCCTGCTTTCACTTTTGCTGTCTTGTTTCTGTTTCTTGTTTAGGTTGGGTAGAGCGCTGTGGGCGCATGAGCCAATGCAGCCCCACCCACTCCCCCTTGTTTCCTATGATTGCAGTTTGCTGGACATTTCTTCCTCTTGTGGCATTGTTGCCTGCCTCACCAATCCGCTTTTCTTGCCCTTCGAGGTGTCTGAGTGTTTTGCTGCAACTTTTGTATTTATTTTCCTCACTTGAAGTGAGCTGCCTGTTTCACTAGAGCACCGCCCCGTTGTGAGGCTCTCGCCCACCCTCACACTCTCCAGTGGTGGGAGGGGACTGGACTGTCTTCGTGGTCTTTGGCAGTAATTTACTTATTTCCAAGCACATCAGCGCACTGATAAACCTATTGGGAATATATTGAAGCTCAGTCAGTTTGTCATTCCCATGTCACTTCTGTTTGCGTGAGAATCAGCTGCACCATATACTGCTGCAGATCAAAGAGGGCACTGATTAGAAGGCCTCTTCCCTATCAGTGTTGCAGTATAAACCCCTCTGAAACAACATCATGTACAGTGTCCTGGGACCCATAGGTCGTTCAAGTTGCTATTGCCATACTGAGGTGTGTAGAGATTCCCATTCACAAAAAAGGGAGATCGGTATTTGTTACATCCTAGTAAGGAATTCCAGAAGACTTGGATAGGTTACAGATGATAGGTTTATTCTTCTTAGATGGTTAGATAGGTTTTCCAGTATATATGTAATCAAAGCCCCACCAGGAGCATCCTCTCTGCTGCTCAGCCCAGGATCCAACTGACAGTCTACTCACAGCATACCAAACATTCCAATGACATCTCATTCACTCTAACATTCCACTCACACTGGCTGAACAGCAGAGGCAGAGAAACAGGGAAGATGTAAGGTAAAAACCTAGGATATAACAGTATTTCCTCACAAGCTACATACCAGACTCCCTGCCAGCTGTTGTGGAGAAAAAACAAATCTGCCCACGACTCCTGCAAAACCTTAATAACCTCAGTATGCCGAATCAAATGTGGGTACTGAGAGTCAAAAGTGTGCTGTCTCTTTTTAAACCGTTATTGCCTTTGCAGTTTCACAAAGTTCCATCTGTTTTGCTGCTCATTTTTATTGAATGGCTCTAGAGTTTTATGCACAGCATCAAAATAACTATTGGTGTAGGAGTGCTTATGCATACATTTTCATATAATGCAGGAGCATTCATGTAATATATATAGCATGGGTGTGTTAAATTTGGCAAACCTTTATACAGATTTTGGTCAGAAATGCAAGTGGCGCTTACAGTTTGTTGCATTAATATTTAAATCGCAGCAGAAGTTCCGATTTTCTCACGAAGCAGAGTTGTGTAGAGCTTAGCAGTCTTCACAATGTTAGCATTTTTCAAAAAATGCAGTGAGTTTGTGAAAAAAAAATGTTGGGCCATTCCTAACCTCTGATGACTTGCTGCTTTGGTATCATTGCTTTTGCAGAATCCATAACCTTTCTTAATAGTCCCACTTTCTTGAGTTTCTGTGCCCACTTGGAATTGTAGCCCTCATGTTTTTTTTCACAACAAAAGCTATAAAACCGTGTGTAGCGGGGGGGTGGGTTGCACTTCGATAATATCTTCAAAGGCTGCGATTCCTGGAGGCAGTGACCTTTTAGGTTTGTGAAGGGAAGTGACACTGAAGCACAGGCGTATTACTATCTTTTGCCACAGCTTACAACTATTGTCGCTACCTCAAACATGCACACAGTTTTTGAAACTCCCTTCTAACGGCACCCCATAATTATGGCATGCTGTCGGGTGCTACTCTTTTGAATAAAATAACCCTCTTTCATAGCAGATGCACCACAGAATCAGAAGGCTTTGAGCTGACGCCAGGCCTTGTTTGGCTATGAGGCAGTGCTTTAACAAGCATTGGCATAGCCAATAGGTCTCGCCTTCGGGACCTTATAAAATGTTTAGCCATGCAACAGTTGATGTTGTTGCACCAAGGATATTGTGCTGCATAACTAAAGGTCCCAAAAGCGAGACCTATTGGCTATGCCAATGCTTGTTCTTTATTCCTTTCTTCTCTTCTCATTACTGATGGTCGTATAGTTTTCTGCTTTGTTAATGTCCTACAGTCAGAGTTGTATCTTGGAATGTAAAAGGTTTTGTTAATCCTATTAAGAGACTGAGAATTTTGCCTCATTTATCTTCCTATAACCCTGATTTGATTATTTTACAAGAAACACATCTTACGGAGGCGAAAGCCCTCAAACTGAAACGTAATTAGGTTGGCTTTGTCGTAGTCTCTCCTATGTCCACCAAGGAAATTTGAGTTATTATTCTTTGCCATAAAAAGTTGAATTGTTCTGTTTTATCTAAAGAAATTGATTCTGAGGGAAGGTGGTTGTTGGTCAAATTGCTTATTGATGGTATTTATGTAACTGCTTTTAATGTTTATGGCCCAACTCAACCTGATTATTCATTCTGGCCCAATGTTACAAAAAAATGTATTCAATATAAAGATGCTTTTTTTATTTTAGGGGATGACTGTAACCAAATTGTTGATCCATTTCTGGATCGGAAATCTAATGTCCATTTTGTCTTTCATAAACCTCACAAACAATTCCTTGCTACAATCTCACAAACTCACCTTCTAAATGCCTGGCACTTGTGCAATCTGGTCGCATTAGAATGTTCTTTTTTCTCACTCCCCCCCCATGGGTCCTTTACTTGGTTGGATTATATTTTTCTTTCTAAGTCTTTGTCTCAAAACTTTATTTCTTCTTCACTTGAACATATTTTATTTCTGATCATGCCCCGGTCGGTACTGATTTTGAGTTGCTCCCTCCACTCAAGTACAATAGATTGAGATTTAATCATTCTCTTTTGAAGGATCCTGCTTTTCCTCCCTTATTTATTTCCTTTGCTAATAATTTTTTTATTGAATGTATCACCTAACTATTGTGGGATACTTTTAAAGCTGCTGCCCATGGCTTTTTTACTGATTATGTTTCCAGCAAAAAAAACATCTTCTTACCCAGCTTAATCTTTTCTTAGCAAACATTAAACGCTTAGAGCACCAGTTTTATACTACCTCTTTTGACATCTCCTTACAGGAACTTATTCATGCTAAGCTTGAATTTAATAAGTCCTCTACTAAGAAGACCTTTTCTATATTATTACGTAGTAGTGCTCACTATTATGTTGGCCGTAATAAGGTAGACTTCCTTTTGACCAACTATCATTAAATCCATTCACTCAACGGAGGGGACCTTCCTCTTTAAAGATCTGGATATTTTGGAAGAGTTTATAAAATGTTTTAAACAATCATATACCTGGAGTCCCCTGCTACCTCCTCTCTTATTAATCCTTGTTTTAGCGAGGTTCCTTCTCCTTTTCAAGACACTTTTAATTTCACGTCTCTTGATTCCGATTTATCGCTGGTGGAAATTTCGAAAGCTTTAAACTTCCTTAAAAAAGGCAAAACTTCAGGACCAGATGGTTTTACAGTGGAATTTTATTTGCATTTTTCAAATGTATTACTCCTTAAGCTTTTACAATTTTTTCTTTACTTTCATGAGACGGGTAGAGCGGGTGGTACGTTTCAGGAAGCCACTATATAAAATCTCCACAAGTCGGGAGATGCAGAACCGAATAGGTTGTTGAGTGGGGCTGGGATCCTTGACGACTGTGTGACTACAGAACCATCCCTCAATCTGCATCCTTAAGAGATACAGGTTGTCCTCCCAAATTGGGTTGGACACAAATTTATTTAAAAAAACACCGGATCCAGGATAAGTATATCCAAGAACCGGGACTGTAGAGGCAGCTATCTGCATTACACAAGCAATACGCTTTTTCATACCAGAGAGGGATTTATCTCTTGTTTTTGCCCTGAAGAAAGCCAAGGACCCCTAAGGGGCCACCACCAAGGCTGAAACATGTTGGAAATTGTGTAGGGTCATAGGACCATTAAATCTTCACAAGCCCACATTTTTTCTAGTTTTAGTATCACCAGAAACTCCAACAATAAAAGGATACCAGGAGATTCCGGAGAATTTTTAATCTTTAACCCCCTATCCTATTTTCTAAGTGCTCCCTGAGGAACGGTTGAGCCCACCCTGACCTTTAGGAGTCAGGGTGAACCCAAGGATGGAGCATGACACTACTAGAGTGTGTGAGGATTATCTAACAAAAAGGTATTGCCTCCCAGCATTCAATTAAGATAAGAAAACGCCTTTTTTGAGAGAATAGTGCCCGCTAATATAGTGCAACCGGGTGGGATACTTAGAGTGTGTGCTCATATATCATTGGGAGGACATATCTCTCCATTTTCCTTCCAGTACGGTGGAAGACCCTCTCTACCCTTCAGGCATTGAGCCATATGTTTTTAGTAGTTATCAGCCTCACCAATTGATATTTCACATGTAATGATTGTATTTTATTCTTTGCAATCTTTTGCTAATAAAGCTTATTAAACACAAAAAAGAAAGAGACTTTAGAGCTTGTAGGTGCAGATAAAGGCAGGTATATGTATAAGCAGGATGAAGTGATTAATGTCATCGGGATGTGCTGATTCACCAACTTAAAATTTTAGCACAAAGCTTTTCTTCTGAGATGATTGAGGACAGGAGTACAGAAAGCACTGAACCCCAAATTGACTTGGCTCCCAGTTAGCACCAGAAGAAAGAAAGTCCAATCTCAATGACGTAGGATAATCATACTTGTACCCGTTCCAGCTTTTATGATACATAGGAGACACGCAAGCGGCTTAACACTTCATTGCTCATACTGAACATGCTTTTATTTTGGCAAAACAGCTATGGAAACTGTACCTGCAAGATAGCTCATCTGCAGAAATTTAGTAAAGTAAAAAAAGTAAAAGGTCTGCCGAACTCAAGGTTAAATTTGATCTGTGCGTTAGAGGGTTTGTAGGCCACTCACAATGAGTCTCAGTTATTAGACACTTAAGACATGTCACACACTGGCTTGGAACATAAGATGCTTATTGGTAAGGCTTCTTAACTGCAAATATAGGCCACTACTGTCAGATGAGCTTCATTGCCTGTAAATTCCAAGAGAAATTGCATTTTCAGATATATAGCGATTACTGCCCCAGGCGAGGCGTTTCGGACTCTAAGATCCACAGTGTGTAGAGTCTGGAGGTTAGGTACAGGCCTGTGCTAACATACAGACAGGGACAGATTTGCTAACATTTCACGCAGCACAGCAAGCAATTTGCTGCGCTGCGTTGCATATAAAGAACACATCAGAAATGCGCTATATTTACAAATGTATGGTGCGTTTGGGCTGCCTCCGTGCGCTGGGCTGGCGCACTGTATGTTGCCTAGCGCTAATGCAGGCATCCATGCACCATTGAGCAAGGGTGCCTGCATTCAAAGCAGGATTGGTATTATGCAGGAAGGGACACCTTCGGGCACAAAAACAATCCTTAATGGCCTTTTGCTTTTTCTATGTGCGATGCAGCATGCATTGCACATAGACAAAAGGGAGCAACAAAAAAATTAAATTAAGGTATTTCTCCTCATTACGCCTGGGTCTGGGAGGCCCAAAAATTCAGACGCATTTCTAGTTTTATAACTCTTTGTAAATTTGTGAATATGCTCAAATCTATGAGTGCTTTGGAACAACCACACTTCACCCATGGAATGTCTCCATGCCGCAGGGTAACGCAAGGCAGCAAATTGTGCTGCCTTGCGTTACCTTGCATTTATTAAATCACGAAGAGCCACACAAGGTGGCTTTGCATGGCTTAGTAAATCCCAGTTAAGGACTTGTGTTGCCTTGTGTCACCTGTCGTGACACAAGGGTAACGCAAGCCCTTGGTAATTCTGGTCCATAATCAGTGCTTAATTTGAGCAGGTGGTTTCTAGACTAGTGCTTGACTGGTGATGCTCCTTGTCTCATTTAGAGACGAGTCTAAGAACAGCTGTTTATTAATTCAATGCACTTTAAAATGACCAATATCTGTGCCAAAGCCATTCTTTTAGCTTCGGGGCTCTGGAATGGTCAGAATTCTCACGCGTGTAGGTGCGTGATGGTTAGTAGTTGTGTTGTTCCTGTTATTGGCTAGCACTGACAGCGGAAATTGGCGGAGAAAGCGAAAGTGGGCACCTGAAGAGGACCCTGGCACTTCTACTTTTACAAATTAAGCACTGCCCATAATATCGAAGTTTGCTAGCTTTTTTCAAATGTTTATTGGATAATGTCCAAAGCTCTTCCCACACGCCGGTGAAAGTGACGTGTAGATCACGGCCAGGCACATTGCAACACTTGCTAGGACATTGTGTAAGGGGTCAGCAGGCCGTTAGCAAGGACGGGGCGCCCTTTTCCCTGATATGTCGTCCGAGTACTCGCCTTACATTTGCAGATGGCCAGCTGATGGTATAACTTCCACATGGCAAGCCAGCGTTTCAACCCTTTTTGTCATTCACAAGTCGAGTGTTTCAACACACGCCTGCGCTGCTTTACCATCTATAAGGGCTCAGAGGTGTGAAAGCCCCCTCATACTTTTCACATCGCTTTTTTACCTCCATGGGCATGACGTATATCGAGTACAACTTTGTTGCAGTGTATTTACTACGGTAGATAAAATTGTCATTAGAGCAGTCTCCTGCTGTGTGATTTCCTGAATGCCCCACTTCACTATTTATGTTGCTTTTAATACATTAAACCTGATTATTGTCCCCTGCAGGGCGTTGACCTATCGGAAGCTTCCCATGCTTCTGTCGTCTCTACCCTGTCCTTAATACAGTCCCTTTTCCCTCAATTTAATTTATTTATTTATACAGTTTTGTGTAGCGCGAACATGACCCTCGTTGGTATCAGAGCGCTTTACATGAAGGGAAGGTGGGGTATAATTGAGCTAACTAAAATAATCGCATATATGAATTTAGTACTCTCTGCTCTCTCTTTTGTGGTGGTTCCCAGTACCTTTCACACCTATTGCTGGTTTTCTATTGCTCCTCCTGACTAAAAGATACACTTCTTACACGCACTGTTTTAAATCATTTACTCTTTATTTCTCTTAAAGATAGTGGTAAAAATGAACTTATATGCTCGTTTTTGAGACAATTAAAAAGACAATTAAAATGCAGTACCATATGAAATTGTCTTCCCTACTTCTCATCGTGCAAAACTCTCAGTGGCTTGTGATTTTTGTGGATGCAACGTTTAGACGGTTCTCTATTCTCTTATTTTTAGATGAATTGTTCCACAAAGAACGAGCCAATAAAAACTCTTTAAAACAAAAATGATCGTCTATTTTAACCTGGCATCATAGAGAAGTAGCCCGACAGATATGTTGAATCAACAGGCTGCTACCAGGTTTAAAACAATGAAACTTGAAACTTTGAGAGTTTCCTTTACCTAATAATACTGCATAAGTGAGTTCAATCTGTATGCCGGTAAAAGAGGAGACTTTAAATAATTTCAGGGAGCACGAGCATTGCAATAAATCAACTGTGCTCGGCCAAAAATGCTTTTTTTCACTCAATTTATGTGAAGGGAAGCACTGGGTTTCTGACTG
Organism: Lissotriton helveticus; assembly: GCF_964261635.1. Classification (NCBI taxonomy): domain Eukaryota; kingdom Metazoa; phylum Chordata; class Amphibia; order Caudata; family Salamandridae; genus Lissotriton; species Lissotriton helveticus. Next base: position 434,901,926 of record NC_136063.1, read on the forward strand.
CAAATTCTCAGCTGGCACTGCCGTCTGGAACCACTGAGCTGACGCCTGCCCTCCATAGGGCGAACAGCTTATAGTGCCGTACTCTACACCAGGCCCTTGGAAATTTGCTCCAAAGGGATCACTAAGGAGTTTGCAGAAAATACCTAACTTTTCAGTTATTTAAATGGATTGCTGAAGCTAATTATACAAGCTGCGAAGACCCAGTAGCACTGAAATGCATGAATATTTCTGTTTATGGTAATGTGATTTCAAATTATTCTGGAGAAAAATATCAGATTTCACAAGATGGAATGTATAAATGGGAATTTATTTTGTGATTACGAATATTCTGCACATAATGGTCCAATTTTAAATTGAATGTGCATATTTTTCATTTTAATATTATGACCTAGTCCAGTAAGCATGCACCAAGCCATATATTTCCTACAGTGGGTAAAACGGAATGGTGAAACAAATTGGTGAATTCTTCATACAATGTTGGTGCAGGACAAAAGTTTTGATCCAAACACAGAAAGAGCAGCTTTATCAGTGTTTGTTCAAGCTTTCGATTTGTTACTATTTGGCTTGTGCACGCCGGGCAGTTTGAATTTTGGGCTGTTTTGTCTGAGCCAGGTTTCTGAAAGGCTGATATATAATTCAGTATTGTTGGACATCAGGAGGGCTTGAGTTAGCTGAAAACAAGTAGTAAATTCAAAGTTCCTCCCAAATAGGGACCCCAAAATATGTCTTATCCAGGGGACCTAAAATCTTCACTATGGCAGTCTGTATGTGGATTACTAATTTTGAAGCTAGACTGCTCTGGAATGACCCAACTAGCCCTTATTTGTAAATGCTGAAATTCCACCTCAGTAGAGTATTCGGTGTATGCAAATCCAATTTACAACGGTAAAAAATCCCCAAATCTTGATTCTACGAATATTTAAATCTTGTCCTTGCAGCTGTATTCATTTATCACCTGAGTAATTCAAAAGATACCTTTATAGCTTGGGCCCAATCTGGTCCAATCAATGGTGAAAATTGTTACTGTGTTTTGTCCACTTTGTCTAATTTGATAGTTATATATTGTAGACACATATCCCAACTTTGTACCAAACCATACAGGTACAAATTTGACTCTGTCTATGGGACTCATCAGTTCTCAAGAGGAACCACCACGTTTGTCATTATACTGCTTGGTTCCATCAACCCCAGCTATGGTGTTTGCACTTTGTGCCATAAAGTGGGGAACGTATCCAGACAAGTCGTCAGAAATTATCCTATCTTGCTAGTACAGTGTAGCTATTGAACTTTACGATGCCATTGATTTTACAGTGTAGCATGACCAAAAACCATAATATTTGACTTTGCTATACCTATCATGAGTCAGTGTTGGCTGAATTTTGGATGCTACGAACTATCTTGTTCAGCCCAGTGAAGTTAAAGGTAAGGCAGAAACGTTAGTTCCATAAAGTAAGCAGTGTATATCTTCCTAAGTGGTTTCTGGAACAAATGGCGATGAAGTAGAGAAAAGTCTTACATCAATCTTAAGTGCTCTTATTAATCATGGAGTCAGCTCTTAGTCCCGTCTTTTAGTTATTTTGAAGGTGAGAGAGCCAGCCACTTACTTGTGTATTTGCACTAATTTTTCTGTTTCTACTTGGTAGGATTATTCTCCATCCTTTTTGGGGATTCGGAAGTGACATATAGTTATTGTGCATACATAGTCGTCAATTCATCCTCACTTCATATACTTATGTTGCTACAGGTCAAGTGCTTTATTGTTTAAGGAGTTGGTTATAGTGTATGTTGTGGTCCCAAAGACATCTCTTTCTTTGGAATAACAAGAGGTTTCTGTTATACTCCAGAGCAATGGGGGTTTCCAGCACTCCCCTCTGCCTTTTTAATTATCCCCTCACACACCCATTTCCAACCTCATTTATTTCTACAGCCTTCTTTTAGGGCCATTACAGTGGGTAATAATAACATCTGCTATTATTTACAGTGCTGTATAAAACCACATTATTATCAACATAACTATTTTCTCAATACTGCTATGGATTGTCTGCCATCTTTCCCATTTTTCTTTCATTTCCTTTCTGATTGATAATCCTTTACTGGTGTTCTATTGCCATCTGCTTTGACTGGTCACTGGCGTGGCTAATTTCAACAGCAAGCATGGCGTTGCTAGTAATAGCAACCATATTCCTGACCAAAACAGTTGCATTGCTTGTTGAAATGGTTATGGATGGAGAAAGGTCAAGTTGCATGAGCCATACACTTTTATTTGTGGCATAACAAGCAGATACACAAAACCCCACACATGTTTGCACGTGCACACACACACACACACACACACACACACACACACACACACACTCACACACACCCTTTCTCCTACTCACCTCTACAAAGGCCTTACTAGCCAATGAATTGAGGGGGCTGTCCCTGACACAAAGGCTATTCCACTCCACCCTGCTAAAAGCCATTGTATGTGACTGTGGTATGTCCCACAAGTCTGGCAAAGCCTCCAGCCACAAGAAGACAGGCAAACAGGCAAACACCATCAGAGTAGTATTTGAGTCGTAGCACATTTTTGAACCCCAAATGTATGCTGTATTTAGGAGGATTAGCTTTAATTTAGCAAAATTCTAGGAAATAATTTCTCTCTTCCAAATGGTTTATACATAATTCTCTAAGTCAATACAATGCTTTAAAGTGGAGATAAGAGTGACACCCATCATTCTACAAATACCCAAAAGAAAAAAGAAAAATAAGCAATAAATGTATTAACATATTCCTATTCTATTTTTGCATCACTTGTGTACTAGCAAGATCCTTTGCTTTCTTTGAAGTAACAGTAGCTGTCTTGTGTTTACCGTACCCCACATTATAAGTGTTAGGTGGCCAATAAATCATTTGACTAAATCAAGACCCAGGGGCTTATTTACAAGCCCCTTGCTCTGCCATTACGTCACTTTTCCCGTATTACAAGTAACGCACCTGCGGCGCAAGAGGCTTGTAAATAATCCCCCCAGTTCTATAACTCTCAGACCAGCACATGGAGTAATTGATCTATTCTTTTCATTGCCTCACATTCTGAGGATTAGTCAACAAGTTTATCTGACGATACGGTCAGAACGTACTCAAGATTCAATGGGAACAATGCACTCTTGAGTGTCTCCCCACTTCCATCACTTCCACCAATGACCACAGACAGAAGAATATGGAGGCCAGAGGCAGAGGTAGAAATGGGAAATAGCGATGGATAAAACAGAAAACAGAGACACTGGACTCCACAACTCTGTCATCTCTTCTGCAATGCACCTGAGTCTGCAAGGCGTAATGGGTTGTGCAAAGGAAATAAGAGCTAACTTTAGTAACTGACCAATACAGGTCTGCATTTACATTAACAATGAATGAATATACCTTTGTATTACATCTGCCTAATGAGCACTCTGAACTGAATTTGTTAATCCAAAAACTAAACTTACAAGAGATGAGTGTCTAAATTGTATGTCCACTAACATGTTTCTCTATGAGTAGAATAACATCAAGCTTCATCACCATGCACTCTCTGTGGAAGTAGAGATTTATTTTCTACTTGACTCATGTGCCACTGTAGAGTAATTAGCATACATTAGTACCCTGTAATTCCTAACTTGGCAACCCTTATAAGCATATTGAAACTCTTAATATCTTACACATTTTTATAAATATTGGATTTTTTGTTTTTTAGACTACCCAGTTTGTGGATTTCTGCTGTGATTCCCACTACCTGAGTCTCACTCACTTTAAACGCTGTCAAATGACAAACACTTCAAGACCCACAGCGTGTGTGTCCAGTCACCCGAATAACTCTAGGTCTCGTGTGGACTAATAAGTCCTTCAGGTTTTGGCTTCGGTTAAAAGAGAATAGAGGTTTCTCCACGCTCAACCCATTAGAGTTCAGAATCCTCCAGTTTTTTAGAACCAAACGTTTAATCTGTTGGGAAGCTGTATTAAACGTGGAGACAAAGACAGGTTTCTTGGACACTGGTCTAATAGTCTTGGACAGAAGTGCTTCTCGATCGGTGTTAATCGCCCTCTTCCTTGCCCTCCTGATTATCCGATCCGGATACCCCCTACTAGCAAGTTTTGCAGACAGTACAGAAGCCTCCTCCGTGAAGTCAGTCCTGGCAGAAGAGTTCCGTCGTACTCAAAAGAACTGTCCTACCGGTACATTTTCACAGAGGGATTTCGGATGGAAGCTATCAAATGCTAGCAAAGAGTTTTCATCGGTGGGCTTGTGAAAGACTCTTGTGTGCAGCACCCCTTCTCTGGGTTCAATCAGAAGATCCAAAAAAGGTAATTCTGTCTTAGTGATAGTCGAGGTAAATGAACAAAAAGATTCCACATATTCAACCACTCCAAAAATAGGTGGACGGAACTCTCATCCCCCTTCCGAATAACTAAAACATCATCAATATAACAACGCCAAAGTCTTATGTGGGAAGACCATGGGCAGGCGATGTCATAAATAATGGCTTTCTCAAAGGCACCAACATAAAGCCTTGCAAGCTCGGAGCAAAAACACTCCCCACGGAGGTACCATGGGTCTGCAGGTATAATGTCCCGTCATATTTAAAAAAATTCTTGCTCAGGGCTATCTCCGCCAGATGTAAAATAACCGCCCTTGTTGTTTGGTACGGCTAGTCCTCTGCAAACAGGATATTCTCTTTGTGGAATGTTAGTATATAAGGCCTCGATATCGAGGCCTATAAGAAACTCAGTCCCGGAGTCAAAAGGTAGGTCCTTCAGATGTTGTAAAATGTCTAGGATGTCTCTATGGTATGCCGGTAGCTTTTGAACCAAAGGTTTTAGGTAAAAATCACAAAATTGGGATAAAGGTTCCCGAAGGGAACCTATACCAGACACAATCGGCATTCCAGGGGGAGGTATGGCAGTTTTATGAATTTTAGGGAAAACATAAAAATACGGAGTTCTCGGCTGTTTGTTAACCAAAAATTCCGCTTCATAGTCAGAGATCCAATTTTACGATGGAGCCTCCTCAACTAGGGACACAATTTCTCTAGTTATTTCCTCTGTAGGATCCCTGGATAATTTCTGATAGTTCCTCTCATCAGATAGAAGGCGAGTGCACTCATTGTCATAAGTAATTCTTTCCAGAATTACTACAGCACCGCCGTTATCGTCAGGTTTCAGAATGATACTAGAAAATTCTTATAATACTTTCAAAGCGTTTTTCTCCACATTAGACAAATTAGAGAACGAACGGGTTCTATTCTCATTTAAGTTCTCCAAATCATAAATTACTGCCTGTTCGAATATTCCCACCTCCGATGGTAGTACTGATAACTGGGGTGTGAAAGTAGACTTAGGGCGTAAGGAAGTATCTCCCTTTAAAAGGTCAGTGTGTTCCTTATCTTGAAAAAAGATGCTCAATCTCAAATTTCTAAAGAAAGTGGCTAGATCTTGTCGCAATTGAAAATGATTCAGATGATTAGTAGGGACAAAACCCAGCCCTTTGTTTTTTTTTTTTTTAAAACCTTTATTGTAATATAAGGCAGATACAATCACCAGCCAGCAAGAACACAGCCGGCTATCATCACAAAGACGGGCAGTGCAAATCAATAATTCAAACCACATACATCCCGCCTCGAAAAGTCCGGATCAACAACCAGGATACTGTCGCACCATAACGGCACTAGGATAAGAGAGGTTTCATTTTTTCTTTGAAAAGAATCAAAAATAGAACAGGATCCGATGACATACAATGTAGTAACACCAGGGGTAGGGGACGTCACAAATCAGGATATGCACATTCGGGACCACTGCAAGCGGGGCGCATGCAAGAACGCGCATTAAAACAGGATAAACAACAAACATTACAGCACGCCCCCCGCGCAGCACCCGCCCGCTGGATCTAAAAAGAAGTTATTATAACATCCCCCATACTGGTTGAAGACATAAGAGTATCCGGTAAACCACACGCCATTCGGAATCCCATAGAGAAAAAGGGAAAGAAAGAGGAGAAGAAGGCAAGCAGAACAAGAAGAAATAGAGGCCCTAGAAACTGAAAAAGAGAAAGAAAAACGGAGAATACCCCCCACCCTGCACCCCTGCCTCCAGCTACGGCCTCCCCCTCAGCAGAGTGCCTGTCGCCCCTGTCATGAAACCCGAAATTTAGAAGATAGAGAAAAGAAACTACCACCCACCTAGACTAAAGAAGGAACCCAAGCGAGGGAAGAAAAGAAGGAAATGGAAAATGGAGGGGAGCCCTCTAGCAGTCCCCCGGCCTCCCCCTCAGCAAGGAACGGATGTAGACAGGACATAAAACACCCCCGCATTAAAGCAACAGAATAGAACAATGCACGAGGCACAGGAGCAGCCCAGCATGGCCACAGAAATAAAGCAATACGTCACACATCCCCCTTAAACCCGCAGGCAGGAAATATCGAAACGGAAGAAACAGCATTTGTCCTTGACCCGTCCTGCGCATACCACAATGGCCCACCAAATTGTCACATCCCAAATCAGCAATCATAAGGATTAGAGATAGCGGAGGAAATCGAAACAGCAGCAAGTCTGTAGTGCCACACTGCGAGCAGACCACATCCGCGCCCGCTCCCTGCCAGCGTGACGGACCAAACCTGACACAACAACATGACTGCCACGTCGCAATCGAAAAGTCAGAGCAGGGAAAAGAGCGTCACAGTGTAAAGCGAGGGTGGAGCAGAACCAAAAATATCAACAGCATGGCGTGGAAACAAAGTCCCTAGTTCGGTTCCAGGCAGGGGCCCACGGATAGTCCCAGATCACAAACGTCACCAACTGGAGATAGCTCGAGAGCCCGTGTTCCAGGTTACAGCATATCAGTACCGGCGCCATCTTATCGCGCCTGGGTAAGCCACGCACCATCCGGGCTCAGTAGTTCCGCCACAAAGACAACACCCTCCAGCATACCACCCAGTGAACGGGCATCCTGCGACAAAATATAACGGAGATTAGCTGGGGCAGCAGGGAAATCGCCAAGATGTAGGTCTGCTCCATGTCCCCTGTGTTGTCAAGCGCCCTTTCTCCATAGGACAGGAATCAGGCCGGGAAGCAGTATCACGGATGTGGCACTCTGCCCCCTCCACTACGTTACGAGGAAGCACCATCTGAGATCGGGGCCAAGGCATGCGCAGCAGGGCATCAGGCGTACTGGGTTAACGATCAGGGCACTAAAACAGCGGAGACTCGGCCAAAAACACAGCCGCCGGGGGAGTCCGTGCTATGAAATGCGACTGGGCTCAAGTTCAGGATTCTCCCGCAATTAGCGGGACAGGTCCAACCACGGTCCCCGGTGGCAAGCGAGCAAAGTTCCAAAAATAAAAAGGGGGGGACAAACGACCCAGGGAAACCAGGAAGGGTCGATCTCGTAGGCATGTCCCCCATCAGATGGGCGAGCGACCCGAAAATCGGCCGACCAGATTCAATCCGGAGCCGAACGGCCCCCACTGCAACTGGCGGCCGTTGTTGTTCGACTGGCGGCCGGATCAGCCTTCAGGCGAGTCCCTGGTCTTCACGCTGCCACAGGCCGCAAACGCCACCTTCCGTTTCTCCCTTTGTGGAGGTAGTACAGACCTCGGGGACGCGCCACCGAGAACCGGAGCTGCTCCTGCGCCCGCTCGCGTCCATTGTCATTCAGGACAGCAGGCAGAAGGCGTCTTCAGGAGGAGATGATACACGGAGCCGGGGGACTGGGCGGCCATCTTCGATGCCGACTTGGCTCCTCCTCCCCCAGCCCTTTGTTGAGTAATTTATTCTGGGTTTCTGATATTTCAGTTGAAGACAAATTCAACACCAAGGAAGTCAATGGTTGGTCTTGGCGCCATATTCGATGACATGCTCCTGGTGACCTTCTGAGTGATCTCTTGGTCCTGATCTTCCCAGGTTACCCTCTGTTGTCCCCTCTGCTTCCCCCTGCCCTTGTTCCGGCCTCTCCCTAAAAAAGGACCCTGGATATTTTGGAATTGGGCAGGTTAAAAATGGGGATTCTGAAAACGAGGGTCCTCAAACTGTGTATTCTGAAAAGGGGGGGTGCTGCTGGGAAAAACCCAACATTGGCCAATTATAAGCCTGATTTTGGTATTGTTGGAAAATCGGCGGTCTGGGACCCCGCCAAAAACCCCGTCCTCTCCCCGAAGGAGGCCCTTAGTGACTAAACTACCACCAGTCACAACAACAGTACCCAAACATAAAAAAAGTAATGTAAAATATTTCAACACTTTATATAGATTACAATTAATTTACATACACCCGCAAAATAATCTTTTCAGTAAGCTGACAACTACTTTCTTCACAACCATGCACAATGTGGCAAGCCCCATGGGGTGCCTGTGACAGAGTGCAAGGTTTTCTGCAATCACCCCTTTTTTCAATGGGAGCCTATGTTGTCGGTCGTGACACAGGCTTCCCTTAAAATCAATGGGTGTCCGACCATAAGGTGGTTGCAAACATCGTAATTGGTTGGTCGGCCTCGTCGAACCCGAGTTGGTCGGATTGCTTTCCGACCAAAATTGTAATGAGGCCCTAAGTGTTAACATATAAACTTTAAAAGCATTACTAACATTTAAAAAGTCCTACCTTACCGAGGAGATACTCAATACCCTCTGAATGTGGCTGCTCTCAACTCGAACTAAGGAAAAAACTTTAAGGGCATATTTACAGGAATTGAGGCATAGGGCTGCGCAGCAGGTTACCGTGCCACACAGGGCTGCTCAGCAGGTTACCATGCTGCGCTGCTCTGCATCACAGGGAAAGGGCAGAAACGCACCATATATATCAAACACAGCGCATTCTGGTCCTTCCCCCCTGTGCTGGTGTTGTTTCAGCAGCCTAGCATTAACGCAGGCACTCTTGCACCACGGTGCAAGAGTGCCTGTATTCTGTGCAGGAAAGGGGCCCCATCCTGCACAAAAACAATCCATAGAGGTGTTTTACTCTTTCTCTGTGTGCTGCAAAAAACAGCACACATAGAAAGAGGAAAAAAGGAAGGGATATTAACATATTTCTCCTTGTTACGCCTCACCTGGGAAGGCGTATCTTTTTGGCACATTCCCAGGTTTACCAGGTTTGGTAAATCTGGAAATGTGTCCAAAACCATGGTATTTGCATGGGAACTCCCACTGCAAAGCCCATTGAACGCCTCCCTTGCACAGAGTAATGCATTGCAGTGATTTGTGCTGCATTGCATTACTCCATATTTTTGAAGACATTCAATGCCACACAAAGTGGCTTTGCCTGGCTTCATAAATTTGACTTAGAGCTTTGCTGAATGTATGTACCAAGTTGCATGGTGCAAGCATAATGCAAAGACCTCATAAATATGCACCTACATTTATATGGGTACAGTAAAAAAATGACTTCTTAATTGAAATAAAAAAAACTAAACATCTACAGAAATATATGCATATAAAATAAAAGAATATACTTTTATTTGTTTAAAAATGTACTTGAATAAAAAAATTCAAAATAAACATAAAAATGTGAATGTTTTTGCAATGCAAAATAGAAAATATATGTTAATTGTATATGTCACAAGGTGTATTTTTTGTGTGTAGCCTAATATTTACAAAGTAAACAATTGTGTAAAAATGATTCCAAAAATGAATGTAACTGAAACATTGTTGTACATATGAAAAATGTTTTTGTAAAAAAAATAAACATTTAATAATGATGTTTAAGTCTGCTCAAAATATTATTTGTGAATTAAAATTACATAAATGTATTTATAATGCATATTTATATTTTTCTGTAAGTATGAAAACATTTAATTTGATAAAAAAAGAAACAAACATGTATATCAAATATGCTCAATATGCTCTACTTTGACAATTAAATATAATGTGAACAAAAGGAATTGTTTTTATGATCATTTAAATAAAGATAATATAACATGATATGACATATACATTGTGATTTTGTCACATATCTACTTCTATAAAAAATACAAATAAAATGTGTTAAAAAACAATGTAAGTAAATGCATGCTAAGTTAAAAACGAAAACACTATTAACCACATACACAACCCCAAAACAAACCACATATACAAGCAACATAAAAATCTATGACTTCCACCATTTGAACATTAAAGAAACTCCAACGTAACAAATATATGTCAACATTTTGACTTACATTATGAGTTCTGTATTCTCACTCTAATCTGTGTTACATTGGGAAAAGTGATGGGCATTGATAATTTTAGATTTGCTATTCCCACTGCTATCTAAGCTTCATTGGGGAAAGTCTTGAACATAGAGGGACATGGAGTTACTATTCCCACTCCCACTTAAGCTACATTTGGAAAAGTACTGAACAGTAAAGGGTTTAGATTTACTATTCCCGCTCCAGTCCAAACTACATAAAGGTAATTGCTGGACATTGAGAGATTTTAATTTACTATTCCCATTTTTATTTATGGCATATTGAGGAAAATGTGTTGCATATTGAGGGATTTATATTTACTATCCCCACTCCCACTTAGGCTACATTTGGAAAAGTGTTGGACATGAAGGGGTTCAGATATACTATTCCCTCTCCAGTCTAAGCTACATAGTGGTTAGTGTTGGACATTAAGAGGTTTTAATATACTATTCCTATTCATGCCATGTTGAGGAAAATGTGTTGGACATTGAGGGGTTAATATTTACTATCCCCACTTCAACCTTAGCTACACTGGGAAAAGTATTGGACTTTAAGTGGTTCAGATTTACGATCCCCACTCCAATCTATGCTATGCTGGGGAACGTTTTGGGCATGAAGGGGTTCATATTTACTATCCCCACAGGTTGTGGGCATTGCGGTGGTTTGGATTTACTCTTCAGACTCCAACCTAAGGGACAGTGTTGGACATCGAAGGGTTTAGATAGATTTAATATTCCCACTGCAGCCTAAGCTACATTACGTAAAGGGGTTCATATCTACTATTCCCAAACCAATATAAGCAACACACGGGAACGTGTTGGACATTCATGGGTTTCAGAAATACTATTCCCACATCAACAGAATTACATAGTGAAAAGTATTGGACATTGAGCGGTTCAGATTTATTATTCCCACTCCAACTAAAGTCTATTGGGTACCATGTTGGATATTGAGGAGTTTAAATGAACTTTTCCCACTCCAATCTAAGCTATGTTGGGGAAAGTGTTAGAGACTGAATTATTTAGATTTACTGTGCCCACTCCAACCTTAGCTACATAGGTGAACGTGCTAGTATTAATGGGTTCAGGGTTACTGTTCCCACACCAATCTAAGCTACATTGAGAAAAGTATTGTACATTGAAAGGTTTTAATTTACTATTCCTACTCCAACATATGCAACATTGGGGAAAGAAAATTGAGGGTTTAGATTTAGTATTGCCACTCCAACCTAAGCTACATTAGGAGACTTGTTGGACACTCAGGGGTTTAGATTTACTACCCCCACTCAATTCTAAGGTATATTGGGGAGTGGGTTGGCTATTGAGGAGTTTTGATTTACTTTAAATCAAAGCTATATTAGGGAATGTACTTGAGAGGTTTAGATTAACTATTCCTACTTCAATCTTAGATACATTGGAGGAAGAGCTGGACACTCAGGGTTTAAGTTTACTATTTCCCCTCCAATATAAGCTACACTGGAAAAAGTGTTGGACACTGAGGGGTTTAAATTTACTATTCCCACTTCAACCTAAATTACATTGGTGAAAGTGTTGGACATTAAGGGGGTCATTAGGATGGCGGGTGGACTTTGCACGCCCGCCATCCTCGTGCAAAACGGGACCGCCCGCCATAGGAGCGGCGTTCCCGCCTTGAGCATTAGATGCGCCCGCCACACAGGCGGGCACATCCTGTATTTTTACCATTGCGGCGGGCAGTACAGAATGCGCTGCCCGCCGCAATGGTAAAAATGCACGTTGTGCATTTCAAAGCACAACATGAGAGGCACCGCGCGGTACCTGCCATGTTGCACTTTGAAATGCGGGGGGTAACATAGGTACCCCCCAAGTGTCCCCCCCACCCCCGGACTCCCAGGGGCCCGCAACTGGCCCCCGCAGGGAGTCTCCGCATGCATTTCTGCGGCGGCATTGCCGCCACGGAAAAGCATGTCAGGAAGGGCACCCTAATATAGCTGGAGGTGTCTGATAGACACCGCCACCATATTATTCCTTTTCCGCCCCGGCCGCAAGGCGACCGGGGCGGAAAAGTGGCGGACGGTCTTTCCGTCCGCCGAGGTCCCCCCGCCATCCTATTATGGCAGGGGGGTCTTTAGTGCAATGATGTTGGGCGGATTGCCCCCAACAGGCTGGCAGTGGCTACCGCCAGCCTGGCGGGGGCAATCCGCCCGACATCGTAATGGGCCTCTAAGAGCCTTATTACAAGTACAGCTGTATTTGCGGTGGTAGTCTCACCACTGCCACCACTGCGGGTCCCCCCGCAGTATTACGAGTGTAGCGGTCGGACTGCCACAGGACTGCTGTGTCTGCTGGAGATCTAGCATCCTGCAGCGGTCACGGAGCGGAAGGGGCAGCAATATGCTTATGGTGCCACTGTGGCACCGCCAAGCATATTATGAGTTGCTTGTCCACCGCCCCTTTCATGGTGGAGAGCACCCCATGAAAAGGCTGGCAGAGAGGCAACTAAGAGGGCCCATACTGGGCCAATTGCCACTCCTGGGCCTGGGGGTGTATGGGGAAGGCACATGTTTTGCCCCCCCCTGGAATTGCAACCCATTTTCTGCATGGTGTGGCAAGCATGCTACAACATGCAGGAACGTGCTGCAGGTGCTGTCACGGCAGCTGTCTGCTGTGAAGGCTCTTCTATGAGCCTAACACAGCCGCAACCGATAGAGCACCGCAGCACCGCCCATCCAACCAGGATTCAGCTCTGAATCCGGCAGGCGGGCGAACCACAGCCTTTGCGATCCTCCTGACGATGGAGAAGTGGCTGTGTCACAGGAAGACAGCCAAAGTTGTAATAAGGCCCTTACTGTTTCAAATGTACTATTCCGCCCTCAAATAAAAATTGCATCAGAGAACCTATTAACCTGTATGTAGTTCCAATCTAATGTTTCCACTCCTATCTCTACCTAATAAAATATTAAAGCAAGAAATAATATCTTAAAGTAGATCTTAAATAACCCAATATAAACTGTAAACAAAGAAATGTCAAATAAAGTAATCAAAATATATTAACTTGTACATTAAAAAAACGACATAATAATGAACTTTTGTTATGAAACAAATTTTAAAGAAATCCTAATAACACATTGAATATTCACATAACATGTGAAAGGCAGGATAGATGCATTATTTTAGGTTAGATTCATTTAAAAAAGAATAAATCAAAACTTCTTAATATTTTTTACAAATATTCAAAGCAACAAATACATTACATCATAAATTAATTACATATTCAAAACAGTACTTCATAAATAAAAAAAACACCAAATAATTACACATTTAAATTCTTAAATTGATTTGAATTTCAGAAACTACATTTTAATAATCATTTTTTAGGAATACATTTGTCATCTTTAAATTAAACAACTCAACCTGAAAATTAAAAGCATTATTTTAAACCACCCACCCAAAAGCCCTCTGATGAACAACCCACACAAATATAAAATAGTATTAAATAAATTGCAATTTAAATGTTAAAATGTGTTTCTATATTTACAATTCTCTTACATTTATTGTAAAATAATGAGAAAAACAATAACAATATTTAAATACTAACCACCCAAAACCCCTATATTTCTCAACAAACCAAAAAACTATATAAACATCAATCTTAATAAACTTCAAAATTACTCATTTATACTATACATTCTGGGGCAGGTCTACAAGAAAGTGCAGCAGCATAAGGCCTTTGGCTGTGCCACGCTGCGGCACTTTCAGAGCACAGGAATGTGACATATCTACAATGATATGTCACATTCCTGTGCTCTCCCCTGCGCTGGCGCAGAAACAGCTGCCATGCGCCGGTGCAGGCACCCTTGCACCATGGTGCAAGGATGCCTGCGCCATGGGGAGATTGCTTTTGTGAAGGAAGGGGCCCCTTCCTGCACAAAAGCAATCACAGCAGGAATTTTCCTCTTTCAATGCATGCTGCAGAATGCAGCACACATTGAAAGAGGAAAAAACGAGGAGAAATGAAAACATTTCTCCTACTTTCGCCTGGCTATGCCACCCCTATGGTGGCGCAGCAAACTGACGCATTTCCAGGTTAACGATTTCTCGTAAATCTGGAAATGCATCAGTGGACATGGGTGTTGCATGGGAACACCCACAGTACCACCCATGTCCCGCCCCTAGCAAGCAAAGTATTGCGTGAACAGGGGCGATATTTACAAGCACAGGTTAAGTCACGCAGGGTGACTTTATATGTGCTTCTAAATATCCCTTAAGCAGGCTGCGCCACTGGTGCGTCACGCAATGTGATGCACCGGCGGCGCATGGGGCTTGTAAATCTGCCCCTCTTTATTTCGATGAATATATATATTTAAAATAATACCTATCCTCGAACCCTATATATCTCCACACCGGGATAATAAAATAATATTTGACATTGACATATATTTTTTAATTACAGTAAATAATAAATCCTGTTTTAAAATTACATTTCTAAAATCTGTCGTAACTTATAAAATTTCAATATTTAAATTATGACACCAAAAAATAAACACGTTTCTAAAAAACAATGAATAAATAAGAATACAACATTATGGAAACACATATTAACATAACAACAACTAAATATGTAAAAATTGATATTAAAAACAAACACATTTCAAAGTACGATAGTTTAAAGTTCGATATTATTATATTAACAACGAAAACTATATACTTACCAATGATATTACTTACCTTGATATAATGGTACTGTTGAATATTTTGTCTCCGATATTTAGTGCCATCTGTATTGTGAATTTGATATTAATAAGGCAAACCTAACTTCTCACAGACCTCAACTAAAACTAGAATGTATTACATATACAATATTCTGAATGCAGAGGATACCACACACCTTCCCCTTTTATACAGTAATACTTTTTACCACTCCACTTAAATTCCATATCTGAGAGTCCTTCTGTGCTGGTCACATTATTGACCAATCGAACCTCCTTTCAGCTTTGTTGATATGTAGACAATTTGCCGGCATTCACACATGCTCTACTCTTTACCATATCTCTCCTTGAACTTCTGTCTTCTTTTCAGCTTTTATCAAAGTATAACTTGCTCAATTCCAGTTTCTTTTCTTCTCATGCTCTCCAGTGTCAACCTTTATATGTTGCTTCGATTTCTTGATCCTAATTTATCCATGCTGGAATTATCATTGTATTCAGATAATGTCCTCAATTGGAACCCTGCTTGCAGTTATATACTTATGTTTCTTTCCTCAAATCTCCCTGACAATTTCCATACCTAGATATGTATAGTGCCTCTTCCAATGTTTTATTCAGTCTCTAAAAAATGTATTTCCCTTCTGTGTCTTATGAGGAGCATTTGCTGTGTGTAATCCCTCTATTGCTCAAATACTCATTCTTCTCCTAAATTGTACATCATTGTAAAACTTCACAGCTAAACTTTTCATTAAAAATATAATTTAACTCCTTGTGTTTATTTTACTCAAATAGATCCTTTTAATCCATTTCAGTACAAATTAATTAATGATATTAACTATTTACTTCGTCCTGCCTCTTGAAAAGGGCGAACTATATCCGATGCTATTTCTTCCTATGGTATCTTATAATTGATCATTGGTACTTCTCTGGTTTTCTGAATGTTGTCACTTTGCATGAATTCTTTGCATTCTCTGGCATTTCTGTCCACAACCTCATCTAGTCCGGGCCAACAAAAATCTATATTAATTCTCTCTTTCATCCTGCAGATCCTGGTCTGCCACCACATTATATTTTCTAGATATGTATTCTAATCTGTAATCAAATTCCTGCAAGGCAATTACCCAATTACTAATAATTTCTCGAATACTTTAAATTCCTTTCTTTTCAAATACTTCCCTCAGCAATTTATGATCTGTTTTTGCAATAAAGTTCTTGATGCCCAAAATAAATAAAATTTCTTAATAGCTACTTATTCAGCATGAGCCTCCCTTTCCACCAAGAATACCTTTTCTGGGGGAGGAGATATGCGCCTGAAGAAGATGGCCGCGTGAGCTCTCGGCTCTGCCGAGTCCGTCTGCCAGCCCCAACATCCTGTACTTAATCCTGCCCTCCGAGCCCGGTATCTGCAACCGGAGGACGGGTGGAGCGCCTGGGGCCAATTTCAGAGTTCCCACAAGGCAGGGAACCGAAGATACGCCCGCCGCGGATGTGGGCCTAGACTGAGCCGGAGACCGGGGACTGAGGTCCTTGAAGTGGCCGCTCCCGAGTGCAACAACAACGGGGACCCGCACCGGAAGCTGCCGGTCGGACCCCTCACTGCGGGACAATTGAGAGTGACGGCGGAGGCGGAGATGCGTCGGCAGGACCCGGGGGTGTCTACGGGGTGAGGCAGCGCCCCCCCCTCCCTCCACACAGAGAGTAAAGGAAGCTTGGGGAACCACGGGGCTCACGGATTACTGGCAACCACCAGAAGCGGCAGCGGGAAATCTTTGTCGCGATCGAGGGTGAGTTGGGAATTGGGTCGTGGTGGCCCCCCCTTTTTTTGTTATCTTGCATTGTCAGCCAGCAGATGGGAGCCTGGAGCTGCGGAGGGGCAGCCCGAGTGTTGTTGCCCAGTGAGTGATGAGATTCCCCCTCCCCGGGGGTGCCCCTATAGAGCCTGAGTCACCGGTTTAAATACCCACTGGCGTGTGCAGACTTGGACGCCGTGGGAAGACTGAAGGGAGTGGGTCCCCCACCCGAATGGCGGCCTTTGGTGAGGTGGAGACATCGGGCGCAGAGAAGTGAAGTGGGTCCTGGTGGGGGACGTCGCCAGCAAAGAGTGGGTCGGAGTCAGTGACTATTGGCCTGGGTTGGAGTAGTGGTCGACTGAGGGCTCCCCCCGGCAGGATCCATGCTTGATGTCCCTAGCGAGTGGGCGGACGTGCCGAAGAGCCCGGGGTGAGGTGTTTCCTGCGACTGTTCTTTGAATCGGAGCGGGAGGTGAGGTGCGTGTATTATGGCTACCAAACAGGATGGAGAGAAGCATTCCTCCAAGGTCCAGGGGCCTGGAATCAGTACAATCGAATAAGCTGGACTGCTACACATTGCCGAGGGGTTCCCCATCTGACTCGAGGTCCTCCGCTGCGTCTGCCGGGGACCCCTTGGGCCCGGGGATGGAAATCACGCTACATGATGTTATGGCGGCCATAGACGGAGTCAAATCCTCCCTGGGACAGCAAATGGTGACAATAGACACTAAGCTGGACACGGTGTCCATTGAAGTCAATCTCATAAGAGCGGACCTCACCAAGGTTAATGAAAAGGTCAAGTCGCTGGATATCAAGACGGCCAGTCTGGTGGACGATGTGGCGCAGCTGCAGCTTGACATGCGCGAGCTCAAATCCTCACATGAACTGGCGGAACGCAAGCTGGACAAATATGAAAGAAGGGCCCAGCGAAACAAAGTCTGTATCCTGGGGATGCCTGAGAAGTCGGAAGGCCCGGCCCCTGATTTGTTTGTGGAGGACCTTATCCTTAAGTATCTCAAGCCCAAAGGACTGAGTAACTTTTTTACTATTGAGCACGCCCACAGGGTCCTGGGGGGGAGGCCGAGACCCAGGGCCCCGCCGCGTCCCATGATCGCCAGGGTCCTGAACTTTAGAGATAGAGACACAATCCTGTAGGCTGCTAGGTCGGGGGCCCCCTACAATACGAGAACGCCGCCCTCTCCTTTTCCCCGGATTTCACGCAGGCGGCACAGAAGCACGACGGAACATTCTGGCAGTCAAGAAGAAACTGAGGGACAGGGGGTTGAAGTATACCATGATGTTCCCGGCGCGATTGAGAGTGGAGGCCAATGGGAGGGCCTGGTTTTTCGGCCACACAGATACAGTGGTTGATAGGATTGATAGTCGTCCTCCTGATGGCTCGGGGGCCCAGGACCGGTCGATGAACAGGCAAATGCGGAACAGGAATAAGACCGGCATTTGTTCTTCTGGATTGTCTGAATCTTGTCAGGTATTGGAGACAGGGGCGCCTCTGGGCTGCCGCCTGGTTCTCCGGGAGATTAGAGTTGTTTTTGGACTTGGGGGCTCGGAGGGGCAACAGTGGCTTTTGTTTTGGAAGAGGTTAGGGGGCAGGGGCGGGAATGCCAAACTCTCTCCACTTTACTACCTTTAGTAGCATAGTAGTTGTAGTTGTGTGTAGGGCGACGGGCTCTCTGCTAGTTGGGGATGGGCGAACGCCGTGTTCAGGGGTGAAGGGTGGGGGAGGGGGATAGGGGTTCAATTGTTTTTTGAGTTATGGTTTATATTATTTGGATGGTTTTTTTTTTACCAGGTGGAACAACGCTGCAGGGCTGGACACTCTTTTGCGGGGGCGGGATGTCACTTAACCAGAAGAGGTCAGGGGTGAAGGTGCTTAGCTGGAATGTGAATGTTGTGTGAGATAAACTGAAGTGGGGCATGGTTAGTCAATTTATCAGGAGACATACCCCGATATGATCCTTTTACAGGAAACGTATTTAGTAGGAAATAGATGTATGGTGCTTCATAGGGGAGGATTTAAATTGGTGGCTCATGCAGGTTTTACATCAGGTTCAAGGGGGGTTGACATACTGATTAAGAACTCCTTTCCCTTCATGATACAAAACACATGGGAGGACAGACAGAGGAGGTATGTCGGTGTCACCGGTCTCCGGGAGGGTAAGGTTGCTACTTTCTTTTCGATATACGTCCCCCCTGGCCTACAGGCAGATACTTTTAGAAATCTCGGTGCGATATTTCTCATGTTTCCGGTGGGCATTCTGGTGTGGGGGGGTGACTTTACCTCCGTCATGTCCGGAGAGGAGGATCGGCAATTTCCGCGGGCACTTCAGCCGGCTCTGAGATGGCTTCCTGAATTTGTTGAAACTTTGGGGCTTGTGGACGGGTGGTGGCTACATAACCCCGGGAAAATACAGTACATGCATGTATCGGAAGAGGTGTGGCGCAGCGGCCAGGGTGACTGATGCCGGACGCTGGGGATCACAGTTCGATCCCCGGCACCGGCGGCAGGGGTCTGCCCAGCACCATGTGACTTTGGGCAATAGCTTGCTTAATCTTCCCGATGGCCCCCTGCGCCGGGAAACCTCCTACGGGTAGCTGTGCGCTTTACAAATACAGGATTATTATTAATATTATTATCATATCGGGGGCCCACCACAGCATGTCTAGAATAGATTATATCCTGGTCCCGGGAGCGCAGTCCCACGTGATTCGCGACATTCGCCATTTGGGGCGAGGGATCTCCAATCACTCCCCCGAGTGGGTCCACATGGAGTGGGACTACGTAAATGTTGGCAGGGTGGCTCCTATCAACCCGTGGTATCTTAAAGACCCTCAGACGCGCGGCAAGTTGGTCAGGGTCACCAATCACTATTTTCAAGAAAATGAAGGCTCGGTGGATTCGGCCCAGGCGGTATGGGAAGCCTAAAAGTCGGTGATCCGAGGAGAGGCGTTGTCCGCGATAGCAGGGAAGAAGGAGAGAGTGGCTGGGCTCGAGAAAGTGGAGGAGGAAGTATTGAAGGCGGAGGAGGAACTGGCCAGGGGACATAGCCCAGAGGGGCTTCATTTGGTTCGGTTAAAGCAGGACATGTTTCTTGGCATCGCGAGAGATAGGGCAAAGGCCCAGAGCAGGGAGGTTCAGGGCAGACTTTATGAACTTGGGGATAAGGCGGGTTGATTGGTAGCGTGGCTGGACAGGCAGGAGTGGGCTCCCGAGTGGTACCTGAAATAGAGGGGCCGGATTCGGTTCCGGACACAGACCCACAGGCCATAGCTGAAACTTTCGCGGCCCATTATCGGTCCGTCTATACTGCAGCGGCCAAATATACGGAGATGGAAAATGCAGAGATGCTTAGAGATATACAGCTCCCCAACCTCTCAGACGAAAATAGAGTATATCTGGATTCCCCCATCACCATTGATGAGGTGGCGCAGGCGATCCGGGACATCAACTCGGGCAAAGCCACAGGGCCCAGCGGGATTCCTATCGAGCTATACAAACTAAACTCCAACAAGTTGGCCCCCTATTTCCGGTCTATGTTGATTGAAAGCAGGGAGAAGGGGCAGCTGCCATTTGACCAAAGAGTGGCGAATATAGTTGTGATCCACAAAGAGGGTAAGCCATAGATGAGCTACGCTTCATATCGACCTACATCATTATTAAACGTGGAACCTAAGGTACTCGCCAAGCTACTGGCGACACAACTGGTCAAAGTGATTGCCTCACTGATCCACCCTGACCAGGCGGGGTTTATGCCTCACCGGAATACTGACCTCAACCTGCGGAAACTTCATGGCGTGCTGGGGAGAGCTCCCACAATATTGGAGCCAGCAGTAATAGTGTCATTAGATGCTACAATGACCTTCAACATGGTCGAGTGGCCCTACTTATTCGCAGTCTTAGCCAAGCTGGGTTTTGGGAAAGAATACTGTGGTTGGATTTGGCTTTTGTATTCTGATCCGATAGCCCGGGTGGTGGTCAACAACCGCAAATCCCCCGATTTTCCCCTTAGTAGGGGCACCCGGCAAGGGTGCCCCCTGTTCCCACTCCTGTTCGTCTTGGCGGTGGAGTCGCTGGCCGCTTGGATACGGCAGGACCAGTCTATCCGGGGTATGAGATGAGCTCCGGGCTGCGAGGGTAAGTAAGGTGTCACTGTATGCGGACGATGTTCTATTGTACCTGACGAACGCCAGGGCTCATTGATCTGCCTCCTGGATGTACTGGCGATCTATGGGAGATTCTCGAGTTTCACCGTGAATTGGCTTAAGTCAGTCGTGTTTGTTGAGAGTGGGGAGTCGCCAGTGTTACCCAGGGGATGCCCGGTTCGAGTGTTACAGATGGGTTCCGTTATCTTGGAATATACATAACCCTTGATCCCGCGCTTCGTTATACAAGGAATCCTGTTCCACCCTTGCAAAGGCTAAAGAGTGATGTCGCGCACTGGAGAGCTCTCCCTCTGTCGATGTTGGGTAGGGCAGTCCTGTTCAAGATGATGGTGCTCCCGCGCGTTCTCTATGCGCTTCAAAACACGATGGACCCTGTGCCTGCTTCCTATTTTAAGGACATCGAGGGTCTCCAGAGACAGCTGCTGTGGGAAGGGAGGCCGCGCATTGCGTTTGCCAAACTTACTCTTAATTGGTATGACAGGGGGGTTAGTTTGCCAGACGTGAAGAAGTATTCTTGGGCGTCTCAACTGGCAGCGATTAATCATGGGGTCTGTGGGCAACCGGATGTTCCCGGATACGCAGTGGATAGATGGATGCTCCCAGGGGGGGGATTACATTAGAGCGCTGTATGCGAAGCCACGCACATTCCCTCTCACTGGCCCCACGGCACATGCGATGCATGTGTGGCATGCAGTGACCAGACACCTGCAGTGGGAACATAAATTGACGCTCGCTACGCCGCTGTGGAATTCTGAGAAATAGGGTAGCCTCTGGAAAACTAAGGGGTTTGATAAATGGGACATCATTGGGATATCTAGGATCAAGGATATCTGGGGAGAGGGCAGGATACATTCATTTGCGGAGCTACAAGCACAATATACATTAACTGACCCCGAACTTTTTCGCTACCTACAAATCCGACACGCATTGTCAACCCAGGTGCCGGAGGGCACATCGCTCCCGGAAGCCTCCCCCATTGAAGACAGGTTGCTCGATGGGCATCTACCAGACAAAACTATCTCTCTCATTTAGAAAAAGCTAGTGAATAACATGGAAGACCCGTTACAGGGGTTGAGAGGGAAGTGGACTGGTGGAAGATTGGAGTTGGATGATGAGGATTGGCAAGTGGCGGTCTCTTCCCCAAGGGTGGTGGCCATTCCGGCCAAGCTGCGGCTAGTACAGCTTAAAATCCTGCAGAGTCTATGTCACGGGTCCGGGTCTGGTAGACATGGGATG
Organism: Lissotriton helveticus; assembly: GCF_964261635.1. Taxonomy (NCBI): domain Eukaryota; kingdom Metazoa; phylum Chordata; class Amphibia; order Caudata; family Salamandridae; genus Lissotriton; species Lissotriton helveticus. The sequence continues at coordinate 434,923,986 of NC_136063.1, forward strand.
AGTGGTGAGTGCCCAGTGTAGACCGGGTTATAGGGAAGTCGCAATATTCATGCACGTACTTTGGAACTGTCAGATAGAACAGTATTGGGCATATATTCATGAAGTATTGCGGCCTGTACTGTGGGTAAATCTGCGACCGGAGGCTCGCAGGTGTTCATTGAATGTTTGGGAACCCACAGATCTCAACGCATACACTACGCAGTGGGCAACACTTGCTTTTATGATAGCAAAACATCACATCGCACAATTGTGGGGGGTGGGAAAGTGGAAAGAAGACCTAGACTGGTGCATGTTTAGAGAAAAGTCTGTCTTTTTTAGCAAGGGGATGCCCCGGGAAATGGGGTAGGATCTGGGGAGCATGGAAGGGGTTTAGAGGCAACATCTGTCCCCCACCAAGTTGTCATGGTGAATTGGAGGCTCCTGAAATCCCCTGATCTGTTGTATGTAACATCGGTTAATTATTCTGTTGGAGTGATTTGGCTCTGTATTGGAAGTGCCAGCCTGTATGCAGTCAGATTATTGTAAAATGGTCGAAATGTTTAATAAAAAGAAATATAAAAAAAAGAATACCTTTTCTCTGCATTTCTAAACATTCTTGAAATGAATAACATTGTTTCTCTCTCTCTTCTACTTTGTGAACTAATTCTGCTCCAACCCTTTGCTACATGCATTTTTTATTACTATGTTAAATGCCTTTGAGTGCAATCATTATAGAAACTGGCCTTTATCTAGTCATTTTTATGTTACTGAATTCCTGCTCACCTTTTGTATCCCAGAGAAATTCTACTCTAGATTTATGTACAAATCTCCTTTTGTGAGCTTTGTCAGCAAACCAAGCAACACCCATGTTATATAACTCCACTAGTCTCATAATGGAAACCAATTAAATCTTGTTGTTTGGGCGTTAGCATATTCCTAATGGTGTTCAATACATTTTCCTTTAGTTAAATAATGCTTTGTCAATGTGTGACCCAAAAAACCTAGCTCTTCTCTATTACGCTTACATTTCTCAACATTCAGTTTTAGGCCTCTCTTGTCAATCTTTCTACAATTTTCTAAGCCTCTCATCATGCTCTTCCAAGTTTTTTCCAAATACTAGTATATCTCCTTTATATACTTTGATGCCCCTATGTCAATCACTATATCATGAATTGCCCTCTGAAATTCAGAGACTGCCAATATTAATCTGAAAGGCATTCTTTTGTACCTAAAGTGATATCAGGAAGTATAAATGTGTTATAGTCTCTTGAGCTCTAATGTAAAAAATCAGATGGTACACAGACACCACGTCTAATTGTGAAAATACGTTGGTGCCATGCAATAAAGTAATCATTTCATTTATACTAAATAATTATAACTTGTATACCACCAGATTCTTCTTCAATGTTCTCAAATCAATACCTAATCCTATCTCAACTCCTGATTTGTGGGCTATGACCACTGGGGGCAATGAGTGTATTGCGTCTTTTTTTTCATAACACTTGACTCTTCCAACTTTTCCATTCCTTTTGTTATTGCCTCCCTCACTGAAAAGGGTACACTCCTTACCTTGCTTGACAGTGGAACAGAATCCCCTTTCAACTTTGTATTATATGCATATGCTTTCAAACACCCTAAATTCCGGCCACTTTATCTACTGCCTTATCTTGTTGCTGCCGTTCCCCTAAATATTTTGGACAAAAGTAATCAACAAGCAACTGTACCAAATCTTAGAGACCAATAATATACTGGACTTATTTATTTATTTATTTTTGCAATTTATACAGCGCGAACAAATGCCCGTAGGCGTCTCGGCGCTAGATACTGTGAGTGAGTTCCCAGGGACTAAGTCGGCTGCTATTCTTGACCAAACAGCCAGGTCTTTATTTTTCTACGAAATTGCATCGAGGACGTGCTTTCTCTAATGGCAACTGGCAAAGAGTTCCACAGTCTGGGAGCAGCCACCAAGAAGCGTCTATCACCCCAAGTGACTGTTTTGGTACGTGGTATCAGCAGAAGTTTTTGATTGTTAGATCGAAGCGATCTTGTGGCTGAATGGAACCCAAGGTGAGATTTAAGGAATTGTGGGCCAAGGTTGTGCAGTGCTTTATACACTATGCAGAGTGTTTTGAATTTGATCCTATTCCGGATCTTGAGCCAGTGGAGGTTTCGTATGGTCTCAGAGATAGGCATGAACTTAGGTGTTCCTGACAGGAGGCGGGCTGCAGCGTTCTGGATTGTCTGCATTTTATTTGTCACTCTGGCTTGGGTGTTAATAAATAGGCCATTGCAGTAATCTAGAGAGGCCAACACTAGAGAGCTTACCAGTGTTTTACCTGCTGCAATTGGTAGAAACGGCATGATTTTCTTAATCAGCCTAAGTTTGTGGTGAGCAGTGGCTGCTATTTTGTTTGTGTGGGCCATGAAGTTCAGGTTCTCATCAAAAATCACACCAAGATTTCTGACGCTAGGAACTGGTTTAGGGGGGACTCCGAACGTGGCAGGCCACCAGGTGGTCGACCAGCTAGGTGAAAGGGATCCGAAAATGACCACCTCCATTTTTTGGGAGTTTAGTTTTTGGCAGTTGGAGGCCATCCACTCTCCAATCGCCCGCCTGCCCTCTTGAAAATTTTGTGCTACCTTTTCTCCATCCCCATTAGAGGCCAGCACAAGCTGCGTGTCATCGGCGTATGAGGTAAGGCTCATCCCATGGGCTTTGATGACAGAAGCCAGGTCCGACACATAGATATTGAATAGTGTCGGACTTAGGGATGAGCCTTGGGGTACCCACACGGCAATGATAGCTTGTCTGATTGGAAATGGCCCAGTGTGACTAACTGCGTTCTACCAGCCAAGAAAGAGGAGAGCAAGTTTTTTGCCATCTGGCAAATGCCCATCTTTCCGACACGGTCGATCAAGAGCTTGTGGTCGACCGTGTCGAAGGCTGCGGACAAATCGAGTAGTACCAGGACCGCTGTTCCTCCCTGGTCTCGGATTACTCCTATATCCTCTGTTGCTTTAATTAAGGCAGTCTCCGTACCATGGTACTTGCGAAAGCCAAATTGGGTGTTGTCCAGTAATTGGTACTTCTCTATGAACTCTGAAAGCTGCGTGTTCATAGCCTTCTCAACTACTTTGGCTAAAAAAGGTAGGTTAGGTATGGGACGGTAGTTTTTTAGTTGTTGCTTATCCAAATTGGCTTTCTTTAGGAGTGGTTGAACCAGAGTGTTCTTCAGTATGTCCGGGTATATCCCCGTTCTGAAGATGGCGTTACAGATTGTGGCTATATCAGGGGAGAGACAATCCAGGACTGGACGGATGACCTTGATGGGACAGGGGTCTAGTGCTGATCCTGATTTAATGGTAGCAATGATGTCCTTAATTTGTGTTTCTCCAAGGTCTGAGAACTGGTGCAGTTCGGTGTCTTGAGTCCTGCTGTCAGGCTCGGGTAAGTCGAGTGCTGTTTTGGTGGAAAATGCTTGGAATATATCGTTCACTTTAGTGAAAAAGAAATTAGCCAATGAGTCACAGAAGACTTGTGATATTGGTGGAGCTAAGTCCGGCGTGCTTCCCGATAAGATCTTGGTGATCTCATACAGTTTTTTATTGGAGTTTTTAGCATTGTTGATCTGTTCTGTGAAAAACTTTTTCTTGGTTTCGACAATGAGGGCTTTGTACTGCCCAAGTGCTGCCTTGTAGCTGGCCTTGCTGTCTGCGCTGTAGGATCTGCGCCATTGCCTTTCCCTATTTCTACAGTATTGTTTCATTTTGCGCAGTTCCTCTGTGAACCACGGGGCCGATGGTGGCGTTCTGTTTCTTGATGGCTTTTTGGTCGGGGCTAATGAATTGGCGGCAGTGCCCAGCCACTCGTGAAATTGACGTGTGGCAGTATTGGGTTTGGTGGACCAGCCGGGTCGAGTTCTGTCTAGTAGAGTAGTTAGCTCTGTCGGAACAATCTCCTTCCATACCTTAAAAGCTTCTGGTTTCCGAACAGGCTCTCGTCTGGTTCTCTTGGCTTTGACTAAGATTTTTATTAGAATGGCATAGTGGGGGGAGGAGCCTAGCTCGCGTCCGAGATGGCCGCGTTTTAGCTCGGCTCCGTCCGCCTGCCTGTTTTACTCGTCTATCCTGTCGTTATCCTGCCCCGGGAAGCCCTCCTTGCTGTGCTGTAGTACTAAGACGCCTCGCGGGCACTTACCCTTTGCTCCGGTGGTCCTGGGTGCCGTGGATCCTGTGCAGCGCTCCCGCTCGCTTCGGAGCCTCCGGGGCGGGCTGGCCTGGACCTCTCGGCGGCGCCCGGACGGGACGGAGCACGATGATCGGCCCTTGATGGCGCAGTGGACGTGGTCGTGGAGGTCGTTGTCCGTGTAGGCCGGCTGTGCTTGCTGGCCGACCCCGGTGGGCCGGAGGCCTTGGGGTGGAGGCGCTGCCTTCCATTGACGGGGCTACTCGTATATCCGGCTTGATCCCCCCTTTGTTCTCCGGTCCGGCCATTTCAATTGCTTCCGCCCTGACTCGGAGAACGGGGCCGGCGGCACTGGGGGGCCGGCGATTCCCCTTCTTCTGGTGGGCCTCCTCCCTGCCCCGAGGTGCCCTGCCGCCGGTCGGCTGGTCTTCATTTGCCTTGCTGTTGCCCCGACGGGGGTTGCCGGCCGCTGCGGCCTCGCTGGGCTTCTAAGATGGCGGCCGACCCTGAGTGTCTCAGCCGGGCCTGGACGAGCGCTGGAGGCCCGCCGCATGGCCCGGGTGCCGGATATTGTAAAAGTTTTCCTACACTTCGAGATATCCTGGATGCCCTGCACTCCTGGCGAACCTCTGTGGCTGCACCCGTCTCCGCTCTGGAGGCAGATCCTCTCTTCGGGCCGTTTGGGCCCCCAGCATCGGGTGTGGCCTCCTCGTTGCAGGGTGCGGCTGGAATTATCCTAGGAACTATGGCCCCGGCGACGGCCGCATCCTTGGGTGTGCGGAGTTCCGGCGCCCTTCATCGTCCTGTGCTGTCTCCTTTGCCGCTGGTCCGGGGGCCGGCTCCAGTCTGGCCTGGCCTCGATGACTCTTCCTGCTCCTTCTTGCCTCGACTGCCCGGCCATGGCTCCTGTGCTGACCTAGCTGGGTCTTCCTCTCTTGAACTGTCCCTGGAACTGTGCCTGCGATGTGTGCGATGTACCATGACTTTCCTGGATCTTCCGTATTTTCCTCCACGTTTCTTCTCCGGACTGCCGCCAGATCCCCCTGTTCTATGCCCTCGGTTCTTCGCTGTCTGGTTCTTGTTGGATCGGACGGCTGCAACTTTGGACAAACGAGGACAGGGCTGATACAAATTTGCCCTTGTGTGCGGTAGTCTTGTATTGGTTTTATGATCGGCATGTACTGGTATGATTATGTGTGACTTTACGGGGCTCCTGAAATGTATCCTGATACTTTTTGACTTCCCGTGGGCCTGGCCCCCTTTCTCTCAGGCGGGTGGATGGGTGCAGATAATACTGTCCCTTGGCCCTCTCCCGTGTGTGATACTTTCCCTTTTTCCCTTCCCCTCTCCCGTTTTTGTCCTTTGTTTCTGTCTTGTCCTTGCTCTTCTATATTTCGGGTTCTAATTAGGGCGACAGGCACACTGCTGGGGGGTAGGCCATAGCCTTCTGCAGGGGTGCAGGGTGGGCTTGTGGGGTGGGTGGGGGGGTCTGTCATTTTGGGGGGTCTTTTTCCTCCCCCCCTTTTTTTCTCCCTTTTTTGTTCTATGGCTCTTGAGTATTCCCTTTTTCGGGGCTCTGTCTCGTCATGTGTCCCCCTGGCGTGTTTCTGATGTATTGACCTTCCGGTAGTACTGTGATTATGGTTAGCTATGTGTTCTATCATCGACTTTTACTGTATACTTTGTACCGGATTTTGTTTTCCTGCTTTGTCGCCGGAGGGCGCGTGATTGGGTAGGAGTCCCTTCTTTTACCTTTTTCCTCCTTCCCCTCCCCCCTTTATGGGGGGTTTCCTTCCTTTTGTTGGGGTGCGTTTCGTATTGTTTTTTACGATGGGGTCCTTTTTCATTGATGTTTGGTAAGTCGGGTGGTTGCTGTGGTGGGTGAGCGTTTGACAGCGAGCGCAATTGCCTCTCCTTGTGGTCCTCTGATTGGGCCCGTGTTTATTGATATGTTTCCTTCATGTTGGTTTTCTCCTGTATTTTTATGATCGCGGCTCACCGCGGCCCCTCCCTTGTGGTTTGCCTCACTGCCCGTCATGATCCTGTACTCCCCGCCCCATTAAAAAAAAAAGAAAACTACCCTTCTAATTTCCTGTTCCTGCGATTGCTCTATGGCTTTTGGTGTTTCTCCTGTCTCCTTGCCGTCCTATCCTGTGGACACTTTTGTATTGCTAATAATGCTTTTGCAATGTGGTGGCCAGCCCGTTGGGTTGTAGGCCCGTATTTGTGAGCACTCTCTGTACAATAAAGGTTTTCAAAAACAAAAAAAACAACAAAAAAAAAGAAGGGCATAGTGATCAGTCCACGGCATTGGTAAGGTATCTGTTATTTTTATGCCATCCAGATTATAGAAGATACCGTCTAGGGTATGGCCGGCCTTGTGGGTGGGGGTGGTGACAAGTTGCCGGAGATTTAAGGTGTCCATTTCTGATATCAGAGTGCGGGTGTCCTTGTCCGAAAAATTCTCAAGATGAAAGTTCATATCACCCATAACTGTACATGAGTCTTCCATAGCCCAATTTTCTAGTTTTGAACCTAGATTGTCTAGGAAGTTTGTGCGTGCACCTGGGGGTCGATATAAAAGTGTTCCTTCTCTCAAGTAGGTTTCAGGGTAGCCCTCCACACAAAAACTACTATTTTGGAAGTGTCTGATGCACTCAGGACCAGCCTGGATGAAAGAAATTCTGCAGTGCTCAAACATTTAGATCTTTCCACAGCTTTTGACACGTCTCTCGTGTGGTTTTGATTGAGAGGCTTTTTGATATTGGGGTTTACTCAAAAGCCCCAAATTGGCTGAGAGGCTTCCTAGAGCACAGACCTCAAGTGGTATTTATTCCCCCTTTTGAATCTAGGGCTGTCAGCATCACGCGCTGGGTGCTACAAGGATCTCCCTTGAGTCCTACTCTCTTTATTATCTATGTGACCACATAGACAAAGCTTGTTAGGGGTTTTGATCTGGAGATTCTGTCCTATGCTGACCATACTCAATTAGTGGTATCGATCATAACCTGGAAGTTACAAGAGCCAGTTCTGGGACTGTCCGCATGCAGTGGCATTTTGGAAGAAGCCGAGTTGCCTCCAACTAAGCAGAGGAAAAACAGAAGTTCTATTATTTAGCACACCCATCCAGATCTGGTCAGACATTTGGTGGCCCAAGAAACTGGGCAAACCTTGTCCAAAAAAAGTTGCAAAAAATGTGACATTCTGACGGACGATAAGCTTAGCATGGCAAATCAACTTACAACAAGCTGCAGTACTGGATTTTTGTGTATGCTCAGGAAGGTTTTTTTCTTGGCTTCCCCTTGAACTGTAGGAATACCATCATTCAGCCTCTTATAACCAATCGTCTTCATTGGCTACCCGGTAGGAAGCATTGCGGACCATATTTACAATGAAAGTGACTCATTGCGTGCCACACGCCATTTGGCAATTGCAAACACAACAGTGATGGACAGAATGTGGATCAATGTCACACATTCACCCCAGTCCAAAGATCTGGGCCCAAATCCATCGTTTTTCCACTCCACACCACCCTGGGTTAGACAATGGCGATATGCAAATCAGCGCTGACCCTGTGCCCCATGGGAACAGTCCAGTCCGAACTACAAAAGCCATGTCCTTCCCAGAACGGAATCAAGCATCCGAGGACCGGCCCGGTTTCGAGGTAACACCTCTCATCAGCCCGGCTAGCTTGACTCCAGTGGTGTGGAGTGCCTGGGACTCACGTCTGAGCATCCCCAGTACACTTAGAGCGGTAATTGCAAACACAACAGTGATGGACAGAATGTGGATCAATGTCACACATTCACCCCAGTCCAAAGATCTGGGCCCAAATCCATCGTTTTTCCACTCCACACCACCCTGGGTTAGACAATGGCGATATGCAAATCAGCGCTGACCCTGTGCCCCATGGGAACAGTCCAGTCCGAACTACAAAAGCCATGTCCTTCCCAGAACGGAATCAAGCATCCGAGGACCGGCCCGGTTTCGAAGTAACACCTCTCATCAGCCCGGCTAGCTTGACTCCAGTGGTGTGGAGTGCCTGGGACTCACGTCTGAGCATCCCCAGTACACTTAGAGCGGTAATTGCAAACACAACAGTGATGGACAGAATGTGGATCAATGTCACACATTCACCCCAGTCCAAAGATCTGGGCCCAAATCCATCGTTTTTCCACTCCACACCACCCTGGGTCCATCACTGTTGTGTTTGCAATTACCGGGCCGGTCTGATGAGAGGTGTTACCTCGAAACCGGGCCGGTCCTCGGATGCTTGATTCCGTTCTGGGAAGGACATGGCTTTTGTAGTTCGGACTGGACTGCTCCCATGGGGCACAGGGTCAGCGCTGATTTGCATATCGCCATTGTCTAACCCAGGGTGGTGTGGAGTGGAAAAACGATGGATTTGGGCCCAGATCTTTGGACTGGGGTGAATGTGTGACATTGATCCACATTCTGTCCATCACTGTTGTGTTTGCAATTACCGCTCTACGTGTACTGGGGATGCTCAGACGTGAGTCCCAGGCACTCCACATCACTGGAGTCAAGCTAGCCGGGCTGATGAGAGGTGTTACCTCGAAACCGGGCCGGTCCTCGGATGCTTGATTCCGTTCTGGGGAAGGACATGGCTTTTGTAGTTCGGACTGGACTGTTCCCATGGGGCACAGGGTCAGCGCTGATTTGCATATCGCCATTGTCTAACCCAGGGTGATGTGGAGTGGAAAAACGATGGAATTGGGCCCAGATCTTTGGACTGGGGTGAATGTGTGACATTGATCCACATTCTGTCCATCACTGTTGTGTTTGCAATTACCGCTCTAAGTGTACTGGGGATGCTCAGACGTGAGTCCCAGGCACTCCACACCACTGGAGTCAAGCTAGCCGGGCTGATGAGAGGTGTTACCTCGAAACCGGGCCGGTCCTCGGATGCTTGATTCCGTTCTGGGAAGGACATGGCTTTTGTAGTTCGGACTGGACTGTTCCCATGGGGCACAGGGTCAGCGCTGATTTGCATATCGCCATTGTCTAACCCAGGGTGGTGTGGAGTGGAAAAACGATGGATTTGGGCCCAGATCTTTGACTGGGGTGAATGTGTGACATTGATCCACATTCTGTCCATCACTGTTGTGTTTGCAATTAACGCTCTAAGTGTACTGGGGATGCTCAGACGTGAGTCCCAGGCACTCCACACCACTGGAGTCAAGCTAGCCGGGCTGATGAGAGGTGTTACCTCGAAACCGGGCCGGTCCTCGGATGCTTGATTCCGTTCTGGGAAGGACATGGCTTTTGTAGTTCGGACTGGACTGTTCCCATGGGGCACAGGGTCAGCGCTGATTTGCATATCGCCATTGTCTAACCCAGGGTGGTGTGGAGTGGAAAAACGATGGATTTGGGCCCAGATCTTTGGACTGGGGTGAATGTGTGACATTGATCCACATTCTGTCCATCACTGTTGTGTTTGCAATTACCGCTCTAAGTGTACTGGGGATGCTCAGACGTGAGTCCCAGGCACTCCACACCACTGGAGTCAAGCTAGCCGGGCTGATGAGAGGTGTTACCTCGAAACCGGGCCGGTCCTCGGATGCTTGATTCCGTTCTGGGAAGGACATGGCTTTTGTAGTTCGGACTGGACTGTTCCCATGGGGCACAGGGTCAGCGCTGATTTGCATATCGCCATTGTCTAACCCAGGGTGGTGTGGAGTGGAAAAACGATGGATTTGGGCCCAGATCTTTGGACTGGGGTGAATGTGTGACATTGATCCACATTCTGTCCATCACTGTTGTGTTTGCAATTACCGCTCTAAGTGTACTGGGGATGCTCAGACGTGAGTCCCAGGCACTCCACACCACTGGAGTCAAGCTAGCCGGGCTGATGAGAGGTGTTAACTCGAAACCGGGCCGGTCCTCGGATGCTTGATTCCGTTCTGGGAAGGACATGGCTTTTGTAGTTCGGACTGGACTGTTCCCATGGGGCACAGGGTCAGCGCTGATTTGCATTTCGCCATTGTCTAACCCAGGGTGGTGTGGAGTGGAAAAACGATGGATTTGGGCCCAGATCTTTGGACTGGGGAGAATGTGTGACATTGATCCACATTCTGTCCATCACTGTTTTGTTTGCAATTACCGCTCTAAGTGTACTGGGGATGCTCAGACGTGAGTCCCAGGCACTCCACACCACTGGAGTCAAGCTAGCCGGGCTGATGAGAGGTGTTACCTCGAAACCGGGCCGGTCCTCGGATGCTTGATTACGTTCTGGGAAGGACATGGCTTTTGTAGTTCGGACTGGACTGTTCCCATGGGGCACAGGGTCAGCGCTGATTTGCATATCGCCATTGTCTAACCCAGGGTGGTGTGGAGTGGAAAAACGATGGATTTGGGCCCAGATCTTTGGACTGGGGTGAATGTGTGACATTGATCCACATTCTGTCCATCACTGTTGTGTTTGCAATTACCGCTCTAAGTGTACTGGGGATGCTCAGACGTGAGTCCCAGGCACTCCACACCACTGGAGTCAAGCTAGCCGGGCTGATGAGAGGTGTTACCTCGAAACCGGGCCGGTCCTCGGATGCTTGATTCCGTTCTGGGAAGGACATGGCTTTTGTAGTTCGGACTGGACTGTTCCCATGGGGCACAGGGTCAGCGCTGATTTGCATATCGCCATTGTCTAACCCAGGGTGGTGTGGAGTGGAAAAACGATGGATTTGGGCCCAGATCTTTGGACTGGGGTGAATGTGTGACATTGATCCACATTCTGTCCATCACTGTTGTGTTTGCAATTACACGCCATTTGGCTGCACCGCACTGATTCACTTTCAGAGCACAGGGATGCAATGTATTTACAACAATGTGTTGCATCCATGTGCTTTCCCCTGCACTGGCGCAGAATCGGCTGCCATGCGCCGTGCAGGCACCCTTGCACCATGGTGCAAAGATGCCTGTGTCATGGGGAGATTGTTTTTATGCTGCAGGAAGGGTAACCTTCTTGCACAAAAACAATCAATTGAGGTGATTTTCTCTCTGCGTGCTGTAGAATGCACAACGTATTCAAAGAGGAAAAAATGGCCTCACTAAGAGGCCTCACTACACTTCCCCTGGGGTCGCGTAGCATTCTGCAACATTTCCAGGTCTGTGATTTCTCGTAAATCTGGAAATGCATCAGAATACATGGGTGTTGCGTGGGAACAACCACAGCAACATTTTGCATGAGAAGGGGTGATATTTGTAAATATCAGGCAGCAGGTTGCTCCGCCAGTGTTTCCCGCAGCGTGATGTACCGGCCGCTCAAGACAGAACGTAAAATTAAAACAAGATTGACAGAACATAGGAGCGATATCCAGACGAAAAATCTCAAATCCATTTTGACTACCCACTTTATAGAACGGAATCACAGTGTTAGCCAATTGAGATTCATGATACTTGAACAGATCACTGAAATTGAAGGTTGTGACAACAGGAAATTCCTGTTCCAACGAGAACTTTACTGGATACACAGATTAAATTCTCTTCACCCTAAAGGGCTCAATGAAAGACTGGAATTCAGTTGTTTCCTATAAGCTTGCATGTTGAGACTTGCTTTCTCTTGCATTTGAATTTTTTCTCTCTTTTTTTGTGTTGGGTAATGTCTCCTTCTACAACTCGCTTTTCATCCCTTCTTCACTTACCTTTTTTTCCTCTTTATATTTCGCCTTTTATCCATTCCCCATTTTTTCCTCTATGATTTTTCTTTACTTTGTCTGTTTTTGGTAATTTTTCCCTCTATAATCCCTTCTACACTTTATTCATTTTTTCCCTTTTACATTTTGCCTTTTATCCCTTCTACACTTTATTTATCTTTTTTCCGCATGACTTTTCTTTACTTCATCTAGTTTCCATTGTAAGTGTATTATTGTCTCATACTTTGACAATGCATCTTGTCATCGTCACGTTTTCTTTTGTTCTTCCTGACGACACCGTGCCTTTAGTCCCTGTTTGTACCAACGCCGTTTTTGTCATTGGAGTAGTCTGCTTTCTACCTTATTTCTACGTTCGTGAACTACTTTCGGTTACTGGTTATTTATTTCCGGAGCACGTTTACCCTTAGTAACTTGCTTTCGCGGCGTTCACCTGATATCACCTCATTTGCCGAATCCTCGGGTCAATGTATTCAGGTATGTGGGGTGACCTTTTTGATTTGCAACAAGCGGGCACGCGGGCACGCTGCACAATTAACTTTTTCGTCCTTCACGTTCCTTTTTGCAGGCAGTGGCATTTCACATTCTATATGCTTTAGCCGAGTGCCTCAGGATCACAGTATAACATGGGAGCTTGTTCTTGAGTTCTCCGTTTCTGTCCAGATACTGGTAACCTTTGTTTTGTATACCCCTACATTTCGGGATATTAGGTAGGACCCAATTTTTCACCCACACTTTGCACGTTGTTTGTCTAACTTCCTCTTTTTAAACGCATTCTGGATATCTTGGTCCTTGAACACCCTCTTTCCATTTTACTTTCAGATATTCCCCTTGAAAAGGGCAATCGCCTGAAATGCATTGGGGACAAATTTAGAATGCTGTGACACTACAGTACAATTCTATTGCAGGACAGGAGGGTCCGATTATGCTAGTCTCATTTCTTTATTAGAAATGCCCAGCAGCCATGTAAAAAACCACAATACCCAGAAACACTTGGGTCATAACCATAGAGTCTGTACTATAAATGGGCATGAAGACAATCCCACTTCCTCTTTCTTTGCTGCTCCGCAGCCAGATAAGTGCTTTTCTTCTTATTGTCCTTACTATATGAACTGTATTTACATTTTTGCTTAACGCTGTGCTCGCGCATGCTGCCGCGTTAGGTTTGCGCTTGGTTCGCGCTTGTGTTTCGTTTCGGCGTTTCCAGCCTTTCATTTCATTTGGCATTATTGTCTGCAACACAGGATCACGGTTATTGCGGAATATCTTCCTGGATGCCTCAATCTAGTTGCGGACTGGAAATCCAGGTACCTGAAGGACTTCAGCGACTGGAGGCTCCATCCTCGTGTGTTCCGCCAACTCATTCGGGCTTGGGGCCCTTGTCTGATCGACCTCTTTGCGTCCCGCCTCAACTCCCAACTCCCGCAGTTCTTCAGCTGGAGACCGGATCCAGAGGCTCTAGCCATGGATGCTTTTCTTCAGCCGTGGCCGAGGTCCCTGTGTTATGCGTTTCCTCCATATATGATGATCCCCAGGGTTCTGGCTTACACAAAACGCTACCAGACGGATTTGATTCTGATTGCTCCTCTGTGGAGGGCTCAGCCGTGGTTCCCAGTTCTCCTGGAAATGGCTTGTGCACTTCCATTCATTCTTCCTCAGAAGTGGAATCTCCTGCTCGATCCGCTTCAGAATCCGCATCCCCTGATTCGGTCAGGTTCTCTCCTTCTTCTGGCGTGGCGGATTTCGGGGAACGCTGGGCGGTCCCAGGCCTTTCTGCAGACGCTGCCAAATTCATCAGCAACGCCTGGGCCCCTAATACTCTCAAACGATACACAGGTTCTTGGAAATGTTGGAGTGATTGGTGTGTTCAACGGCAAGTTGATCCAACATCAGCTGATGTCTCTTTAATGGTCAACTTTTTGGCGTCTTTGTCTTCTTCTGGTTTGGCGTATCGCACAGTGAACAATTTCCGTCCCGCCATTTCTGCGGGCCACCTCCCGGTGGACAGTAAACCGATCGGGGAGCATCCTTTAGTGGCGAAGGTTCTCAAGGGTATTCGCCTTGCAACCCCGCCCCGTCTCAAATATGTTTCATTGTGGGACGTGTCTATTGTTTTGCGGTTTTGGGAGGCTTGGCCGCTCAATTCCTTATTGTCCCGAAAACAACTGTCGGCCAAACTTACTATGTTGCTGTGTTTGGTTTCATGCAAACGAGTATCAGATGTCCGGGCTTTGGATCTAGCCGGGCGTAGCTTTACCCCTGAGGGCGTCACGTTTCGGCTCTCCAGGCGTACCAAAACTAATACCACGGTTATTTCTTACCCGTCTTTTCCTGCGCATCCAAAACTGTGTTTTGTTCAATGCCTTAAAGATTATGAGGTAAGTACATCTCCCTTTCGTTCTGATATGCAAGGTCAATTATTGATTGCATTGCAGAAGCCCTTTCGCTCCGTTACCCCCGCTACGTTGGCTAGATGGGTACGGTGGCTCATGGCGGAGGCTGGCATTGATGTGTCTGTGTTTGGGGCTCATTCTGCACGAGGTGCCATGGCCTCTAAAGCTTTCTCCTTGGGAGTTTCATTGCTTGATATTATGAAGGCCGCTGATTGGTCATCTGCTTCTGTGTTTAAGTCTTTTTACTTTAAGCCTATTGATAATGTTGCTTCTGTGGTGGTGAACAAGCTTTAAACAAGCATAATCGGAGCCTCCTGTCCTGCAATAGAATTCAAAATTTGCAAACATTCGTGACAAGAATTTTCAATTCCATTAAGGACGAGGAGGCGAGGATTATCCCACCCATTGTATGTACATTGTTCTTACTGATAAATGTTCAGGAATTGATTCATGTTCGAATGTTACCATTACTTTGTTTTGCTACCCACCCTTCTTTGACATGTTCCTGTGTCTACTGGATGTGTATTACGGCTCTGTGTCTCTTTTCAGGATCTGATCCCAAGTGACGTTTCTGCAGTGCGACGTGGATGTTCCTGCCTTCTTCTTTGAGGATTGTGTTTCCTGTTTTCCTTCGGCCGTTGCAGTGCTGAACTTTCCTTCTTTGTCCTGGACTGGGGTTTGCTGTTTTTTACATTGACTTTTACTGTACTGTTTCCTGGTATCCTGGATTAACTTCTCACCAAAGAAAGAGGAAGTGGGATTGTCTTCATGCCCATTTATAGTACAGACTCTATGGTTATGACCCAAGTGTTTCTGGGTATTGTGGTTTTTTACATGGCTGCTGGGCATTTCTAATAAAGAAATGAGACTAGCATAATCCTCGCCTCCTCGTCCTTAATAGAATTGAAAATTCTTGTCACGAATGTTTGCAAATTTTGAATTATATACGCTTCAAGATGTCCATATTTTCCTTTGGATTACATAAAGACAATGAAAAAAACATGCTGAAATGAAGTAGTATATAAGGAACTTTTGCAAAATAAAATATTGGTTATTTGAAATTACAAATCCTTGCTATACACTCTTATTGAAGCAACACCTTCGTCTAAGGAGTGCTCTAGATTTAGTCCTCCCAGTGGAAGGGCTTACTTTCTATTTGTTTGACCCATCACCCCAGTAACAGGAGGTGACCATCTTCAGCACCCTACCTTTTATCACTTTTGGTGCAAAAGAAATTGCACACTTTCTGTATTTTTTGGAGTGCAACGGTTTTCTTCAATTTGTGCATCATTTCTTCTATGTATGCCAGTTATTTGATTATCAATGTGTAAGGCTGCAGTGCTGGGAGCTGTTTGCACTTAATCAAGGGCCGAAAACAGAACATAACAAACGTCTATCAAATATCTCATGAAACTCTTCCTCAAATGTAATTGCTCCTTCACTATCACCTGTTATTCCTTTCACCATTGGTTGTGTCATGTTATGTTATTGAAAATTGGTACAGCGCACATTCACCAACTGGTCTTTTGGCACATTTGGTGTGTCTCTCAAGTTTATCAGTTGATCAGAATTGGGATAAAGCAAAAACCCTTAATCCTTTTGTGTTGCCACCTCATCACATTATTATCTTTTACATTAACAAATACTTTTCCTGTTGTGAACTGTCCCAGATATTCAAACTCACCAAAAAAATGCCCTAACAATTTTATGGTTTTGCCACCATATCTCGTAAGTTTAGCACCTGGCTTAAATAATTTCACTTTCACTATGAACCAAGACTAAAAAATGATCTTAATGTTAACTTTTCTCTAGAATCAAATAACATTTTTATATCTATTCCTTCTACCATGTCCTCACATATTGGACCCTCCATCTTTCTTCCACCAACCTTTAAAACAATCTTATCCTTCTCTATACTCTCATTATCAGACTCATTACGTGTCATCTCCTACTTCCTTGATTTTCTTTTGCATTTTCCCTGTCTTACAGCACTTCAAATAATGTACCTTTATTCTACACTGTTTGCACATTGCTCTCCAATCAGTATATCTTTATTATTGCCCATGTGTTCAGTTTCTCCATACTTATAACACTTGCCAAGAAACGTTCTTGCTTTGTTCTGTTGCTCCACAAAAACTTTTCCACTCTTGTCATGCATTTTCTAAATCGTATTTGCTGTATCATTTTCCACGCAAGTCATTAACTGTTTTATTTTTGTCTAACGTTACTATTTCTCTTAAAGAGGGGCCATCTTTCATCCATAGTTCCTCTCTTTGTAATTTTCACATTATGGCATCATTTGATCCCTTAATCTTTCTTCTAAATGGTATCCGAATTTACATGAGGATGCCAGTTTTTTTTAAATCTGTAACATAATCCTATGTGGATTCTTCTTTTCTTTGACATCTCTCTCCAAAGTGGAATCTTTTTAACATCATGGAAACTTTTGGTAAATAGTGAAGGTCTAATTTACCTATGATTATTTCATATTCATTGAGTCCCACTACATCTTCATTTGACAGTTCAAGTAAGTGGTTAAACACTTCTTTGCGCTCAAGTCCGAAGAAATGTAGTAATATTGAGGTCATTCTTACAGCCCAAAGATTTGTACCACAAAGTTCTTGCAGACCAGAAAATACTTTTTTTTAAATTGTTGCTACCTCAAAGGTGCCTTTCCTGGTGAGTTCAAGAAAAACCGAGAAGGTGGGAAACATTTTCCATTTTTTTCACATACAAAATGCAAACTGTCACAAACAAACAAGAAATTACACATACACAAAAGAAAATGTTAAGCTGTCATTGTCACCGACATCAGATTTGATGCCTGGGTATCCTCTATTTGTTTGGAGCTTCCATCATTTTTCACTCATGTGGTATGTGTCAAACTTAGCACCAATTGGAAGTATGTTAGGAGTTCTGCTATGGTAACTGTAACAGGACATTTTTTTTAATGTCATCTTGGCGCCACACCTCCTCTGAGAATACTCATTCTTTCCAGCAATAGTTTGTCTTTATACTTCACTTTGCCTCACTGAAAGTTAAGTTGCAGCCCTTTGAGATTGATCGACTACCTCAATGCTACTTGAGTGGCCTCATGGAACACCTTGACCATTCCTGTGCTGGAATGTTGACTGCAGTGCCTCAGTGCAACTGGTACAAGTGTGTCACAAGTTTCCTGTTATAAGCTTTCATACAGTGTCATTGGCTCTGCACTTGTTCAGCATGCGTCTACACGCGATTCTGACTTGACGCATAAAGATGCATCAACACAATGAGATACTTCTCCTACCCACAAACAATGTCTCTTGGCTTCCATAGTATCTGCCTCAGCTCTGGCATTCACAGGAAGCTCAAAACCACAAAAGCTTCTTTGACTATTTACAGAACAACCCTTCGGTATTCTCTCACATTGATCCTGTGTTTATTCTTCAATCTTCAAGTGTTCCAAAGTACCCAATAGTAGTGCTCGCGCTAGATCCTGTATAACGATTTTCAACTTTCAATACAAGAAAAGTGACAAAGCAATAGTAACAGTTTTACAGTTCCATCAGAAAGCTAAAGAGGTCTAATGCAAACTTTGCTTCATAACGTTTTGCGCAACTTCTACAGTCAATGAAGAAATTCCGACTAACACATAGAATGGCAATTTTCAAACAGCTGACTTAAATACAACTTTACTTGGGTACCTGTTCTTTTATCAGTCCACCAAGGAATTTCCCTCAGACGTAGCTTTAAGAAGTTGTAGGTAAGAAGTCAATAATACTATTGTCAATTTAGGTGCTGCAACAGTTTGTGAAAAAGTAAATGAATACTTGGGGGGATGGTAGTCCCTCACAAGTAATAATGTAACTATTCATGTTAGGTCCAATAAATATTTCTGTAACTTTAACCTGAGCTCAACCCCTTGTAGCTAGGGCACATAGCAGACAGGCTTAACTTAAGAAAACGTGTAAAGCATTTATAAGTACCAAAACAGTTAAGAAGTAAAAAACGCAGCACAATAAAAATCCAATTTATAAATGTAGAGACTAATTTAATGAACAAAATGGCACCAAAAGGGTACAAAATTCAATTAGGAGAACTGCAATATGTTTTCTTAAAATGTTTAATGAAAGTAGTGAAAAAAGCATCAAGTGACAACCATGGTCATCTATTTGTGCTTGACTGATACTTAGGCACGATTTAAGGCTTACTGTGAAGGAGCACGGGTCAGATACTGAAACCAGGGGGCATATTTACAAGAAAATGGGGCAGCACGGTGCCACAAGCAATTTTGCAGTGCTGAGTTGCATCATTTTCTAAGTACAGGAATACATTGTATTAACAATACAGCACATTCCTGTACACAAACTGGCACAAGAAAAGCAGTCTAGCGCCAGCACAGGCACCCTTGCACCATGGTGCAAGAGTACCTGCCAGCCGCGGCCCGTGAATGGAGTTCCGTGGGGCAGAGAGGCGGGGCGGGGGAGGGGAAGGGTGGGGGCTACTAAACACTGGAATACGGATCATTGGAGTTAAGTAAACAATTTAATAAATAAAACGAATTTCGTAGCGCGCCCTGCATTGCAAAATGCGATGCAGCGCGCGCTACTAAATTTGTTTTATTTATTAAATTGTTTACTTACCTGCAATGATCCGTATTCCGGTATTTAGTACCCTCCACCCTTCCCCTCCCCCGCCCCGCCTCTCTGCCCCACGGAACTCCCTGCACGGGCCAACGCTGGTACCTGCTTTGCAGGGATGATTGTTGTTGTGCAGGAAGGGACACCCTCCTGCACAAAAACAATCATCAATGGTGTTTTGCTCTTTCTATGTGTGCTGCACAATGCAGCACACATAGAAAGAGCAACAAATAAGGAGAAATACATATTTCTCCTCGTTGCGCCACTCTTACGCTTCCCCTGGGGAGGCGTGTGTTTTTGGCGGTTACTTAGATTTACAGATCCTTGTAAATCTGGAGCAGTGTCAAAAAGCAATGGGTGTTGCATGGGAACGCCCCAGCAACACCCCTTGCGTGCCCCTTTACAGCAGAAAACTGCATTGAGGAGGACCATATTTACAAGGCGGCGTTAAGCCACGCAAAGTGACTTAGCGCCGCATTATAAATATAGTAACGGCAAATGAGCAACCCAATATACCCTTGAGGGTTTGGGCAAAGGATATGGTAGGGTAAAAATACCTTCAAGGGGTTTTGTTATTGTACAATTCACATAGAATTTCCAACAATGTTTGAGGTCCTTATATGTATAAGACCAATAGTGCTAAGCAACAATCTCAAATATTCATGCAATTTATATAGGTCACTGCAAGTGATCCAAAATAGAAGAGAGGGAGAAGGTGTGTATGAAAAAAGTTCATATTTATTACTCCAGAAATAAATTATTTTTAAAAAGGGTACAGAAATATAACAATGTTATAGGAGAAAATGATTCAAGAATAACAATCAAACAAAAATTCTCTATAACAATTGTAAGCGCTTGTCTGCTTCTTCACAGTTGATCAATTAATTAAACAGACAAAGCGTATATGTCGACGTTTCGGTCTCTAATATTGAGTTGAAGAGACCATCCTCAGGACATATAAATCATATCTGGAAAAACCCTGATAAGATGGGGTCTTGTAGCCTCCAAATACACTTTATTGATGATTAAAAAAAGGCGATTGATAATGCCCTCCTGTATAGTAAGTGGCATATACAATCTTCCACTTGAATGTATTTCCGTTGGTTCAGCTCAAATAACTCTCGCAGTTTAATGCGGACGGTTAAGAATTGTCGATCTACTGCGCAAATTGATGTCGCACAGAGTCTTCCCCTTTACTTTAATTCTTTATGGAAGACGAGAGATCTGCATGAAGAGCTCAATGAATCGTCAGCGTGGCCGCATGCACCCAAATGAAGCAAGACTCTGTGCGACATCAATTTGCGCAGTAGATCGACAATTCTTAACTGTCCGCATTAAACTGCGAGAGCTATTTGAGCTGAACCAACGGAAATACCGGCAATGTTCAGTTGGAACTGATCAGCCGGGCTTTTCAGGAAAAGGGCTCCTTGCAGCTTGCTGTGTCTCTGTAGCTTAGGAGGTCAGCAAACTTACCCTTGGAGACCACTTCTTCTTGGATACAAGTGGGAGCAGGTCTAGCCTCTTGATCCTCATCACAGGTCTTATCAGCGGGTGCAGTTCTTCTTCTGTCTTCCACAAGTCTAGTAGTGTTCTGAAGGAAGTACCCAGGGTTGCCACATGTATGCATGGCACAAGCCTGTGGTTGAGGGTGAGTCCTAGCCCCACCCTATCCAATAGGGCCATTCACTACACTCCATGTTTACGCTTGTCACTAGTGTAGCAAAGATACTCTCATAGCTGAGATGACTTGATAGAGGATAACCAAGTTATTCCCTATGGGGACTCATCTACGAGAGCCACTGTGCTCCTACTTTCATCTTCTCTGACAACTGTTGGGCTTTTTTACTAGCCCCGGCGGCCTGGTCACGTCATATTTTCCCATTTTAAAAGTGACGAACTAGCACGCAAGGGGCTTGTAAATAAGCATCTGTGTGTCTTCAAAAAGCTACCTGCATTCTATGTTCTCACAGATATCATTTAGTACTACAAAATTGGGTGACGGGTTATAGTTATCTTCTGGCACAAGTTATAGTTACTTGAGTTAACTTTAACTATAACAACTGAATTTGTTTGGTGTTTTGAGTTTGAAACGTTACATTGGTACTGAACATTTCACCAAACTATAATGTTAATTTAACCTTTGTTTTTTTAGTGAATATATAAATATATATATATATATATATATATATATATATATATTATATATATATATATATATATATATATATATATATATATATATATATAAATGTCCTTATAGATATAGATATAGATATAAAACATAAATACCATATGTATGGAGTACAATGACGGACAGAACGTGCTTTA
Organism: Lissotriton helveticus; assembly: GCF_964261635.1. Taxonomy (NCBI): domain Eukaryota; kingdom Metazoa; phylum Chordata; class Amphibia; order Caudata; family Salamandridae; genus Lissotriton; species Lissotriton helveticus. The sequence continues at coordinate 434,945,164 of NC_136063.1, forward strand.
GTTAAAGGTATATGTTGGTATATAGTTCTTTTGTTTATAGATAATTTAGTTTTCACAGCGCTGCATGTGCTGTGAATGGTTTTACAGTAGTTAATAAAAGAAAACAAATCAGATACATGTTCTATTTTCATATACATGAGAGCTTGCTTGTCTGTCTCTCTGGCTCCGGGATATGGTTCAAGAATATTGTGACCTAAATATGGTACCAGAGTATCATAGACTATATATATATTGTTTTCTAAATATCATTTACAAAAATATTGACCCACTGCATTTTATAAAATAAAATTGACACTCAAAGGAGTGATATATTTGTAAACGATAATCAGGCCACAATATTTATGTCAGGAAATATTTGTTTTTGCTAGTCTGACAAACAGCCGCCTTCTGTGATCACTGCTTGTGTTCTGTCCTTTGTTTCAGTTCTTAGTGTTGCACAATACCCTGTGGTTTTGTGTGGATACACAATGGATATGATAAAGAGAGCTTTCATTCCTACCTTCTTATATATCCCGGGACACTAGGAAGTAGACACAATTATTTATAGTATTATTTAAGTAAGGTGATTAGACAAGAAAGTTGCAGTATTAAAAACAATCAGAGGCTTGTTCAGCTCTGAACGGGCCTTTGGTGGGTAAATGGGTTCTAGGTCCTCATTCATGTCAATATGTAAAAATCCCCAAAACTGTATAAGACTCACATTTATAACGCTGAGATTAGGCTACTTTAGGTCTTTCATAAGACGCTATATATCCATATTGAAGTCCTAAGGTCAGGTTTCTTCAGCCATCAACTTCTTTGGTTCAGGATCCTTCAGGCATTGGCTTGAGACATTCTCAATCAAATATTGGGTCAGCATATATGAGTATGTTAATGGAATTGTCTTTGTATTGGCTGTTTGGGTGTAACCTTCAACCTCCATTGGGATGCAAAAAAATGCAGAAGGGTCTATTTAATATTTGAAAAGTAGATTCAATAATCAAACAACAATCAATAATCAAACATTCAATATTTTTTCTGGAAAATATAGCCTTCGCTCATTCAATATTGCAACGGTCTTCACCCACATCAGGAGGACACTGCTTTCTTTCCATGGACCCAACGGCTTTAATACCCATTCTATGCTTCCTCTGCACTGACACTAGGATGCTGCTTGGCATCTCTTCCTCCATGTGGCTCAGCTGCTGCTACTGTTAGGAACTCCCAGTTGCTTCCACCAGCAACACTCAAACATCGGCAAAACCAATGGTTGTAGCATGTAAATCACAATATGAACCAGAACTATTGGCTTTTTACCAGTGCTTGTTTTTTAAATAAAAATACTGGTTCCACTTGTACACAGGAAAAAATGGTTTCGAAAATGTTAGCTGCATCTGCGGTTGTTTATTCGACATGGGTATAATAGGTTAATATAAAGGTTGTGCCAACCTTTATCTTAACCTCCTATACTCCATATTTAATAAGCTCATATCCCGCCCTTACTGTTGTGAAATTATATGATTTATGAGAGAAGTGAAATGTGAGGGCTCCAGCAGTAGTCTGTTGGAAGACTTGGTAGGAGGTGGGGTTGAGCTCGAAAGAAGATCCGCTTCTGGTGGGATGTGCGCACAAAGACTCAGGGGCTTATTTACAAGCCCCTTGCGTCACACTTACGTCACTTTTCCCATGTTAAAAAATACGCAAAAGTGCCCACTCCCAAACAAACTTTTTTTAATTCACAAAGAGAAAGAGATACAAAGGGGACAGATTCTCATTTGATAATGGGTTACCACCTCCTTTGATAAATTAGTAACCTATCAATGGGTTGCAAACTACTGATACATTGAAATCAGAATCACAGTTTGGAAGGGGGACCCTAAACACGCCCCTTCCAAATTGCTATGTAGTATGCATTTCTAAACCCATTTTGGGATTCTGCAAGTACTTACCGAATCGCAAGATAGGTTTAGTACATACTAAAAAACAATTAGTGGTTGCAATCCCTGTAATGTAGCGAATCGCAGGGAATCAGGGGCAGCCACTACAAAAATAAAGTGGTGGGCGGAGGGGGCAAATAATAATTTTTAAAAAAGCATTTACCTGCTGCTCCTCTGCCGGCCGCCTCTGTGCTCCTGTCTTCCGGTAAGACCTCCGAAGGCCAGCACAGGCTCCCAGACTCCCCACCCAATCCAGGCGCTGCTCTCATGCTATGACAGCAGTGCCAGGATTGGTCTGAGTGGCCTGGTTAGGCTTTCACTAAGCGGACTGAGAGCCTGTGTCATGTCTCCACCCACTGTACAGTACAGCTGAGATGGAAAAATCTAAGTGTGCATGTCGGTTGGGCCGTTCTAAGACGGCCAGCCAAACCGACATGCGCACTTAAAGTAATGCTGTCTGTCCATAGAGGACAGCCAGGCCCCGCCTCACCCTAGACTCAGCAACATCGGCTGTCAGTGAAAAATAAAATGATAATACAATAGTTTTATTTTTCATCTGCAGTGGGGCGATGCTCCTCCGCCATTATGGAGGAGCCGGAGCCACCACTGCAGGAGATACGACTTCCCATCTGGCCATATATGTCCTGAAACCTGCAGTGTTTTTCGGACAGCTGAAGCATGCATCCACATGCCCTCCCACAGCATACATGCTAACACACCTAATTCAGGCAACATACCCCTGATATGTGAAGCTTAACCTGCACTATTTTAACTTTGTTTCGCATAACATTGCCTCCACTGTAAAGCAAACCAATAGGGAAAACAAATTCTACCGATTTATTTTTCAAAATGTTGGCATGTATATATGCACATTACAGTCTGGGGACAGGCCCAAAGTAAATACCATCTAACGAGCCTTCAGAACTCATGGAGCCCTGAGCGGAGGATATGAATTTCTTGTTTCTTTTATTTGTCAAACATGAAGACGCTTAACCCTTCTGCATCCAGGGATTGGAAGCTATTTCTTGAGCAGCGGTGCACGTGAAAAACAAACAGCAATTAGTGCAGCACAGAGCCCGAGCCTCAAAATGGCGCCCGAGGGCATTCCTTTCTGAGCAATACTTCAAAAGGAAAGCCGATGCTGAAAGAAACATTGGAGAGACATGGAGAATAAATGTACTAAAAGTAACCAACTGAAATCAGAGTTAAATGATCAGAAAAGATGCTCCCTGCAATCTTACATCAGAACGAGTTGTATAGCTGTACCTACAGAAAATAAAAAACCTTGAGGAGACAGGTGCTGCTTCAAAAATTGCATTACTATCTCGGAATTGTCCGCAGATATGGAGTGTGCTGGCCCCCTGAGACGTTTCAAGAATGTCAGCTTGACCTTTCAGGCCTTCAAGACAAAAAAAGATGTGAAAAGCGTTATCAGCCGCCGAATACCTACAGGAAGCCAGCCGCCCCGCAGCGTGGGCTGCACAGCAGATAGCCGCCTTGCAGAGGAAAGAGAGAGGCGCACGGTGATACGATTATTATAGCAGAGATTAGCGCCAGCAGGAAGGTCTCTCCGTCTGTATTTGTCACCACGACAAAGGCTCGCCGTCGACCTCGCCGTCATTATTAGTTGTTGCTGTCGCATGGATGGAATGAGAGGAGTTTCGATTTAAAAACCTCGATTTTGTTTTTTGTATGCATATTTTATATAGCGCGAACTCGACCCGAAGGTAATGGAGCGCTTTACATGAGCACCGCACGGGGAGACTAAGGGCCATTGCCCACATGCATCAAACTGAATTGCATTCGCAAACAGTGCGAATCGCAAAATTCGGCCGTTTGCGAATGCAATTCATTGTTTTGGGATGCATTAACCTTTTTGGCTTTTTCGCAATTTAAGAAATCACAATTTATTTGCGAATTCTTAAATTGCGATTGCATTTAAGAAATCGCAATTTTGCGATTTCTTAAATGCAATGCATCATCTTTAAAAAATTGCGAATTCGCACATTAGAAGCGCTAAATTAACATGAAGTCAACCTTCATGGTAATTTTAGAAAAGTTTCAAAAATGCACAAAAGTGCATTTTTAACACTTTCATTTTACACTCACACATGCCCTTGAGCATGTATGTGTGAAAAATGGACTGTATGTTACATTTCAGCGGTGCAGGGGGGGGTCCTTTGGACCCCCCCTGCACCCTAGAAATTGCATTCTCATTTTGCAATTCCTGAAATGCAAATCGCAAAATGAGAATGCCTTCCCATTGATTCCTATGGGCCTCTAGGCCCATAGGAATCAATGTAAAGTGATTCCTTATTTGCGATTCGCAAAATTGGGAATCGCAAATAAGGAAAAATAAGAAATCGCAAAAAAATGCAAATTTTTAATGCATAGGTATTTGCGATTTCTAAATTGCGATTCCTTAATTATCGCAATTTAGGAATCGCAAATACAAACAATGATGCATGTGGCCGCATATGTATCAAGGCAAAATGGGTTTGCAAACGCCGAAATTCGCAGAATTCCGGCGTTTGCGAACCCATTTTTGCTAAATGGTATGTATGAAACATTTTTGGTGCAAAATAAGGAATCGCTAAATTTGCCATTCCCTATTTTGCGATTGCATTTAAGGAATTGCAAATTTTGCGATTCCTTAAATGCAATGTATCAAGGAAAAAAACATTCCAAAATGCCATTAAGGAATCGCAAATTACCACCAACTTCTAGTTGGTGGTAAGTTGCGAATTCTTTAAAAAAAAAAAATTTTTTTAAATCAAAAGGTGCCATGTGACGCTCATACATGCCCTTAGGGCATGTATGTGCGCCATATGCGCACACATGTCATTTTCAGGGGTGCAGGGGTGTCTTGAGACACCCCTGCACCCTTGAAAATATTCACAATTTGCGATTAGCAAATTGCGATTCGCAAATTTCCCCTTCATTCCTATGGGCCTCCTGGCCCATAGAAATGAATGGGAAATTATTCATTAATTACGATTAGCAATTTGCTAATCGCAATTAAGGAATTTTAAGGAATCGCTAAAAAGAAGCGATTTCCTACATACATAACATTTTGCGGTTTCTAAATAGCGATTCCTTAAAAATCGCTATTTAGGAATCGCAAAACGGAATGTTGATACATATGGCCCTAAGTGATTTGCCCAGAATCACAGGATGTGGACGCGACGTCGAGGCTCGAACCCTGGTTTCTAGCACCAGAGTCGGCAGTTTAAGCCGACGGACCACATCGATGTCCATAAAGTGTACTTTTTAAAGCCATGCAAGTTCTAAAATAGAGGACATTATATGGAACTTTGTAACAAAATAGAGATTGTGTGTTGCCGATGCAGGGGTGGCATACCACATCGTGACACATGATATCACCTCTATTTTTAAAAAAACAAACAGAAGAAGTTGTGGATTGACTATTAAAGTCCCAGAATGCATTGTGCCACCTGATAGACAAGCAGTATCATTGCGGTGTGCATATACATTTCTTCATGTCACATGGGTTAACACTGTTACACTATCCTGTGAGCGGGAGGTTCCAGTCTAGTAGCCATGTCTCTAGCATGTGGTATGTCGCAATCGTATATGGAATTCTGTTGTTACTCAGGGTCATGGAATCATCATGCTCATCAGGTCTACATCACATACTACTAGCAGTTTTTTTTATTTTTTATTTCAAAGTATTTTATTAAGAGATTTTATATATACAGCACAGTAGTAGTGCATGAGGGTGGTTCGCAGATGCCTTTGGGGTTACATAAGGCATGGTGGCTAGCATGGCTGATCGTGGGTCACAAACGTTCGACCTGCTGGTTGGCGTGCATTGTTCCAGGTAACACTGTTGCACCCTCGCTGAAAGGAAAGAGAAGAGTGAAGAAAAGAGTCGGTGGGGGGTACGGGGTGGGGAAGGGGAGACAGAGCATTATGTGGCCCTTCCATGGCGCGCCTCCTTTGCCCATTGTTGGCTTAGGTGGCCACTTGTGATATCTCCTATGGGGGTTTGTGTGGACCCAAGTGCTTGTCCAGCGAGGCCCACATTTCACTCCTTGCTGTGTGGTTGGGTGCACACAGTGCCGTTATGTTGTCCGCCCCCCTGAGGAAGGTGATCCAGTTGACCCAGCCTTTGAAGGTCGCCTTCCCTGTGTTTTTCCAGTTTGCTAGTATTGTTTTGACCGCTGCAGTGAGGAGAAGGTCTATCAGGTCCCTGTCCCCCTTGGAGTCTAGATCTGGGGCCATGAATGCAGTGACTAGCCCCACAAAACCTGACTGTATGTCCGGCCCTGTCATCTTGGTGATGAGTTCCCTGACCTTGTTCCAGAAAGTCGTAACCTTGGTGCAATAAAAAATTAGCTGAGCTAGGTCACCTTTCTCTTTTTGGCAGTTCCAGCAGGTGTCGTTTTCTCTGACACCGACTTCCACTAGGCGGGCCGGTGTCCAGTACGCCCTATGCAGCAGCCAGTATTTTGTTTACCAACTGAAATCAGAGTTAAATGATCAGAAAAGATGCTCCCTGCAATCTTACATCAGAACGAGTTGTATAGCTGTACCTACAGAAAATAAAAAACCTTGAGGAGACAGGTGCTGCTTCAAAAATTGCATTACTATCTCGGAATTGTCCGCAGATATAGAGTGTGCTGGCCCCCTGAGACGTTTCAAGAATGTCAGCTTGACCTTTCAGGCCTTCAAGACAAAAAAAGATGTGAAAAGCGTTATCAGCCGCCGAATACGTACAGGAAGCCAGCCGCCCCGCAGCGTGGGCTGCACAGCAGATAGCCGCCTTGCAGAGGAAAGAGAGAGGCGCACGGTGATACGATTATTATAGCAGAGATTAGCGCCAGCAGGAAGGTCTCTCCGTCTGTATTTGCCGCTGGCCGCGCGACGCGAAGGGGAGCTAAGCGAGACAGCATCTTAGTCCCACATTCCGCGCGAGCAAAACGGTGCACGTCAGCTCCTGGCCGCCCCCTTCCATGCGCGTCCAATGGGTGCGGGTCACCTGGTGGGAGGGGCGGCCCTTAAGGGGTTAAAGTCAGCGCGGCAGCGAGGCTCGGTCTTTCCTGCCGTCGCGTTCCTGGCTGCTCTGCGCTGTGGCAGAGTGTGCGGGGAGTGACATAAAGTGCACGGTGACTGTATACGTTTTTGTAACAGGGGATTAGTTAATATATCTGGTTGTACTAGCAGTACACAGACAGGCTCAGTCAAAGTTGGAATTGGGCCATATTAAAAATGTCGTTTAAGGGCGCCAGTGGAAACAGCCCCTGAACTGGTTTCCATCAAGGGAGCGATACATGCCCGACAGGCTTCGTGGTGTACAACTACACAGTCACTGTCGCCACCTTCTGGCTGTCTAGCTATCAGCAGCCCCTTACAGAGAAGGAATTTGTTTTAACAACATATATCGAGCATGATAGTAAAGAGTCTGAACCTGAGTGCTCTAGCAGGCGGCACAGCCCCTTGCCTGGCCCTAACTATAAAAATTAATTATACAATGCAAGGTCAACTTGTTCATTTATTTTATTATGCGTTTTACAGAGCACAGACATTACCCGAAGGCGCGAGCTCTGCACGATAAGTACAAGAAACGACAGGCAATATTGTACAAAAGCAGACGTCAAATTATATGAGGTAAAGTGATGGTGAGGCAAACATAATAAATGAGGTAGCAAACAGTGCATTACAGAAGGGACAAGTGATAAGTGTGCAGGTTACGAGAGCGTCAGGATACAATGGGGGTGAAATACTACAAGATGTGCTAGACACTCAGGCCTAGAACAAACGTAAGATAGGCGATGGTGGCTCCGCCAGTTGTCTTTGTCTGTCCAGGTACTTACCCGAATAACAATTTACATTAGTGCAGGCACCGTAAGAATGCCTGTCGTCTTTACCTGTCCCTGTACTTACCCAAATAACAATTTAAATAGCACTATTTTATGCTTGACAGCACCACGCATCCCTATGCAGGATGGCAGAGCACGGTTGGGTAACATGCGCGTCATACAGGGACAATACCTTGTGGAGTGGTGAAGGAAACAATATGCATATGTATCACATGAGACAGCGAGGGTTACAGGTACAAGAGTCCCATATCCTTCTGAGTCCACAGTGCTATATTAGAAAGGATTCCAGTTGGTGTGCTGCACAAGTGGGTAATGACAGCGGTATACATGGTGTTTCAGGGACGGCGAGGGTCACAAGGTACAGGAGTCCCATATCCTTCACAGTCCACGGTGGGGCGTTAGAAGGATTCTAGTTTTATGAGCTGCAAGTAGAAAGCTACAACAATTACTGATCAGTCTTCTGCATGTACATGAGGGCTTTTCGCTGCAGGCATTAACGTTATACCTGCCATACCCATCTCTTTGGTTCCTGGGACCAATATCACCGGTCTTCCAGTAGCATCCATAAAATATTGCAAATAACATGCAGAATGCAACAGAGAAGCAGGGCTAAGCAAGGATGTGCGGCTCCTCTTGTAGATATTGGCAGGTAAACAGCCTAATGAAAAAACGGCAGGATTCACAAGAGGTGGAGGGCCCGGGGCCAGGTACACTAGTAAGAGGGCAGGGCGCCCCGGCAGTGAATTATGGGTCATTCAGGTCCCAAGGTGGCAAGATCAATGTTGTGGTAACTAGTCCTGTGAGAGTGAGACCTGGCCTAAGAACAGTATCTACGCAACCCCCATTAGAGGCGCGGCTTGTGTAGCTAAGGGCGTGTCCACGCAGTCCTCAGAGGTGCGGCTTATGTAACTAAGGGCGTGGCCTAAGAACAGTATCTAAGCAATCCCCATTGAGGTGCGGCCTATGTAACAAAGGGCGAGTCATAAGAACGGTCCTTATAAATCTACAAAGGGTGTGGTGGAGGATACTATGATAGGGGTGCACTAAACAGCGGCCGAAAGTAGCTAGGTGGGTGGGGGGCTCTGTCATCGACGGGGGCCTCCTCCAGAGCTGTGGCGGAGTACAGGGCGATCTGGAAGCAGATGGACAGTAAGGTTACCTCTGCGGCAGAAGGATACAGTCAATAACTCTGCCTGGCACAGTAGGGGTGCCTGAGCCAAGAACCTGGAGCTGAGGGGGTTCCAGGAAACAGCGTCGGCGCCCCGTTAGTCCTTCGGGCGGTCGGGAGGCCTGAACCGACCGGGGGTGTGCCTCATCGCTCCGCCCTGACAGGGGGGGGCGGGAGTGAACGAAAGAAAGTGATAATGGACTGCACCGTCAGAGCATCGACTTGTGGTAAATAAATAATTAATTACCGGATCTATTTTTGACTATAATCAATAAACAGGTAGCTCAATAAATAAGAGTCAAGATACGAGGTAGCTGAAGTTGACAGGCTTTAATAAGCATAAAGGACAGGAGCAGGACAGCCTGTACGGGAATAGGATGGCAGGGCCCGACAGCTGTCGGGCAGGATCCGGGAATTGGCTAGCAAATTTTAATATCCGTGCACAATATTTATAGTTAAACAAAATACATTTCATTCAGTGCAGTAGGCGTAGCAGTAGGCGGGGTTTGTAGCAGTCGCGAAAGATAAGGGCAAAACTGATGTAACAAGAAGGCGTGTACAGGGCGTATACATAGACATGTGGTGCAAACGTAACAGAATATGTCATAAACGGGGCGGAAACATGGAGGGGGCTACCTGAGCAGCTAGGACCTCTAACCTAGTGGTGCGCGCAAACTGACAATGACGTGTTACTAGGGAGAACTGGGGGGCTATGACTTCTGCGCTAGAAGAGGAGACTAAAGTCTGGAGTGTCAGAGCGACATGTACCCAGGCATATCTAGTATCTAGTGTTTAGAGTACATGTTGATAGAATCCAAGAGTTATCAGAGCAAAGGCTAACAGACATTAAGACTGGTGCATGCATAATTCTACATGTAGTGCGTGTGCGAGGAATATTCTATGAATATTAATACAGTATTTCTCTTACATGGAGACATAAAGGCTAGACTATGACGGGAACTATTGATGCGATTCAGTAGCTTAGGAATGCAGAGAAGGAGGGCTGGACTGATAACTAGAATCATAACATACTCTTGGCAGACTGGGAGGCAGAGCCAGGCCGAGCCGGGCACTGCGAGGCATGAAAGTAAGCTAAGGGTCAGGGATACAGGTGGGGGCTGTATCGCTCCTCGGAGAGGGTTCAGGAAACAGGAGCTGAATCTGAGTCCGGGCCCTTTTGAGGCCTAGAAACGGGGATAATTCAATGAATTAACGTGCACACTGTGAAACGTGGCAACGTAGCTTTACATAGGCCTAATATTCGTTGTATTCACGAGGACTGGAAACTGACATACTAGAGATGGACACAACTGTAATTGCGTCTTTAATCGATTAGAAGGGGATACATGCATATCGATCATGCACATATAACATAACATAGGGAACACGTAGGCACATACAACATGGCAAAATTTACTTTTCCACATTCCCTCCTTGTGCCCTACGTTTCCATCAGGAAACATCTATATTCATGATACCATCTATCATTTCATACAGCATCATTTGCTCGTCTCGAATTGTCTTAGAACGGGACTTAGGACTAGGAATACAAGAGGTAGCGCACATGCCGCAAATCGCAGGGCCACATTGTATACAGAGGCAGCAACTGAATATGATCATTACTGCAATACCTAGGAATGACAATACTTTCCATCCCCAAGCAGATATAATACTCCAGAGCCAACCGGACCATGTCCAGGTGCCTGGATTCTGGTGTAACTGATGGGCAATTTTATGAAGTCTGGTTATAGCTGAATAAACAGACGGCGCGTTATTAGGAATGAAAATGCAACAACTAGATCCGATGACTCTACATGCTCCTCCTCTATCGGCCAGTATGACGTCAAGAACGAGACGATTTTGGAGCACGACAAATCTCATAGCAGATTGCTCTTCAGTTAAGTTACCTAGAGCAGAAGTAGTCTCATTCACTACTGCTTCAAGGGTTCTGGTTAGTCTACGTATTAACTTACTATTCTGGATAGGTCCTATAAAGAAGAAGAAACCTTTATTGAAATCTGTATACTGTTCTAGAGCAGTTTCAGTTTGATCGACAATTGGGGACTCAATCTCCCTTCTATGCCTGACGTGTACTAGATGTGCGTTTCTGTGATAATCAGATGGGGCTAGAAAAACTGGTGGCAGTAGGAAGGCAATATAACATGTTCCATCCCAATCGAGGGGCAGACGAACATATGCGGTCTGACCACAAACAAAATAAGAATGACGTGAGGCTTTGAAAATAGATTTCCCACTGTCACTATACTCGACAGTAGTAGTACAATCACTATGTCCTACATGTGCGGAACCATTATTTCTGACACATAATTCGCCTTTGACTGGTAGTACTGAAATAGCAGGTAAGTCTGGAGTAGTATCAGACTGAACATTCAGGACCATAAAATTCGAAGAATAATTACCTAAATTGTAAACTTCATTTTCTAGATCTAACCCTGTTCTATGGGAGAGACCTTGCTTGTCTGGAAAACATGTTCTATTCAGGAGGGACATATCATTTGAAGATGACGTTAACGTGGACCATGCTCCACACGAACCATTATGTGAAAACGGATAAGGAAAGAGTGGCAGAACTCCCTTCGGTGTCTGGAAAGGGGGGAGTCGACCACACACCCAACAATTTGTGGCATTGCTGGTCTGGTGTGAATAGTGTAACATTCTTATAAATGTATTATTTCTCATAGCAAGACGATAGGATAACTCGTGAGGAGGCAGATCACTAAATGTGTGCTCTACTGTAGCATTAGAAAACTTATTTACATGAGAAATTGGAAAACATAAATGTAATGCATAACTTGTGCAGGTAACCATCAAACTTAGAAACAATAAGAAACTTAGAAAAACGATACATCTTATAGAGTTTTGACTAACTCTCTCACTATGGGGGTCTATCTCATACATGTCAGATACCTGTCTAACCGTTTCACCCGAGAGGGACTTAGACAATTAAACTGGCTGACTTATTTTACTAGACCGGAGCTTTAACTTATACTCCTGTTGCGGAGTATTCTCTAACAGAGGAACTTTCAGTTCGGGATTCAGATTAAAGTCTTGTTTCAGGCAGTCTTTAGAAATGGAACAGTCCTTAAAAATGTTCTTTGCAAATGTTTTTTCTCGAAGTCCATGGAATTTCTTGATATGGGACAGATGGACCCACCCCTTGCGGCCTTCCAACTTCACGGCCGTGCGGGTGGTCAGAAGGACAAGTCGCGGCTCTTTCCAACGAGGCTCCAGCGGACTTGAACGATCAAAGTTCCTTACAAGGACGAGGTTGCCTGGAATGACCTCATGCGGTTTCACTTCGGTATTGTCTGGAAATGCAGCGGCAACCTGTGAACGACAAGAGTGTAGGGCAGACATCAAGGAAGCTAGGTAATCTGTCAACATATTACTGGAAACATCTGTAATACTGCGGGGTCTAGGTGTACCCCACATGTTTGGGGGGCGGCCGAATATGACCTCATAAGGGGACAGACCTGATCTGGAATGTGCAACCATTCGCATAAAGAATAGAGCAACTGGCAGGGCAACTAGCCAGTCTACACCTTTCTCTTTACATGTCTTGGCAATACGGATTTTCAGGGTCTGATTATGTCTCTCTACGAGACCGGCTGCTTCAGGATGGCGCACACAATGGAACTTCCACTGGTACCCTAACAAAAGGGAAACATGTTTCATTAACTCGGATGAGAATGGCTGGCCGTTATCAGAATACACGACCCTAGGGAGTCCATAACGGGGAAAGAATTCACGAACCAGCTGCTTGGCAGTGGTCGCGGCTGTGTAATCTGGAACTGGATATGCTTCTGTCCACCTGGACAAAGCGCATACTACTACAAGGACATACTTGAAACCTCGACATCGCTCCATCTGAATATAATCCATCTAGAGGACTTCAAAAGGGTGGTCAGGAGGTTGGAATCCACCTTGTTCCACCGGGACACTTTTACCTGGATTGAATTGACAACATATCATACAAGTACGGACTTTCTGCTTGGCTGCAGCTCGTAAATGCTTGTTGAACCAAAGGTTCTGTATGCTGTCTAACATAGCTTTTTCTCCTAGATGTGCTGGACTATGTGCGGTATTGATAATGACTTGAACCATAGAGTCGGGGAGAAACCATGTGGCTTTTCCCTTCGTCACCCATCCCTGATCTGTCTGGACCCCTCCTTGTTCGGACCATTTCTTGATTTCTTCAGGAGTAGCATGTAACTGTATGTCTATGACATCTTGTGTAGGGTCCTTAACTGTCATACATGTAGTCTGATCTAGAGTAAGTGTCTGTGTCTTGTTAACTGGAATGTCTGGTGTCTGAACTGTAAGCTTGGCTGTTCGATCTGCTAGATCATTACCTTGGGAAATGATGTCAGTAACTTTCGTATGTGCTTTGCACTTCATGATAGCGATAGCTGTCGGTAAATGTATTGCATCTAACAGAGCTTGAATGAGGAGACCATGCTGAATCTTGGTTCCATGAGAAGTCATGAAACCTCTCTCCTGCCAGAGTACTCCGAAGTCGTGTACAACTCCGAATGCGTAACGTGAATCTGTATATATGTTTACTTTCAGGTTCTTGGCACGTATGCAGGCTTGGGTCAGAGCGACTAGCTCTGCTGCTTGAGCAGACAAGGTGTCAATACGGTGTGTCTCAATAACTTCTGTGTCAGTAGTCACTGCATACGCGGCTACTAGTTCTCCTGTACTTGTTCTCATACATGAACCATCCACATAAAGTGTCAGGTCGGGATTAGGTAATGCAATGTCTGTCAGGTCTTGTCTTGGCTTGGTCATAGTGTTAACAACTTCCACACAGTCATGTGTGGCAGGATTTGAAGTAACTGACGGTAACAATGTAGCAGGATTTAAAACGTTGCAGCGTCTGATTTCTATGTGTGGCTGGAACAGTGTCAGTTCATAACCTGTTAAACGTGCAATGGTCAAGTGCTGTGTCTGTGTTCGGTTTAAAAGAACTTCCACGGAGTGTGGGACTTGTACTGTCAGGGAGTGTCCTAATACTATGAAATCACTTTGTCTGATTGCTAGAGCTGTGGCTGCAACTGACTTGAGGCACGCAGGCAAAGCCTGGGCTACTGGATCTAATGTGCTCGAAAAATAAGCACAAGGCTTGTATTGTCCTGCTTGATCTTGTGTGAGAACAGATAATGCAGTACCATCACGTTCTGTGACAAAAAGTGTAAAAGGCTTACTGTAGTTCGGTGTTGCTAGAACAGGTGCTTGGCATAAGGCTTTCTTTAATTCATTAAAACTAAGTGTATGTTCCTGGGTCCAAGGGAGAACAGTCGATACGGCTGCCTCCTGTGTCGTTAACTGTATCAGTGGCTTTGCTAGAAATGCATACTGAGGAATCCATTGTCTGCAGTAAGAAGTGAGGCCAATAAAAGCACGTACCTCCTTCTGTGTCTTGGGCTGTGGAAGACTCGCTATTAACTGGATACGGGCTGGTGTCAACTGCCTACCCCACTTGGACAGTAAGTGGCCTAAGTAGATCACTTGCTGGACACAGAATTGAAGCTTCGAAGGGGACACCTTGTGCCCCATCTCGGCTAGGAAATACAGAACTGTAAGTGACGCTTGCTCGCAGTCACGTTCAGAACGGGCTGTGATCAGTAGATCATCGACATACTGGAGCAGGGCAGTGTCAGTTGGCATGTGAATATTGTCTAGTTGTCTCTTAAGTGCTTGACTGTAAATACTAGGACTTTCTGTGAAACCTTGAGGAGCTCGTGTGAATTTATAGCTCCTTCCATTTAAACAAAAACCAAAAAGGTACTGGCTGTCTGGTTGAATGGGAACACTGAAAAATGCATTCTTGAGGTCTATAACAGTAAAAAATGTAGCTTCAGAATCAATAGCTGTCAATAGGGATGAAATATCTGGGACTACTGGATACTGGGGTATGATACATTTATTAAGTTCTCGAAGGTCAATCACTAATCGATATACTGGAGGTGCATTTGGATCAGTACGTTTCATGACTGGAATGATAGGAGAATTACATACATTGGAGTCAGTTTCTACAACCACTCCTTGAGCAATAAGCTCGCCAATAATTTTGGATAAGGCTGCTACAGCCTCAGGTGGCAATCTGTATTGTCTGATTCGTGGCAAGACTATACCTTGCTTGAGAGTCACACGATGGGGTGTGATTTGCATAAAACCTACATCAGTTGGACCTTGCGCCCATAAATGCTGCGGTACATTTAGTAACCTTGGATCAAAATCACGTAATACATAGTGACCTTTAAAGTCTCTTAAAAACAATCGGATTCCTTCTGGAGAGCAGCAAATTACTGCACCTAATTCTTTCAATGTTTTAATGCCTAACAAATTTTCTGGACATGATTTCGTAAGTAACAAATCAGTAGTTCGGGACAATGGACCAACTTCTAGAGTAACTGGCTTTGAAATCTCGTTAACAATAGGCTTTCCTGAAAATCCAAGGGAAACATTTTTAGAGCCTGAGAGCGGAGCCCCTGGAACCTCGTCATGACTGATAGTAGTCCTACTTGCCCCTGTATCAATCAAAAACTTTCTGTCTTTCCCTAATACTTGACTGTGTACATAGGGACCCTCCTGATCTACAGGTATCTCGATGAGAGGCAAGCCTACCTCCCTCTCTAGGCTGTTTCATGAATACTGTTGATACTCTGGATACTCTGTCTGGGCATACTGGTACATTTGCTGTGTAACATGCTGTGTTGCAGCGATAGGCTGCGGTGCTGGAACTGTCTGTTGTGCATTCTGTGGTGACTGAGAAGTCTGTGAAACTTGTTCTTGTCTAGGCGGACGTGGTCTTTCTTTAGTCTTACCAGTAGCTATGTTGTGTTTCAGAACTGCACACTCGTTTATAAAATGACCTGGCTGTTTACAATAATTGCAAGTCCCTTTACCGGGAGCTGCAGGATGACTGACTTGATTCGGACCCCTCTTCTGACTGTCTTGTGGAACAGATTGTGCAACTAGTACTTTCATTTTCGTGTCTTTCATACGTCTCCTTTCGTGTTCTTGATCTTCCCTGATTCTGTTCTGGTGATACTGGAGCATTTGGAGCATTTGTGACGGGGTACTAGCTTGCCAGGTACTTTCG
Organism: Lissotriton helveticus; assembly: GCF_964261635.1. Classification (NCBI taxonomy): domain Eukaryota; kingdom Metazoa; phylum Chordata; class Amphibia; order Caudata; family Salamandridae; genus Lissotriton; species Lissotriton helveticus. Next base: position 434,961,220 of record NC_136063.1, read on the forward strand.
ACTTTCAAAACTCGATTTTTTACTTGTGGACTTGAATTCTCGACTAATTTAGTAACAAAAAGATGAGGGTATGACTCGCTACTCGTCTTCAAACCACTGTTGATAATAAAACATTTCTCAAATCTAGAATAGAAATCACTAGTGTCTTCATCCTGTTTCTGTTTGCATGCTGAGATTGCATCCCAATCTTCCTTTTTCGTGGCTAGTAACCTTGGCAAAACTTGTATCAATAACTCGGGCAATTCTTTACATTTGTCCCCAAGACCGGTACCTGGTACTCGTATTTGATCTTCAGCTTCTAGAGCTGTCCAATCAATCTTTTTCTCTCCCACCTCCCATTCTTTTTCCTTGAGTTTTTCATATACCCCTGCGGGCAACAGGACCTTTAACATTTTAATAATATCTGGATACGTGTATTCTCCCATACGGAGCATGTCTTTTAATTCTCGATGGAACCCTGCTGGGTCTTTGTCGTGACAGGGAATTAATTTCTTCATCTCTAAGAGTTCCATCTTGGTGATAGGGGTGTAAACAAATACTCGTTGCATTTCACCACCCGGTGTCCTAACTGGGTGTACTTCTCGTAACGGATTCTGTCTATCCATGTAAAATGGTTTACTTTCTGGAGGTGAGACATGAACAAAATGCGGATTCAGAAACGTTCTATATTTGTGGCGCTGTTCTAGAATGACACTAATTAAATCGGTACCTAAACCTTTCCATTTATACTGGAGTAACTCGTTCAGAATATCATGTAACGGACCTGGATCAGAATGCTGACCCTCATACAGTGTAATGAGGTGTTGGATCATATACATACCCACCAGTCGCTGCTCGGCTGGGGGCAGTTTCAGAAACATTTGTGCCACTATTTCGTCAGGAAAAGTGGTAGAATCAGTAGTCCATCGAACTGCTGATCGGGCTAGTTCTTGTTCATGCATGGTACTAAGTTCACTATAACCGATTCGTGATTTCAGAATGTGATCGGTAGCTTGAAATATTTGTTCCAGAGAACCTTGTTCTGGTGCTGGAAGGTGAAAAACTTTCTTGTGTTCTAGGCGTGAATGTCGGTCTGGAAGTCTAGATTTACCTACATACGCTATTCTGGCGGTATTCTCGTCTTCTACTTCTTCAGTATCAGTGTTGTCTTCTTTCTCGGACACTTGCGCTGCTTTACGTTGCTCGTGTAACCTTATTATTTCTTTACGAATTTTCTTGTACATACTCTCTATACTACTGAGTGTCTTGTGTCTTCCCTCGGCTATATTATCACTCCACTTTGTCAGGATTCTCATTTCGATCGGATCTTTATCTGGATAATCTTGTTCCCTTATTAAACAATTGATTAGAAATTTTAATAGCATGAGCTGGGTCTCAGCTTTCCTTAGAGACATGATTTCGCCAATACTTTCTGGATCGTCTCCTGTACGGATGAAACGATATATTCTGTCTAGATCTTCTTTCATATTCGGTAGGGTGTCCAAATACTCGGTCACCCGTCTTACACGTAATGAATATATAACCATATTATCATTGCCTGGGACTGGATCATAACGGCATTCGGTGAGAGCTCGTCTGATATCTGCAACGGACTGATATTTGGGCGTACGCTGTAACGCACGTTCATGTAACTCGACTAATGTTACACGTTTGTGTGGCGGCGGGGTACCAGGAGGACCTCCCCCCGCGGCCCCTAAACTGGAATCGTCGACTGATACTCTTCGTGCTGGCAGAGTGACCGATGTAGCGGGCACTTGTACTGTAGGCTGGACCGGGGGTACCGTAACAGGTGCTGTAACAGGTGCCCCGGTGGCTGGAGGAACAGGAATTACATTATTTACAGGAGCTGGCGGAACAGGATTTGCATATTCTGGGACCGTGTCGTCCAAATAGGACGAGAGAAAAATATCAGCTGCGGTCGGTTTGTGACGTAGCTTAATCGGAACTAATGGCGGCGGAAAATTACATGGTGCTTCCGGGGTTGCTTTCGGCAAGCCCTCGGCAAGAAGAGGATACATACCCTTAATAAGAGCATTTCTCTGTCTGTCTGACTGTTCGGCTTTAACTCGTTCACCTACTTCGATTAATTCCCTTTCTTGGGCTCTTTCTGAGGATTCTCTACTTAATTCAGACTTTCTGATTTCTTTTTCGGTTCTTTTATGAGATTCTTTGCGCCATAACTCGATGGCATCTTTCTGGGACTGTCTGGCTTTCTTTTTCCATAATGCTTCTTCTACTCGCATGATGCACTCGGCATCCCACGTACCTGATACGGGCCATCTATACTTTTCTTCTAATTCTTTGGTGTACTCCACCCATAAATCTAGATATAATATGGCACTTATGCCATGCTTTTGATACATAAAATGACCTGGACTGTCCCTCGGCGGGACAGGAACTGCTTCCTCGAGCAGACCTTTTCTAGTTTTTAACTGACGTAACTTCGTGAACAAAGGCATAACTTAGACTGGAATCTGGACACAATACAATACACGATAAACACAATAATAATTGCAAAACGAATCATTCATACCACGACATTGAAAACACATGAAATAACATTTATAATAACGGTTTCGGACAGAATACTACCTGAAATACTGAAAACAGAACACATGAATTTCTCGAGAACAGAACTTACTGGAACAGAAACTTTACTAGAATGACTGGATGCACTGCTAAAACAGTACGAAACTTACCGGTCCCATAAAGAGACACGTCAGGACCCGCGCCCACCTAGGTGAACACTTCGTGTTGGATCTGTGTACCCAAACCCACGGACCAGAGACAAATTAATTGACCCTGTCTAGATACTACCCCAGCAACGGTACTCACCGGGCAGCAAGAACGGAAGGCCTCGGACTGGACTGGACTGCTACGACGATGGACGAACGAACTTCGGACTTCAGTTACAGGTGGGCCTCCGGATACCTCGGACCTTGGACTCTCGGCTTGGGCTCTGGTCGGGACTCGCCGCGTTCCTCCACCGCCTCGTCTGGTCGCTGGACCGCAACCTCCGTCTCCTCCGTGGGCCTGAGGGATACTTGAAGCAGAAATATCTGCACGTGCACGGTATGGTTCCGTCACGGCTGCAGAGGATCAGGGGGCCTGCGTGGCTTCTCCGGCGCGTGGGGAAAGGGCAAGTCCCTATTCGGGCGCCATTATGTGGTAAATAAATAATTAATTACCGGATCTATTTTTGACTATAATCAATAAACAGGTAGCTCAATAAATAAGAGTCAAGATACGAGGTAGCTGAAGTTGACAGGCTTTAATAAGCATAAAGGACAGGAGCAGGACAGCCTGTACGGGAATAGGATGGCAGGGCCCGACAGCTGTCGGGCAGGATCCGGGAATTGGCTAGCAAACTTTAATATCCGTGCACAATATTTATAGTTAAACAAAATACATTTCATTCAGTGCAGTAGGCGTAGCAGTAGGCGGGGTTTGTAGCAGTCGCGAAAGATAAGGGCAAAACTGATGTAACAAGAAGGCGTGTACAGGGCGTATACATAGACATGTGGTGCAAACGTAACAGAATATGTCATAAACGGGGCGGAAACATGGAGGGGGCTACCTGAGCAGCTAGGACCTCTAACCTAGTGGTGCGCGCAAACTGACAATGACGTGTTACTAGGGAGAACTGGGGGGCTATGACTTCTGCGCTAGAAGAGGAGACTAAAGTCTGGAGTGTCAGAGCGACATGTACCCAGGCATATCTAGTATCTAGTGTTTAGAGTACATGTTGATAGAATCCAAGAGTTATCAGAGCAAAGGCTAACAGACATTAAGACTGGTGCATGCATAATTCTACATGTAGTGCGTGTGTGAGGAATATTCTATGAATATTAATACAGTATTTCTCTTACATGGAGACATAAAGGCTAGACTATGACGGGAACTATTGATGCGATTCAGTAGCTTAGGAATGCAGAGAAGGAGGGCTGGACTGATAACTAGAATCATAACATACTCTTGGCAGACTGGGAGGCAGAGCCAGGCCGAGCCGGGCACTGCGAGGCATGAAAGTAAGCTAAGGGTCAGGGATACAGGTGGGGGCTGTATCGCTCCTCGGAGAGGGTTCAGGAAACAGGAGCTGAATCTGAGTCCGGGCCCTTTTGAGGCCTAGAAACGGGGATAATTCAATGAATTAACGTGCACACTGTGAAACGTGGCAACGTAGCTTTACATAGGCCTAATATTCGTTGTATTCACGAGGACTGGAAACTGACATACTAGAGATGGACACAACTGTAATTGCGTCTTTAATCGATTAGAAGGGGATACATGCATATCGATCATGCACATATAACATAACATAGGGAACACGTAGGCACATACAACATGGCAAAATTTACTTTTCCACAGACTCGCCGTGCAAGAATGGCTCATTAGGCATGCGGGTCAGCGAGGGGCTGCCGCATTGGATCGCCCGTAAGATGACCCACCTTATTGCTACTTGTTGTGCAAAATAAACCTGCACCACTGCTTTCCCACAAATCTGCCTCATGAGTTTCCTTGGTATGTAAGTGTTATGGTGCGCAAAGTGGAGTAAGCGCTGGGAGTGTGGGCACTATGTCACCACGACAAAGGCTCGCCGTCGACCTCGCCGTCATTATTAGTTGTTGCTGTCGCATGGATGGAATGAGAGGAGTTTCGATTTAAAAACCTCGATTTTGTTTTTTGTGTGCATATTTTATATAGCGCGAACTCGACCCGAAGGTAATGGAGCGCTTTACATGAGCACCACACGGGGAGACTAAGGGCCATTGCCCACATGCATCAAACTGAATTGCATTCGCAAACAGTGCGAATCGCAAAATTCGGCCGTTTGCGAAAGCAATTCATTGTTTTGGGATGCATTAACCTTTTTGGCTTTTTCGCAATTTAAGAAATCACAATTTATTTGCGAATTCTTAAATTGCGATTGCATTTAAGAAATCGCAATTTTGCGATTTCTTAAATGCAATGCATCATCTTTAAAAAATTGCGAATTCGCACATTAGAAGCGCTAAATTAACATGAAGTCAACCTTCATGGTAATTTTAGAAAAGTTTCAAAAATGCACAAAAGTGCATTTTTAACACTTTCATTTTACACTCACACATGCCCTTGAGCATGTATGTGTGAAAAATGGACTATATGTTACATTTCAGCGGTGCAGGGGGGGGTCCTTTGGACCCCCCCTGCACCCTAGAAATTGCATTCTCATTTTGCAATTCCTGAAATGCGAATCGCAAAATGAGAATGCCTTCCCATTGATTCCTATGGGCCTCTAGGCCCATAGGAATCAATGTAAAGTGATTCCTTATTTGCGATTCGCAAAATTGGGAAACGCAAATAAGGAAAAATAAGAAATCGCAAAAAAATGCTAATTTTTAATGCATAGGTATTTGCGATTTCTAAATTGCGATTCCTTAATTTTTGCAATTTAGGAATCGCAAATACAAACAATGATGCATGTGGCCGCATATGTATCAAGGCAAAATGGGTTTGCAAACGCCGAAATTCGCAGAATTCCGGCGTTTGCGAACCCATTTTCGCTAAATGGTATGTATGAAACATTTTTGGTGCAAAATAAGGAATCGCTAAATTTGCCATTCCTTATTTTGCGATTGCATTTAAGGAATTGCAAATTTTGCGATTCCTTAAATGCAATGTATCAAGGAAAAAAACATTCCAAAATGCCATTAAGGAATCGCAAATTACCACCAACTTCTAGTTGGTGGTAAGTTGCGAATTCTTTTAAAAAAAATGTTTTTTTTTAAATCAAAAGGTGCCATGTGACGCTCATACATGCCCTTAGGGCATGTATGTGCGCCATATGCGCACACATGTCATTTTCAGGGGTGCAGGGGTGTCTTGAGACACCCCTGCACCCTTGAAAATATTCACAATTTGCGATTAGCAAATTGCGATTCGCAAATTTCCCCTTCATTCCTATGGGCCTCCTGGCCCATAGAAATGAATGGGAAATTATTCATTAATTGCGATTAGCAAGTTGCTAATCGCAATTAAGGAATTTTAAGGAATCGCTAAAAAGAAGCGATTTCCAACATACATAACATTTTGCGGTTTCTAAATAGCGATTCCTTAAAAATCGCTATTTAGGAATCGCAAAACGGAATGTTGATACATATGGCCCTAAGTGATTTGCCCAGAATCACAGGATGTGGACGCGACGTCGAGGCTCGAACCCTGGTTTCTAGCACCAGAGTTGGCAGTTTAAGCCGACGGACCACATCGATGTCCATAAAGTGTACTTTTTAAAGCCATGCAAGTTCTAAAATAGAGGACATTATATGGAACTTTGTAACAAAATAGAGATTGTGTGTTGCCGATGCAGGGGTGGCATACCACATCGTGACACATGATATCACCTCTATTTTTAAAAAAACAAACAGAAGAAGTTGTGGATTGACCATTAAAGTCCCAGAATGCATTGTGCCACCTGATAGACAAGCAGTATCATTGCGGTGTGCATATACATTTCTTCATGTCACATGGGTTAACACTGTTACACTATCCTGTGAGCGGGAGGTTCCAGTCTAGTAGCCATGTCTTTAGCATGTGGTATGTCGCAATCGTATATGGAATTCTGTTGTTACTCAGGCTCATGGAATCATCATGCTCATCAGGTCTACATCACATACTACTAGCAGTTTTTTTTATTTTTTATTTCAAAGTATTTTATTAAGAGATTTTATATATACAGCACAGTAGTAGTGCATGAGGGTGGTTCGCAGATGCCTTTGGGGTTACATAAGGCATGGTGGCTAGCATGGCTGATCGTGGGTCACAAACGTTCGACCTGCTGGTTGGCGTGCATTGTTCCAGGTAACACTGTTGCACCCTCGCTGAAAGGAAAGAGAAGAGTGAAGAAAAGAGTCGGTGGGGGGTACGGGGTGGGGAAGGGGAGACAGAGCATTATGTGGCCCTTCCATGGCGTGCCTCCTTTGCCCATTGTTGGCTTAGGTGGCCACTTGTGATATCTCCTATGGGGGTTTGTGTGGACCCAAGTGCTTGTCCAGCGAGGCCCACATTTTACTCCTTGCTGTGTGGTTGGGTGCACACAGTGCCGTTATGTTGTCCGCCCCCCTGAGGAAGGTGATCCAGTTGACCCAGCCTTTGAAGGTCGCCTTCCCTGTGTTTTTCCAGTTTGCTAGTATTGTTTTGACCGCTGCAGTGAGGAGAAGGTCTATCAGGTCCCTGTCCCCCTTGGAGTCTAGATCTGGGGCCATGAATGCAGTGACTAGCCCCACAAAACCTGACTGTATGTCCGGCCCTGTCATCTTGGTGATGAGTTCCCTGACCTTGTTCCAGAAAGTCGTAACCTTGGTGCAATAAAAAATTAGCTGAGCTAGGTCACCTTTCTCTTTTTGGCAGTTCCAGCAGGTGTCGTTTTCTCTGACACCGACTTCCACTAGGCGGGCCGGTGTCCAGTGCGCCCTATGCAGCAGCCAGTATTTTGTTTGTGCCACCTGGGGGGAGACTTTGTTTTGGGAGGCAGAGAGCCACATCCGACATTTTTCTTTCTCACTCAGTTGTCTCTCGAGCAGTGTTTCCCAGAACCCTAACGTCTTAGTGTTGAGTTTCTATGTAGTCGGGCTTAGGAGTTTGTATATGTGTGAAGTCTGGTGTCCTATCTTGTTCAGGTTGCGCATGTATTGTATGATGGAGGGCACCCTTTTGTCTAGGTTTGCTTTTGTAATGGCCGTTCTAATTTTGAGGAACACGTAGAACTCGACCTTTGGTAGGCTGTGGGCTTATTTTAAGGCTTCGTACGTTAGCGGTGTGCTGTTCTTTTCGAGTTGTGTGGGGGTGGAGATTTCCTTCCCGTACCAGGTGCTGTTGTTTAAAATCTTCCCTTTGTATTGGATCTTAGAGTTAAACCAGATGGATTCCCAACTGGTGTTCCTGATGGTCTGTTCCATCTTCCTGTCTACTTTTAGGAGGGCATCCTTTGTGTTCTTAAGGATAGTGTTACTGGCCTCTAGGTGTTTGTTTGCTGTGAGCATGGCTATGGGGTCTAGTCCGTCTAGGATCGCCCTCTCCAGTGTTAGCTAAACTGGTGAGTATTCCTGATCTGGGACAAGCCAGTGGGCTCCTTGTTTGGCCAAGCATGCCGTTTGGAATATTTTGAAATTTGTGATGTTTAGCCCCCCTAGACCTTTGTTCAGCCTTAGTTTCTGCAGGCTTAACCTGGGTCTCTTTTCTTTCCATATAAATGTGTTGATCATAGTGTCTAGCTGTTTGTGGAAGTCATGCGTCAGTAGGCCACTGTGCAAACCTGGCGGACGCCAACACGCTGACTGACCTCACAAAGAGGAAGTACGAACTCAACAAGATCCTGAGCGAAAGAGCTGGCACATGGATAAATAAATATAAAGCTATAAATCTGTGCACAGCCAACAAAGCTGGGCGGGCGCTGGCGTCATATCTAAAGGCAAAACAGAGGCAGCACTCTATAGCCACAATAACGGACGCTATGAAAAAGACTCACACGGCAAACAAAGAGATCCTGAAGGTATTCCAAGACTTTTACCGTAACCTATACAAAGCAGACAAAGATCTACTAGCGGATGGGGGGGGTAAACCTACTGAGCAAACTTAGCCTACCAACGTTGACGGAGAACCAGAGATCATCTCTAGAACATGACATAACGGGGGCGGAAGTAGAGAAGGCGATAGAGTCACTCAAAGTGAACAAAGCGCTGGGGCCGGACGGATATACGTCAGCTTTCTACAAACACTTCCTACAGCTATTAAAACCAACCATGGTAGAAGTGTTCACGCACTGTGTGCGCAAAGGCCGTATGACAGACACAATGGCAGAGGCCAATATTATAGTAATACCTAAAGAAGGGAAAGACCCACAGTACCCCCAAAACTACAGGCCAATCTCACTAATTAATGTGGACTGCAAAATCTACGCCAAAATACTGGCAACCAGACTCAACAACCACCTCCCCTACCTAATCCATAACTCACAGGTAGGATATATCAAGAACAGGCTGGCCCAAGACAACACTAGGCTTCTATGCCACCTTATTAACCACACATCCAACAGTATAGACCCCGCTGTCATGATCGCACTAGACGCCGAAAAGGCTTTCGACAGGGTTTCCTGGCAATACTTGGACCTATGCATGCAGAAGTTCGGGCTGGGGGAGAACTATAGGGGTATGGTGATGGCCCTATACAAATAGCCCAAAGCACGGGTCGTGGTAAATGGGGGCGCATCAGAACAACTAACCCTAGAGAGGGGGACGAGACAGGGATGCCCGCTCTCCCCAGCCCTGTTCCTACTAGCACTAGAGCCGCTCCTCACCATGATCAGAAACAACGCTGAGATTGCTGGCGTCCACATAAATGGGAGCACGGTGAAGCTGGCAGCCTATGCTGACGATATTCTGATCATAACAAAGAACCCGACCAAATCGATAAAGGCACTCATTAACACCATTGAGGAGTATGCGAGAGTCTCGGGTTACAAATTGAACAGAGAAAAATCTTAATGTAAACCCATGAACGTCCACACGCCAAGCGCAGTCCTGGGCGAATCCGGCCTGTCTTGGCAAAAGATGCACCTTAAGTACCTCGGTCTCCACTTTGGCAGGGACCTCAGGACAACACTTGATCACAACGAGGGAGTCACCCTAAAAAAGGTAAAGGAGAAACTTAACTCTTGGTCACCAAAATACATCAGCTGGTGGGGTAGAGTGGAAACAATCAAGATGACGGTAACACCCATGATTAACTACATGATAGGTATGCTACCACTATCACTACTAGCAGGTTGATACTGTGTTGCAGTCTCCTGTCGCAGTACTTGTTCTCAGTGGTTCTGCCAGTAATAAGAGACCCATGTGTGCCATCTACCACCCCAGTGTTGTTAGAAAATCTCCCAAAACATAGAACTTTACTTCCACGTCATTTACTGTATGGGCTTCCCCTGGAGAAACAGTATTCTGCAGGACTAAAGTAGGAAGGACACTCATGACCTCTCTCGACACCCTAGAAAGAGTGGGCTCTAAAATGACGTGCAGGTGTCCTGCTGGGGTGTGTCATCCAGCAAGGAAGTGCAGCACAGAAGGTAGATTCATGAGGAGGGCAATAACAATCTGCATTCCACTGTTAGACTTTAGTGCACCCTGACTGGAAGTAAGAAGGCTCAGAATGATGTCCATAGCATCCGATGCATATTTACGGTATGTACTCGGGGACATATTGAAGCAGTTTAGTCACCTCCATGGAAGTCTGGCTCTTCTCGGGGTGGCAATGCTCTTTGGGGCTGGAAACATGGTTCTTTTATAGCTGCAGGAATGTTCATTTAGCCTGAAGTACTGGTCAGTGTGTGCTTGCCAATGGTGCTGGCATGTGAGTGAGGCTGTAGAATGCATTACCTTATCTCGTGCTACTGGGTGGAGGAGCACTTTTGGGGCTAATTCACCATTTGATTCCTGCTTTTCAGCAACTTGTAATTTGTGTTTTGGTTTTATACACGTAGTCATCACATGCTAAATATCAGCCTGCTTGGACTGGTATTTCACCTAGTATTGGCATATACGATGACACTGCTTTCGGAACAATTTGTAATCATTTTGCAACTATTTAACCACAGGAAAAATGATCATAATACTATTTCCACATGAGTCATGGCAGGGTTTTACTGTCTGAGGGAGGCGCAGAAATCCTCGCTGAGGTCAGACAGGCCAAAGACTATTTATTTATTTAATATAGTGCACTCGACCAGAAGGTACTGGAGCGCTTTACACGACCACCAGTTACATTGCACAAGGTCACAGTCATTTTTTTCCTTCTTTTAGGCACAGGGGGATGACGCTATGTGCCCAGTATCACATGGTGTTGAGTCGACGCCGAGACTGGAACCTGGACCTGGTTCTTCTATTCCCAAGTCGTCCACTCTGTCCGTAAAACCACATCCAAAGCTTACTGGTCACACAGCAGGTTTTTCTAATTCAGATTGATTAAAAACATTAACTGTAGCCCCCAGCCTATTATTAGGCTGCACAAAATGGTGAGTTGCACAAAGCATTCCCTGTGCATGAGAAAGATAGGGGCATATTATCAAGGGGGTTTATCTCCGCTATTTTGGCTTTAAAAGCCAAGAAAGCGGAGATAAAATTATCTCCCTATTACCTAGCTGTCGCTAACACCAGTTAGTGACAGCTAGTAGGAGATAGCGACCATCTTGGGCCCCACTTTGCATGTCAGTGATATTTATCACTAATGACATGCAAAGTGGGCGTGCCAAGATGTTAGCGACTGGAAACAGTCGCTAACATCGCTATCTCCTATTACCAACTTTTGGAGATATTCGCGCTAAGCGCGAATATCTCCAAAAGCTAACACCTGCCCTGAGCAGTTCTTAGCCATGTTATCCAATGGGAGGTGGATAACATGGCTAAGAGCATTAGCTCCGTAATGCATGAATATCGCTGACTTTTCAGCGATATTCATGCATTGCGGCCGGTTTTTATCGCATTTGCGATAAACCTTGGTAATACCAAGGTTTATCTGCGGTAAAAATGGCCGCAGCTCAGCGGTAAAATTTTGTCTCTAACCAAGCAATAGCGATAATTATCGCTACTGCTTGGTAATATGCCCCCCAGTCCCCTTCGTTGCATCAATAGGAGCAGATGCTCTTCCTCAGAAGGGATAAGGTAGAAACCCCACTCATCCTTAGAACACCACTGACAGGGATCACACTCTGCGGAATGTATCAACAAAATCCCCTCTCATAAGAACTGGCTTGGGCATGCTTTGGTGCCTTTTGTGGGAGCATCCCGAGAGAAGCTCTCCCGCCAGATCCCAGCCGATCAGAGCAAGGTTTTCACATGGTTTCCAGACTCCTCCAGCAGACTTGGTAGAATTTTACTTCAGAAACCAATAAATTGGAGGTCAAGGTGTGACAGAGAAAAAGGGTTCATGTCACGAGGGGCAGAGCTTGAAAATCAGTCTCTGAGGTCAACTTATGTGTTTATATAAAAAAAATGTGCTGCAAAGAAATTGGCAACAAGTACAGACGTGGCAGTACATCTGTTCTAGATCACTCAATTGGCCATGAAGAGGAAGCATTTAAAAATATCTTACAGGTTAAGACACCCGTGGCAGAGATCATTGTGTGACCATCGAGTTTGAGGGGATTATAATATCGATAAGGTAACTCTAGTGGTCAACAAAGTTTTGGGAGAGTTCTGTGTTTTGTTCAGTCACAGTTTTGATTCATAAAGTAGCATAGAGGGTTAATGTTCCTGCTGAAAAGCACATTGTGTAACATGCCAATCACACATTTGAGTTTTATATATATAGGTAAGTGGGCTACTGCTTTTGACACTGAGATCATTTTGTTTTTCCAGTTAATAGGTTGCAAGCCTTCGAACGTAGCACAGTTATCTATTCATGGCATCAAGGTGCTGCATGCGAACTGTAAGTCATGGGTTTAGATCCTTATTTTTTTCTTATTCTGTTGTCATTGTAAGGTTACAAAGAAGGCTTCCTTTGAGAAGTAGTAAGTCATGTTAGTACAGATAACCACAATCACTGTTATGTTTTATATCCCGACCTTGTATTTCTCCCGACCATTCACTATTCTCATATGATATCTACAAGTATGGATGATATATGATTCCTGCACCTTATAACTCTTGTTGTTTTATGTAACATTTCCTGTACATTTATTGTGCCAGTCTTTGTAATGTAATTTTTTTTCTTTTTAAAAATTATTTTTTTAAACATTTTCTCAGTTGCACAAAACAGTGGTACACTACACAATGAGCGAAGGTAAGTACAGTAGATGGCGATATATCACTTTTACCCGGTACACCTAGCACAGATAAATAGGCAATGCCTCCCATGCAGATACTGGTCTCCTAAAACAATAGTGGTAAATCACTTGAGTATCCCACAGCCCTCCGTTTCTAGTCCTCTCCCAGAAAAATAATTTACCCTATATGCCACATACTGATCCCAGACCTTTTCCCATTTCCATGAGCATCCCGACTCTCGTAGACCACCTTCTCAGCTGCACAGCACCATTCAAGATCGATTTTCCAGTTTACTACCCTGGGAAAAAGACTTGTGCCCCAGGCTCTGGCTATATTCCTTTGTGCCACCATCAACCATATTCTGTGATACTTTGGCCAGGTCTCCTCCACTGTCATGCCCAGCACATGCCACCTGGCCTCCATTGGTATAGCTCTAGCCCATCACTTCAGACATGGTCTGTGTTACCTCCCTCCAGTATTGTTGGATTTCAGGGCAACCCCATGAAATGAGGAAGAAGGAGCCCACTTCCTGACAGCCCCTGGCACAGTGGTTTGTGTAGCAGCATCCCAACCTGTGCATTAGTACTGTGGAGGAGTAGGTTCGATGGAGGATACAGAACTGTATAAGATGAAAGCGGGCCAGGATTGCTACCTCTGTAGGACTTTGAATCGCCTCCCCCAGTCATCATCTTCTAATATCCATGTGTCAGCTTCCCATGCCTCCCGCAAGGCCCTCAGTGGGTCTGGTGCATTAGTGCTGATTTTCTTATATATTATGGAGGTGGCCTTGTCTACGATTGGGTCCAGGGGAGTGTATTCCAGCAGCTGTTCCCCCTCCAGGATATGAGTGCGCAGCGTGTGTCCCAACTGCATATATCAGAACTTTTCAGAGTCAGTCATCTGGAATTCTACCTGTTGGTCTATAAAAGAGATTATGGCTTGAGCCCTCCAGACATCCGTGAGGTGGTTTATACACAGAAGCCCCCATTTATTAAACCCCTGCAAGTTACCCACATCTTTAATAAGTCACCTTCCCACAGTGGGGTCCTTTCTGTTAGCTTATCTGCCCATCCAAAAAATTTAGTGGCCTCTCGCCATGTTGTGATGTAAAAATTAAATGAAAAAAATAGGGGTGCCATTTAAATCAATAGCTGTGTAATTGCTCATACAGACAGATACATCTTACATTCTTACAGTGCAAGCATATGTCTTAAATAGGGAGTTGCACAAAGTTAAAAGCCTACCTCCAAATCATAGTTTCTCTTAAGTACTTGTGAAGTGATAACAAGCTGTGCACCTTTGGAATCCAGAGGTTAGGCTCCAGATGGCTCCCTGCCTGGATGGTACTTGAACAAGGATAGGGCTCATAGGCCTTTAAATCAGGCCTTTGCTATGGCCCAGCTAGATGTTAAAATAAGAAAGCCTGCGCTCCCCCGGCCTGGCCAGACTCTCGCTGACTGTAGCGGCGGCTGCTGATGGGAGATGGCACCATCTAGCCCTACCGGGACGGCGACACTCACCGGGGGAATCATCCCAGCGCCTGCCTGACTCCAAGATGGCGGCTGACGGCGACTTTAGAATGTCGATCGCCGCTTCCTCTGGCTCACCCCTGCCTCTCCCCGGCCTCTGGTCTAGCCCCGATTTCTCCGCCTGATTCCAGGCTGTCCCCCAGGGTGGATCCTTGCTCCATCAACTCTGCCGACTGGACCCAGCAATACTTGCCTCCAGCCCCGAACAGCGTTGCGGTAAAGCAACTTCCGAGGGGGGGCCCTGCTCGAAGGGGACGCTGGCCCTCGCGCCCGCAGCGCCAGCGACTACTTCTGCTGGGCACAGGTCTCCCGAGCCGATCCACCACCTTCTGCTGCCTGTGGCTGTGTCCGGTACGCTGTGAGGACAGTGCCTCTGGTGAACTCTGATGATCGCAAGCTCTCCAAGATGGCGATGCGACTGCAGCTGGCCTCCATCTCCCCCCTGGGTTCCCACCTTCTCTCCGGGACTTCTCGACTTGCGTGCTATCCTGATTGACACTTTGCTGCTGTTTTTCGGACAGTTTTCGCTGGACTCTAGCCCTTCCCTCCATACCTTGCATCCCACCCACCATTCCTCTATACTGTGACTGCATCTTGGACCTATTGCAATAATGCTAAGCTTTGGTATTCGCTGAAGTCCTTACACCATATACCACCCCTATGCGTCTCTTAGAGTTTAACCAGTCATATCCGTTTCTATGTGTATGTAGTTGACTCTTATCACTAGTGTTTGCAGTGGACCTTTATACTCTCTACCACTCCTATGTGACCCTTAGAGTACTTCCAGTCATATCCCTCCTGTGTAGATAGAAGATAACTCTATGACTAGTATCCTATGTGACTTTTAGATTGTATCCATGTGTATCCCCTCCCTGTGTTTAGAGATATAGCTTTAACGACTAGTCGCCTGTGTGACTGTTGGAGTAGAGCCAGGTGTATCCCTTCCCTCGTGTGAAAAGATAACCCTACTCACTAGAACAAAAAGAAATGTGTTCCTTATGTAACGTAACTGATTCTATGTAAAGTGCTCTGATAACATGTAACGGAACTGGTGCTATGTAAAGCGCTCTGATAACCTAATCGGTTCAAGTTCGCGCTATATAAAACTCTAAAAATAAATAAATAAATAAATAAATCTTCCTGCAGGTTTTTGCTCTGAAGGGAATGCAATCAATGTTGGGGTGCACTGCTAAATTATGTCCAGGTGTCATAAAAGGACACCAGGACTGTGTGGTGTGCTCCTGAGGCGGAAAGCCGGGAGCGAGGCTGTGTGCTTGTGAAATTGTTTTTTAAACTCTTGTGTCACTACCTAATAACTTGTACTTTTTAACTCACATACCTACAATTGCTGGAACTCCCTGTTGTCCTTAGCAGCCGAGTTAGCGCTGCAGTTAGACCGCCCCAGATCTCTGTTTGGCGCCAGCGCCGCGCGCTGAGAACGGAGGCCACGCCCCCTTTGAGGCCACGCCCCCCGCTCCGCACACTGTATTTAAAGGCACCGATTGAAGGCGCCAGGTAACTGTGTGGTGTGCTCCTGAGGCGGAAAGCCGGGAGCGAGGCTGTGTGCTTGTGAAATTGTTTTTTAAACTCTTGTGTCACTACCTAATAACTTGTACTTTTTAACTCACATACCTACAATTGCTGGAACTCCCTGTTGTCCTTAGCAGCCGAGTTAGCGCTGCAGTTAGACCGCCCCAGATCTCTGTTTGGCACCAGCGCCGCGCGCTGAGAACGGAGGCCACGCCCCCTTTGAGGCCACGCCCCCCCCCCGCTCCGCACCGGAAGCAGCATAAATTATGTGTGTAGGACGGACGCGCAGCGGACGAGCGCAGCGGGCGCGACGATTGCGCGCCGAAGGCGCGCCTAAGGCAAGCCCGTCTGCGCCTGTCCGCGCCAAGACCGCGACAGGCGCAGGAGACTCCTTACATTCTTCCTCCTACATCCGCTACCAGGCAAGTGAACTCTACCAACTACAGGGCTCCAAGCACTGTCCCTGCATACTTGACCCAGCCACACTAACCGGCTCAATCAGCTGCAAGCGCTGCCGCTGGACCTTTACTAACTTAGACTTCACTCTAGCCGCTCTACCACCCCCAAGACTTCCCAGCCTCCATTCAAAGGAGGCCTTATTAATGCACGATCCATGTGCAAGCACAATCAAGATATCCACGATCTCATCATTAACGACGATCTTGACTGCTTAATGATAACCGAAACATGGTTAACGGAAGATAGCAACCCCGATATTGCCATTGCCCTACCCCAAGGCTACTCGCTTTTTAGACAAGATAGAGCTAAGGGGAGAGGCGGCGGGGTCGCCATTATACTTAAGAACATCTTCTCCTGTCATACTTTCAACTTAGAACCATTGAAAAAAACAGAAGGGTTAGGTTTCTCAATTAAATTGAATGAACACACCTCCTTCTCAGGCGGCCTTCTCTATCGCCCACCCGGCAATGCTACTGAGTTTCTTGACTCATTATGTGACTCCTTGGGATATTTCTCTCTAAAATACTCGCACTTCACTCTACTCGGCGATTTCAATCTACATCTTGAGTCAAAAACCGATGCACAATCCATCAATTTCTCGCAAACTCTGGATATGTTCAACATCCAGCAGCTCGTCACTCTTCCGACGCACTCTCTTGGTCATACCCTTGATGGTGTGTGCTCTAACCTACAGAAATACTACAAGCGAAACCGCTTGTCCTAATACGCACAGTTGCTTATCCAGCTGGGTTGCTGCTATTTACATAAACTTTCCTATTCAACTGATATTTTTTAACAATGCATTATTCAATCAACTTTGATCATGTAGAAATAAAACAAAAGTGTTTTCAAAGAGACTTTTCAATTCAGTTCTTTATGCTTTAGGCAATAAGGTTCACATAAAATACACCAATTGTATGCATCATTGGGTTATATTAACATTATCTCAGTTCACATTTACTATACATATACATTTCTATGTATTTCTATGTAGTGCCCTATGCATTTCGGGCCCTTGGCCCTTCTTCGGGGGCAGAATCTGAAAAAAACCCAAAAACAGTTGCAATTTATTTAATTCTGCTCGATTGCGGTGAGGGATAAACAGTCATGTACATTAATTCAACTTAAATATTGGTTGCCTTAACATTCACACATGCGTTGTTGAGAGTCCTAGTGTTAACTTTAATAAGGTGACAGGTCAACAAAGAAGAAGATGCTGTGAAGAACTCAGGAGAAACCCAAAGAATGTGCCGAAGAGGTGACGAAGCGAGAAGTGAAAAAACAGGAAAATAAACGACCGTCTGTCTTAGTGAGTCTGTACTCTAAGCCGCCTCTTAGTGAACAATGGTGCAGCCAAAGCTTATGCGCCCAAAGTGAAAAGTGAAAAGTGAAAAACAATCTAGTAATATCCTGGTCACTGACCTTGTGATCTCTAGTTTTTACATCGGATCATTACAAGAAGCTTTCATTTGTATACTGCGTGAAAGCTGAAACAATACAAGCTAAGTATTACCAAGCCTTGCTTCTAACCTAGTCCACAACGTTTATTGAAAAACGGTACAGACTCCTACCTCGCAGGATTGTAGTGAAGTCGTCGCGTGGTTTTAAATGGATAAAAACTTCAACCGAGTACGTTCTGCTGTTAAAGAGACAAAACGAGCGGGGCTATTTAGTACTAGAGAACGGAGGCATACTGAAGAGCAAACAAGGCTCTTGCTGTTAAAGTAGAAGCACGGAGTTACCTCGCACGGGCTTAATGTCCGCTGTGATTCTTCTCCATGAGGTACGGCTGGTCTCTATGGTTCGGGATACCGCGCATGCGTGTGGCCGATTTAAAAAGAAAAAGTGCTAGAAAACGGACTGGCTTAATACAGGGACGTTAAATTGCGGATAGATGGCGGCCATTACTAGAAGGCTACGAAGCTGAACGCACGAGTAAAAAAACTTAAATAGAGTAAAAGAGAGACAGAGTCAGTATACGGGTGAAAGGATGATTAGAAAATTTGTGATATAATAATTCTTAGTTCAACAATATTCATAACAAGAAATGATATTTTTAGGCATTTATACATGGCATGTCAATGCTGGTGTGTAACAGATTCATTACTAAACTAAGATCTGAACTCTAAGATCACACGCAGACGGTGGGGCAAGATCATAAATAACACCCTAAATCTGCTCTATCATTGATCCCTTTGGGATCTTGTGTATCAAGTCTTTTTATCCAAAAGGTTTCGCGTTGGAGTAATTTTTTGGTAGTATCTTTCCCAGGAGTGGATTTGACTACTTCGAGAACCTGGAACTTGAGCTGTGCTATCGTGTGTCTATTTGTGGTCCAATGTGTTGCCAAACTGCTGTTCGGGTTGTTATTACGAATAGTGCTTTTGTGCTCTGATATTCGTGTCTTGATTTTGCGTTCAGTTTTGCCTACATACAGTAGGCCACATGGGCATTTTATGGCATAGATGAGATGGGTGGAGTTACAATCTGCATTGTGCTTGGTTTTGAAAGTTTCTCCAGTATATGGGTGTTTGATGTTATCACTCACTATGACATTATTACATTGAACGCAGTTTAGACATTTTCTGGTGCCACGGTACACTACTTGTGTGCTTGCTGGTGGTACTTTCAACATTTCCTTAACATTTCTAGACCTTTTATAGGCAAAAATTGGTTTGTCTTTAAACAGCTCTTGGAAGTCGTTTTCATTACTGAGAAGGTCCCAGTGTTGAATAATGCTCTTCTTGATTTCTCTGGAACTTGTCGAGTATTTAGACACAAATACTTGGCGGCTCCTCTCTTTTTTCATTTTGGATGCTAGCAGTGACGCCCGATCCTTTCCTGCTACTCTCAATTTGGTGTTGTCTAATAAAACCTGTGGGTATTTCTTCTCCAAATATTTGTTAGCAATAATTTCAATATTGCGTTCTAATGTGACAGTTTCTGTGCATATCCTTTTTGCTCTCAACATCTGTGAATATGGTAAATTCACAATCAAATTTTTTGGATGGAAACTGTTAAACATTAACGCTGTGTTCTTGTCTGTAGCTTTGTGGTATATCTCAGTTTGAATTTCATGATCTTCTAGTTTCACTAGTACATCCAGAAAAGGAATTTCTCTGGGCTCTATTGTGCTGGTAAACTGGAGATGTTCATCAAGTGTATTTAGTTGGGTTATTTTCTCTTCGAGCTTTGCCCTGGTATTCTGCCATATGAGAAAGATGTCGTCTATATAACGACAATACATGATTGCATTGTCATGCCATTCAGGATCAGTTAGTAAATGCTCTTCCTCAAATTTCGCCATGTACGTATTGGCGTATGCCGGTGCTCCCGAAAATCCCATTGATGTCCCTTTGTTCTGTAGAAAGAACTCATTTTTGTGTTTAAAATATCCATGATGGAGACAAAAATGTAGTAGTTCTAGTAGAAATACCTTATCAGCTCTCATAGTTTCTTGTTTCAAGAGGGCCCACTCAACAGCTTCAATCCCTCCGCTATGGGGAATGGATGTATACAAAGCTTTTACATCAAGAGTGCATAATAGAAGTCCTTCCTTGAACTGGACTGTAGTCAGTTTTTGTAGGAAATGTGTTGTATCCTTGGTATATGAGTACCAGGTTTGTACGAATGGTTGCAAGAAATGGTCTAGGTATTTGCCCAGGGGTTCGAAGATCGTTCCACATCCTGCTACTATTGGGCGAAAAGGAGGTTTCTGAAGGTCTTTATGGAGCTTGGGTAGCATGTAGATGTTTGGTTGTTTGGGGTGCTGTACTGTAAAAAATTGTCTTGTCTTCGTAGAGATCCATTTCATGTTCTCTGCATGGTCTAACAATTGATTCAAAGTTTTCACAAGATCCTCGGTGGGATCTTTATCCAGTTTCAGATAAATTTCGGTGTCATTTACGTGAGCTTGTACACTCTCTTCGTAAAATTGTTGATCCATAATTACAATGGCTCCGCCTTTATCAGCTCTCTCAATGTGAATATAAGGATTTTCAGCTAATTCTTTCAGTGCTTGTCTTTCATGATGTTGAGAGCAAAAAGGATATGCACAGAAACTGTCACATTAGAACGCAATATTGAAATTATTGCTAACAAATATTTGGAGAAGAAATACCCACAGGTTTTATTAGACAACACCAAATTGAGAGTAGCAGGAAAGGATCGGGCGTCACTGCTAGCATCCAAAATGAAAAAAGAGAGGAGCCGCCAAGTATTTGTGTCTAAATACTCGACAAGTTCCAGAGAAATCAAGAAGAGCATTATTCAACACTGGGACCTTCTCAGTAATGAAAACGACTTCCAAGAGCTGTTTAAAGACAAACCAATTTTTGCCTATAAAAGGTCTAGAAATGTTAAGGAAATGTTGAAAGTACCACCAGCAAGCACACAAGTAGTGTACCGTGGCACCAGAAAATGTCTAAACTGCGTTCAATGTAATAATGTCATAGTGAGTGATAACATCAAACACCCATATACTGGAGAAACTTTCAAAACCAAGCATAATGCAGATTGTAACTCCACCCATCTCATCTATGCCATAAAATGCCCATGTGGCCTACTGTATGTAGGCAAAACTGAACGCAAAATCAAGACACGAATATCAGAGCACAAAAGCACTATTCGTAATAACAACCCGAACAGCAGTTTGGCAACACATTGGACCACAAATAGACACACGATAGCACAGCTCAAGTTCCAGGTTCTCGAAGTAGTCAAATCCACTCCTGGGAAAGATACTACCAAAAAATTACTCCAACGCGAAACCTTTTGGATAAAAAGACTTGATACACAAGATCCCAAAGGGATCAATGATAGAGCAGATTTAGGGTGTTATTTATGATCTTGCCCCACCGTCTGCGTGTGATCTTAGAGTTCAGATCTTAGTTTAGTAATGAATCTGTTACACACCAGCATTGACATGCCATGTATAAATGCCTAAAAATATCATTTCTTGTTATGAATATTGTTGAACTAAGAATTATTATATCACAAATTTTCTAATCATCCTTTCACCCGTATACAGACTCTGTCTCTCTTTTACTCTATTTAAGTTTTTTTACTCGTGCGTTCAGCTTCGTAGCCTTCTAGTAATGGCCGCCATCTATCCGCAATTTAACGTCCCTGTATTAAGCCAGTCCGTTTTCTAGCACTTTTTCTTTTTAAATCGGCCACACGCATGCGCGGTATCCCGAACCATAGAGACCAGCCGTACCTCATGGAGAAGAATCACAGCGGACATTAAGCCCGTGCGAGGTAACTCCGTGCTTCTACTTTAACAGCAAGAGCCTTGTTTGCTCTTCAGTATGCCTCCGTTCTCTAGTACTAAATAGCCCCGCTCGTTTTGTCTCTTTAACAGCAGAACGTACTCGGTTGAAGTTTTTATCCATTTAAAACCACGCGACGACTTCACTACAATCCTGCGAGGTAGGAGTCTGTACCGTTTTTCAATAAACGTTGTGGACTAGGTTAGAAGCAAGGCTTGGTAATACTTAGCTTGTATTGTTTCAGCTTTCACGCAGTATACAAATGAAAGCTTCTTGTAATGATCCGATGTAAAAACTAGAGATCACAAGGTCAGTGACCAGGATATTACTAGATTGTTTTTCACTTTTCACTTTTCACTTTGGGCGCATAAGCTTTGGCTGCACCATTGTTCACTAAGAGGCGGCTTAGAGTACAGACTCACTAAGACAGACGGTCGTTTATTTTCCTGTTTTTTCACTTCTCGCTTCTTCACCTCTTCGGCACATTCTTTGGGTTTCTCCTGAGTTCTTCACAGCATCTTCTTCTTTGTTGACCTGTCACCTTATTAAAGTTAACACTAGGACTCTCAACAACGCATGTGTGAATGTTAAGGCAACCAATATTTAAGTTGAATTAATGTACATGACTGTTTATCCCTCACCGCAATCGAGCAGAATTAAATAAATTGCAACTGTTTTTGGGTTTTTTTCAGATTCTGCCCCCGAAGAAGGGCCAAGGGCCCGAAATGCATAGGGCACTACATAGAAATACATAGAAATGTATATGTATAGTAAATGTGAACTGAGATAATGTTAATATAACCCAATGATGCATACAATTGGTGTATTTTATGTGAACCTTATTGCCTAAAGCATAAAGAACTGAATTGAAAAGTCTCTTTGAAAACACTTTTGTTTTATTTCTACATGATCAAAGTTGATTGAATAATGCATTGTTAAAAAATATCAGTTGAATAGGAAAGTTTATGTAAATAGCAGCAACCCAGCTGGATAAGCAACTGTGCGTATTAGGACAAGCGGTTTCGCTTGTAGTATTTCTGTTCATTGAAAGCACAGCATGGACACTGTGCTCACCTAAGCAGCACGCATGTGTTAAATAGTACAAATATTGCATAATCAGTGTGTATAGATAGAAACGGTGTGCCTAGCCAATTCTTTCATTTATTTAGTCGGTGTGCTCTAACCTCCCTTCCCTAACCACCCTTCCCCCTCTGCCACAGATTTGGTCCGATCACTCGTTGATCCCATTCCTCATTAAAACAGAGAATTTGCCCCCTGGCAATAAATCCAACCCCCACCTTACTAACTCCAATAACTGGAAAAGGGTCCAAGAAAACATTAGTCTCAAACCCCTTATGCTTGCTCAATCCCCCACTCTATCGGGGAACGTCGAAATCGACGCCGACCACTTCCACAACTGGATCTCTCAGGAAATTAAGTCCAGAATCCCCCCCAAGCGTCCCTATTCCTCCCAACAAAAAACCAAAACTAATGCCCCTTGGTTCACTCCTGACCTAGCTACCGCTCATCTACTTTGTAAGAAGGCAGAACGTAAATGGCGTAAGACTTACGATGAGGTCAATCGCCTTTCCTATATTTTTATTAGGAAAACGTATCTCTCAAAAATTAAATCAGCCAAAAAAAACTTTTACGTTAACGCCATTAAAGATGCCAGCCAAAAACAAAAGACGCTGTTTAAAATAGTAAAATCATTCACTCAGCCCAAAGCACTCCTACCGGAAATACCTCCTTCTCAAGACCTCTGTGACCAAATCTCTGACTACTTCGATGATAAAATTGCTTCCATCCTAAACAACTTTCCTATCCCGGATGCCTCCCTTGTTCCCTCCCTCCCGGAATCGAGTGTCGGGATTCTTAGATGCTTCCCTCCGGCCACGTTATCGCAAACCAAAGAAATTATCTTGGCCTGCAAATCCGGTTCCCCTTCGGATCCCTGTCCCCCGAAAATTCTTCACCAACTAATTGAGGTACTGAACCCGACGATAAACAAAATAGTTAATTCTTCACTCCTCACAGGACATGTCCCCAGTCGTTGGAAGAAGGGAATTGTTAAACCCCTAATGAAAAAGGCCAACAAGTCCCCGACAGACCTGACCAACCTCCGCCCAATTTCACTACTCCCTGCCCTGGGAAAAATAACGGAGCAACTAGTCTACAGAGAGTTAAAACGCCACCTGGAAGAAAACAACATTCTACACCCTAAACAATCGGGCTTCCGTCCAAAACACTCGACTGAAACTGCACTAATAGAGCTATCAGACACCATCAGACTGTTACAAGATCAGAGGAAAAATTCCATTCTCATCCTCCTTGACTTAACGGCGGCGTTTGATACCATATCCCACTCCATCCTCATCAGTAGATTGAGGGACATTGGCGTCACCGACACTGTCTTAGCCTGGATTAAGTCCTTCCTTACCAACCGTTCACAAACTGTCGCCCTAGGTCCCTTTCACTCGAAAGAGAAGATGGTCTCATCAGGTGTACCGCAGGGGTCCATCCTGAGTCCCCTTCTTTTTAATATTTATCTCATTCCCCTCTTGTCCCTGATCGATTCCTTCGGCATACCAGTCACCTCGTACGCCGATGACACACAGCTCATCGTGCCACTAGATGACAATTCCACAGACGCAGAGCTCAATCTCAAACTCTGTCTAACTGAAATCTTCCGCTGGATGGATCGCAACCAATTAAAATGCAATTCCAACAAAACTGAGATCCTTCCAATTGGAAGAAACGTCTCCTTCAACCCAGCCCTCTGGTGGCCAGACGATTCAGCTATTCCCCCCCAGACTGTTACATCCGCCAGAAATCTCGGAGTTATCTTTGACTCTGACCTCTCCTTTGACCTACACGCTAGAACGGTAGCTGGAAAATGCTTTGGAATAATCAAATCTCTCAGAAAATTCTTCAACTTCCTTCCTATCGATGCCAGGAAAACCGTTACAGTAGCGCTTATAATTTCCCGCCTAGATTACTGCAACGGCCTTCTTGCAGGGGCAAAAAAGAACACACTATCAAAACTTCAAAGTGTGCTTCACTCCGCCGCACGACTAGTACTTAGGCTACCGCGCAGATCCTCTATCTCCGCCGCCCTCCGTTCACTACACTGGCTGCCTCTCCATAAGAGAATCCTTTTTAAAATTCTGATCACTGCCTTCCGTGCCTTCAGCAAAACCGGCCCGAAATACCTCTCCAGCCGCTTTCCCCACTACACCCCTAGTCGTCCCCTACGCTCGTCTCTTGACAATCTTATCCTCCCGGCCAAATATAACCTAAAGACTAAGGGTGGCAAAACCTTAAGCTTTTTGGCCACGAAAGCATGGAACAACCTGCCCAAAACCCTCAGACAACAAACGCTGGAAAAACCCTTCAGAAAGCTCTTAAAAACCTGGATTTTCAACCTCCCCGATGACCACTCTAAAGCGGCCATCTAATCCCTCTTTCAACCGCAGGATTTGCCACTCAGGATCTTAGCGCCAAGATGCTCCCTCCGGAGCGAACGTCACGCTCTACAAATAACCTCACAAATATCAAATATCACAAAAAAGGACAAATTCAGCAGATTTCCTTAAAAAATAGCTGCCGGAACCGGGATCTGGAGGGCTCCCCCTACTTTCCAGCACTGTGTGGGGGGAATCCTTCCATAGTGTTACTGACTCCTTGAGGATGTAGAGTGGAACATTTCCCTGGCACAGTAACATTCATGACAAGACAACCAATCTTATCTAAGAAAAACAGTTAACGCATACAATACTGCAAGGAAATGTACGTAGCATATTTTGCCAACAGAACGCGCTCCTTAAAAGGGCACTCCTATTTATCATGGTAAGCATATAGACAAAGTGACACACTACTTCAAAGGACTGAATCAACAAACTGATTTCCTGCAACTCCTTGGGCCCTTCGCCCCACTGCAGGTTTGCAGCCAAGAACATGAACTGGCAACCCTCAGAAAGGGCAGACTGTGCAACACTTCCTGTGGCAAGAGCAGCCGCCCTCTGAACTCAATCCGGTGAATGCAAACCTCGTGGGCGCTGTGTCAGGGCTGGCTGTGCCAGTAATGTCTTCTGACTCCCATTTCACGTGATATCATTTCCACAAAACGTTATTCATTAAATACCCACATGCTTTAATCATGTTCCGCTTTCATGAGGAGAGATGCCTAAAAGAATACAGCAAGAGCAACGCTGCCATGAAAAATAGAGCGTTTTGCTATAAAGTATAGTCATATAACCCTTGGTAAGTGTGGATACTGGAGGTCTGATCATTTGGCATGTGTACCATGTATTGCAGCTGTGAGAGCTTAACACGCCAAATGCGTGCCCCAATGCATGCAGCGATTTACAAGTCTGGCAAGTTTCCAGAAAGTCAGTGGTAAACCTGTTCTGTAATACTTGAAGACAGTAGTTATCAGTTGCATTAGTTGGCAAGAGGTGCCAACGGCACTTTCAAGCAAAGGCAATTATCTTCTCACTATAGAGAAATTAATTATGACATATTGCATATACAAGAAATGCAGTCTGGCTATGTTGCACGGCTCCTAAGCAAGTCTCTGGTGTAGCATGGTCACTTCTATTTATTAACGTCCCTCCACGTGACCACAGGGTCGTACTATTCTCTTTATTCAACTGGGGCCACCGCCCGACCACCTCTGTCCGGGCATTCTAGATAATGTAATCTTGGTACTAAATTCCTCCTCACCCATAAATAAACATATAACATCCAGAGGACACACTGAGCCAGTATGTCTGAAACTCCAATCTGACGGCCATCTTAGTCCACCACGCAATGCTGATACTTCTGGAAAGGGGTGGGTTTGGACCAGAGGTTGTACCTTGACAAGCCTTGGTCAGTTGACTGACTCCCTAGGACCTCTGGGTGTCTCTAGGTTAGCGCCCCCGGTACCACTTTGTGGTCTACCGAGCCTTAGCAAACGTGGTGCTTCCCTGTAGCCAGGCGCCACCGGGTGGACATGGTCTGTACACGGCATTGTCCATGGGAGACATTATTTATCTTCCATTATCTCACTCCCCTGATCACCATTCTCCCTGTTGACTTCCACACTTGGGGCCAGTACCTGACCACCAGGTGGCATACAGAACAGTTTAAAGAATGACACATTACTAGTAATCCTCTCTTGTTTTGGCTGAAACCATGGTACCTCGGAAGTAGCTGATCTAGATTGCCCTCTCAACACGTTGACCTGGGGCTTGGGTTCATACTTGACCTCTTCATTTGTCTGAGGCTACTGGGTTGTTATTCTCCTCTGCTTGGTCCCTCAAGAGTTAAGGTAGTCTGTTATTTCTCACAGTTGAACTGCAGGCTGCTATCCATGCAAAGTTCCTTGGTCAGTCCATGTGTTACCATGACTTTCTATAGTTTTGTTATGATTGCCCCCGCTGATGTCAACTTCAGAGCATTTCGAGAAGTCATCAATAATGACTAACATATGATTTCCATAGACGTCTACCCTAGCCTGATATCACAGCGTTGCAAATAGAGAGATTAGGGTTCCTGTTACTTGGCATAGCCCATACTGCCAGACTGTCTGTTCTACCCACTAGTCCAGCCCTTGCTTCGGAGTTGACTTTAATTTTGACAATGCCCTGGTAGGAACTGTGTGCTAGATCCACTACTCGCTGGGCCACACTTTGCAGGAAGTGATCCAGACTAATGAGCCGGGGGCCTCACAGGAGGCAGCTTTCAGCAGTGATGGGCAGTTGTCTCGCACATGGTACATAGATGCCAGTGTTTGCCTGACCTCTTCTGTCCCTCACACGCCATCATGTATGAAGAACTTTCAGTCCCCTGACTGCCATCTGCAGGCAGTCGTCTGCTTTGGTGGCCTTTTCAAAGTCTGCCAGGGATCTCAGTAGGGATTGGGAGAATTCTACGATTAGCTGGACATACTCCTCTGTCTCCAACAATTCCACCTCTTCATCCATCGTGGCTGGGTGGGCCTGTCTTCACAGATAGTCAGCAGGGTTCTGCACACAAGGCTTGTACTCAACTGTGAACTGGTTTTCTTGCAGCTGCAAGAACCATTTTTCAGTTTGGGAGTGATGGTCCCCTGAACAGCAGGTGAAGATACTGCAATCTCTTTGTACCGTAAACAGGTGGCCATATAGGTACAGGTGAAAATGCCTGCAACCCCAGTGTATTGCGATGGCTTCCTTCTCAATGTGTGAGTATATCTGCTCTCTGGGTGTGAGGGACCTTCTGGCATAGACAACTGGGGCACACTCTCTGCATTGTTGTTTTTGTGATAGGACTGTTTGTAGGCCTGTGGGGTTGGCATTGATAGGCAATTCAGACTCCTTGTGGGGGACGAAGTGCACTAGTGTTGTGTGCTCTGACAATGCTTGTATGGTGGCCTTGTGCTTGTTCTTCTACCAAAATCCATGGTGTAGACTCCTTCTTGAGTTCTCAAAGGGGGCTGGTGAGAGTGGATAATTTCTACATGAATTGGCCAAAGTAAGTGACCATCCCAAGTAAACATTTTACCCCTGTCACTGTGGTTGGGACAGGGCTGATGGATGTTGCAAGCTCTTGCCAGGTCCAGGGTCATTTCCTTTGTGGAGAAGTGATATCCAAAGAAACAAAATTATTCTTGTAGCAACTCAGACTTTTCTTGGTGCAGGGTGAGCCCACTTTACTGGAGTCAGCCGAATACCACCCTTGAAGGGCTGAGGTGTTCGTCGAGGGTTAGAGCATGCACCAGAATGCCATTGCTGACATTGAGGACTACCGGAAGCCCAGCCAGCACTCCACGAATAATATCTTGAAACTCCTGAGTGGCGCTAGAGATGTTAAAATTGTATAGTTTACAGTTTCTTAACCCAAGGTGGGCCGAAAATGTGCTGATATGGCGTGACTGTGGTGCCAGCACGATTTGGTGGTACCCCGATCTCAAGTCCACCGTGGAGAACCAACATGACCTCATAACCTTGGCCACAATGCTATCCATTTTCAGGTACGGTTTTAGATGGTGACACCCATGGGATATGGCCACCAACCTTTTTGATGTCTGCTGATTCGATTTTCTAGATCTCAGCTTCCACTTTGGGACTGAGGTGGAAGGCTACTGTTCTGTGAAGCAGAACTACAGATCGGATGGACTTGTTGATGTGGGGATGAACCATCCTCCCTTTAACCATTGAACACAAGGGTTTGAACTCGTCAAAGAGAGCTTCTATGGTGTCCACATGGATACTGAATGCAAATTGACCCAGCGGCAGGCTTTCTGCTGTTTAGCAGCTCAGGAGCATGCTGGTTCCATTTTTGGTGACTTATACCTTGGCAACTGTTGAATGTTCTTAGTGCGCAATGTTGGTAGCGAACACTCCTGCTAGTGGCAGATGTGTGGTCATGGCCCACCCGTGGTCTCTTGGGTGAAAGTTGGTCTCAATGGTAGGGTTTAAAACAGTTACTGCATCATGATATTGATAGATGCACTGGTGTTGATGAGTGCAGTCAGGGGCTGACCTCCTACCAGCATGTTACATTTTGGTGCAGCCCTGGCACAGTAGTAGAATGGCTCGACTGCGACGATCACGTGGACCATCCCCTCGAGGTCTTCATCATCCGTATCTTCATCCTTAGATGGTTGCGTAGAGCCTCCATGGTGTTTACGGTCTTCTTCAGCTGGCCCCTTGATGACAGGATTGAGTGGTACACCTTGGCATAGTGGTTCAAATTTACCCATGCTCTCTGCTTTGTCGAGTGCATGACTAAGATGCCTTGCTGCTTATTAACTCATTTTTAAACTGTTCTGTGCAATTTTAAATATTGTATTCTTTCGCGCTCCTGTTGGTTCCTACCTGCTGCTTGTTCTCCTTGCCAGCGCCCCGGTCCACCACGGGTTTTCCCGATTGCTGTGGAGGGCACCGGCGAACAGCTGCTGCCTCTGCCCCCATTGGCCTTAGCGGGTCACGTGGGTCACGACAGTGAAGCCCAACCCTACTTAAACTCTGTGGCTGGAATTGGCACTTGATGTCTCTGCTTTTTCGAGTGCATGATTAAGATGCCTCGCTGCTTATTTTCTCGTTTTTCAACTGTTCTGTGCAATTTTAAATATTGTATTCTCTCGTGCTCCTGTTGGTTCCTACCTGCTGCTTGTTCTCCTTGCCAGCTCCCCGGTCCACCACGGGTTTTCCCGATTGCTGTGGAGGGCACCGGCGAACAGCTGCTGCCTCTGCCCCATTGGCCTTAGCGGGTCACGTGGGTCGCGACAGTGAAGCCCAACCCTACTTAAAACTCTATGGCTTTCTCCGCGCCCAGAGGACGCGCCCAGCGGACCCGTCGACGCCGAGTCGGCACCAGGGGCCAGGCAGGCTGGTCCTCGGTTCTCCTTACCCCCAGTAAGTAGTCTGTATTCTACTCACACACTACTGTCCCTTAAGCCCTTATGGAAGCCTGTGATCATACTTTATACCCTGTTGCCCTCCCTCACCTATACTGTGGCATTTGTCATCTTGCCCACGGTAGGAAACGGAGCGTCCAGAAAACAAATCTCCGATCCTGGGGTATTGAGATCCACTCCCTCGGAGAATGAATTAGGTTACCTCGTTAACGCAAGATCCCTGATTAAGAATAACATCGCCTTCAGGGATTTTGTATCAGCGAGGAAGCCTGCTTGGGTGTTCATTACTGAAACATGGATCACGGATTCCTCCGGTCCCGACCTGGTGGAGGCCATCCCCTCGGGCTATGCCCTGACCAGGATGGACAGATCTGGACGTAGAGGAGGCGGGATTGGGTATCTTACATAAAGGCTCCTCTATCTGCCGAATCGAACATCTTTCTACCCCCGCAGATTCGTTTGAGGCTGTGTATTTCTCTATTAATGTTACTCCCATGGCCTCTTTCTCTGGCATTCTAGTTTATAGACCCCCAGGCCTGAGAACTTCCTTTAGCCAAGATCTAATGAGGCTTTTAGAACCCTTGATTGATAGATCTAATCTTACACTTCTGGGAGACTTTAATTTTCATTTAGAGAATCTTACTTCCAAGGACACTCTGTCCTTGACTGAATCCCTGCAGGCCTGTGGCCTGATCCAACTTGTGGATAGTCCTACACATTCAGCTGGCCACACTCTGGACGGTGTCTTTTCCAAAGACCCTCGATTGAAGATCGGTATCCCTATCCCCTAGGCTTGGTCAGACCATCTGGCTGTGCCTTTTGAGCTCATACTCCATCAGGATGCTCCCCTTCGCTCTGAGGTTAAAAAATGGGGACTTAGAAGGAGCTTCAGGCACATTGATAACAAAGCGCTTTCACCCTTCCTTAACAAACTCTGCCCTCTTGTTAATAAGGATATTAACTCTGCTGCCGCGGATCTTTTTAATACCATCGCAGAGGCTAAAGACCTCTTAGCCCCCACGAAGCAGCATTATTCTGCCAGGAAGAGCCCTTCTGCACCCTGGTTCTCTGACAGACTTAGACGTTTGAGACAGGGTTGTAGAAGGCAAGAGAGGCTCTGGCGTGCTCATCTGGACTCCACTGAGATCAGACGAAAGCACAAACAGCTTCTGAAGGAATATAAAATGGCCATTATTGAGGAAAAGAAGGCCCATTTCCTAAATCTGACTGCTAGTCTGAATTCCCCTAGGGATCTTTTTAAGA
This sequence comes from Lissotriton helveticus, assembly GCF_964261635.1. Classification (NCBI taxonomy): domain Eukaryota; kingdom Metazoa; phylum Chordata; class Amphibia; order Caudata; family Salamandridae; genus Lissotriton; species Lissotriton helveticus. The sequence goes on from NC_136063.1 coordinate 434,992,448, forward strand.
TTATTGATTCCCTCTCAGCCCCTCAGAAGGTGGAGGCTATAGTGGAATCCCAGGAGCTCTGCAATAAGATCTCTACCTTCTTTCACACAAAAATTGACGACATTTACAGCTCCCTGGAGCTCCTCAACCGAGAACTAGATTCCTCTACCTTTCCCTCACTGGCCTCTTTTTCAGCATCTGACCCCTCTGAATCTATACCTTGTTTGCTCACCTTCCCTCTGCTCACTCTCGATGTGTCTAAGCGCCTCCTTGACAGCATCAAATCGGGTTCTCCCTTGGACCCCTGTCTGCTGAAGGTTTTGAAGAGCTGCAGGGAGGTGATTCTGCCCCCCCTGCTAGAGGTGCTTAACCTAGCCATTACGGAAGGGGTTTTTCCCCTGGCCTGGAAATTGGCGGTGGTCAATCCTCTCTTGAAGAAAACTTCTCTGGACCCTGCGGTCCTTAAAAACTTTCGGCCTATTTCTTTGCTTCCGGCCTCCGCTAAAATACTAGAAATCCACCTTAATCACCATCTGACCACCTATCTCGATGACTCGAACCTATTAGACATCTCACAGCACGGCTTTCGACGAGCCCACAGCACTGAATCCGCTCTGACTGTGGTGGTTAACAACATTCGTTCGAAGGTGGACAGGGGCCAGATCACTCTGCTGGTTCTACTCGACCTGACGGCGGCCTTCGACACCCTGTCACCCGCTATCCTGGTTTCCAGGCTTAGGGAGATAGGTGTGGCCGGCCTCGCCCTCAAACTCCTAGCCTCCTTTCTCCATCAAAGGGAGCAGAGAGTGAAGCTGGGTGATTTTCTGTCCCCTTCTACGCCTGTGCAATGTGGGGTCCCTCAGGGGTCTTCCTTAAGCCCCACCCTTTTTAACATCTATGTGGCCCCACTTGCCAGAATAGTGAGATCCTATGGGTTTGAGGTGTTGTCCTACGCCGACGACACCCAAATTATGGTCTCTCTAACGCAGTCGGTGAATGATTCCGCCCTCAATTTTAGAACTTGTATGGAGGCAGTGTCTCACTGGATGGTTCAAAACTTCTTAAAGCTCAACGGAGAAAAGACCGAAGTTTTGATCTTTGGGGGTGGCCAGGACATTTGGTCTAAAGACTGGTGGCTGGAATCCCTTGGGGACTGCCCGCTTCCCTCGCATTCGGCTACGAACCTGGGGGTCCTGTTTGATACCACCCTTTCCTTTCACCTGCAGGTCAGTAGGACCGTGTCCACCTGTAGTGGTATCATCAGAATCCTCAGAAAGATAGGATTGTATCTTTCTCCAGATGCGAGGAAGCGGGCCAAGGTAGCCCTAGTCTCATCGAGACTAGACTATTGTAATGCACTGTACGTGGGTATGAATAAGAGCACTGTCCATCGACTACAGATGGTCCAAAACGCTGCAGCCAGGCTGGTTCTCAATCTTCCCAGGTTATCCTCTGCTTCCCGGGCTAGGAAAGACCTTCACTGGCTCCCCGTTCAGGCTAGGGTCTCTTTCAAGCTTCTTTGCCTCGCCCATGGGGCCATATATGGCGCTGGGTCAGAAGGCATCTGGTCTCTCCTTGTTCCCTATCACCCCAGTAGAGCCCTTCGGTCTTCCACAAAAAATCTTCTTCAAGTGCCCAGATTTGCCAAAGCTAGATGGGGAGGCAAAGCTTTTTCCACTATTGTACCTAAGCTTTGGAACTCCCTCCCTCCTGACCTGGTGGGACAGTCTTCTTTGGCACTTTTTTCGCAAGGACTTAAAAACCTGGAGAGAGGCTTACTCTTAAGCCATGGGCTTGGCGATTCTGAGACCTGTCATCTGATATTTGCATTGTCTTGCGCCTTGACGCCCTTGGGCTAAATTGCGCATTATAAATTCCCTTTCGTTCATTCATTCATGCCAAGCATGTCTTTCCCGTCTCTGGGAATTCACCAGGATGGTGTAATGGACCGCTACAGCACCTCTGGGGTTTCCTGTCGGTCTTTCCGTCCAGTCGGGGCTCCATGTGTGACTTGGTTGACTAGCTCGGTCTTTATGGAGAGAGAGAGAGAGAGAGAGAAAACTCTGTTTATTTAGACCATAGTCTTTAAACACCGAGATCTTATAAAATACAAACACTGTACATACCTGTTGGTAACAAGAGAATACACAATAACGCTTAAAATCACACAGTTACTTTCCAAGCAGCTCTACTTAAATACATCTGTAGTAGAGCAGTAGCTGCCGTCGCCCCTTACAACCTCTAAATTTCTAGTTTTTATAGAATCAGTAAAGAAGATAAAAACCTCATAAAACCTAATATAACAGAAATAACACATCTCCTAAAATTAAAAAGTTCTTTACATACATCATTGTTCATTAGCAGCAATAAATTAGACAATGTGGATTAAAATTACTTCGGTCTTAAGCCTTTAGTTACTGAGTGGTGGGGTTTAAAATTAAATTCCTTGCAGTCTTTGCTTAAGTTTTTCCCTAGCAAAACGATTTACCCCTCTCATATAATTTCCTAGTGCAATAGCAGTATCCAGATTTTCCATTTCTATCAATAATGCAATGGCTTGTGCTCGAGCCCTTATTCCATATTTTATAAATAGTGGCCGTAAAAACAGTTTTCTCGCTTCTACCGTCATAAGGCAATCTACCAATATGTGCAATATTTCACACTTTGTTCCCAGCCCGCATTTGCATAGTCCATCGGTGTATAGCATTTCTGCCTTTAATCTGCCCTCCATTAGCCATGGGTTGGTGCCAATTCGTATTTTCAAAATTTCGTATCTAAGACCATGATTTGGCAAGGTTTCTAGATACGGATACCATGCATCATTTTCCCACGCTTTTATCATGCATTGGACCGATATTTTCTTTCTCAGGTATTCTAGGTCCTGATTCCTTGATTGCTCCATTCCTTGGTCTCTAAGTTGACTCTTGGAAAAGGCAACGTCTAAGGGATTCTGGTTTGCTCTCACATTTAGACTCCCAGTTATCTCCTTTATTTTCCTTCTCGCTTCGATTGCCCATTTTAGGCTGCTATGCCTGATTTTCTCGCTGCACCAATGTGAAACCTTCTGTGCGCCCCCTTGGGATTTGCGTTTCCAGAATCTTGCCAGGGACATTTGGGCCTGGATATTCCATGCTATTGTTCCTGTCTCTATTCTAATTGCTTCTATCATGGTTGACTTAGGTAGGGACAGTGGCATTTTTAGGGCCTTGCCTTCCTCCCGATCCCAGCCTCCTTTGCCACTGAGACGGAGAACTTCTACCCCATACAGTACTTGGGGCGGGATCATAGCTTCATAAGCTTTTAGCAATGGTTTATGTGACATGGCCCCATAGTCTTTATTGATTTTTTTCAGGCCACAGATGGAGGACGATGCTTTCGCTTTTTGGGCTTCCAATTGTGTCCCCCATTTTAAGGAGCTTTCAAACCATAGGCCTAGGTATTTATATTCCTTTACAATTTCCAGTTGTGTTTGACTTAGATACCAGCTAAAGCTTTTGGACTTTTTACCAAAGGACAGAATCTTCATTTTGTCCATGTTTACCACTAAAAGTCTGGCCTTACAGTATTCACTAAAAGCATTTAATTTTCTCCGTAGCCCTAGCTCTGTCTGATCAATTATCACTAGGTCATCTGCGTATAGCAGTCTTGCTACCTTCCTACCACTCATTATGGGGCTCGCACTTCTTTCCACTTCCAGTGCTGCTTGTAGGTCTGCTAAAAACATTGAAAAGAGGAGAGGGGCCAGGACGCAGCCCTGTCTGAGCCCATTCCCTATGCCTATTTTCTTTGTCAATGCCCCTTGAGTGTCTTTAATTACTTGGGCCCAGTTTCCTCTATGGCCAGCTGGGATATCTTATTTAATCAAGCACTCCCATAACCTCCTACGATCCACCAAACCAAAGGCCACCCAGAAGTCGACGAAACAGCAGAACATCCCTTTTGTTCTATTGACTTCCGGGCAAGTGCCCAGAGGGCATAGCAGTGGTTCACTGTGGAGTGCCTTTCTTTAAATACCCCCTGTTCTACTGGGACAATTGAATTCACTTCTACCCAATTTTTTAGCTTACCTAGCACTATTTTTGAAAATATTTTCTCCCCAATGTCTAACAGATTGATTAATTTGTAGTTTTTTGGGGTGTGCATATCACCTTTCTTGGGTATGGGCCTTATTATTGCCCCTTTCCAGTTATTTGGGAACCTCCTAGTGTCTAAAATAACTCGGAACATTTTGGCAAAACATTCAGCCCACCAATCTGTCTGGGTTTTAATTATCAGGGCCGGAAGGTTATCTGGGCCTGCTGCTCTTGTTAAATTCAGGCTCTTTATCGTGCTTTTGACTTCAGGGACTGAGAAATCAAGTTTTATATCTGCTACCAGACCGCTCCAGTCTGTGTGCTGATTCTCTTCCCAGTTACTCCCAGGGCTATACAGGTCCTGCAAATAATCCTCCCAGGCTGCTTCTTCCACTACACAGTTCATTGCGGCTATCTGGCGGTCCGCAGCCGAATGAACTAATTTCCAGAACTGGCGTAGGTTCCTTGCCTCAATTGCCTCAAGTAATTTTAACCAACAGGCTTCTTTATATTCTCTTTCTGCCCTCCTAATTAACGTATTATATTCTCTTTTTAGACTTACAAGGGCGTTTCCACTAACCTGCCCGCCCTTTAAGAGTTCGCGGCGCATCATTCTTCTCACTTCTCCTTTCTTTTCCAGGCATTCCTTTGTGAACCACCGTCCTTGTATCGCCGGCTTTGGGTGGGTCTTTTTTTTTTTTTTAATCGACCGTTTCTCAGCCCCTCACTGAAGGTTTGGACCACATCCTCGATTTTTCCCATCTATCAATCTAACCCCTGGCCACTTACTGTGTCCAGATCGAAATTCTGTTGTAACTTTACTAGCCTGGCCACATATTCTTCCATTAACCTTGTTGTACGTCGCCTGGGGTATTCCATCTGTTGTTCCATGACTTGGGTACGGGTCATTTGATGTGCATCAGGGATTTCCAGAAATAAAATGTTATGGTCGCTCCCTTCTCTATTTAAAATCCTAAACCCTGTGATTAGTTGGAAGCTCCAGGGGGTCGTGAACACATAATCAATTGGACAGTTTTGGGTACCTGGCTTAAACGTTCTCTTAGCTGGGCAATCTAAGGGGGATCTTCCATATAGGCAGAAGAGGTTTTTAGTTCCAAAAAATTTTCCCAACTGGGTGTCCTTAGCAGTTGTTATGCATTCTGGGAAAGTAGCTTGTGTTATCTCATAGGCCTCTAATATTTCTTGAAACCAACTGTCTACCTTCTTGGGGTGTAATTTATGATTAAAATCGCCCAATCAAATCCATGCCGTACTTTTCACAGATTGTATCCATATCTTCTTTAAAATGCCCGATTTCTGCTATATATTCCTCAGTGGAATCCCATTGCATATATACATTTATAGGCATTATCATGTTCATTTTTACAAAATCAGATAACATTATTCTACAAGCCAACAACCATTTACATTTTACGATTATTTCTGTCACCTTCTTCGTTATTTTTGTTGATACCAGAGTCATTATTCCCCCAGCTGGGCGGCCAAATCTATGTTTCTTTGCTAAGCGGTTTAGCTGGGAGAAGCACTCAAATGTAGGGGTCTTGCCACATAGCCGAGTCTCCTGGATACACATAATCTCTGTATTTTCTCCTAATTCCCTTAAGTTTTTTTGTTTGGCTTCATATCCTAGGCCATTTATATTCCAGGAGGCTAATCTAATGCTATGTGGCATACCTTTTTCCTATTCAACATCATCAAGCCAGCCGTCCTCCCATGCCCTTCGGAGACTCTAGATGAGGGACCTGCATGGCCTATATCCTTGCTCCAGTTTCTCCACCAATTTCTGCGTTTTAATTATTTGCTACTATTTTAATATTTTCCAGGGGGCCCCTTTCTCTTCTTCTGGGTCTCTTATCCTTACCTGTCTCTTTCCTAACCCTGCATGACACCGTAGGAAATGTTTTCCTTGCCACCCTTTCCCTTCTACTTCTACTAATACCTCATCTTCGGCTAATAGTCGTATTCCCTCTATCTGTAGCTCCTTAGCTGCTTTTTCAATCGTATTTTTTACCAGATTTGAGTACAACATTACTCTGGTGACATCCTTCCCTTCTTTATTTTACCTAAAACCCACTTGTCTTAGATCATTTGATCCTATTGCTTTCAGGTTATAGCATTTTGCAAACCCTTGCAGAAGTTGTGACCTATTTAGGGGCAACCTCTTACCTAACTTCTTACCCCATTTCCTTAATGGGATTGGTTCCAAGTATAGTCTCATATTCTCACTACCCTTTTTCATTTCCCTGTTTAATATCGGGGATTCTGACGTGTTGGCCTTATTTATCTGAATGTCAGGCCTATTACCTTGCACCTCCCGGGTGATCCAAGGCTGCAAACTTCCTCCTAACGGTCTCCAAAGCTCCTTGGGCTGTGATGTGTTTTTATTGATCGCGTGTTTCATCTGAGGAGCTGGGATGTTATGTAGGTACACATTTTTTCCCTGGTTATTACCCTGATTTTTTCTTTTTTTTTTCTTTATTGTGCTTGTCGAAGTTTGGATGATTTTGATTACCCCTTTCACCAGTCACCTTCTCCACCCTTGTCCCTTTCACTATAATTTTACTCCCTTTCTTTAGTGAACTCCTTCCTACACATCTCGCTCTATTTATTTGGCCACGTCTAGTCAACTCTCCTCTTCTTATTACCCTCATTGGCCACTTTGAGATATATACCTCATGACATTCTTTGGGTGGTTCGGCAGTTTCTGCCTGTGCCTCTACTCGGGGCTGAGGGTGGGGGGCAGGGATTTGTCTTACCATAGAAGGCATGTGGCTTCTGATCCCCTGCAACTCCCCTTCTATTTTGACTAAGTACATTTATTGTGATTTTAAGTTAACATTATTAGACAATGTCACTTCTAGAAGTCCTTGAAGAGTTCTTTGTAATATTAACATTAGGTCCAACATTGAGGATGCAGACATTGCAGAGAGTTCCTGGTTTAGCTCAGGGGTTAAGTTTGCTTCCGTGCATTGTTCTACGCTGGAGTTCCGTATCGCAGGCGGGCTTTTATTTTCATCGCTTCTCTGGTTTACATTACTACTCGATGTGCTTTCTTCTTCTCTCCCTGTAGCCTATTTTGCAATCGGGCTATCCTGGGGTCCTCTCTCCAGATCATAGGAGAAAAGACCTCGTGGTGAAGAAGACAGCCATGGTGATGCTAGCCCCCCATGGTCCAGTAGCAGCTGCAGAGACTGGTTAACCATGTTTAAGGATGCAGTTGTATGTACTTCCAAGGGTAGAGAGGTAAATCCATTCTCATCTCTCTCCACACTCCCATTTTGCAGTGCTGACTCAATTATCTCAATGTCTTTGTCTTTTGCCGGTGTAAAGACTTTTTTGAAGTGCTTCCCCATGAATTCCTTTATTGATTTTGAAGCCGAGCTACCCTGGGTTTTTTTTGCAGCTTTTCCTTTTTGCTCCTTTCTTCTTTCCTTTCACAGGAGTCTTCTGTGGGCAACTACTGCTTTCATCCAATAATCCCGATTTTGCTGGGTTTGCCGGGTTTATTCTGGCCTCAAATTACGCTCCGGCGTATTTTTAGCTTTCTTCTGGGCCACATCTGGTGTTTTACTCAGGGAATGCTAGCTCCAACGATGCTATGTTAAACTTTTACCCTTTTAGGGGTTTAGGCGATCTGCTACTTTTGATAGAGGGCTCAGAAAGACTATCCCCGATCTTTTTGGAACTTTGAGGCTCTCTCTAGAGACGCTGGCTCCACAAGCGCAAGGTTAAGCTATATAGCTAATAGAGGTTTAAGGGGGTCGGACACCTTTTAATTTATTGTCCCAGGTGGTCATTCTCCCAAACGCCTTGAGGCTCTCCCAGCCCCTCTCCACCTCTCCACTTACCTCTGATGTGCGTGCGTGCGAGAAGCTGCTTCCACACCCAAGCCCTGGGCCACTATTGTTCCAATTTGCGATTGCATTCAGCACAATCCATACATTTCAGCCGCTACCAGCCGGCTCGGCACTCCGTTTTACCTTCCCTTCCTGCTTCGTCTGCGTCGGCATTGGCGTTGGCATCTTGGCGCGGCACTCTGCTGATGCTGACGCTTGATGTATGGACGTGAGGGCAGAGCTTCTGCTCGGGGTGAAGACGGGCGGGCGGCGTTTCGGCGTATCGGCACAGCACAATTTGAGGTCAAACAACTGGGTCTCTCCAATGATCTATGGATCATTGGAGAGTTGCTTCCATATGGAAGGCTAGTACTTTGGAAAGCTCTTTGGAGCGCCCCAGCATGTGGATGTCCTGCATGGTTTGCTTTGGTCTTGATGTATCTGTTCCATTAGCTTCCCAGATGTGCCTCCCTGTATGACTGAACCCTGATTTCATCCCCTTTTTTAGGGAGTGTGCAGGTGCTCGCCAGTTTCCCTAAGCCTCACAAAGAACACTTCATCCATCTGGCCCTATATTTTTATACAGAAACATATTTCTAGTGCATCATACTAGCTCTTTCATTTCTTTCACCTTTTGGTGTAGGTGGTGCATATGGTTGCTCCCCATGCCTATCAGCAGGTACTGAGGACCATTACACTCTCCTCATATTAGGAGGAACCTTTCATTGAATTTCTTATAAGCACTCCATGGGAGGGTGCCCATGTGCTGCTTTTCACTTCACTCCCCCTATCTCTTGCTCTCTGTGTTGCTGCTCCCTTGTTCGTCTGTTGCTTCCCACACCCTTCTCTGTTCCACTCAGCTTATTATTAATATTCCCTCCTCATTTGCACCCCTGCTCCTAACCACTCGGCAACCCATCTTCACTCACTTCAAGTCAACCCTGCCCACTATGTATCTACCAATGATATTAGCTTTGCCATTGCCGGATCTTTTCTTTACTTTCAAGAAGACTCCACATTGCGTGACGCAATATGACGATTTAACATAGTCGCTGCCTGAAAGGTATAGAAAATACTTTCAAGGTGACATACAATGTGGTAGCCATCTTGAATGTATAAACACGTTTGTTTTCTATACTCTTGGAATGGGGACCTGCTTCTTTCCTCCAGCATGGCTTTGGGTTGTAACTGTGCAGATAGCACACATTATATTTCACAGTATATAAGCACAGCTATAATTACCAAAACGGAAACCAAATGCGGGACTGTGTGAGCTCAACTCACCTGGCACAGGACAACTTGCTTCATCTCAAGCCTATTCTTTGTTTTGTCTAAGTTATGTAGTTTTAAGCCTTTTGTTTGTTCATCTTTTTTTTAAATTTTTTACTGGGCTGCTATAATCCGCAGACCGCATTTTTGAAAAGCATTTTCTGCTTAAAGTATTTTACAGTGATCAAATGTTTAGCCTTGTAATTTAGACTCACCCTCATTTTCTGTAAATGCTAATACACTCTTCTCCCTTACATCTGTGAATATATATAGGTCCCTCCTATATGTGTAACAGCCTTACATACAACAATTTATGTATTTTAATTAACCGACATTACTGTGATATATTTTACTCCCTTCATATCGCTATCTCTGCACCTCTATTTCATTTCACCTGTCCCTTTTCAGGGATTTGAGTCAATCTTATGATGTTATATAGCGCTGGGCAAAAAAAAAAAAAAAAAATCAGAAGTACACCTTCACACACACTCACTCACTAAGACAGATTTATTCTCTCACCTGTACATATCGAAGCACACACACATACACACAGGCACACTTGCCCACTCACAGAAATATACATACCGCCACATTACCACATTCACATTTACCTAAGCATATAGGCGGACAAATTAACACAAGGCGTATTCTTTTTAGGTGTTGTTACCTATGGTTCTAGAAGGGATTGTCTCTCCCAGGGCTTGATGGAGACCTATTTTTATCGTAGTGTTGCGTTGCCCTTGCCTCACTCAAAGAGCGGCAAAGGCAGCACAACACTATAGTCGGATTTATCAAACCATTCAAGGCCAGCTTGCGTGGCCCTGCATGGCTTTATCAATCTGGAATAAGGAAAGGCGGCGCAAATCACTGCCTTGGATTACTCTGCTCCAGGGAGGCGTTCCATGGGTGGACTGTGGGTGTTCACACACGTCCACCCATGGATTTTGGCACATTCCTACATTTACCATTAGTGATAGACCTGGGAATGTGTCCAAATTCTACCCCTCCCCAGCAGAGGCATAACGAGGAGAAATATCTTTATTGTAGAAAGAGAAGAAATATATTTATTTGTCCTCGTTTTTTCCTCTTTTTACATGGGCTGCAGTAAAGAGGAAAATGCCTCTAAGGATTGTTTTTATGTAGGTAGGTGTCCCTTGCACACATTGTGCAATAGCACAAGGAAAGGACTGAAATGCGCTGTATAATGTTAAATACAGAGCGTTTCTGCCCTTTCCCTTTCATGCAGCACAGCAAGGTGGTTTGCTGCCTTGCGCTGCATGAAATATGATAAATCTGGGCTTTAGTTCTTATTCCTGTGATGTGCACTTCTAGGACCTATCTCCATGTAGTGCAGAAGCATCCCAGCTTCTCTTATTATCTTTTTCTCATTGAGGATATCCGTCGAGGTTTTGCAGTTCCAACATGCAGCCTTATTTATATTTGTTTTTATCTGCTGTTCTAGATATTTTGGTGTGGTCCTGGAATGTTGTCTATATTTCACGAAGTCTCTTTTCAGCACTGTAATCCGGTCCATTATCGTCTGATAGAATGGTCCTGTTTTATCTGCCTCTGAAATGGCTCTGCTCGTTTAATCCTGTTGATTGACTGTGGTTTTATGTAAGCTTTCTGAGGGATTGCATTGTGCTGTTCTTGACACTTTTTGTTTATCCCATGTTTACACCTTCACCTGAAATGTAAGGCATTTGTTTTGCCACTGGTTCTTTATTATCTTATGCCTAGATTATACTATCTCAAACTTGTTGTCACTGAGATCAAAGCATTCCCCACATCCCTGAATCATCGATGTTGTTTTGTATATCCTGTTTGCCACATGTGCTTGTTAGACAATTGCACATGGTGAAATACCATACCCCACCTAAAATGCCCGTTCCCCACTCCTTGAGTAGCGTTTACTCACTTACAATATTACACCATCTTGCAGTCATATTGTGTGAATCAAATTGAATGACAAGTTGAGCATACAAGTCTAAACGTGATGCTCCCCATCAGGGAAATATTCCAGGGACACCTAGTGCATTGCTTGTCTCCGGATACATATTTTCCAGAGATTCTGATTTCAAGGCTTAACAGTATTTCTTTTTGTGAGGCTCGGATGCTTCCGGTTGTGCACTCAGTGTAGCTTGGACCTTGCTGTCTCCTGGTTTCACAGCACTGCAGTTTTCCTTCCGGGATGCATAGTACCCTCATGGCGACAGCGCTCCCCACCCCCAGGCACATGGCATGCATGCAAATAATACACACAACACAAATTTGTTGTTGGGAAAAACTGCTGCAGGTTTATTACATACAACGTAGTGTAATATGTTGGGTTATCTTACGGGCGATCCAAGGGCAGGCAGCATTCTCACCACCTGCCCGCCTGATGAGCCAAGCATCACTGGGGCGAACCCCATCTGTGCTGCCTCTTTTGTTGATCCTCCTCCGAGATCACGTGACACTTATTACTCACGCCCCTTTCAGGGCGGAGCGTAGCAAGGCAAGCCCCCGGTTGTTCAGGCCCACAACCGCCCGAAGGACCAACGGGGTGCCGACACGGTTTCCAGGAACCTCCCGTGGGTCTCCTGGGCTCTGGCACCCCTATGTGCCATGCAGAGGTACCCTTCTGTACCCATTTGCTTCCAGATCACCCTGTAACTCCGCCACAGCTCTGGCGGCGGCCTCCGTTGCCGACAGGGCCCCCCACCAAACAGCTCTGTTCTCCCCTGCAACTTCTCATATGCAGGCCCCCTGCCCAGATTGGGCAGGAGTCCCAATCTAAATCACCGGAGGCCTTTCTGAAGTGAACTTGTGCCAAGAGCTGATTCTCCCATGGGAAAGTTCCATCGCTTTACATGACTCTGCCCTGTGCCACTCGGGCGGGGCGGGTTAGGCACTATGGTTCATATGGCCCCTGAATTTGCTGGTCGCTCCCGGCCGCACCGTGTGTCTTGCACACCTGTGCCCCACATCTCATCACATCTCTAAACAGGCTGTATTTAGCGTTAAGAGTGTAAGTGGTTGAGTACCATCCGGGTTTTGTACAAAGCCAACAGATTCAATGTCTTTTGTATTTACTTTTTCTAATGAAGGTATTGATTTCATTAGTTTCAAGATATTAGCTCTATTCAGAATGTCACTTTTGCCTCTTGAGTCGTATAATGGTGCCAATATTATTTGTGACAACATCTTTGAGAGTAATGAGTCCGTTTTGTTTTCAGTTACTTTTTGATGGGTTTTACAGATGATTAGTTTGTCTTGGCCAGTCTTTGTAATAGTAAGTTCTTCGTTATTACATTTGTAGTCTCCAATACCCATCTTTTTATTAGCTGGTTCTGAGTTAGTCGCAGTCTCACCTGATTGCTTTTTGATCGCGACTGAGTACTTTTTTTGTTGCAAGGGATGTGTGGGTTCATTAATTGGGTTGTTTTTTCCTTAATGAATTGTTCTCTGTACCCTTAAATCTAAGTGATTTTTTTCACCATTTAACACTGTATCAGACTCTACTTCGGAAATTACCATCTTTGTTTCATTCGGGTTACTTTGTATATCATGTAGATGGCAACAGGAAATACATCCTTTTCCTTTTTGACAGCGAGTTACTTTACAATCCTGGGTTTTGTTTTGCTCTGCTTGATATTGTTTTTTTAATTCCTCGGTTTGCCTTTGCGTCAGTTGTTTTTGGACCATGATATCTTCTGCTTTAATTTCATTGAGTACATGTGGCTTGTTATCCATCTGATCTTTAGACGATTTATTAAAGATGTCATAATATTTTTTTCCTTTTTTGTTCTTTTCCACCGTTTCAGACTGTATCACCTCACCCTCGCTTTTTTCTAGATCTATTTCTTCTTGTATTGAGTCTTCCTGGTTCGTTTCTAGAGATTTTACCGAGGGGGGATATATTGTTTCTGTGTTTTCATTTTTTACCTTATTTCTTGCTTTACGAATTTTTTTCCTTTGTCTCTTTGAAATTTTATATCCTTGACCGTTTTCCTTATCCTTTTCTGTACTTATTTTTCCGTAAGCTTTATGCATGATGATGGGTAATAATTCAGTTTCCCCATTCTGACCTATTATATTTTCCGTTTGCTTTGATTTATTGACTTCCGCTTGCTCCCATTGGTTTCTTACTGGAGTATTAATGTGGTCATGAGTGGGTTGCGGTGCTTGACCTGTTTCCTCATTTTTGTTATTGTATTTTTTGTGAACTAAGTCTTTCACATCCTCTAGTATGGTGTTAACTACTTCAGGGATAGTTGAAAGTTTATTTATGATTGGTTCACAAGTGTATTCACAGTTGTTAGTTGCTACATGTTTTTGAGCTTTAGTTATTAGGCGGTTTAGTTCTGACAATTTTCGGTCTATTCCGGTGACTGCATTAGCCATTAATCCCAGTATTTTAATTTGGGTGTCCATTTTATTTGACTGATATGTCAGTGCTTCTAGTGTTAAAGTAGAAGTTTGGTAAAATATGTCCCATATAGATCCTGGATCTTGATTTATTGTGTTTTTTGGTTTTTGATCCAAAACTATTTTGGTATGCTGGATTTTGTTGACTGCTTCATCCATATGATGTTCTCCTTCCAATGTTTTCCTTTTTGCTGCGTGATTCTCATTACCTATACCATTCGCATTCGGTGCTGTGATCCTTGGCTTCCACTTTCTACATTTATCTCCCTTAAGAAGCTATATTCTGCGTTTGCATGACTCACATCTCCATTTATTGGGATAACACAGACTTGCTTTTTTCCTGTAGGATTTGTAGTAGTTTTCACAAGATTTTTTATTGGTGTAGATTCTGCTACATGTGATTTCGATGTATCCATGTTGTTGTTAGTTGATTCTTGCATTTTCCGCTTTTTTGTTATGTCCACTTCGACCTACGATGGTAATGGTAGTGACGTTTCCCGCTCTATATTTGTGGTATTATTCGCAAGCTTTTTTAATAATGTAACTTCTGCTACATGTGATTTCCTAGTATCAGTGTCATTATTACTTGTTTCTTGCAATTTCCTCTTATTTATTATGTCCACTTTGATCTCTACTGATATTGGCATTTTCAGTTCTATAGATTGTTGCTGCAGAAGTGTGATTGGTATCGACTCCTCAATCTCTCTTTTGTCCTTATGTGTTACCTCAGCATCTTTTAGCTCCAGTGGAATTAGATTTCTTTTTAGGTCCAAGATTTCGCATAATGAATCCTTATGTTCCATTTCGTTTATTACATTTTTTTCCTCGGCTGAGTCTACTGTATCACAGTTTTTTTCCTTAAAAATGTTTATCGGTTCAATTGGGGTTTGTAATTGGTTTTTTGATGAATCTGATTCCATTGACATTAGTACCCCGGTCGGGTCGGCCAAGAAGTCGAATTTCTGCGGTATTTTAGTTGACCTTTCGAACATCCGAGCAATTGGTAAGATTAGGGTCTGGTTTAATCCTTTTACTTGCGCTTTTATCTTTTTTTGTACCTTAGGTGCTTGGTTCTTCCGCACCTTCTTTTTCAGGGGATCTGTTGATCTTTCCTTCCAAGAACGCATCCCCAGTTGCCTTGTTATTAGAAAATGTGTTGGATTGCAGCGGCGTTGTTATCACAGCGCGGACCGCCGCGCTCACACCTGCTTGCAACCTGCGTGGAACCTGCCACCTCAGGACTTCTCTGGATTCGGACTCACGCACGAGCAAGTCAGGCAAAAGGCTGTGCTCCCAATTTCCAGAGAATGCGTAGGGAAAGTGTAATGGCTGAAAGTGTACTTATCACTCCCTCAGCCTTCTGCCTGTAGCCCTAACCCTCACCCTCACGCTCACCCTCACGCTCACCCTCACCCTCCCAAGCCCGTCTGCCCTTTGAGTAAGGGCAGCTGCCGTCAGGCAGAGAGCGGGGGCAGGAGGGAGGAGCGGGGCAAGTAACTATTATACCTATTGTAATTGGGGGTCTCTCTTGTTCTTAAGACAACGGCCTGCGGTCTCTGTTTTTCTATTGTGCTGTTGCACTGTTGCACTGTTGCTCTCTTGCATTGTTTCAGTGTTGCTGTTGCTGCCCCCCCCGATCTCGCCTCCGTCCTGTCCCGACCCTATCTAACAGCTCTGGGGGATGAAAAAGGGGGCAATGCTGCCTTGTAATCAGCCTGTAATCGGTGCTATTTTAGCGCAGGGACCAAGCAATGCCGCTCAGTGCTTGTCAGTCAAGTCAGTACCCTCCCCCCCTCTCATGGCGCCACGCAGCTCTCTCACCGTTATCGCTGCCGTGGGTCGTGGCTCGTGGGACTGCTGGGACTGCTGCCGGAGTACCAGGCCGGGCAGGGCGGCTGGGTAGCAGAGGTTGAGATTTGGAGGTTGGAGATTGGAGGGCTCTGGGGCAGCGTCCGCTGTTACAGCGCTGTTACAGGGCTGCAGGCTGCAGGCTCCCCTCGCCACTCCCCCTCACAGCACACCCCTGTTTAGCACCGTTTGGCACCGAGCACCGTGTTCTGGCTCCCCGATTGTTCGCTCCGCTCCGCTGCACCGGCGCTCTGCTACTCTGCTGCTCTACTGCACTCGACTATTCTCTACGCGACTCGTTGCTCTCGTTGTCTGCTCTCTAGCGCCTCCGGCGAAATCCCAGTGGATCAAATTATGCTGGAGCAAGAAGTTTTTCAAAGTTGGGGGATAAAAATTAGTCAACCTTTGCCCAAACCTTACCCAACACCGTTTAAAAAGGAAGAACTACTAAGAAAAACTCCTAAAGAATCAAAGAACAACCCGGTATACTCAATACTAAAAAAAAACCAGGGTAGTACACATCAGGCTAAAGAAGACAGCATGGAAGAAATAAAAGTTGTAGAATCTAAGCGAATAAACGAAAGTTGGATACGGAATGCACTACATGACCACTGACAGAAAAATAATCAAAACAAATTCAAGGAATGGAGGTATCCTCCACACCCGGTTCACATATGTTCTTGGAACAAAAACGGATTGGGTAAAAAAATTATTAACGCTGGAGTAGATTCCTTGTCAAATCTTTACCAAATTATATGCTTACAAGAGACATGGGAAACGGAAGCTTTCTTTTTACAAGGTTATAAAGGGTACTATGTACCAGCCATCAGATATTTCAAATTTGGACGTCCATGTGGGGGACTGGCAATACTCATTGGGATCGACTTGCAAATTGACCATGAACAGCTGGACACCAATAACGCAAATATACAAGCAGTTAAAATAACATTTGCATCCGGTGAGCAAAAAAACAGGAATACGTTAATAATATTTAACATATATATTCCACCAAACCAGTCATCTTGCAAGATCATAAGTGTCGAACTAGTAACATTTCTGCTGGAACAAATAATACTTGACCCGACCGTTAATATTCTAGCTACAGGGGATTTTAATATAAACTTGCTGATTCAAATGACAGGGGACGATTTTATTCACTCTCAAAACTACGAATGGTCCATCCCAGAACAAGCTGTCGAACATAGTATAACTGCCAAACAAAATCCAATTGGAAAAAATCTACTGATGGACATGGAAGCAATGGGTCTGCGAGTATTAAACGGCAGGTTTCCAACCGATCAACACGCTGGCTGGTCATTCCACAGTCATGAATCAAAATCAAAATTAGACTTCACATTATTATCAATAGACATGTTTGAATTGGTTCCTATAGACTTAAAAAGGTAATTGAGAGTGACCACAGCCAGCAAATATTGGAAATGTATTTCGAACGTCCAAAATACCAAAATTATTTAACTACACGAGGTCAGATCAGTACGACTAACCACAGGAAACTCATTTGGAAACCGGATAAAAGATATGCTGTGGAAAAAAAGGCCCAAAAACTGGTTCAAGAATTTTTTAATGAACAGCCTATCCAGTCTACACTTACACATTGGGAACAGTTCACCCAGAAGGTAGTTGAATTGGATGAAGGTATTCCAACTAACAGGAAATTCCAACTTAGGACGAAAATAAAAAGAGATATTAGTAATAATCTTCCATACACAATTAAAAAAGCAAGGCAGATTCGTAATAAACTGAGAAAACAGTTAACTAGGATGCCGGATAACGAGGAAATTAGAACTCAATTTAGAAGTGCGAATAATAATTTGAGGAAATTGTTGTGGTCGGAAAAAAACAAAACCCAGCAAGACTTGTGGAGAAAAATCTTCCACGCAAGTAACCAACCAAATTCTAGAGAATTTTGGAAAATACTTAATGACATAAACAGACCTAATAAAAACGTGATAGCCTCGCCAATAATGGAAGAGGACTGGATAAGATTCTTCAAAAAGACCTTATATGTTGAAGCAGAATTCCGCTCTCAGGATGACATCCAGACAGAGAGCACTGAAAGAGAACAAGAAATTGATCTGGTCAAAGACTTCTCAGACAGCGAGGTAGCCAATTTAACCACTTCCATGCTTATGACAAGGTCAGCTCGTCATGCAGCTCCTATTTATTTCAATGGAAATTACATTAAAATCCTTGAAGTGCCTTAGCACTAAAGGGGTTTAATAAAGAAACAAAAGGATGGAGGGCCGGGACCCAACGGAATTCGGTTTGCACTTTATAAAGAGGACCCCGTCCTATGGGCTACTTATTTGACAAAGGTCTTTAATGTAGTTATCCAAACAGGGCAAATACCAGAATCATGAAGAGGATCATTAATATCTCCTGTCTACAAAAAAGGAAATTGACAACTACCTGAGAACTACCGTTTGATCACTCTCCAAGACACGGACGCAAAGCTATTTGCGGGTCTTTTATTATCAATTAGATTGGGTCAAAGAAAGGCTAATATTACCCCCAAATCAAACAGGGTTCATTAAAGGCTTAGGAACCACAACTAACATCTTAATCTTATCAGTTTTAACGGATAAAGCACTTTTAGCTAAACAGTCACTTTATTTTTGTTTTGTCAATTTCAGATCGGCCTTCGATCTTGTGAATAGGTCCCTTTTATAGAAAAAACTTGAAGATTACGGAATCCCTGGCTCACTATTGAACCTTATCAAACTACTGTATTCTGAAAACTGGGTCAAGGTGCGGATCGGAGATGGCCGATCATTATCCAATAAAATACCGGTGACACGCGGCCTTAAGCAGGGTTGCGTGCTTGCACCATTACTTTTTAACTTATTTGTAGCCGATCTCACCAAAGCACTAAACGAAGTTACCTCACACCCGCCTAGGCTAACCGGAAAACAAATGTCGAATTTGCTATATGCAGATGACGTGGTGCTGCTGAGTCACACAAAAGTGGGACTACAAAGACTAATGGATCGTACACTTAGGTATGCAAATGATAACCAAATGATAATAAATGAGGCAAAAACAAAAATAATGGTTGTCACAAGGAACAGATGACAAAAAAATAAATGGATGCTGGGACAAACCCACTTAGAGCAAGTTGATAGCTACCGGTATCTTGGTGTCCTATTTAATGAGTCTGGAAGTTTTCTCCCCCAAAGGAAAGACATCACCAGGAAAGCAAATAGCTTGGTTGCAGCATTTAGAACCATACAAAAGAATTTAACCGCACTGACACACGGTCCTTTAATAAAAATCATATCTGCTAAACTATTACCAGCTTTAACATACGGTGCCGAAGTCCTAAACGGTAAGGATGTGGAGTTAATTAACAATGCAGTGGCAAAAGTTTACAAAATACTATTCAACCTTCCATGTAATGCCTCACAGGCACAAATAAGGCTGGAGTTTGGGATAAATAATCAGCCATATGCCCGGCAAGGCCAAACTTTAAAAGTCTGGAACCGTGTAAAAAACGATCAGGACAATCAATTGTCTCGAGCATTATGGCAAGAAGTAAGAGACAACCAGAAACTTCAAGCATGGACATACCTAAATAAAGCAAAAGAAGAATTTGGAATAACAGCAATTTGGGAAAACACAATCACCCAGGAAAGCTTTAAAAAAATAATTCATAAACTGGTTATTCATCTATCGCTCCTAAAAGACAAAGAACTATTGGTAAAAAGAAAGCACTCATGGCCAAATGTAAACGACTATAAAAAAAGCAAGTCCAAAACTACCTTCAAACTCCCTGGTCCGTCCAAAGTAAGCGAACATTTATAAGAGTACGTTTTGGTCTATGGCCAGGTTTGTGCCATCTTCCACCATGGAAGTCAACTGAGGGCAACACGATATGTAGACTATGTAAAGGGGGGCAAGAAGATGTTTTGCACTTGGTATGTCTGTGTCCTGCAATAGAAGCAGAAAGGAAAATAATCCTCAGGCGGTTCTTTAATGCTCGAGGTATAAGAACTTGTAGACAAGCAATAATGGCATGTCTAAGCCCAAACGATCTAGTAATGAATGCTGCTTTTGTAAAAATTTTAACTGTGATTGCGAAAGGCCTTAAGGAACATTTTATGTAGATTTTCTCTTTTAAAAAGATTAGCATTATTATTTGTATATTGTTCTTAAGCTTTTTTATTGTTGAAGATATTTTAATGTATACTTTTTTTTTGTAAGATTTTAATTAATCAAACAAATAAACTTAAACATGAAACTTGAAACATCTCGAGGGGCAGCAGCCCACTAGTTAGCTGACCGCTCCCACACCCACCTGCCCACCTAGGCTGTTAGGGTGAAAAGGAATATACTTTTGCATTTGCACAGTCATACTGCTTCTTGAATCCTGCGCACCTGTTATCCCTGCAACTTCTCATATAGTGGCCCCCTGCCGCATGGGCAGGAGACGCCACTATATCCCAGTGACCCTTGACGTTGGACCGCCAGAGTCTCATGAGGCCTTTCTGACAAGTGAACTTCTGCCAAGAACTAACTCCCCCGTGAGAAAGTTCCATCGCTTTCCCTGACTCCACCCCGTGCCACTAGGGCGGGGCGTAATCAGGCACCATAGTTCACATGGCCCCCTGAATTTGCTGGTCGCAACGGGCTGCACCGCGTGTTATGCACACCTGTGCCCCAAATCTAAAGGGGCAGCAGCCCACTTGTTAGCTGACAGCTCCCACACCCGCCCACCCACAAGGCTGTTAGGGTGGAAAGGGATATACCTTGACATATGCAGTCATTCTGCTCTCTAAATCATGCCGCACCTGGTTGTCCCTAACTGTAAGTATGTGCCAAGGAGCAAGGGATCGCCAACTCAGCTCCCTCAGTGAACCACAGGAACCACAGCACCAATCCAAACACCCGATACATCGTTGTAATTGTCAGGGTCTGCAGATGGACATAGGCTATATAAAAAAATAAAATATACGTTCTTTAAAATATTTACGATTAAAAAAAAAAGTAGCCCCTTGGAAGTAGCGCTGGCCGCAGATTGCTCTGAAAGCTGTCAAGGAGCGAGCAGTGAAATGGATGCAAATAAACGTGCTGATCTGAACTTCGTGTGGCTTTGCTTTAATTTGGGGCTTCCTGTTTAGACTATATGGATATCGGCTGTTTGCCCAGTCGAGAAGCGAGGCCCACCTTACGAAGGGTTCGTGGAGGCTCTGAGAAGGGGCTTGCAAAGACGGAACGAAGACAAGAGCAGCTCCAATGCAGATGGTGCTGCCTTGAGCACAAATTCACTGCTGCAAAGCGCAATCTGAGGGCTTACAGCGCTTTACTTAACTCCACTTGGTGAATACTTGGTTCAAATTGCAAGGACTGTTGAGTGGCCCCACTGTGGGAAGAGGGCCAGAGTACTACAAGGCACAGAAGGCTTTGCGATTTAGACACGCCCACTGTGGCAGGTGCCAGTGATTATATGAGCAGACGCGGCCAAAAACTGCTCTTCCAGCCCTTCGTGAACAATGCCTCTGAAGAAAGGATTATTACCTGAAACGCGTCAGGCTTTACATGTTCAAAGATTGCTCTGAAAGCTGTCAAGGAGCGAGCAGTGAAATGGATGCAAATAAACGTGCTGATCTGAACTTCGTGTGGCTTTGCTTTAATTTGGGGCTTCCTGTTTAGACTTTATATATATATAAATATATATATGCCCTTCCCCTCCCTTGACCCTCCTTAATGATTCCCTTATCCATGGTCACGTTCCTATTTCACATAAATCGGCGGTTGTCATCCCCATTTTGAAAAAGTTGGACGCCGATCCCCTCTCTGCTTCCAATTACCGTCCTATTTCACTTCTCCCCTACCTTGCTAAGGTACTCGAAACTCACATCACCTCCACGCTGAGTACTCACATTGAGACAAATCACTGCCTTTCCCCCTGTCAAGCTGGTTTCCGCCCCCTGCACTCTACCGAAAAGGTGGTCATTTCAGTCATGGACAAGCTGCGTGACGGAATCGACATCAACCGTCCGCAAGCTCTGATTCTCCTTGACCTATCCGCCGCTTTTGACACGGTGAACCACACCATTCTTCTTAACCGTGTCAGGGCGGCGGGGGTTGAGGGCCTTGCCTTCCGTTGGCTGCAGTCCTTCCTGGCTGAGAGAACACAGAGTGTCCATTTGGCTGATTTTGCAGCAGCCACCCGCAAGGTAGAGTGCGGGGTCCCCCAAGGCTCATCACTTTCCCCTCTTTTGTTTAACCTTTATATTTTCCCTCTCATTTTTATGTTACAGCAACTGGAGGTCACCGTATTTAATTATGCGGATGATCTCCAGTTAATCTTCAATCTATCCCATTCATCTGCATCCGCTTTGAATGTTCAAACCACCATGACCCTTATCCAAGATTGGATGAACTGCAGCCACCTCAAACTCAATCCGGACAAGACTGAACTGGTCTTGACCGGAGGTGGCTGCAGTCCCTGGTCTCCCTCCTTTTGGCCCCCTTCCCTTGGTGTCCCTCCACTCCCGGTTCCTAAAGTGAAGACCCTGGGTATCTTTCTTAACCCCCAGCTCTCGGTTCTCCCTCAAGTTAACTCTGTGGTCTCCTCATCCTTCTTCTCCCTTAGAGTGATTAGGAAGGTCTCCCGCTTCTTTTCCCCCCCTGCCTTAAAAATCATCATGATGGCCATGGTGTTATCTCGGATAGACTATGGCAACATAGTCTATAACGGAGCCCCTGCATATATGATCCACCGTCTGCAACTGGTGCAGAACCAGGCGGCCCGTCTGATCCATGGCCTTCCCAGATATCATCGGGTCACCCCACTACTCAAGACCCTGCATTGGCTCCCGATAAGAGAGCGCGCCCTGTTTAAGCTCGGCTGTCTTACTTATCAAGCCAGAGCGGGCACTGCTCCTAAATTCATCTGCTCTCTTATCAAACCTTATTGCCCAGGCAGAGAACTCCGCTCGGCTCACTTGGCCCTTCTTACCATCCCTCGCTTTAAAAAGCAGAGGTCGGGCGGAGTGAGATTCGCTGTCCTGGCCCCAACGTTTTGGAACTCCCTCCCAATCGCTCTACGCACCTCCCTTTCGTATTCCCTGTTCCGTAAAAATCTTAAAACTTTCCTGTTCACTCAAGCCTTCCCCTAAATCCGTTGCCGCTGCCATCCACTGATCTTTCACTAGCGCCATGAAACCGTTGGGTAAGCGTGCGCTGTACAAATGTTTTTAAATTCAAAATTCAAATATATATATATATATATATATATATATATATATATATATATAATCTATACTACTATTATAAAGAGAGAACTTTGAACCTTTGAGGCGGGTAAACTCAGGAACCACAGCACCAATCCAAACACCCGATACATCGTTGTAATTGTCAGGGTCTGCAGATGGACATAGGCTATATAAAAAAATAAAATATACGTTCTTTAAAATATTTACGATTAAAAAAAAGTAGTCCCTTGGAAGTAGCGCCGGCCGCGACGTGCGTGCTGACATCAGGAGCGCGGGGAGGAGCGGCGTACAGGAGCGCGAGGAGGAGCGGCGGACATGAGAGCGGGGAGGAGCAGCGGACAGGCGGGGAGGAGCGGTGAGGAGCGGCGGACAGACGGTGAGGAGCGGCGGACAGACGGGGAGGAGCGGCGGCTGAGGTAGGTGAAGCGGCCCGTGTGCGGCTCATTGGGGGCCTTGAAAGTGGCGGGTGCGCTCCGGGGGACCCACGGACAACGTCGGGGCGGGCGGGGGCCCAGAAGCCTGATTGCTCCCGGACAACGTCGGGACGGGCTGCTAGTATATATATATATACATATATACCTATACATAACATAACATGCCAATAAACGCAATTTCAAACACGAACCCTGGTGTGCGAGTCGTTTGTGTGGTTCCTGGGAGGAAGAAACTCTGTTCGGGAGCCCTTTCAATCATATATATATATATATATATATATATATGCAGACAAACCCCTCCATTACTGAAAGAGAGAGGCCACACGGGGAAATTTCACTTGGAAGCCTTTTATTTAAACAGATGTCTGGCACGATGCATTTCGGCTGGTTAGCCTTCCTCGGGTGCCTCTGTAATGCCAGGATGCTGCCCCACCTGTGTTTTAAATAGTCCTGCATCCCTCCGATTGGTGGAAGCGCACAGTGCTCCTGGTCATGTGCTCGCCCCTCACAGTGTAATGCATTACACACTACATCTCCCAGAGTTCCTCTTGCCTGGGTGGAGGTTGCGCGGAGCCGGATCAAGCATCATTCCTCCCTTCTCTGCTGGTGCACTGCAGGGGAAACACAGGTGACAGTTTGAAAGTGTCCTGGTTGCCGTTTAAAATCACAAAGTGCTTCCTTAAGTCCCCTTACACTCGAGCCTCTTGAAGATAGTGTCCACTGGGCTGCGGGTTTACATTGCAGTGAAGAAAACCCCTCGTGAAGTCACAAGCTGCACCTGGCAGCAGCCCTTGCATCTCCTACTTGCTGAGGCGGGCTGGAGAAATTCCGATACCTCGGATGAAAAAAGAGCGTTCCAAACGCAGGAGCCAGCAGTTCTCCAGCCAACTTGCAGAGCGGGGCCTCTTGACACGCTTCTGGCTAGCGTGAAAATATGCAGACAAACCCCTCCATTACTGAAAGAGAGAGGCCACACGGGGAAATTTCACTTGGAAGCCTTTTATTTAAACAGATGTCTGGCACGATGCATTTCGGCTGGTTAGCCTTCCTCGGGTGCCTCTGTAATGCCAGGATGCTGCCCCACCTGTGTTTTAAATAGTCCTGCATCCCTCCGATTGGTGGGAGCGCACAGTGCTCCTGGTCATGTGCTCGCCCCTCACAGTGTAATGCATTACACACTACATCTCCCAGAGTTCCTCTTGCCTGGGTGGAGGTTGCGCGGAGCCGGATCAAGCATCATTCCTCCCTTCTCTGCTGGTGCACTGCAGGGGAAACACAGGTGACAGTTTGAAAGTGTCCTGGTTGCCGTTTAAAATCACAAAGTGCTTCCTTAATTCCCCTTACACTCGAGCCTCTTGAAGATAGTGTCCACTGGGCTGCGGGTTTACATTGCAGTGAAGAAAACCCCTCGTGAAGTCACAAGCTGCACCTGGCAGCAGCCCTTGCATCTCCTACTTGCTGAGGCGGGCTGGAGAAATTCCGATACCTCGGATGAAAAAAGAGCGTTCCAAACGCAGGAGCCAGCAGTTCTCCAGCCAACTTGCAGAGCGGGGCCTCTTGACACGCTTCTGGCTAGCGTGAAAATATGCAGACAAACCCCTCCATTACTGAAAGAATATATATATATAATAGCTCCCCTGACCAAAGTCAGAAAACCAGCACTCGCAGTAAGTTAAACCACTTCGGTTTATTGCACACAACAGGAAAAACGCGTGTCGGCTCTTGCCTTCGTCAGTATATATATATATATATATACACATATGTACCCATATACACATACATATCCACACACACACATATATATATGTTACTTCTGTGGAACGAGGAGCGTTTCCTAGTCAGACCTCAAACGGCCTCTAGCTGGGTCTGCCTATGAAGCAACAATGAACTAGCTACGATTAAACAACTGATGCAATAAGGTGTCCTGAGTTCTACTGCCGTAGACAATTTAGTGGCCACAAGTGTGTGTTCCACCACTGTGACTAGCTAGGGCACCACAGCTGTACTGCGCTACGACATATATACCTGCAGAAGTCAGCACTGTGCTTCTGCGTGGGAACCGTGGCTTTGGCGCAAGGAGAACAAACCTATAACCTGTTGAAACCAAAAGTAGTAATACTTGAAGAGCAAAGCAGACAATTTAAACATTTGGCAAGTATCACACCTGTGCAGACAATGTACCACTAGCTGGGTGACCCCTTTCTATAGCCATCCTAACGACTTACCCCAGGCATGCAATCTCACCGGTCACGTGGTATCCCCCTGTACCTCATTTCCTTGCCCAGGTAGGCACTAGTTGCACCATACTCTTGGTCTTTTAACTTAAGTGATCCTTCGATTGGCAATGCAAAACTGTCTGCGGAGGACACCACAGTTCGTAACTTACAATGGGTCCACCTTCACACACTTTAATTAAGGCTCTCCCAGCACAAAGGCAATTAAACAGAATAACCCCTCTTGTAATGGTGAAAGTCATTTGTGGTCGTATCCCGTCACCATATTCACAGAAAAGCAGCACTGCGCCTAATCTGCACTGTCTTCGGGATACTGTCCTTACCATATCCGCCTTTCCAACTCGTCCTAGGTTCACCATGCCACACCAAAAAGGGGAGTATGTAGCTCTAAGGGTGCTGCATATTTTGATTCTTTTGACCTCCTGCAATGCCTCCATTAAGATGCGCAAATCTCTGGCACATCGTGGCCGGTAGTGGCCTATTGTGATGAGGATGGGGGTGGGGGAGGGGCCTGCCCCCCCTGCTCGGTTCGCGGCAAATGTCGCCTTGCGTTTAGGCGCCAGCGGAGCAAAAGGTTAACAGACAACTGCCCTTTTGGTGCTGGTAGCGAGGATCGGTTGAACTAGAGGCGTTTTAAATTGCCTCTAAGCTACAGCCTAGGTCCATACGGAGGAAGCTTACCCCCGTCTTTAGTTCTTCGTTGCAACCCTATATCTTCAGGTTTTAAGTTGTGATATTTACCATTGCATGTACACTCAGACTGAATTGCATGTAATTCCACAGCCTGAAGCACAACGCGTACATAGGGGTGCTGGGGAGGCCTAGCCCCTACACGAGGGTCCCCGGCACGATCTCTATCTCGCCACAGAAAAGCACGTTTTCCCTGTGAGTGGATTAGACCCGGGGCCTCATGCATGCTAAGCCTGCGCTCTACACTGAGCCGCATCCCCAGTCAAAGCGCCACCGATTGATGCCCTGTCCGCGACCTGTTGCTTGCTGAGGGCAAGGGGGGGTGGGGGGACTGCAGGGTTCCGGGTGGAGGAAATGGCCTCGGGGACCCCGGACCAAAGATGGGGCCCGGGAGGGAAACCCGGCCGCCGGTACCCCGCGGAGCAGCCTGGCTGCCAGAAGCCCGAAAACATGACGCGGACCCCACACAGAAATCCCGAGGCCGGTAACACAACAGCCGAGCAGGTATGGGTGTCTCTTTGCCTGAAAGCTACCGCCATATCCAATTGCAAACCCTTCTATGCAGATGTGACGCTTGAGTGGGGGGCTTGGCTATGGGGCAGGGAAGCACACCACCACCGCAACCAGTCCATTTGAACACAGTAACACCAGGCGCAAAACCTCCCCGGCGCCTACATCTCCCCCCCTGCCGCTATGACCCAGGCATCTACACTGGGAACCCCTTACACGGGGGGCGTGGAGACCAAGGTGGGGGAACATGATCCGCAAGCGGGCCAACACCCGGCCGGACACCCGACACTCGCCCTGCCTCCAGGCTCAAAACCGGATTTGTCCCAGACATAACCCACGGCGAACCTGCAGGGATGGGCAGGGCACACACAGAGATGCATCTCTTGTTGGGTAACACAGCCCCACGTGGGGTGGGAGCCCCGATCTGAAGTGTGGTGGGGGCTCAGTACAGTACCCATTTGCGAAATGGAAATGAAGGTGCAAAGAACAGTGATATGTTCGCCATCGGTTCTTTTGATGCAGACAGCAGAAGCTGCTGGTTTCTCCGCCCGTAGGACATGCAGACGTTGCGCCTGCTTTGTTCCTGCTTGTATCTTTGTTAATCTAAGAGACCATGCCCTAGTGATGTGGGGGCGCCAAAGTGAATGAGACATCGGGCGCCGACCGAGCTGTCGGCCCTGCCTCCTGCGCACAGGTATGACGTGGGGCCAAAAGTGCCCTCGCATCAACCTGGGATA
Organism: Lissotriton helveticus; assembly: GCF_964261635.1. Taxonomy (NCBI): domain Eukaryota; kingdom Metazoa; phylum Chordata; class Amphibia; order Caudata; family Salamandridae; genus Lissotriton; species Lissotriton helveticus. The sequence goes on from NC_136063.1 coordinate 435,019,727, forward strand.
TGCTGCATGGGCGTGAGACTATTACGGCTAGCCGAAATTAAAGTTGTAAAAACGTGTTGACTGTTTGTCTCCCTTCAAACCTTCCCGGAATTAATTTCTATTAACCTCGGGGCTCGAACCCTAGTTAGCCCCTGTACGATCATGGTAGGATGTATGACATTACAACGCATGCTTTTACCACGCATGCCTTTACAACGCGGTTTTAACATCGCATACCATTACAACGCATAGTGCTTTTGGGTGTTGGATAGTGAATTATTTAATTTACTATTCCAACTCCAGTCCCCGTGGACACTAGGGAAGGTGTTGGATAGTAAATTAAATCTATTCCCTGTCCTAGAGCGCCCCCCAGCGCAATGCGTTGTAATGGTTTGCGTTGTACAATTTGCGTCGTAAAGGCACTGCGTGGTAAAAGTTGCGTTGTAAAGGTTGTTGCCTCAGCCTGCTGCGCTATCCCGTCGTGTCATAATACGTGCCCACATTAATGGACATATGAACACTGTACATTTTATAATTTGTTAAATTCCCTGCCAGTGCAGCATGCGCGACCGGGGAGCGCGGCCGTATAAGCCTGGGCCCCCTTATCCACCCCAGGCAAAACCCTACCCCCCAACCCTTGCCGCGGGTCGGTGGGGGAGTGGGTGCTGGCCCGGGGACCGCCATCTCCTGCTGGACCGAGGAATCACCCCAGGCCATCCACCAGGGCGGCCCCCGTGGGGAGGCCGACAGCGGCGGCAGAGTGCGAATAATGCACGTCAGAGGCCCACGGCCCCTTCCTTAACAACAAGCGCATTGTAGGGCTCAGGCATTGATCCCGTGGGGCAGCTTGCACTTGAATAAAAATTAATGGAGAACGCCTAGAGGACTTTCCTTTTTCCACCCGAGGTGGGGGGGGTGCCAATGCTGACCACAATCGAACTCAGGGTTGACTGCATATCCCCGCACACAAAAGCTCCGGCCTGCGCGACCACTGCCCACAAGCAGGCCACGAGCTGTTCGTTAGGAGGGGGGCAAAGTCTGTGAAATAAAGTGCCCGTGCCTTCCTTGCCGCACGTGGCTCCGCCTCCTGCCACTGTGCGCTGGGACAAGGCGAATCTTCCTTTTCTTTCCCTGCCCCTCGGCAAGATGATGGCGGGGGGGCTAATGCTCACATTGCGGGGGGTTGCGCAGCTCTCCACCAACTCAGCAAAGCCCCGCCTTGCCCTGCTAAAGTTCCCCGCTGCTGCCGGGGTCGGGTGGCCGAAATCATGTAACAGACCATATGTAATGGTCCATGTTACATTCCATGCAACAAACCCCACTGCCGAAAACCTGGGATCGAACCCGGTACCTTAGGGTATTCCTCTAAGCTCTCCGTCGCCGAGCGTGCAGTGTCAGGATGCATCCTGCCTCGGCCGGCACCCACCGAGTCACCCATGCTCCAGTTAATGAGCCGCCCTCAGGATCCTGGACCGGCCATCCCCTGCCCCGCAAAGTCCCACGCATCCCCCCATGGGCATACACAAAATCGCGAATGTGCGTCCCATGAGCTCGCGCCCCCTCCCCCCCCCAAGGCCGGACGTGCCATGGTGCCATGGCCCCTGTGCAACCTGGTACTGCCCAGTGACGGGGCGTGGGGGGGGTCTCACTCACCGCAAGGCACTCCTGGCCGGCTGACCAGCGACGCAGGCCGATTGCGACCTTGGAGACGGCGTGTCCCGCGAGGCACCGGCCGCACGTGTCCGGTGCGACGACAAAAAGGTCGTCGGCGTGGCGAGGGGGGGGTGTATACATCTCGCCCCACCTAGCGCACCGGACATGACGCGGCACTGCCCGCGCCCAGGAGGGGACTCCCTGAAAGTCCCTGCTCCTATGGGAGGAAAGGGGGTGTGGAATGCCCGAGGGCACTAGAGGGCCGCCCTCTTGAGTGGCCTCCTGCGGTGGCCTCGGGCAGCCGCATTGTAGCAGCATCGGTCAAGATGACCTGAGGAACCCCTTAGGTTGCTGTTACTAGAGTTGCATCCATCTGGGGTTTCTCAGGTTTACCTTTTGCTTGTATGTCTATTTCAGTTTGTCTTGTAAATTCCTATTTCTAGTGCTTCTGCTTTGCAAGCTTCACGTTCTCATAGGGCTGAGCATGAGAGGCCCATGGTGCACTGTACTGAACAGCTCCTTACTCAGGTCTCAGCCAAGGAGCAGTGAAACATGCAGGCTCACTGATCTCTGCTCAGCCTGCTTCTCCACAGTGACCACCTCAACAACAGCCCCTTTGCTTCTCCCAGCATGGAACATGCTATAAAGGAGTATGCTAGCCTGGGTGCGAGGTTAGACTGGCACAAGGTATGAAAACTGGACAGAAAGGCCATCTGGAGCTTTTCCAAGAAGTAGCAAGATAAGGCTACCCTGCAGTGACTGCAAACATGGTGGGAACCAAAACAGTAAATTAATTCAAAACAAACCGAGACAGACACATAGCAATGAGCAAGTAAGGGTAAGTTCTCTATTGAACAATTTGATTACAGGAGTATCCTTAGAGCAATATAGACTTGGGGTGTTACACCCTACACTCGGCTACTCTCCTCAATACATTTGCTACGCTTCCAACAGTTTTCTCCACATGGCTCTGGGGTGGCTACAGGAGTGCTTGTTGGTACTGTACGGATCACTGAAATTTTATCGACCACAAAAATATCGAGATACAATAATATCGAGGATAAAATATCGAGGGACAAAATATCGACTGGCTATCTTCAAACAGGTAAGTACTAAAATATCGACTCAAAAATATCGAGTTACAAAAATATAGACTGTCAAAATATCGTTTTTTTTAAATGTCTTTAAATTAAGTTAAAACGAATATAATAAAAAATATATTTAATAGAAACTTAGTTAAAATTATTAAATAAATGTAATATTAATAAATAATTAATGTAAATTAAAAAAATATATAACAAAAATAATACATATATATATATATATATAAAAACATATTATTAAATAAACATATATAATATTTTTACCGTAGCATAGCAAAATGGTTAAAATGAATTGTAACAACTCTAGTGAGTTCAACAGTAGCAAAAGCGTTGGATAGCGTAGGGGTAAAATTTACTATTCCCACTCCAGTGGGTGCAACAGTAGGGAAAGCGTTGGATAGCGTAGGGGTAAAAATTACTATTCCCACTCCAGTGGGTGCAACAGTAGGGAAAGCGTTGGATAGCGTAGGGGTAAAAATTACTATTCCTACTCCAGTGGGTGCAACAGTAGGGAAAGCGCTGGATAGCATAGGGGTAAAAATGACTATTCCCACTCCAGTGGGTGCAACAGTAGGGTAAGCGTTGGATAGCGTAGGGGTTAAAATTACTATTCCCACTCCAGTGGGTGCAACAGTAGGGAAAGGGCTGGATAGCGTAGGGGTTAAAATTACTATTCCCACTCCAGTGGGTGCAACAGTAGGGAAAGCGGAGGATAGCGTAGGGGTTAAAATTACTATTCCCACTCCAGTGGGTGCAACAGTAGGGAAAGCGCTGGATAGCGTAGGGGTAAAAATTACTCTTCCTACTGCAGTGGGTGCAACAGTAGGGAAAGCGCTGGATAGCGTAGGGGTAAAGATTACTATTCCCACTCCAGTGGGTGCAACAGTAGGGAAAGCGTTGGATAGCGTAGGGGTTAAAATTACTATTCCCACTCCAGTGGGTGCAACAGTAGGGAAAGCGTTGGATAGCGTAGGGGTAAAAATTACTATTCCCACTCCAAAGAGTGCAACAGTAGGGAAAGCGCTGGATAGCGTAGGGGTTAAAATTACTATTCCCACTCCAGTGGGTGCAACAGTAGTGAAAGCGCTGGATAGCCTAGGGGTTACAATTACTATTCCCACTCCAGTGGGTGCAACAGTAGGGAAAGCGCTGGATAGTGTAGGGGTAAAGATTACTATTCCCACTCCAGTGGGTGCAACAGTAGGGAAAGCGTTGGATAGCGTAGGGGTTAAAATTACTATTCCCACTCCAGTGGGTGCACCAGTAGGGAAAGCGTTGGATAGCGTAGGGGTAAAAATTACAATTCCCACTCCAAAGAGTGCAACAGTAGGGAAAGCGTTGGATAGCGTAGGGGTAAAAATTACTATTCCCACTCCAGTGAGTGCAACAGTAGAAAAAGTAAAAACTTCATAAATAAATATAATTAATAGAAATATTATTACCAAGTACATTTAATTTCCTATACCAATTACTTTTATTTACCAATTAAAATTTATTTAATGGACAATTATTAATTAATTAACAATTTATTTTAATTTACATAATTAATTAATTATTATTAAATTACTTCCCACCCTATCCCCCTATAAACTCACAACCCACTACAGAAAATAATTTACTAAATATTAATTATTTATCAATTAAATATTTATAATTAGTTACCAATTATATTTTAATTAATTACCAATTAATAATTATTTAACAATTATTATTAATTTACATAATTAATTAATTATAATTAAATTACTTCCCACCCTATTCCCCTATAAACCCACAACCCACTACAGAAAATAATTTACTAAAAATTAATTATTTATCAATTAATCAATTATTATTAATTACCAAATATATTTTAATTAATTACCAATTAATTATTGATAAAAATTATTAATAATTTACATAATTAATTAATTATAATTAAATGACTTCCCACCCTATTCCCCTATAATGTAATATTAATAAATAATAAATGTAAATTAAAAAAATATATAACAAAAATAATACATATATATATATATATATATATATAAAAACATATTATTAAATAAACATATATAATATTTTTACCGTAGCATAGCAAAATAGTTAAAATGTATTGTAACAACTCTAGTGAGTTCAACAGTAGCAAAAGCGTTGGATAGCGTAGGGGTAAAATTTACTATTCCCACTCCAGTGGGTGCAACAGTAGGGAAAGCATTGGATAGCGTAGGGGTAAAAATTACTATTCCCACTCCAGTGGGTGCAACAGTAGGGAAAGCGTTGGATAGCGTAGGGGTAAAAATTACTATTCCCACTCAAGTGGTTGCAACAGTAGGGAAAGCGCTGGATAGCATAGGGGTAAAAATGACTATTCCCACTCCAGTGGGTGTAACAGTAGGGAAAGCGTTGGATAGCGTAGGGGTTAAAATTACTATTCCCACTCCAGTGGGTGCAACAGTAGGGAAAGGGCTGGATAGCGTAGGGGTTAAAATTACTATTCCCACTCCAGTGGGTGCAACAGTAGGGAAAGCGGAGGATAGCGTAGGGGTTAAAATTACTATTCCCACTCCAGTGGGTGCAACAGTAGGGAAAGCGCTGGATAGCGTAGGGGTTAAAATTACTATTCCCACTCCAGTGGGTGCAACAGTAGGGAAAGCGCTGGATAGCGTAGGGGTAAAGATTACTATTCCCACTCCAGTGGGTGCAACAGTAGGGAAAGCGTTGGATAGCGTAGGGGTTAAAATTACTATTCCCACTCCAGTGGGTGCAACAGTAGGGAAAGCGTTGGATAGCGTAGGGGTAAAAATTACTATTCCCACTCCAAAGAGTGCAACAGTAGGGAAAGCGCTGGATAGCGTAGGGGTTAAAATTACTATTCCCACTCCAGTGGGTGCAACAGTAGTGAAAGCGCTGGATAGCCTAGGGGTTACAATTACTATTCCCACTCCAGTGGGTGCAACAGTAGGGAAAGCGCTGGATAGCGGAGGGGTAAAGATTACTATTCCCACTCCAGTGGGTGCAACAGTAGGGAAAGCGTTGGATAGCGTAGGCGTTAGAATTACTATTCCCACTCCAGTGGGTGCACCAGTAGGGAAAGCGTTGGATAGCGTAGGGGTAAAAATTACAATTCCCACTCCAGTGGGTGCAACAGTAGAAAAAGCGTTGGATAGCGTAGGGGTTAAAATTACTATTCCCACTCCAGTGGGTGCAACAGTAGGGAAAGGGCTGGATAGCGTAGGGGTTAAAATTACTATTCCCACTCCAGTGGGTGCAACAGTAGGGAAAGCGGAGGATAACGTAGGGGTTATAATTACTATTCCCACTCCAGTGGGTGCAACAGTAGGGAAAGCGGAGGATAGCGTAGGGGTTAAAATTACTATTCCCACTCCAGTGGGTGCAACAGTAGGGAAAGCGCTGGATAGCGTAGGGGTTAAAATTACTATTCCCACTCCAGTGGGTGCAACAGTAGGGAAAGCGCTGGATAGCGTAGGGGTAAAGATTACTATTCCCACTCCAGTGGGTGCAACAGTAGGGAAAGCGTTGGATAGCGTAGGGGTTAAAATTACTATTCCCACTCCAGTGGGTGCAACAGTAGGGAAAGCGTTGGATAGCGTAGGGGTAAAAATTACTATTCCCACTCCAAAGAGTGCAACAGTAGGGAAAGCGCTGGATAGCGTAGGGGTTAAAATTACTATTCCCACTCCAGTGGGTGCAACAGTAGTGAAAGCGCTGGATAGCCTAGGGGTTACAATTACTATTCCCACTCCAGTGGGTGCAACAGTAGGGAAAGCGCTGGATAGCGGAGGGGTAAAGATTACTATTCCCACTCCAGTGGGTGCAACAGTAGGGAAAGCGTTGGATAGCGTAGGCGTTAGAATTACTATTCCCACTCCAGTGGGTGCACCAGTAGGGAAAGCGTTGGATAGCGTAGGGGTAAAAATTACAATTCCCACTCCAGTGGGTGCAACAGTAGGGAAAGCGTTGGATAGCGTAGGGGTTAAAATTACTATTCCCACTCCAGTGGGTGCAACAGTAGGGAAAGGGCTGGATAGCGTAGGGGTTAAAATTACTATTCCCACTCCAGTGGGTGCAACAGTAGGGAAAGCGGAGGATAACGTAGGGGTTAAAATTACTATTCCCACTCCAGTGGGTGCAACAGTAGGGAAAGCGCTGGATAGCGTAGGGGTTAAAATTACTATTCCCACTCCAGTGGGTGCAACAGTAGGGAAAGCGCTGGATAGCGTAGGGGTAAAAATTACTCTTCCTACTCCAGTGGGTGCAACAGTAGGGAAAGCGCTGGATAGCGTAGGGGTAAAGATTACTATTCCCATTCCAGTGGGTGCAACAGTAGGGAAAGCGTTGGATAGCGTAGGGGTTAAAATTACTATTCCCACTCCAGTGGGTGCAACAGTAGGGAAAGCGTTGGATAGCGTAGGGGTAAAAATTACTATTCCCACTCCAAAGAGTGCAACAGTAGGGAAAGCGCTGGATAGCGTAGGGGTTAAAATTACTATTCCCACTCCAGTGGGTGGAACAGTAGTGAAAGCGCTGGATAGCCTAGGGGTTACAATTACTATTCCCACTCCAGTGGGTGCAACAGTAGGGAAAGCGCTGGATAGCGTAGGGGTAAAGATTACTATTCCCACTCCAGTGGGTGCAACAGTAGGGAAAGCGTTGGATAGCGTAGGGGTTAAAATTACTATTCCCATTCCAGTGGGTGCACCAGTAGGGAAAGCGTTGGATAGCGTAGGGGTAAAAATTACAATTCCCACTCCAAAGAGTGCAACAGTAGGGAAAGCGTTGGATAGCGTAGGGGTAAAAATTACTATTCCCACTCCAGTGAGTGCAACAGTAGAAAAAGTAAAAACTTCATAAATAAATATAATTAATAGAAATATTATTACCAAGTACATTTAATTTCCTATACCAATTACTTTTATTTACCAATTAAAATTTATTTAATGGACAATTATTAATTAATTAACAATTTATTTTAATTTACATAATTAATTAATTATTATTAAATTACTTCCCACCCTATCCCCCTATAAACTCACAACCCACTACAGAAAATAATTTACTAAATATTAATTATTTATCAATTAAATATTTATAATTAATTACCAATTATATTTTAATTAATTACCAATTAATAATTATTTAACAATTATTATTAATTTACATAATTAATTAATTATAATTAAATTACTTCCCACCCTATTCCCCTATAAACCCACAACCCACTACAGAAAATAATTTACTAAAAATTAATTTTTTATCAATTAATCAATTATTATTAATTACCAAATATATTTTAATTAATTACCAATTAATTATTGATAAAAATTATTAATAATTTACATAATTAATTAATTATTATTAAATGACTTCCCACCCTATTCCCCTATAATGTAATATTAATAAATAATAAATGTAAATTAAAAAAATATATAACAAAAATAATACATATATATATATATATATAAAAACATATTATTAAATAAACATATATAATATTTTTACCGTAGCATAGCAAAATAGTTAAAATGTATTGTAACAACTCTAGTGAGTTCAACAGTAGCAAAAGCGTTGGATAGCGTAGGGGTAAAATTTACTATTCCCACTCCAGTGGGTGCAACAGTAGGGAAAGCGTTGGATAGCGTAGGGGTAAAAATTACTATTCCCTCTCCAGTGGGTGCAACAGTAGGGAAAGCGTTGGATAGCGTAGGGGTAAAAATTACTATTCCCACTCCAGTGGGTGCAACAGTAGGGAAAGCGCTGGATAGCATAGGGGTAAAAATTACTATTCCCACTCCAGTGGGTGTAACAGTAGGGAAAGCGTTGGATAGCGTAGGGGTTAAAATTACTATTCCCACTCCAGTGGGTGCAACAGTAGGGAAAGGGCTGGATAGCGTAGGGGTTAAAATTACTATTCCCACTCCAGTGGGTGCAACAGTAGGGAAAGCGCTGGATAGCGTAGGGGTTAAAATTACTATTCCCACTCCAGTGGGTGCAACAGTAGGGAAAGCGCTGGATAGCGTAGGGGTAAAGATTACTATTCCCACTCCAGTGGGTGCAACAGTAGGGAAAGCGTTGGATAGCGTAGGGGTTAAAATTACTATTCCCACTCCAGTGGGTGCAACAGTAGGGAAAGCGTTGGATAGCGTAGGGGTAAAAATTACTATTCCCACTCCAAAGAGTGCAACAGTAGGGAAAGCGCTGGATAGCGTAGGGGTTAAAATTACTATTCCCACTCCAGTGGGTGCAACAGTAGTGAAAGCGCTGGATAGCCTAGGGGTTACAATTACTATTCCCACTCCAGTGGGTGCAACAGTAGGGAAAGCGCTGGATAGCGGAGGGGTAAAGATTACTATTCCCACTCCAGTGGGTGCAACAGTAGGGAAAGCGTTGGATAGCGTAGGGGTTAAAATTACTATTCCCACTCCAGTGGGTGCACCAGTAGGGAAAGCGTTGGATAGCGTAGGGGTAAAAATTACAATTCCCACTCCAGTGGGTGCAACAGTAGGGAAAGCGTTGGATAGCGTAGGGGTTAAAATTACTATTCCCACTCCAGTGGGTGCAACAGTAGGGAAAGGGCTGGATAGCGTAGGGGTTAAAATTACTATTCCCACTCCAGTGGGTGCAACAGTAGGGAAAGCGGAGGATAACGTAGGGGTTAAAATTACTATTCCCACTCCAGTGGGTGCAACAGTAGGGAAAGCGCTGGATAGCGTAGGGGTTAAAATTACTATTCCCACTCCAGTGGGTGCAACAGTAGGGAAAGCGCTGGATAGCGTAGGGGTAAAAATTACTCTTCCTACTCCAGTGGGTGCAACAGTAGGGAAAGCGCTGGATAGCGTAGGGGTAAAGATTACTATTCCCATTCCAGTGGGTGCAACAGTAGGGAAAACGTTGGATAGCGTAGGGGTTAAAATTACTATTCCCACTCCAGTGGGTGCAACAGTAGGGAAAGCGTTGGATAGCGTAGGGGTAAAAATTACTATTCCCACTCCAAAGAGTGCAACAGTAGGGAAAGCGCTGGATAGCGTAGGGGTTAAAATTACTATTCCCACTCCAGTGGGTGGAACAGTAGTGAAAGCGCTGGATAGCCTAGGGGTTACAATTACTATTCCCACTCCAGTGGGTGCAACAGTAGGGAAAGCGCTGGATAGCGTAGGGGTAAAGATTACTATTCCCACTCCAGTGGGTGCAAAAGTAGGGAAAGCGTTGGATAGCGTAGGGGTTAAAATTACTATTCCCACTCCAGTGGGTGCACCAGTAGGGAAAGCGTTGGATAGCGTAGGGGTAAAAATTACAATTCCCACTCCAAAGAGTGCAACAGTAGGGAAAGCGTTGGATAGCGTAGGGGTAAAAATTGCTATTCCCACTCCAGTGAGTGCAACAGTAGAAAAAGTAAAAACTTCATAAATAAATATAATTAATAGAAATATTATTACCAAGTACATTTAATTTCCTATACCAATTACTTTTATTTACCAATTAAAATGTATTTAATGGACAATTATTAATTAATTAGCAATTTATTTTAATTTACATAATTAATTAATTATTATTAAATTACTTCCCACCCTATCCCCCTATAAACTCACAACCCACTACAGAAAATAATTTACTAAATACTAATTATTTATCAATTAAATATTTATAATTAATTACCAATTATATTTTAATTAATTACCAATTAATAATTATTTAACAATTATTATTAATTTACATAATTAATTAATTATAATTAAATTACTTCCCACCCTATTCCCCTATAAACCCACAACCCACTACAGAAAATAATTTACTAAAAATTAATTATTTATCAATTAATCAATTATTATTAATTACCAAATATATTTTAATTAATTACCAATTAATTATTGATAAAAAATATTATTAATTTACATAATTAATTAATTATAATTAAATGACTTCCCACCCTATTCCCCTATAAACCCACAACCCGCTACAGAAAATAATTTACTAAAAATTAATTATTTAGCAATTAATCAATTATTATTAATTACCAATTATATTTTAATTAATTACCAATTAATAATTAATTGACAAGTATTAATTTACATAATTAATTAATTATACTTAAATTACTTCCCACCCTATTCCCCTATAAACCCACAACCCGCTACAGATTTATATTACACAATTATTACAAAATATTAACAAGCATTGGAAATGCAATCGGGCTCGGATTTATTTGAGTTTGAGCTAATGGCATTGTAAATGGCAATGTGTTTTCGCCATGTGTTATGGAGTGTGTGCATGTTGTGTGTAGTGGAATTATGTGAGTTAGATTGGAATTGTAGCAATGGTGGCATGCTGTGCTTTACAAGAATATGTTTAAAAGTAAAGTGTACCATACTGACATTGCTACAATAGTTAATTGTGGATGCGTTAACAATTGATGCATGCACTGATGGCTGGTGGTGTGTTTGTGACTGCCTGTAGAAATTGTGCACTGATGGCTGGTGGTGTGTGTGCTTGGTAAAAGACTGCACTGCCGCCTGGAGGTGTGTGTGCCTGGTGGAAGGGTGCACTGACGGCTGGTGGGTGTGTGGTTGGTAAAAGCGTGCACAGCTGGCTGATGGTGTGTGTGTTTGGTGAAAGCGTGCATGATGGTTGCTGGTGAGTGCGCCTTGTAAAAGAATGCACTGACGGCAGGTGTTGTACGCCTGGTGGTGTTTGTGGTTTGTGAAAGCGTGCATTGATGGCTGGTGGTGTTTGGCCCTGGTGAAAGCGTGCACTGACGGCTGGTGGTGTGTTGTTGTGTGTGTGGTTGTGTGTGTAGTGGTGAGTGTGTGGTGGTGAGTCTGTGGGGGTGAGTGTGTGGTAGTGAGTGTGTTACACCAATGTGGCGCACTGGTGCCACTGCACCTGCTCCACCAATGGTATCTACGCCTACGCCACACTGGTACCACTGCACCTGCTCCACCAAATATACTTACACCACACCGGTACCACTGCACATGCTGCACCAATGATAGCTACGCCACACTGGTGCCACTGCACCTGCTGCACAATCATAGCTAAGTAACACTGATAACACTGCACCTGCTACACAACGCCATCTACCACACACTGGTGCACTGCACCTGCTGCACAATCATAGCTAAGCAACACTACCACTGCAACTGCTCCACCAAATATACTTACGCCACACGGATGCCACAGCACCTGCCGCACAATTGTAGCTATGCCACACTGGTGCCACTGCACCTGCTGCACAATGGTAGCTACCCCACACTGGTGGTACTACACCTGCTGCGCAATAATAGCTAAGTAACACTGATAACACCTCACCTGCTCCACGAATGGTAACTACGCCACACACTGGTGCCACTGCACCTGCTGCACAATCATAGCTAAGCAACACTACCACTGCACCTGCTCCACCAATGGTAGCTACCACTCACCGGTACCACTGCACATGCTGCACCAATGATAGCTACGCCACACTGGTGCCACTGCACCTGCTGCACAGTCATAGCTAAGTAACACTGATAACACTACACCTGCTACACAACGCCATCTACCACACACTGGTGCCACTGCACCTGCTGCACAATAATAGCTAAGCAACACTACCCCTGCAACTGCTCCACCTATGGTAGCTACCACACACTGGTACCACTGCACCTGCTGCACTAAACTGGTACCACAGCACCTGCTCCACCAATGGTAGCTACGTCTACGCCACACTGGTAACACTGCACCTGCTCCACCAAATATACTTACACCACACCGGTACCACTGCACATGCTGCACCAATGATAGCTACGCCACACTGGTGCCACTGCACCTGCTGCACAATCATAGCTAAGTAACACTGATAACACTGCACCTGCTACACCCATGCCATCTACCACACACTGGTGCCACTGCACCTGCTGCACAATCCGAGCTAAGCAACACTACCACTGCACCTGATCCACCAATGGTAGCTACCACTCACCGGAACCACTGCACATGCTGCACCAATGATAGCTACGCTACACTGGTGCCACTGCACCTGCTGCACAATCATAGCTAAGCAACACTACCACTGCACCTGCTCCACCAATGGTAGCTACCACTCACCGGTACCACTGCACATGCAGCACCAATGATAGCTACGCCACAATGGTGCCACTGCACCTGCTGCACAATCATAGCTAAGTAACACTGATAACACTACACCTGCTACACAACGCCATCTACCACACACTGGTGCCACTGCACCTGCTGCACAATCATAGCTAAGCAACACTACCACTGCAACTGCTCCACCTATGGTGCTATGCCACACTGGTGCCACTGCACCTACTGCACAATGGTAGCTACGCCACACTGGTGGTACTACACCTGCTGCGCAATCATAGCTAAGTAAGACTGATAACACCTCACCTGCTCCACGAATGATAACTACGCCACACACTGGTGCCACTGCACCTGCTGCACAATCATAGCTAAGCAACACTACCACTGCACCTGCTCCACCAATGGTAGCTACCACTCACCGGTACCACTGCACATGCTGCACCAATGATAGCTACGCCACACTGGTGCCACTGCACCTGCTGCACAATCATAGCTAAGTAACACTGATAACACTACACCTGCTACACAACGCCATCTACCACACACTGGTGCCACTGCACCTGCTGCACAATCATAGCTAAGCAACACCACCACTGCAACTGCTCCACCTATGGTACTATGCCACACTGGTGTCACTGCACCTACTGCACAATGGTAGCTACGCCACACTGGTGGTACTACACCTGCTGCGCAATCATAGCTAAGTAACACTGATAACACCTCACCTGCTCCACGAATGATAACTACGCCACACACTGGTGCCACTGCACCTGCTGCACAACCATAGCTAAACAACACTACCACTGCACCTGCTCCACCAATGGTAGCTACCACTCACCAGTACCACTGCACATGCTGCACCAATGATAGCTACGCCACACTGGTGCCACTGCACCTGCTGCACAATCATAGCTAAGTAACACTGATAACACTACACCTGCTACACAACGCTATCTACCACACACTGGTGCCACTGCACCTGCTGCACAATCATAGCTAAGCAACACTACCACTGCAACTGCTCCACCTATGGGGCTATGCCACACTGGTGCCACTGCACCTACTGCACAATGGTAGCTACGCAACACTGGTGGTACTACACCTGCTGGGCAATTATAGCTCAGTAACACTGATAACACCTCACCTGCTCCACGAATGATAACTACGCCACACACTGGTGCCACTGCACCTGCTGCACAATCATAGCTAAGCAACACTACCACTGCACCTGCTCCACCAATGGTAGCTACCACTCCCCGGTACCACTGCACATGCTGCACCAATGATAGCTACGCCACACTGGTGCCACTGCACTTGCTGCACAATCATAGCTAAGTAACACTGATAACACTACACCTGCTACACAACGCCATCTACCACACACTGGTGCCACTGCACCTGTTGCACAATCATAGCTAAGCAACACTACCACTGCAACTGCTCCACCTATGGTGCTATGCCACACTGGTGCCACTGCACCTACTGCACAATGGAAGCTACGCAACACTGGTGGTACTACACCTGCTGCGCAATATTAGCTAAGTAACACTGATAACACCTCACCTGCTCCACGAATGGTAACTACGCCACACACTGGTGCCACTGCACCTGCTGCACAATCATAGCTAAGCAACACTACCACTGCACCTGCTCCACCAATGGTAGCTACCACTCACCGGTACCACTGCACATGCTGCACCAATGATAGCTACGCCACACTGGTGCCACTGCACCTGCTGCACAATCATAGCTAAGTAACACTGATAACACTACACCTGCTACACAACGCCATCTACCACACACTGGTGCCACTGCACCTGCTGCACAATCATAGCTAAGCAACACTACCACAGCAACTGCTCCACCTATGGTGCTATGCCACACTGGTGCCACTGCACCTACTGCACAATGGTAGCTACGCAACACTGGTGGTACTACACCTGCTGCGCAATAATAGCTAAGTAACACTGATAACACCTCACCTGCTCCACGAATGGTAACTATGCCACACACTGGTGCCACTGCACCTGCTGCACAATCATAGCTAAGTAACACTGATAACACTGCACCTGCTACACAACACCATCTACCACACACTGGTGCCACTGCACCTGAGCTAAGCAACACTACCACTGCAACTGCTCCACCTATGGTAGCTACCACACACTGGTACCACTGCACCTGCTGCACTAATGATAGCTACACCACACTGGTGCCACTGAACCTGCTGCACAATGGTAGCTACCACACACTGGTACCACTGCACCTGCTGCACTCATAATAGCTACACCACACTGGTGCCACTGCCCCTGCTCCACTAATGATAGCTACACCACACTGGTGCCACTGCACCTGCTGCACAACTGAAGCCACCGTCTATATAAACACAGTTGTAGTCAGTAAAAAAAAACAGATCTGCATGAAAAGAGGAAATGCGAGACACAGAACAAGCACGAACGCGCGCCACTCACTGGAGACTGGTGAACGCGCCCCGACCATCTGGATTCTATTACGGCGGCACCCTGACAGCTCCTAATTGAAATTTATAACACTCCCCTGTGCGCGTAACCACACAGATTATGGCGGAAGTGCCCAGAATGATTTACACATAGCCTATTGCGTGAAGGCTACTAGAAAGACAGCACAGCGAACACGAATCACTATGCAGATGGCAAAAAAAAGGACTGAAAACGCTCGCGCACTGAGGAATTTTTCCTGCAAGATTCAAAAGCCCTTAACAAAAGGAGCTCGGAGCTCCGCCCCAGCTGACGCTGGGGGGGGGGGGCGTAGGCCGAGCCCTAAAAACGTACCTTATTTTCGATTTTTTTTTTGGTCTATATTCTATCTAGTCGATATTATGTCTAGTCTATATTTTTGATTCGATATTTTGGCTATTAATATCGATATAACTTGATATTTTTGTAGTCTATATTATGTCTGGTCGATATTTTGTCTAGTCTATATTTTTACCTCGATATTATGTCCAGTCGATATTTTGGAATCGATATTATGTCTGTTTACCGTACTGTACAAATACCCAAAATAAATGCATAAATGAAGGTGGAGACAAAGGGGCATATTATCTAGGGCCTTATCTCCGCTTTTTTGGCTTTAAAAGCCAAGAAATCGGAGATAATTTGTTCCCCCTATTAACAAGAGGGTGATAACATGCATTAGCGCATGGTGGCACCCATTTACCCGACGCCTCCCTTTGCATTTCTAATGAGATGCAAAGTGTGCATCACTGGGCAGAACAACCTTGTAAATATCGCTGATGTGTACATCGTGATATTTACAAGGAGGCCCAGGCACTTTTGCAGGTGTTAGTTTTTGGTGAAAACCGCGGTTTTCGCCAAAAACTAACGTCTGCAAAAATGCTGACTTACCTATACTGTATATTGGAGGTAGATTATGCTGATACGACCACAGGGTCATATCAGCAAGGTTATTGCTGTTTTCCATGGAACATCGCTGTAAAACCAGCGATGTTCCATGAAAAACAAGCTATTGCTGGAATAATTATCGGCATTGTGCTATGCGTTGTTAATACATCGCTAGCATGGCGTTAATTATCAGCGATAGCCGGCGATAACAATTCTCACGCTAAGAACAGCCAGCGATAATTATCGCAGGCCATTGATAATATGCCCCCAAGAAGGGCCAGTGTGCCCAGAGTAGAATGAGAAAATACTCACAAAATTATACAATTCAGAGAAGAAACACTTGACCTGCTTCTAACGTAATTCAGCCATTAAAGAAAAGGGTATCAGTGTGTAAGCTACGCACACTCACTGTGACGGGGCTTGTAACTACTTTAGGAGGTCACGCCTCCCACCTTCTCATAGTGCTTCGCATCTTGCCTTACAAATAAAGGCGCATAATACAAACTGGGTAAAGCCTTGACAGCTCGGCCCTCCATTGATATGAGACAGAGTCGAGCACAACCTGAGAGAACAGCACACTGCAGGCGCTATAAGATCACACCGGCCTGAAGTTACCCAGGCCACTGCCTTGGCATCACAATGGGTGCAAGCACAGACCAACATGTATGCCTACACGCAAGGAGAATCCAGAAAAAAGAGCCATGAACCCCTCAACAGGAAATCACCTTAAGAAATGTAACTCAAATGGCATTCATGTACTTCGAGCCAACGGGTAGAGTAGAAAAAGTAATCTTTAGGACAATGTCAGAAAAAGCCGGTTCCACAAGAGCCGAGACAGCAGGGGACATTACGAAACACACTGCAAAGTACACAGAACTGATGTGTCAAGGTTGTGCCAAGTGAACCCAAATGCCAAAGACAGGGTAAACACAGCACATGCAATACATTGCACAACAGGTTTGGTATTATGCCCAGAACAGTCAACAATAGAATAATGATGGGGAAATAAAGAAAAAGTGGAGTCACATCTGTGACCTAAATCCCGGATTGTATAAGTGTTGGGTAGAAGGATGGAAACACAAACAGTGCCATCAGCAACAGCCCACCCCAAATCCCAAAAGGGTTACCAAACTAAAAATGCAATAAACACCATAGAGTATCGCACACACACACACACAACCACACACACTCACACACACACACACACACACACACCTACACACCTACACACACACACACACACACACACACACACACACAGCTTTCAACTACTGGCATCATGATAAGAGTGGGGTTTTCAGTCTGTTTTCCCTTTTCAGGCAACAGCTCTAAGAGTGATGACACAGGAAGTCCATAATTGTAATTGGAAACAGATTACAATCCGAAGGCTGCTCAGTGCTGTACCCTGAAAAGCCATGATTGCTTCAAATTTACATGCAGAGAATGAGGAGTGTAAGCAGCTATGCACAGTCCTTACCAATGGCAGGACACAGTCATTTGTATTTATTCACACATTAGAATAATAATGCTGATCTGTGTACCTTCATATTGAGAGACCTGTAAGCCATCTTAACCAGATATCACCAACCTTTGCTTACTCTTCATACGCAGCTCAGCAGAAATGCTGTCAACACCAATAGTTAACTTTTTAGGTCGAGCCTACCAGACAGAGCAACTGTTGGTTGTGATAGACGTATTGTGGGCTCAGCAAGAACAAACAGGGGCTTGCAAACTGCCTGTTGTTTACCATTGGTTGGCTTTACTGTCACTCTCATTTGCCTACTTGTTCGTCGTGTCCCAGCTTGTCAATCTTGTGCTTGTCACTCCCATATAGCCTCTTTACAATCTCTGTGATTGGCAGGCTTCTATACTTCCACTCCTTGCTTTTTGGGATTAACTACATTTTTCTTTTGTTTAAGAACTCTATTAGAGTGCATGTGTTTTCCAGTTATCTCCTCCATGTGCCTTCACCCTCTCACACAAGACATGGCTTTTTAATCAGTAACATCCATTAAAAATCCTTTGGAGCAATTAACATCGAGCTGAAGTTATGCGAATTGTCTAGCGCCGAGACGCCTGCGGGAATTCGTTCGCGCTTTATAAATAGCAAAAATAAATAAATAAAAATAAATTACTCTCTCTCGCCCATGTGCTTGTCTCACACCCCCACAGTCCGCGTTGCTCTCTTTTGCTAATACTGCTTCCCTCTGCCAACTTACTCTCACAACCTTTTACATTTTTAAAAAATGTTTTGATTTCAAGCTCTCTTTTAAAACAGCACTTTTGCATTCCTTTTTTAAAAACTGTACTGAACTATCTTGGGTCGATAAATAAAAAGAACGATTCTGCATCATTTTGTGTGTGCACAAGCATGTTGAAAGCACGCATGTGCCTAAAAAACAATTCTGTGGCCATGTCATCACACTTTTTTTTAAATAGCTATGCTACACTTCAGCCTTGATACTGTACATCAGGCGAAAAATGATTTGCAAAGCCAATAGGTGTAATATGCGAGACCTATTTACTTTACCAATGACTGTTTGTAGTAGAAAGATGTCCACAGCCATCACTAACACATGTACGAAGTACAGTATGACCAGCAGATTCCTACATATGAGGGCATCAACTCCCAAAGATTGAATGAACCACCAAAAATCTGATCAGATTTTACCTCATCAGTTTAGTCCACTGGTCCATTGATCTAGTGTCTGGAAACACCACCCTCAGGATCATCAAACTAGCAGAGTATAAACCAGCATAGTCAGATAGTAACTGGCACCACTCAATAACTGGTTTCTAGATCAGAAAAATAAGTTTAAGGATTTATTACAAGTAATCTCAATAAAATCATAGCAGAAACTATGCATTAAATGTCACGAAAACATGGGTACAAAAAGCAGAACCAGAATAGTAAGTAATCCCTGTTTAAACATCTAAAATCAAGTATCTAATGCATAAAGACTCTTATTAGCATATTAGGAGTAAGGAGATAAGTCTCAATCAAATCAGACAGAGTTTCAGGAAGAAAATGAGGAGTCGCCCTAATGTCCACAAAACCAAGGGTTTGTGTACACCATTTATGCATATAAATTAACATCGTGGTATGATCAAGGTTAGATCACACATCTGATATAATATCATCATAACACATTACAAACACTTAACATTAACCCATTTCCTAACTTAAGGAATTCTTCCATTTGCTTGCTCAGCAACTACAGTCTGGAGATGCAAAACACTATATGAATCATTCTAAACAAAACCCATTAGAGAAAATGTTATTCTGCAAGTCTACATCTGAACTGTCAAGGGAAGTCCTTCAAAATGATACGTTAGGAACACAGTGAAAGTTTAATTCACAATACTCGTTTTCTAGCGAAATCTGTCATTGCCGACATACACACTAAAGTCCACAGAAACTGTGGGGAGAGAACATTTTGCAGCAGGTTACTCTTTGGGAGGGGGGATAAGCAGGAGCAGGATAAACAAAACATCAGCAAATCGCATTCACATTTAATAAAATGGTGTCTGCAACAAAAATCTGACCCAACTTTATTTGTCTTTAAACACTTTTTTAAACCTTGCATTATTATCGTTTTAAGTGCAACATCATTTGCTCATTGGTTACGACTACTGCAGCATGAACATTATTATCTTGCACACATTATTTATCACCTAAAATTGCACATTTTGATAAAGCCTTCCTACAAGTAAAGACCACCTATATATGATACACAGTGCAGTTCAATTTACTGATGAGATCCATTACCAATAGGTTTGCAGGTGAAGTGGGGCTCAGCAGGTAAGTATGCTTACCAGTGATGAGAAACAGAGTAATGGAAACAGGGTTGGTGATCTGGTGAGGAACTATAAGCGCATATTTACAAGCCCCTATCGCCACCACAATGTCACTTTAAGTGACGTTGTAGTGGCGATAGGAGTCTCGCCTTATTTACAAGGCAGTGTTACGCCACTTAATGTGGCTTAGCGCTGCCTTGTAAATAAGGCACCCTTTCAAGCTGTATTTAGTGTGAAATGGGAGGGCAATGAGTCTTGTGGTGGGCGTTCCACTGCAACACCCATTGATTTTGATGCTGCCTCCTATTTACAAGGGCAGCGTAAATAGGAGGCAGCGCCAAAATTAATACCAGGTAAAACTTGGTCTGAAACAGGTGAAACAAGGAGAAATACTTTATTTCTCCTCGATGTTGTTGTTTCCATGTGTGCTGCCTTGTGCAACACACATAGAAACAGCAAATTGCCTATGATTGTTTATGTGCAGGAAGGTCCCCATTCCTGCACATAAACAATCATTAAAAAAAATTCTGTTTTGCAACTTCTATGTGAGCTGCATTAAGTAGCACACATAAAGTTAAAAAACGGCATTTAAAGATTGTTTATGTGCAGGAAGGGGTACCTTCCCCTCAACACAGGCCCCCTTGCACTATGGTGCAAGGGTGCCTGGGTTGGCGCTAGGCAGCTAAAGTTAGCACCAGTGCAGGGGAAAACACAGGGCTGCTCCATATTCTAGTAAATATGGTGCAGCCCTGCGTTTCTAAAGTGACGAGGCGTGTTGTTAGCCTTCTTGGCTTACCGACACGCTTCGCGACTTTATTGTAAACATGCCCCTTAATGTTAAAAAGTTCTACTTCATCAGTAGATATGCTTGACTGATGTAAATAAGGGATTTCAGAAGTTTCAATGTGGATCAGCTAGCACTGGTGCCAATTAGACAGGATGTGGCTGTTCCTCTAATTCTACATTTTACATGTGTGCCACTCTGGTCATGGAGAAGTAGTGCATTCAAAGTGCAGGTGGTGCCTCTTGGACTGTACTAAAAGTTAGGGTATTGGTGCTGAGAAATGTGGGTAAACTCAGGAGATTCAGCTTAGGAAGGGGTACATGCAAGATAGTTTCAGTCGAGTTTCCAGTGTAAGTATTACACATGCCTTCTGGAAATCCGTAGATGATGGATTGCTGTGCCTGCATCTGTTCCAAAAAAGCCATCATTTCACAACCTGAAGAAGACATAATTGACAATTCAAGTTCATATACGATGATAAAGGGCAAAGTTATTTTTGCTGCAGCTTTGGTGTTATCATTATTAGTAAGAGGCGAAGCCATGGGCTCTTTGTAGCACCTGAATGAGGTTTTTGTGCGTCTTTGAAGACTTTGGGACTGCAGGAGTCTACCAGTTAATCTCTCAAGTACTCCAGCTCTTCAAAAGGAAGTGAAAGCATCCTTCTTGGCCTCTGTACTTAACAAAAGCACTGCAGACAAAAGTAGCCAAAAATATATTAGACGTCTGAAAGTCAGAGACGTTTTAGGGCAAAGTGGGATTTGCCCCAGGGGCCCCCCGTTCATTGGGGCCTCCTCTTTTAGTGAGGGGAAAAGGTCCGCTTTCATTTAAAGCCATTTGTCATAATATTTAGAAACAGGTCCCAAATAGAATTAATTCCAGAGACTATGGGGTGCCTAGGTGGAGGGATCTTCCCTTTGTGGATTTTGGGTAAGATGTAGAAGTATGGAATCAGGGAGTGTAGATTCACCAAAAATTCTGGCTCCTTCTTTGTAATCCACTTATGTAGTTCTGCTTCGTAGACCATACCACGTATAGGTTTGCCCAGGGAAATCATGGGAGCCTGGAAGATAACTTTGTAGTTACCTTCTTCTCCCAACTGGTAAAGGTATATCTGCCTGTAGTCTTCAATATCCAGGATAACCATTGATCCCCCTTATTTGCTGGCTTATTGATGCAAGATTTGTCTTTAGATTAAGGGGAAAGGGACTCTCTTTTAGCTGAGGTGATTTTCTTGTGTAGTTGGTTTTTTTTTGTCAAGTTGTACGCCATGCAAGGCAGCCTGTTCAAAGGTTGGTACTTCAATAGATATGGTTGATGGATGAGCCTTGAATACTGAAGCATTATAAACATATAGAAAGAAAATAATAATAATAATATACAAATACTGAATGTTCATTAACCATGACATGCAGCATGCTCTTTTGAACCTTAACAACGATCCCCAAAATTAAAGATGATTTTCCTAGACTATTGATAGTTAATTTTAAGCTCATTTCACACTTGGCCAATATACTTTGCACTAATGGGGCTAGATAGGCTTGGCCTCAGTTGGCTTTTCCGAAAAAGATCTCTGGCAAAGAGCCCTCTTGTGAGCCCTGCGGGGCATTGCAGCACCAACCCAACGAGGAGCACAGCCCGATTATGAAGCATTCTATGGATTGGTGGGTGAAGGCTTGTGGTCCACACCCATGTTGAATATAATCATAACAATTGAATGAGACAAGTTGTCCAAAGAACACATTCTATTTTGGTTGAAGTGAGTTTTTCCCGCTCCCTGGAACTGCACACTTATCATTGTTATTGTATACGATTGAGATGTTGTTTGCTGGAACATTCTACTTCTCCTCCCTTCCTACGGATTGATATTTTATGGAAGAAACTGGCACCAACCATTTTATCTGGGATGTTGGTAGGCATAGTGTTCCATGGGAAGTATTTCAAGCAAATGGAAAAACCGAAATTGCTTTCTATGCATTTTCAGAAATTAGGTGGTGACAGAAGGCCTGGGCCTGGGCAGCAGAAGGTTAAGGTGGATGCCTAGATGCAGGTCAATGAAGTATGTATGTTAGGTACATCTTGAATGGTCTTTCTTTATGTTAAGTAGGGAGCGATAGAAAAGCCTGGATATGTGGCTGCCCCATCATGAAATGGCTAGGAGTTCCTATATGTAAAGAAAAATATGGAAGACAGCTAGAGCTGTAGTAGGAGGTGGAAGCTTCCATTTCAGGGAAAGCAGGACAGGAATCGGGGTAGTTTTTTACCACTCTACTAGACGTAGTTATGTTCAGGGTGATAGTGATACATTTGGGGTGAATGACTTTGCACAGGTGCTAGACCTGGAACTGAAACAAGTAAAGGACTTTCTAGAGGAAGGGAAGAGGTGGCGTGATATTGAAGCGGTGTGAACCCCATTCTAGTTAACGAGGATGTGGGGTGGAAAAAGATAAGAAATACAAGGCTATGAAGGAGGTATCTGGTTCTTGCACATAATATGGTTTGAAGTGGATGATATTCAGAAACATTACAACTTCTCTTTCTGCACTATTGGTTTCAATAGCTTTTCTTGCCAAGGGTTCTCCTTAAATCCATCAAACTTCCTTATCAGTGGTTTGGGACTCTAAGAGTGCCCTGCCAGCCTCTCTGCCAATTGGGGCCCATCAAAGGTCAGTCCTAGGACCACTGTATACAGTACCCCTCATGGAGCCTTCTGCTCTCTTTTTGTCTTTTTCTACCATCTTCAAACTAAGGGGTTCATTATGATGGCATGCGGATCGCCACCACCCGACCGGCGGTGGCAATCCACACGCCATATCTCCCCACCCAACTGCCAATTTCCACCCAACATATTCGGAGCGACCACCGCGGATGGAAAGACCGTCCGTCACTTTTCCGCCGGCAGGCAATCGACACAATTGCCTGCCGGGTGGAAAAGGCCCACAATATGGTGGCGGTGCCTTGCAGGTACCGGTATCCATAATATGAAGTGTGCGGTGTGCATGTCTACCCATGGCGGAGACTCCGCCATGGAAAGTAATGCAGAGATTGACTGAGGGGGCCCGTTGGGGCCCCCGGGAGTGTGGGTGGCTGGACTAGGGGGGTGCTTGTGTTACCCCCCTTCATTGCCATACACAAGGTAGCAGGCACTGCGCGGTGCCTGTCACGTTGTGCACTGCAATGCACAACATGCACTTTTAACATTGCGGTGGGTGCTGTTTGAAGCACTGCCCGCCGCAATGCTAAAGGCAAGTATGCGCCCGCCAGTGTTGCGGGCGCATCCTAATTTGCATCGTGGGACTGCCGCATCTCTGGCAGTCGGTCCCATTTTCCGTTATGGTGGGGGGGCGGACAAAGTCCGCCTGCCATCGTAATGGTGCCCCTGGTGGTACACAAAGTTTTGTCACCTTTCCTACGCTCACCACCTTTCTAAAAAACACACCTCTCTGGGTGCCTTATTGCTATTCAGCACTAGAGTCTACCAGGCCACTTATCTTAAACTCCTCTACAGAGCCGGTTCTAGGGCGGTGCGATTGGTGCCACCACACCGGGTGCTGACTTTGGGGGTGCTGTGTTTTCAAGAACAATATGGTTTTCGGAGCACCTTTCCTCCAGCAATTTTCAGGCAGCCATGAAAATGCGAAGATAACTCTGGTGGTTAATGGACCTGCTGCAGAGAGACTGGAGTTTTGGAAGTTTTGACTCATCATAAAGTAGCACAAGAGGTTAAAATGCCTGCTGCAAAGCATGTGCACCATGCAGATTGCATAGTGAATATAATATAAATAGGTCAGTGCTTCTGTCAGAGAAACCCTTTTGTTACTTGCAGTTTATAAGTTTAAATCCTAATATAGAACAATGAGCTATTAACTATCATCAAAGAGCTGCATGCAAACCTCAAGGTATAGATTGGACCATTATGATATTTTGCCCCCTTTTTTACCCTAATGTTGTAAAAGGGGTTCACTTGGGTAGAAATCAATTCTTATTAGTAAAGCCAACCTCCAACCATGGTGTTATGTTTTAAATTCTGAGTTTGTGCTTCTCCAGACCTAGCACTCTTAAACTATACTGTCTACCAGTGTGAATTACATGTGACAGCTACACCTTGTAGTCCTCAGTCTGATCATTTCCTACACACTGATTTAGACATGTATGATTCATTGTCTCTGTAAAGTGTATGTGATGTAAAGTGCTCTGACACCTTACACTGGTACGACTGAAGCTATAAAACAAAAGAAATGCATGAGAGAAAGAGAGAGTGGTTATGGAGACTTCAGGGGAACTGCTAAAGGGTGGTAGGGTGGGAATCCATAGAAAAGGAGATCATCAGGGGCTCCATCAAACATTGTAGCACCTGGCGCCACCATTGCTAAAGCTGACCCTGCTCTCTAAGTGGAGGCACACTACTGTCCCTCTTACTCTGTGCCTCTATCTCTGCCTATCTCTAGCCACTTTCCCATGGACATCATGACATTCTCCTCCTCAATTAGAGATTTTAGTGCACTTTCAACATTTCAATCATTTTTTAAACCACTGCCACTGCATCACAGCACAAGTAATAACACATAAGGAAATATGCTGATGGCTTCCATACCATGAGACAATTCCATAACGCCAAGCCACTAAATAGTTCATTATCACTTAGTAAATTTGGTTACTGTAACACAGAGCCTCCTCAACATTACTTTTCACCAATGGGACAAGATTCTCATTTTTGCACAAAAACGTTATTGAACCTGCCCAGGAATACACTCATGATGACCATGTGCGGCTCTTAGACGAAAATAGGGTTCCATACAAGTTTGGCAATTGCCAAGTTGGGACACGGTATTTCAGGGCTACCTTACAAGCATATTGATCTGCTACACACCCACAAGGAATCTTCGATCTGCCAACCAGAACGTAATGGCCACACCGAAATCACAATGATCAATATCCAGATTAAACCTCCCTCATCAGTGGAGCTCGATGCCTCATCAGATTCGAGGTTGCCCCTTGCTCATTGAGCTCAACCTACCTAGAAATGTAATTTCAAAACGGAATAAAAGAACAACTAAAGTTGCACATTTCACCAAAATAGTGAATAGATCCACCGTGTAAATACACCGTGTTAATTGTCCTTATGTGTTCCTGATAGTGTCTTGCAGTCGTCTTATCACAACACAGCTTCTTTCCAAAATGTCAATCGCCGCTGTTACGATATCTGCAGCATCTGCATATCATACTAAGTACCATCATTGAACTTCTGTTCAACATTTCTAGTAGACACGTCATGGCACCTGGGCTAGAAACCCACAAAAATAATGTACAAAGCCCTTAAATTGTGCAAAGGCTAGAGATGGTGGAAGATTGGATGAAAGTAACAGGCCACAGAAATAACACCATCTGTGGAGGGGATTTTCTGGATATGGTAAAAAAAATTACAGGCTAACAAAAGATGGAGTGTCCATGTTGTTTTTTGGCCAGGCCTCAACAGTCAGTCAGTGTGCCAATGTGCTGGATGTGACAATGTGTCTTGATGTGCTTGCTCCTCCTAGAAATCGGAAGGGCTACTTTTGGAACCCTCCTGTATAGTGGAAGCTGCTTGCAGTCCGGCAAAGACAAGCCTTAAGAAAGTGTGCTGGCATTGACAAAGGAACCTCTCAGATACAAATGGGGATTTATTGACTGTAGAGAGATTCCTATGGTAAAGGTAGAAAGGTGTGTGTATCGTTGCTAATTTAATTTGCCTCTTTGGGTTCACTATGTGGCCCTTTAGCCATGGTTGATCCTGGAGGGCTGAGATACTTTAGTAGTTTAAAGTTACTGGTGTAAGCCTAATAATTAGTGCACATTAGAGTTAATGCAGTACACC
This sequence comes from Lissotriton helveticus, assembly GCF_964261635.1. Taxonomy (NCBI): domain Eukaryota; kingdom Metazoa; phylum Chordata; class Amphibia; order Caudata; family Salamandridae; genus Lissotriton; species Lissotriton helveticus. The sequence goes on from NC_136063.1 coordinate 435,046,361, forward strand.
AAGGTCACTACTTTATTTTATTTTCGTTTGTTTCCTTACTTATTTTGTCAGATGAGGACATCAAAGTGGTCATTTAACAGCATTTACCATCATGTAAAGATAAGGAAGACATATAGCTGCACTGTATTTTAGGTTTGTGTTTTTATTGTGACACCACTTTGCAGTATATGTGACTGGTAAAATGTTTTAACCATCACCAAAAAAGCCAGTAGTACATTGTGAGGTGGGGATAGTAGACTGACCAATACGGATCCAAAGACAAGTTGTAATGTATTGCTCAAGAAACTATTATTATGTTGAAAGATTGAGAGCACTATTATCTGCTCTCAACACCCATTAACCTGAACACAGCAACAGCCTGCCCCAAAGCCATGAGAAGGTATGCAGACATAATATCGAGTTTTAAATATTGATAAACCATAATATCGATGTTTAAATGTCGGTGTGAGAGAATATCGACCTGCAAGAATATCGTCAACAAGAATATCGACATGCAGGTAAGAAATATTGTTTTACTTCATATCAAAGTTAGTAATATCGTAAGTAAAAAATATCGTTTTTTGTAATATCCAAATTTTTTAGGGTGTTCTGTATGTTAGTATATGTGTTAAAAGTATAGGTTTATACTGAACCTCTTGCGCAAGTGGTAGTTAATAACCGAGTTTCTGCAGCATTTTGTCTGGGAAGAGGCACCCGACAGGGATGTCCACTCTCCCCCCTCTTGTTCTCGCTGGCACTTGAGCCTTTGGCAGCCTGGATCCGCTGGGAGCCTTCCATTCGGGGTATTCGATGGTCCCCTCAGATAGAGGACCGGATCTCTCTATATGCGGAATGACATTTTACTCTATTTCACATCACCCAGAAAGTCCTTAATTGTCGTCTGTGATGTTTTGGCCTCCTACGGTAGGAATTCGGGGCTCACTATAAATTGGGGGAAATCCTATTTGTATGGTCTGAGTGGTGACACCCCGATCCTCCCACGAAATTGCCCGATTCAAGTTGCTACTGATGGATTTAAGTATCTGGGGATTTTTATTTCACTGGATCCCAAAATTCCATACGAGAGGAACCTTCTTCCCCCTTTAGTTAGATTAAAGAGTGACGTAGACAGCTGGAGGAAGCTGCCTCTCTCCCTGTTGGGAAACGGCAGCACTCTTTAAGATAATGTCCCTACCTCGTTTTCTCTACGCCCTCCAGAATACATTGGATATAGTTCCAGCCAGTTATTTCCGAGAGGTGGAGGGGGTGCAACGTAGATTATTATGGGAAGGTAGACCACGTATCGCTTTGGCTAAATTGACGTTACCATGGTATGATGGTGGTATCGCCCTTCCAGATATCAGGCGATATTATTGGGCTTCTCAATTGGCGGCCATAAACCAGGGTACGTATGGGCCTGATTCAGACCCTGGATACGCAATGGATAGATGGCTACTTCCGGGTGGTAATTACAATAGAGCTTTATATGCCAGATCGGCAGGGAAAAGTTTGACAGGACCCACCAGTGTGGCAGTCAGGATATGGCACAACGCCACCAACTCTTTGGGATGGAAGGGCCGTCTCACGCTGGCCACTCCCCTATTTGACTCAGAGAGACTGGGCAAGCTTTGGAATACGAAGGGTTTCGATAAGTGGGATCTAATAGGGATGGCTAGGATTGGTGATATTTGGGTCAAGGACAGGATTAAGACATTTGCTGAACTACAAACCGAGTTTGAGTTGAATAGGGCGGAATATTTCCGCTTTGCGCAGGTCCAACATGCGCTGCGAGCAGCGGCACCGGTGGAGAAGGACATACCTGAGGCCTCGCCATTAGAGGATAGAATATTGGACGGGCATTTGCCAGAGAAAACTATTTCCCTCATTTATAGGAAGTTGATCAATCACAGAGCAGACCTCCTGTTAGAATTGAGAGATAAATGGATGAGGGACGGTATTGAACTAGATGACGAGGACTGGCAATCGGCTGTGTCCTCCCCGAGGTAGGTTGCGATCCCAGCGCGATTGCGACTAGTCCAGTTGAAAATACTGTATAGGGTATATGTCACAGATCCACGCTTGGTCCGGATGGGGCTATGTGACGATGGTTTGTGCAGGCGAGGATGTGGGCAAATGGGCACGCTCCTCCATATCCTCTGGGAGTGTCGCTATATGGTGGATTATTGGAGTTCGATACACAATGTTATGCGTGAGGTACTGGAGGTAATGGTGTCATCAGAGGCGAGGAGATGCCTCCTAAATATTTCAGAACCTACAGATCTGAACACAGCGCAGACTAGGTGGGCCACTCTAGGGGCAATGATAGCAAAACGAAATATAGCACAGCAGTGGGGATCCAAAAAACCACCTACGCTTGAGGAATGGAAGTTAAGTATGGACTGGTGTATATTCCGGGAGAAAACTGTTTATATGGCCAGGGGCCGACCTCGTAAATGGATGACTGTTTGGGGTTCGTGGAATCGATATAGAGGGGAGATTTGTGTACCTCCAGTTGACTCAATACCAGATATACTTGCATCCCCGTGACCCTTGTATGTAAAGTATTATGACCCCCCTACTTTCTCTGCATATCGCCCAAAGTACTATTGATATGTTGTAATGATGTATGTTGATATGTGGGAATATCTAATCTCTGGTCTGTGCACTTATTGAAATGCTTTGTGTTAATAAAAATAAATAAAAAAATAAGTATAGGTTATTTTTCTAATGTATGTTTGAATTTTTTACAAGTAATTAATTTTATGTTAATTAATTTTGGCATATTGTTGTTCTGTATCAGGTTGTGGGTTTATAGGGGAATAGGGTGGGAAGTAATTTAATTATAATATATTAATTCATGATTTTTTAGAAGTTTTTAATAAAAAATAAAAAAAGAATGTGTTTTTGTTCCGTGGCGGATTGTGGGTTTATAGGGAAAAAGGGTGGGAAGTTATTTATTAACTAATATTCTTTTTTTAATACATCTTTTTATTAAAGAAACAAGAAACAATAATACAATAAAAACATCAACGCAAAAAAGAAGAGCAGTTGTCGAAATATCACATAAACTAGTCACGTCATACATGTAATCAATAAATTAAAAAGAAACAATACAGATAATGGTACAGGCACACAGTGACCTTAAATCATTAAAATGTCTCCTTATCAACATCGAATGGGGAATCATCGTCAAAGGGGGTGCACAAAAACCCCCTGCTTTCGTTCCAGGGGACCCACATTTTAGTCCATTTGCTTGGGCATCCTCGGCTCTCTTATATCACTCTCTTGGCCTGCATGCACCAGTCCATATTCTCCGCCCAGTCCTTGTGTTGGGGCACAACTCCCCTCTTCCATGTTCTGGCTATATTGTGTTTTGCTATGATACAGCCCAAAGAAACCCATATTTGTTCGGTGCGATTGAGGTCAGTGGCATCCCAAATGTTAAAAATACAGAATCACGGGGAGATTTCTATTGATTTCTGACATATTCGGGACATTGTGGAAAAAACCTCACTCCAATACTATTGAAGAATTGGACAGTCTCACCACTGGTGCAAGAAAGTACTTAAGGGTCCACAGTCTCGGGGACAGAGTGGGGAGATCTTTAGACCCATTTTAACAAGTGCTGTGCTGGTGTAATAGGCCCTGTGGAGTATTTTAAGTTGTATAAGCTTAAAACGGGACCGAATTGCCACCTCCCTGGGAGATACCAGGGCCTCCCGCCAATCTTCGTCAGGTATATCCCCCACGTCGTCCGACCATTTCGTGCAGAGTTTATCAAGAGGTTCCGGTAAGTTATTGAATATTTTGCGGTAGGTCAAAGAGATGGCCCTGTCCGGAAGGTAGTCGTCAAGAAGCCTGTCCTCTAGAGGTGAAGAGATGGGCCAATCGAAACCCTTGGGGATGGCATTATTTAACGCACTAAGCGCCTGAAGATATCGGAATGTTTCTCCCTCATGTAGCTGGTATTTTACTTGCAATTCACCGAATGGAACCACCGCACCCTTCGCCCACATGTCCCCTACTGCGGAAAGACCAATCCCATTTATCAAATCAAGGTTGACTCGATAGCCTACTCAAGTGGCAGGATTCCAGCAGTGGAATAACCCGCGTAATTTTACCCTTCCAGCCCAATGCAGCAGTTGCAACGTGCCAGATCAAGACTGTGGTGGAGGTCGGCGTAAAGATGGGTAACTGCTTAGGCCCCCATCTAACACACTCATGTAATTGCCCGCCGCCATATAAAGCCTACCTATTCTGTACGCTGGGTCTGTAATGGGATGGTGGGCCCAGTGATTGAGGACCACTAATTGTGAGGTCCAGGAATATGTTTTAATTGCAGGGAGAGCAATACCCCCGTCGTACCAGCTGCGCGTGAGTTTTGTCAGGGCAATTCGGGGCGTGCCACCATTCCATAGTAGTGAGGGGACCTCGGAATCAATTGTTTGGAAATATTGAATCAGGATGGGGTAGGGTGCATTCTGTAGAGCATATTGAAAACATGGAAGTGCCATCATTCTGAAGAGGGCAGCTCTATCCAGTAGAGTAAGGGGCAGTGTCTTCCAGTGCTGCATGTCAGCCCAGAGGCGCTGCAAGGGAGGGAGGAGGCTCTTTTGGTGGAAGACATCTGCATCTTTTGTGACATAGATGCCCAGGTAGCGAAAGCCATCCATGACTATGCCAGTGTTGCAGGCTGGAGAAAGCAGTGGGGGCTCCCCACTGAGGACATAAATCAATGACTTGTCCCAATTGATAGTGTAGCCCAAGTATTTCTGGAAGAGAGTGAGAATATGTAGCACCACTTGAAGTGAAGATCGGGGTTTGGCCAAATGTAAGAGAATGTCATCAGCGTAGAGGGAGATCCTGTCCGACCAATCTGGGGCCCAATTCAGTCCACAGATAGAGGGGTCACTTCTGATCCACAACGCCAAGGGTCCGAGGGCCAGAGCGAATAACAGCGATGACAGGGGGCAGGCCTGTTTCGTACCCTTCCCCAACTCAAAAATTGCCGACCTGCCACCGTTTACCGAGACGCGAGCCAAGGGTTTAGCATATAATAGTCGCACCCAGGACATAAAACGCGGGCCAAAGCTGTACCTTTCCAGAGATGCAAACAGAAAAGGCCACTCCATCATGTCGAACGCCATTTTAATGTCTAATGACACGATTGCTGCGTCTTCTTGTATGGTGGGGGCTCTGCCCAGCACTCCGAAGAGGCGACGGAGATTGAGTGCCGTATTTTTAGTCGGCATGAAGCCGGATTGGTCCGGGTGTATTAATTTATGAAGATGGGGCGAGAGGCGAAGGACCAGAAGTTCGGCCAGGTTCTTGACCTCTGGGTCGAGGAGGGAAATAGGTTGATATGAACCACATTGGTGCGTTTTTGTGTATGACCACAGTATTAGCCAATCTCTGTGTTTCGGGCAAAATTCCACGTTCAATACTCTCATCATACATCCGTTCGAGAAACGGAGCCAGTACAAAAGAGACTGCTTTATAAATCTCGATTGGAATGCCACTAGGACCTATGGCCTTCCCGGATCGCAATGTACCGATCGCCTTAGACACCTCCTCAGGAGTCAAGGCGGTGTCAAGGTCTGTGACATCATGAGGGTCTAACCTTGGCAGGGGGAGGGTGGAAAGCAGGTTGGCTGCTTCCTCCTGTGTGGAGGTGTACGTAGGGATATATAGTTGGTCAAAATGGTTAGCAAAACTCTCAGCGATCCCATCCCGGTCGCATCGTCTCACACCATTAGGAGCCACAATTTCAGCCACCCACCTGTTGGAAAACTTATGCTTATCTAGCCATGCCAACAATTTACTGGCCTTATCTCCAATTTCATATACACGATATTGAGTGGTGAGTGGATATTGAGTGGTTCGGTAATTGCTTGGGCCACATTGCTGGCTATATAACTATATTCTTTTTGTTTCACTGCAAGTTTGTGGGAAGTGTCGAGGAGGGGGATGCGATTAGTTTGTGTTCAAGATTGGCCACCTCTAATTCTATATCCTCTAGTTGCTTACGTTTCTCCTTACGGTGACCTGCCACTGCTGACACCCCACACCCTCGAATAAACGTCCTATATGCCTCCCATAGCGTCAAATCCGATTTGACGGAGCCCTCATTTTCTGAGAAATAGTCTGTTGTGGCCTGTACCAGTTTATCCCATATCTCCGGGACCCGAAGATACCATGGGTTGAGGGCCATCTCCCGACGGAAGCGAGAAGGCACACCACCGTAGTGAGCCAGGATAGGAAAATTAATTCATATTCTTGCATTTAACAATTGATATAGTTAATTGTGTTAATTCATTTGTTATTAATTATTTTTTATTGGTTATTATTAATTAATAATTAAATGGTAAATATGTTAATTGTTCCATTTGTTAAGGAGCGGGTTGTGGTTTCATGGGGGAGTAGGGTGGGAAATAATTTAGTTATAATGAATTAATTAATTATTTTATTTAATTATTTAATATGTATGTAGTTAATATTTTATATTGGTAATTATGTTAAAATGTTATTAATTAGTTATTAATTGGATATCAATTATTAATAATTAATTGGTAAATATGTTAATTGTATAATTTTTCTAGGAGTGGGTTGTGGGTTGATAGGGAAGTAGGGTGGAAAGTAATTTAATTATAATTAATTAATTAATAATTATATTATTTCATATTTATGTAATTATTATTTTATATTGTTAATTGTGTTTAAAAATATATTAATTGGATATTAATTATTAATAATTAATTGGTAAATATGTCAATTGTGTAATTTTAGGAGTGGGTTGTGGGTTGATAGGGGAGTAGGGTGGGAAGTCATTTAATTTTAATTAAAAAAATGTATATAATATTTTTTTAAGTTATTGTACAGTGTTAAATGTGTGATATAATTAATTGTTGATGGTTTATAAATTGATTGTTTATTGCTATTAATTAATTAACTGTTAATTAATTTTGTTAATTGTGTATTATTTTACAATATTGGTGGTGTTGTTTATAGGGGAATATGGTGGCAAGTAAATTATTTTTGACCAATTCATTATTTCTTAATTAATGTTAATTATTTTGAAGAAGTGGGAATACTAAGGGGAATATTATCAAGAACGGCGTTAAAATTATCGCTGGTTTAGCAGCAGAAAATAAAACGGCGATAATGGGGTTGATAATATGTCCTGGAGAATTCCAATAGAAGCCCATGTTCACACCAGAACACGGACTTCTATTGGAATTCTAAAAGGCATATTATCAAGCCCATTATCGCCGTTTTAGCAGCAGTTTTCTGCCGCTAAACCGGCGATAATTTTTAACTCCGTTCTTGGTAATATGCCCCCAAATTATTCCCCTCTGCTATCCAACACTTTCCCTACTGTTGCATTTGCTGGAGTGGGACTAGTGAATTATCCCCCTCCCGCTATCAACACTTTCCCTACTGTTGCACTGACTGGAGTGGGAGTAGTAATTTTAACCCCTCCGCTATCCAACACTTTCCCTACTGTTACACTCCGTGGAGTGGGAACAGTAAATTAATCTCCCCGCTATCCAATACTTTCCCTACTGTTGCACTCGCTGGAGTGGGAATAGTAATTTTTAGCTACCTGCTATCCAACACTTTCCCAACTATTGCAATTACTGGAGTGGGAATAGCAATTTTTATCCCTCTGCTATCCAACACTTTACCTACTGTTACACTCGTTGGAGTGGGAATATTAATTGTTATCCACCCGCTATCCAACACTTTCCCTACTGTTACACTGTTGGAGTGGGAATATAAATGTTTACATCCCCGCTATCCACACTTTCCCTACTGTTACACTCACTGGAGTGGGAATAGTAATTTTTACCCACCCGCTATCCAACACCTTCCCTACTCTTGCACTCACTGGAGTAGGAATAGTACATTGTACCCCTCCGCTATCCAACACTTTCCCTACTGTTACACTTGTTGGAGTGGGAATATTAATTTATACCTCTCCACTATTCAACACTTTCCCTACTGTTGCACTCACTGGAGTTGGAATCATAATTTTTACCCACCAGCTATCCAATCAGGCATTTATTAAGCGTGACTACTCACCCGTGAGGGTCTCAAGGCACTGGGGTGGTGGGGTTGGGGGGGTTAGTAGACTCCAGTCCATCAAGGGGGGGGGGTCTGTCGCAGAGCCAGGTTTTGAGGTTTCTTGCGAAGATGTGGAGCGATGTTGTCTCTCTGAGTTAGAGCGGAAGGGCGTTCCAGGCTCCGGCCAGGAGGAAGGTTTAGGAGCGGCCTCTGGAACTGGTGCTGGGGAACCACGGCGTAGGAGAGCTGGGCTGATCGTAGGGTCCTCCTGGGTGCGTAGAATTTGAGTCGGCTGTTCAGGTATGCTGGTCCGGTGTCGTGGAATGCCTTGTGGGTGTGGATGAGCATCTTGAAGGTGACTCTAGCTTCAATGGGGAGCCATTGGAGTGTGCACAGGTGCTTGGAGATGTGGCAGTGTTTTGTCAGGTCGCGGACCAATCGTGTGGCGGCGTTCTGGATGTTCTGTAGCTTGCGGGTGAGGTTTTTGTTTATTCCGGCGTAGAGTGCATTGCCATAGTCGAGTCTGCTGGTGACCAGGGCGTGAGTGATGGTCTTTCTGTGTTCAAGTGGGATCCATTTGAAGGTCCTACGTAGGAGGCAGAGGGTGTGGAAGCAGGAGGACGAGACGGAGTTGATCTGGCGGTCCATTTTGATCTTGGAGTCTAGGATGATTCCCAGGTTGCGTGCGTGGTCCGTGGGGGTGGGCAGGCTTCCGAGGGCGGAGGGCCACCAGGTGCCGTTCCAGGCATTGGGGTTTGGGTCCATGATTAGTACTTCTGTTTTGTTGGTGTTTAGTAGCAGGCAGCTGTTTTTCACCCATTTGGCGACAGCTTCCATGCCTTCTCGAAAATTGTGTGATGAGGTTTGCTGGTCGTCGGTATTTCTGGTCCAGTTTCTTCATGGGAGCAGGTGCGGGTGTCTGTGGATGGTGGGTGTTCTGAAAGTGAAGTGGACGCATCGATGGTCAATCCATGAGAGTTTGGTGGTGTGGCTGAAGGTGATGGAGTTTGTGAAGATGGGGTCGAGCGTGTGTCCTGCTGACTGCATGGGTTCGGCCACGATCTGGCTGAATGCAATGTTGTGGAGGTTGTCCACGAGGGATGTGGTGCTGGGGTCCAGTAGGTTGTCGAGGTGGAAGTTGAGGTCTCGATGGGTGGTGTTGGTGGGCGCGATTGCATGCAGGGAGATGATGTCCATGATGGAGTTAGCAAAAAGTCCACGGGGGCCAGGGAGTCGGTAGATCAGGGTACCTCATAGGGAGGTGGTAAGGCTGGCCAGTATCTTAAAGTGAAGGTGTTCCATCAGGTCTGTGGGCTCATCAGGGAGTGTGCGCAGGCCGAGGGTGGATTTGTGGATGATGGCGATTCCTCTTCCTGGGCGGGTGGGGCGGTCCTTCCTGGTGATCTTTTATTCTTGGGGAATGGTGATGGCGACATCGGGTCCCGAGGTGGTGTTGGTCGATGTTTCGGTGAAGAACGCTGCATCCGGGGTGGTGCTATTGAGGAGGTACTAGATTTCGGTGGTGTGTTTGTGGAGGGATCGGACGTTGAGGAGGATGCATTGCAGAGTCTTCGGTTGGGTTGTGGTCTTGCGGGCGGGTAGCGCCGGGTCCATGGTCTTGGCGGTGCTGCAGGTGTGCTGGCAGTGGTGACAGATGAAGGGTCCGTGGGTGTCGACTTGTGATGCTAGCTTGCAGTTGTTGTTGCGTCCTGGGTTGAGAGTGTGGAGTGCCGTTGGATTGTAGTGTTGGCGTTTTGAAGGTCCAGGGTTCCTGGTGCTAGTCACAGTCAGATCACAGACGGGCTTGCCTTTGGCGCACCTTTGACGTGCCAGTGGAGCGCCCGCTGCCCACATCTGCACATTGAGTAGGGGTCAGGGAGGGCTGGACAGCTGGGAGTCGGGAGCAGGGAGGGGAGTTGGATTGGGCCGGTTGTGTTGGTCGTGCTGGGGGGGAGAGGCCGCTGGGGCAGCAGCGGCGAGGGAAAAACGGGCAGAAAAAGGCAAAAAGAGAGGAAAGAGTGGAAATGAGGCAGTGAAAGGTGCAAGAAAAGTGGGGGAAAGACACTTACCCTACAGTTGCATTTGCTGGAGTGGGAATAGTAATTTTTACCCACCCGCTATTCAACACTTTCCCTACTGTTGCACTCACTGGAGTAGGAATAGTAAATTTTACCTCTCCACTTTCCAATACTTTCCCTATTGTTACACTTGTTGGAGTGGGAATATTCATTTATACCTCTCCACTATCCAACACTTTCCCTAATGTTGCACTCACTGGAGTGGGAATAGTAATTTGTATCCACCCGCTATTTAACACTTTCCCTACTGTTGCATTTGCTGGAGTGGGAATAATAATTTTCACCCAACCGCTATCCAACACTTTCTGGCTGAGTGCAATGTTGTGGAGGTTGTCCAGGAGGGATGTGGTGCTGGGGTCCAGTAGGCTGTCGAGGTGGAAGTTGAGGTCTCCCAGTAGGGTGGAGTTGGTGGACGCGATGGCGTCCACCCGCTATTTAACACTTTCCCTACTGTTGCATTTGCTGGAGTGGGAATAGTAATTTTGACCCAAACGCTATCCAACATTTTCCCTACTGGTGCACTCACTGGAGTGGGAATAGTAATTTCTACCCTCCCGCTATCCAATACTTTCCTACTGTTGCAATTACTGGAGTGGGAATAGTAATTTTAACCCCTCCTCTATTCAACACTTGACCTACTGTTACACTCCATGGAGTGGGAATGGTAAATTATTCCCCTCCGCTTTCCAACACTTTCCCTACTGTTGCATGACTGGAGTGGGAATAGTAATTTTATCCCCTAAGCTATCCAACTTTTTCCCTACTGTTATAGTTAATGTAGTGTAAAATATTTTTTTACAAATACATATTAACTTTAATAATTTAATCTATTAGATATTTTTTAATGTTATATTTATATTACAGGTGTATGTATATATGTGTATTTATAATTTTTATTATGTTTCTAACTTTTTATAATTAAGTAAAATACTTATTTATCAATATTATTAAGTTAATATATATAATGTTTTTAAAATATGTATGTTGAATTTTGTTATGACATTTTTTACTTTTTTTAAATAATTCGAACTATGTTTTTATTAATTATATTTATTATTTAATTAATTTTATATAACTTTTAAGACATTTTTTTTAAATTATATTTTAAACAATGATATTTTAAACAATGATATTTTTGTTTCGATTTTTTTGTACTTACCTTTGTAGAGATAGAATGTCGATATTCTGTCCATCGATATCTGTACTCGATATTCTTGTAGGTCAATATTCAGTCCGTCAATATTCTGTCCGTGATACACATGAGCAATTTCAACAACTGGATCACCTCCTGCGCCGACTCCCTAGCCCCCTCAAACAGAGCAATAGAACAAGATCTAGACCCCAGGCCAGTTAGTACATGGAGGAACTCAGACTGATGAAATGCCAAATAACTGGAGCACAGATGAACAATGAGCCAAGACAATGGAGAAAGGAGTATTTTCAAATCCACCCTGAAAAGCTACCACCAAATGATCTGATCACCAAATGCGATACTCTTGTGAACTACATCAAAAGCACCACCAACAGAGGGAAACATATCGTCACCATTGTGAAGGATTTCACCTCACCAGCGGCTGCCTCCAAATGAATTGCCCCATCGCAGGACCTCTGCAACAATCTCTGTCAATTGTTCAGCAACAAAATTACCATAATTTACAGCAATTTCAACCCTCAACTGGACACAAAACAACTCACCAAGCACCTCCCAATCTTATTCAACGAACCAATGCTAACCACATGGCTTGTCATCACATCAGAAGAAACTACCAAGACCATGAAGTCCCTCCACTCAGGGGTCCCATTGGACTCCTGCCCCACCACCCCTAATCTAGGGCACTGCAACCCAGCGTTGGATTGGTCACACGGGCATTCAGGCAATGCCCGAGGGGCCGGTGTCCGAGTCCATGCTGTGGGCTGATTTTTTGAGCAGTCTGGGGACCGATTTGGGCGCTGTCTCTATTGTTTAAACAGCCAGCGGCCCAGTGGGTGTCTGGGTGGCCTTTCTATAGGCAGATGGGCGCTCGTTACCTCCTGTTTAGCAGAGGTATCACTCCCTTTGTCTCGCTGACAGGTCCATTAAATGTGTGCACATACTGAGCGGGGGCAAGGGGCCTGAGTAGAAGTGGCCTCACTTGTTTCCAGGTGTATTTCAGCAGTGTAAATCTAACGTATACATTCCCCCCGCCCTGCCCCCCCCCGCTTTTTTTTTATAAGATTACGCCGAAGCAGTCATTTAAGGAAAAGCATTATGCAAATGTGGGCCGATTTTTTTATGGCATGCCTGGGCCGATTTTCAATCCCAATCCAACCCTGCTGCAACCCATCAGCGTCATGATCGCACTCATTCTGAATGCTTCCACTTCTTATGCAAGGCGCTTGGAAACACGCAACTGTCCGATTGCTGTAGAAATCCTACGCAGAACATTCAATATTCACCAATTACAGACCGATCTCTGTGCTACTATTCCCAGTCAGGGTCTTAGAGAAAATCACCCACAGATGCCTCACCAAATACCTCTATGACCACCAACTCCTTGACACCACTCAGTCTGTTTGCTGACCCAACCACACCATGGAAACTGCCTTTTACACTGTCACGAATAACATCTGTATGACTGAACTGAGGAGGAAAGCAACCCTCATCTTCTTGGACCTTTACGTAGGGTTTGACATGGTTCCCACCCCGTTCTCCTCCAGCACCTACACAACATCGTAATCCAAGGACAGGCACTCCCGATGTATCTGCTTGGGTGCCTGCAATGTCATCTTGGACTTCTATAAGGATCCTTCCTGAGCCCATCCCCATCAATGTTTACATGATCACTCTGGCCAGCATCATCTGCTCTCACTACTTCAACGTTCTTACCTACACCAACAATATGCAACTCATTCTCTCCCTAACGCACAAGACGCCCAGTACCCGGATCAAGTTCAATGCCTGCATGACTGAAATAGCTCACAGTATGAAGACCGACAGAGTGAATCTGACAAGACCGAAATCATGATCTTTGGGAAGAGCACTTCACTGTGGGAGCCCACTTGGTGGCCAAAAGAATTAGGATAGACAGCTACACCACCACCTATTCCAAGAACCTCGAGATCATCATCAACAGCAAACTCAACATAACCGCCCAAGTCACAATCTCCTGCTTCCATACCTTGAAGAAGTTGAGGAAGATTTTCAAATGGCTCCTAATCAGCATCTGAAAAACCATCCTGCAGGCACGCCCTTCTCACAAGCAAATAAAATTACGGGTACACCCTCTGTGCCAGATCAACAAAAAACTCACCAGAAGGCTGCTCAACATGGAAAACTCGGCAACCAAAATCACTCTTAACCTCCCACGTCAAAACTGACATCACACAGCACCTGAGGGAGCTCCACTAGTTCCCCATACACAAACAATCACAATTCAAACCCTTCATCCACACTTACACCTAAAGTATCCTGGCCTACAGAAGAGTATGCTTTTAAACCAATGTTAGGTTCCCAATCGCGAACAGGAACAGCAGCCAATTGCTGGTGCACAGCCAGAACCCCTGTTCTCCTTGAATGATAGTTAGACCTACAGAAGAAACTGTTTTAAAATAAAATATAAATTTCATACCTAAATCAACAGCTTGTGCAGCACCATGCTCATTCTGTTTTAGTTTTAACACCTCCGGTCACACTGCCAATGAGGGTGTGCCATTCGTAGTAATACAAATACTCATAAATATTGGTCCTAATGTAGTACACTCTTCTACAGACTATACTATATCAAATGGAACATGCATAGTTCGCATTCTATGTTTTTCTTAAGTTGCTGTGTGAAGACAGACCACTTCTAATTGATTAATTTTGAGCAAACCAAAATGAAATCATATCTAGCGTTATGGGCACTTTGCCCATAATAGCATTAATAGTCTGCAGCCTAATTGCCTGCACTGCAGGATGCACTTGCTGTGCAGGATCAGGAAGTATTGCCCCAGTAGCTGTTGACTGTAAAACGTACTGTTGAAGTTACCTTAAAATGGACTCTAATTGACTTAGTGAATAGCTTAAATCTGGTACAGACAGATGTGCTGCCACTGGATGTGGCATTGTCTTACACTAAGCACTACTTGTACTAGATTGTTTGACATCCTCGGCTCCCTATAACCCTCTATTATTCTCTTAATAGCATGTAATTACAAGCTGTTTTTGTGGTGTATACCTGTTCCACAATTAACTTTTGCAGCTTGCCCCGCAGCACTTTTCTCTTATGGGCCATCTCGTTATTCCTGATCTTCATCACATACCTCCTCTGTCTACTTTTACATCCCCCAGTAGTATTCCCTGTTCACCTTTTATTCCTATTACCTCAGAAAATCTGAATGCTGCTAAAAACATAATATCGCCGTAGGGGAGCCCGGGCGGAGGGCTGCTGAATCCTTTTGACCCCTCAACTGCTGGAGTTGCTGCCTGCCTCCCGCTGCCCGCCCCCACGACCATCTGGGGAAGCGCCGGCCATAGCGAGGAGGGCAGGTTAAGGGACTGCAATCCCCAGCAGCCCAGGGAAAACCACGTGACCTGCCACAAGCGCCAGGAGGCGCTTTAAAACTGCGACAGCCCTGCAGAGCGGGGGGAAACAAAAACGAACCTGCCAGCATTACCGGGAACTGCCTGATATCGCCGTAGGGGAGCCCGGGCGGAGGGCTGCTGAATCCTTTTGACCCCTCAACTGCTGGGGTTGCTGCCTGCCTCCCGCTGCCCGCCCCCACGACCATCTGGGGAAGCGCCGGCCATAGCGAGGAGGGCAGGTTAAGGGACTGCAATCCCCAGCAGCCCAGGGAAAACCACGTGACCTGCCACAAGCGCCAGGAGGCGCTTTAAAACTGCGACAGCCCTGCAGAGCGGGGGGAAACAAAAACGAACCTGCCAGCATTACCGGGAACTGCCTGATATCGCCGTAGGGGAGCCCGGGCGGAGGGCTGCTGAATCCTTTTGACCCCTCAACTGCTGGGGTTGCTGCCTGCCTCCCGCTGCCCGCCCCCACGACCATCTGGGGAAGCGCCGGCCATAGCGAGGAGGGCAGGTTAAGGGACTGCAATCCCCAGCAGCCCAGGGAAAACCACGTGACCTGCCACAAGCGCCAGGAGGCGCTTTAAAACTGCGACAGCCCTGCAGAGCGGGGGGAAACAAAAACGAACCTGCCAGCATTACCGGGAACTGCCTGATATCGCCGTAGGGGAGCCCGGGCGGAGGGCTGCTGAATCCTTTTGACCCCTCAACTGCTGGGGTTGCTGCCTGCCTCCCGCTGCCCGCCCCCACGACCATCTGGGGAAGCGCCGGCCATAGCGAGGAGGGCAGGTTAAGGGACTGCAATCCCCAGCAGCCCAGGGAAAACCACGTGACCTGCCACAAGCGCCAGGAGGCGCTTTAAAACTGCGACAGCCCTGCAGAGTGGGGGGAAACAAAAACGAACCTGCCAGCATTACCGGGAACTGCCTGATATCGCCGTAGGGGAGCCCGGGCGGAGGGCTGCTGAATCCTTTTGACCCCTCAACTGCTGGGGTTGCTGCCTGCCTCCCGCTGCCCGCCCCCACGACCATCTGGGGAAGCGCCGGCCATAGCGAGGAGGGCAGGTTAAGGGACTGCAATCCCCAGCAGCCCAGGGAAAACCACGTGACCTGCCACAAGCGCCAGGAGGCGCTTTAAAACTGCGACAGCCCTGCAGAGCGGGGGGAAACAAAAACGAACCTGCCAGCATTACCGGGAACTGCCTGATATCGCCGTAGGGGAGCCCGGGCGGAGGGCTGCTGAATCCTTTTGACCCCTCAACTGCTGGGGTTGCTGCCTGCCTCCCGCTGCCCGCCCCCACGACCATCTGGGGAAGCGCCGGCCATAGCGAGGAGGGCAGGTTAAGGGACTGCAATCCCCAGCAGCCCAGGGAAAACCACGTGACCTGCCACAAGCGCCAGGAGGCGCTTTAAAACTGCGACAGCCCTGCAGAGCGGGGGGAAACAAAAACGAACCTGCCAGCATTACCGGGAACTGCCTGATATCGCCGTAGGGGAGCCCGGGCGGAGGGCTGCTGAATCCTTTTGACCCCTCAACTGCTGGGGTTGCTGCCTGCCTCCCGCTGCCCGCCCCCACGACCATCTGGGGAAGCGCCGGCCATAGCGAGGAGGGCAGGTTAAGGGACTGCAATCCCCAGCAGCCCAGGGAAAACCACGTGACCTGCCACAAGCGCCAGGGGGCGCTTTAAAACTGCGACAGCCCTCCCTCGCGGGACGCGAGCGGGACGCCGGGCTAAGCCCGGGCAAAGGGCGGGCCCTCTGTGGCCCTCAGAGGACCTGAGGAGGACGGGGCGGGCCACCCCCCTTTGGTTTTCACACCTGACACTACATCACGAAGGTAAAGACTATTTCCTATGCATCTGTTGGTATTCCCTTATTATCATGACTTCTAAAGTGGATCACCCAGCTAGTGTTGCAGGAACTGGGCAAAAGTTTTCATGGCTAGACGAGCTAAACCTCTTATGTCAAACCACCTATGCACCATCAGAAACCCCCCTTTCGCCCCAAAGCGACGTCACACTATCAGTTAATTCCATTCTTTCGGAGCAGCCCACATTATTTAATAAAACTTGTAGTCCTCATATCGCACCCCCCCAGGGTTCATCGGTGAAAAGGACTCAAACACCGCCTCCAGGCTCACGCATTGTTAATTAAAACCTGGCCGCCACAAGAGACAGACGGCCCAATATCTATATGGGACTTATATGACTTTTATCCCTCAATCCCTGGTGTTCCCCCTTTTTCGAAATCATACCCTACATGATCGCTCTACATCATGATCTTTTCGGGAAATACTGGGAGTGGTAATAACTAATTCTAACCCCCATTTTCACCATCTCAACCCGGGGGTGGATGGGAACTAATTATGTTTGGGACTTTCTCCTACTGTTTTTGGATTAGATTGGACTTGGCAATCATGGAGTGTTGTTGAACTTTGCAAGGTCCTACCTAAATTAACTCCTCTTTTTAGACTTTTTAACCTTTTTTCTTTTATTTAAGTTGACACTGGTCATTTTGATTTTTCTTTTTAAATGATGATCGTCTGTTTCTTTATCTTTTTATTTGAATGAAATTGTCTAAGTGTATTGTATTATTTTTCCTGTTACTGTATGCTTATATGATATTCTTTGGTAATATCGAATAAAGCTTATTTTGATTTGATTTGATTTGATTTAATAAATAGTGAATGGAATACTTTCTTTCCCTTCCAGATGCACACACTGTCACCTGTTCTATTAACTCCAGCAGAATTTCTTTTCGTATTCTCTTTTCTATGGTTCACCCTCCCCCTTCTTCCTTGAACACCATTCTAAAATCGCTCACCCAAATTCTTCTTCTGATGGTTGAACGCCCCAGAAATACCTCCTGTGGAACACTATGCCTACTACCAGCTTCCCAGATCTACTGGCTGGTGCTAGTTGCTTCTCTAACATATCCAGTGAGATAGTAACCACTTTATCTCTACTACACAGTCCCATGTATCTGTTGGGCACCGTGTGCTTGTGTCTTCGTCAATCACAAAATCTCTGGGCCTCATCCCAGGTTCGTAGTCCAGGTTTTGAGAGACGAGTTGCAGTTCACCTTCTTTACAGATGTGCTTTGCCTTATTAATGTATGGGTGTTTTCAATGCCTGTTTCGCCCATACAAAGGGTTCCCTGCTTGATCGCTTGCCACAAATGTGCACTCCACTGTCACAGCTGTGTCTTACAGCTGTACTGGAGATCTACATATCCTTAGCAGGAAGCGATGTGCCCTTCACTCTTCGCTGCCTGAAATCTGTGCGCACAGGTATTCATTACGGAGGCATCTCTCCCACAACAAATCAGAGCACCAGAACTGATTCAAAGCTATGCAGGATCAGACTAGGTTCTTAATACTTCAGCACCAGAACAAATGTAAACGCTTTTCCACTAAAACAATCCTAAGCACATCCACACTTGTACAGATTCGAATTGTTTAAGTCTCAACTTATCCCGGGCTTTACCACACCGCTTCATGGTCCACAGATTGCTGCCCACTCCCAAATAATTTAGAGTGAAACATTTATGCTCTTTTCTTACCCCTCATATTAGGTTTTCTGAAACTAATTGCTTACAGGCCACTGCTATTGTTGTAGTATGTAAGCTATGTATCTTTAAATTATTCCCTTGTATTTCTTTAAAGAATGTTTTGTGTATAATGTTCTATGTGACTAATATGATTCTAGAATCGAATGTCATACTTACCATTCTTGCCTGAGACCTCTGCTGTGCCAGTCGTGGGTCTACAACTTGGAATAAAACTTCATTCCTTGAATCAACTACATATTTGGTGGATTCCTATGTATTCCCTACGATACCAGTCGTGTAAGTGTGGAGATCCTTACTACATTATATGGCGACGATCGTGTTTATTGGATTTCTCTTCGAATTCATGATGGAACCACAGTGATGATTGGACCCACTGACAATTGTGAAATATTTCGTAATTTTTACCAGCGGAATTGGTATGATTTAATTTACGAAAATCCGGAAACTGTAAGTTATTTTGACCTATGACCGTCTGTTCTGAAAGTTATAACTGGCATATAAGAAACAGCTCACCTGCATTCTTCAAACTAGAGCTTCATTCTGCGCGCATGCAACTCCTCTATATGCACGAGTGTTTCTTTGTATGATTACGTATGATGTTACGTTTGCGTTGTATTCGGCGTAAAATACGTGATCACGTCATCACGTTGGCGGCCATTTTAGCTCATTGGGCTTATCTGCATTGATTTACTAGTGCAGTAAGTCGTTATGGTTTGCCGTTAAAGTATATTTGCCGATTTCGACGATCTTCTCATATCGGCTGAATAATCCGGACTGTTACTTCAGACAGCGTCATTTGTAATAACAAGTAAGAATAACATTACTTTATTATTATTTTTTTTTATAAAGAGAAGAAAATAGAAGAGTGAAAGAAAACATGGCAAATACAAACAATGGAATTGTTGCACCACCTTAATTTTTAACTATACCAGGAAAACCACCCACTCCTTGGCATAAGTGGCTTCGTGTACTTACTAACTATCTTGAGGCAATTGATGCGCTAGAATACTCTGCGACCAGAAAAAGAGCTATTTTATTTAATCATTTAGGTGATGCTGGAAAACAACTCTTTGACAATTTAGCAGTGGTTCAAAATCCTACCGATGATGAATCTTGGAATGTGTACAGTGAAGCGTTAGCACGTTTAGGTAAACAATATAAGGATGAACCATCAGTCATGGTTGAACGTCATGTTTTTTTCAAAAGAAAACTGTCACAAGACGAATCAATTGAGGATTATTTAGCAACTTTGCATGTTCTAGCCTTCAAATGTGAATTTGGATCTTACATTGACACAGCTCTTCGTGACCAACTTGTATTTAACTGCTACAATAAAAAGATTCAAGAAAGAATTTTGACTTGCAAAAATCCGAATCTAGAAGAAGTAATGGTTATAGCTAAGAGCATTGAATGTCCTTTTTGTTCTTCAAAAATTCTAGCTGAATCAACACCTATCGCCACTTCTTCCACTGTTGCAAATATTACTCATGAAAATGACAGTAATTGCAACATTAATGCTGTTTCGTCACGTTTTAAAGATAAGAAAGCATTTGAACGTAAACCTAATATTTTCTGTTTTAGGTGTGGTTCCAGATTTCATGTTGGCAACAATCCAAAATGTCCTGCACAAGGTAAAAGGTGTACCAATTGCAAAATAATTGGATATTTCTATAATGTTTGTCATGCATTTAAGGATAAGGCACAAGTTAATATGATATATACCGAAGATGAATTGTGTGATGCTCTGAATGTTTCATCTTTGTCTATTCAAATAAGTGCTCTTGATGATCACAGAGTTAAAGGTCCTATTTGTAAGGTTTTAATTGGGAATATCAGTATGGAAGTTATGGCAGATTCTGGTTCGCCAATCACTATTTTGGACGAGAAAACATATTTTAGTTTGTAGCAAAATACTCAACTATCTCCTACTGATGTCAACCCAAAAGCTTTTGGTGGTTATGACATTATAATGCGTGGTTATTTTTCAGACTCCATTAATTTTAAAGGCAGAATCATTCAGACTATGGTGTATGTGGCACTTAATGGTAGAGACATATTGGGGTGGATTGATCAGACTAGTTTAGGTATATTGTTGAAACCTGGTCATCCAGGAGCCTGTAGTATTAGGTGAATTACCTGTATTAGCAGTTCAGGAAAATGTTTCACAAGATCCAATTTTGTCTCAAATTTTTAATAAGTGCAAAGATGTTTTTCGTGAAGAAATTGGATATGTCAAAATTTTTAGCACACGATCAAATTAAAAGAAAAGGTATTTCCTGTAGTTTAAAACGAAGGTCAGTACCATTATCTGTACGACAAGATCTTAAAAAACACATTAATCTATTAGTAGCTCAAGATATTATTTGTCCTGTGGATTCGTCAGAATGGGTTTCGGCAGCAGTAGTCGCACGTAAACCTTCAGGCGAGATTCGTTTGTGTGCTGATTTAAGGGTATTGAATCGTAATATAGTGGTAGATGCACATCCATTACCTAAGATTCACGAGATGTTAGCTAATATAGGTTCAAGTAAGTATTTTTCTACCATAGACTTACGTTCTGCGTACCACCAAATTCCTTTAGCTAAAAAATCTCAGTATCTCACTACTTTTGTCACACCATTTGGTGTATATATGTACAAAAGACTCCCCTTTGGGCTTGCTTCCGCAGCCAGTATATTTCAAAGGCTGATTGGTACTATTTTTGACAATTGTCCTGGTATTCAAGCATTTCAGGATGACGTTTTGATCCATTCGGTATCATTAGATCAACATTCCATTTTGATTGAGGAAGTTTTGAGCAAATTACAAGATCAAGGGCTCACTGTCAATATCAAGAAATTTACTTTTTTAGCCAATAATGTTGATTATTTGGGTCACAATTTGTCCGGTGCTGGTATTAATCCCAAGAGCTCCCTGTTGGATGCCATTAAGAATGCCACTTGTCCTACTGACAAAGATTCTCTAAGGGCATTTCTTGGTTTAAGTGAATACTATAAGAGATTTGTAAAGGGGTATGCTTTTGTTGTTCAGCCCCTCAGGAATATTTTGAAGAAACATGTTAGATTTCTGTGGTCTTCTGAAACTCAGATAGCTTTTGAGGATATTAAAAATATGATTCTTAAAGCTCCTGCTATTAAACCGTTCACTCATGGTGTCCAAAGTATTATAACAGTCGATGTCAGCTCTAAGGGTTTGGGAGCTGTTCTCAGCCAGATGATCAAAGGTGAGGAAAGTACCATAGCCTTTGCCTCACGCACTTTGTCTCCTGCTGAGCTAAATTACCGCACCATCGAGCACGAGGCTTTGGCCTGTACCTGGTCTGTTGAAAGATTTTGCATGTATATTTGGGGTACTAAGTTTCAGTTGTTTACGGATCACAAACCTCTAATTTATATGCTAGGCGAAAGTTCTTCAAACAAAGCATCTTCTCGTTTGGTTAGATTGCTTGCAAGACTTCAAGAGTTTAATTTTGAAATCAAATATCTAACAGGCGGGAAAAATATAAGAGCTGATTGCTTGTCACAAATTCCACTTCCAGTTCATGAAGTGTGTAACTTTGAAGTTGAATGTGTTTTCACTATTGATGATGTTGTGCAAGACTTCAAAATTACTAAAGATGATTGGTTAAGCAATTTTGAACTAGATGAGTGTTTACAAAAAGTAAAAAAATACTTAGTTTCTGGTTGGCCCATGGACAGAAATGTGTCCATAGAAGAAAGACATTTTTAGCAGGTAGCTTCTGAATTATCTTTTTCCAATAATATTTTAGTACGACAAGATAAATTTGTTCCTCCTAAAGGCATCAGAGACCGCATAATTTCATTAGCACATGAAGGACATCCTGGCACCACCGCTACTGTTAATAAGATTAAACAAACGTACCAGTGTTTGTGGTCAGAAACATTGGAAGTCTTCCAAATTACCTCTTAATCCAGTGGAGTGGCCTAGTAGTGCTTGGAAGAAAATTGGGTTAGATTTTGCTGGACCTTTTTCAATTTTTAATTCTGAAAAGAAGTATATTATTATAGCTTTAGATTACTTTTCAAAGTGGATCTATTTTGCCTTTGTTAAAAGTCCTGAAGCTATGTCTGTTATATTGTTTTTACAAAGATTATTCTATTCTGAAGGTGCACCACAAGGAATTATAATTGTACAATTCACAGCACAACTGGTGTGTCACCTTTTATTCTACTTAGGGGTGGTACACCTACTTCTAAACTTAGTCCTGCTTGGTTGTTGGAAAATGGTTGTCAGTTGCCTGTTCATTTGAACAAAGTGCGTGATCAGGTAAAAAGAAAACAAGAGAATTATAAACAGAATTACGACAAACGTATGCATGTTTGTGACAAACCATTATTTGCTGGGGATTGAGTAATAATTAGAAAAACAGGAATGATTTCGAAAGGCCAATCGAAATTTTCAGCTCCTGTGCAAGTGTTAAAGGCCTCATGTGCTGCAGCTCTTCTTAAAGACAAAGGCTGGTGGAACAAAAATGCTCTTATCAAAGTTACACTTGAACAAGCTAATATTATTCGCAATAATAAACATGATTTTTGTGTTTCTAAAGATTCAGATTCTGATTGGTTTGGTGTATGTGAGAATTTTAGTGTACCGAATTCTCATGAACAACAAACATTGTCAGGTAACTCAATGACTGTTCTTGGTGATGGTGATTCATCAAAAATTATTTTGCATTCTTTTCAATCTCCTGCAACAGCTCGCAATTAGAAGGGGGATGGGTGCGGTTTACATAGGTTCAGTGGAGTTAGACATGCACCTTCTCGTTTTCAAGATTTTTTTATGCATTAATAGAATATGATTTATGTATATTTTGCATTTAGCATTTTTGGTTTTATATTTCTTTTCTTTCTTTTCTTTTTATTAAAAAAAGGGAGATGTGTAGTATGTAAGCAATGTATCTTTACATTATTCCCTTGTACTTCTTTAAAGAATGTTTTGTGTATAATGTTTTATGGGACTAATATGATTCTAAAATTGAATGTCATACTTATCATTCTTGCCTGAGACCTCTGCTGTGCCAGTCGTGGGTCTACAACTTGGAATAAAACTTAATTCCTTGAATCAACTACATATTTGGTGGATTCCTATTTATTCCCTACGATAACAGTCGTGTAAGTGTAGAGATCCTTACTACAATTGTGCCAACACTTTACAGACATCCATTCTGCATCTATGAGACCTTGTGACAATTTCAGATGTGGTACTATAACTGTTGAAGCTCATATGCTTTTGTCTATGGATCCCGGAAATAGTCATACTTCTGCACTGCCCCATAACATAAGCGGAAAGGCACAAAAGTACTCCAACATATTAAAAAAAAAGTTACTATTCTTTCTCCAGTTCTGGAATATCTGAGGAAAATATACTTTCGGGAGCTTTACTGTGCTTTCAAAAAGTGGGGAGAGTGAAAATATCAGTGTGCAGTGTGCATTCTATGCATTTACATGCATAGAAAAGGAAGTGGGGCATTGGCAGATGGGAAGCTCCAACAGATGGATCCCCTAGTTTCTTCCTGCATACATCTCATATACTTTGGAATAAATAGTAGTGTTGCTTTTATAGGTCGTTCTTTTTTATTTCCTTCTCTTTCTGCACAAGCTGCAGAATAATTATGTTGCTACAGTTCGTGGCTCCATCCTCAACTGTGGTTTGGAGAGACTTGTTCTTAAGACATTACACCTGACAGTGAGTTATCTCTCTCTCTCTGTCCATATTGAGAAAGCTTTTACCTGATGCCTGTTTAAACAGCAATGGTGTTTGTAGTGACCTATGTACTTGCACTCAGCCACACGCTGCTTGTGGAACCCTGTCATTGTTATGTGAAGGTTCCAGGTGTAGGGTGCTTAAGAACGGACAGTTGGAGGTGGACGGTGCCACCACCAGCAGCTCACTGTTCTGTGCTAATAAACAGCTTACTTCTCCTTTCCTGCAGCCTTCTTCGTTCTTGAAGTACCATCGTTTTCTTGGCGATGAGTTCTGGGCGAGCTGCTGACACGGACCCATGTGCCAAAATAGAGGTGTCTCCTGCCTGTGATTTACTCCTGGGGGAGGACCAAACCAAGGTACTGTACAGGGGCATGTTTATGTAGCTGTGCCAAGGGGATGGCCTTGCAGTGTTGAATGACACCATCCCTGCATTTTTGAGACAGTCTGTGTGGCCAGGAGTGCGCATGGAAAGAGTTGGATTGCATCTACCAGCCTCTGAAACGCAGCGCCGGTCAGAAAAGTGAGACACATGCTTCTAGGAGTGCAGCGTAAACATGGAGCAGCCATTTTAAAAAGTGAATGTGACTCCATAGTGCCTACTTAAACCCTGACCGTCTTTATAGAGCAAGCCGGCAGCCCTCGTCCTTCCGTCAGTGCTGCGGTCTAGAACCGGCTGACTTCTACCACATGGTCTGGTCCGGTCCCCGCCTTGCCCACTAATGGGAAGCAATAGAATCTGCACTCACGGGTGTCCTGGGTTGGGATATGCCACATAACCCCCTGAACCTCGTCCTGGGCGTTATGGATGGCTTGGATGGGTCCAGACCAGATAAGCTTTTCCTAGGAACGCCAACCATGGTGTCCAAGCTGGACATCGCCGCAGCATGGAAACAGTCTGACCCCCCATGCATTGCTGAATGGCATAAGGGAATCGATTAGTGTGCAGTGCAAGAGAAGTCAATCTTAGAGGCTAGAGGTTGCCCAACCAAGTACTCAAGGGTCTGGGGCAAATGGTTGTACCACGTGTGATGTATGTACACTGTGTCTCCTCTCGCAATGGGAGAGGCATGTATGTCTTCACATGATTACACTGATAATTATTCCATTGTATCAATTACTATGATTCACCAGTGCCTAACTATTCTCTGTTTATTTCAAAAATCAATAAAATTGAGTATAAAAAAAATGGGAAAGCGAACGGAAGAAAACAACACTACTGAATGCCAGACACATGCAGGTTAATGAGACGCAGCGAAAATGCACTTCAATTAGACGTGGAGTGTCCATTCTATAGTGAAGCACTTCGGAGACAGCGCCTTAGTCAAGGGCCAGCAGTGAAGAACGTCACTTTGTCCAGAGTGTGTTACAGCTTGCAATGAGTGAGCAATACTGCTGACACACACAGCTTACTATTGATCATGGGTGTTGTATGACCAGCAGTGATTGGCAGAATCAGCACTCATTGACGCACAGCACCAGGTACTTTTGCATTTCTGAAGAAATTGTTTGAAGGAGGCACAGCATTGCTGACACGCACAGGTTGATTGGGCATCTCTGTTAAGTGAATTATACACTCGCTGACATGCACAACAAAGCTCACTGCTCTGTTTAGCAAGCACGTTACCACAGGAGAGAGTGTGCCATTTAGTTTTGATGTAACAATTCTAAGCCCTATCACATTGAGTCAAAACGCTGTTGAACATGGTTCCTGACGCGTAGAGCATGTCTAGACACTGATGTGCACTCCATTCACATACAGTTATGTGACCATCTTTAGGAGTAACTATATATTCTGTTTTATTGGGCAGTGAATGATTATAGTTAGTGGTAGTACTACACTGTGTCAGTATATGTGTTTGACCAGTACAAATATCCTTATTTACCTTAAATCGTTCAAGGTCAGCTTCTTCATAGGTTTGAACTTGTCATTAAGGGAAGGGCATTTGGTTGATCTAGTACAGTTTACATATTTCCAGCCGTTAGTGTTTAGCACAGTTTTCATTTTAAGTGAGTTGTCCAATGTTTGGGAAAATGCAAGCTGTATGTCCTCATCATTTCCTACAAACACCAGGTGATCCACCAGTCGCCTGGTTTGAAGCCTTTGCAACATACTTGGGTGCCATTGGCGCGCTATGCTTTCAGTCCGTAAGAAAAAAAAAATTGCTACACTCGTTATGTTTCGAGGGCAGAGCTATTTTGTAATATTTACTGGCTGTAGAAAGAGTAGTAGGGGAGGAAGAGCTGGATGAATATCAGGAGACGGTGAAGAAATTACAGGACCGGTTTGATGTCCGACCCAGTTTAGTGGTGGTAAGGAATACATTCTTCAAAGGAGTCCAGCAGGCAGGAGAAGATGTAGATATGTACATAACAGCACTCAGAAGGCTGGTGGCTTAATGCCAATATGAGAATTTTGCTGATCAGCTGCTGTGGAATCAGTTTATTGGTCACTTCAGTGATAAAATATATTTTTTTTAACTCTTGTCCGTGGGAAATCCATCATTAGAAGTAACAATCAAAACCGCTGAAAGTATAGAAACTTCTCATCGGTGAAGGAACTGGATAGAGTGCTGAACAGGTGGGGCCTGCACACACAAATGTTAACAAACTTCAAAAAGAACCCTAAAAAAGCTGGGCAAATCTAAATAATTTTTCTCCCAGCAAGATGTGTGTTTCCGCTGTAGGACTAGAATGCATGCAAAAGGGGAAAGACAATGTACAGAGAAAAATGTGGTATGTAGGGTATGCAACAAACAAGGGCATTTCACCAAGGTGTGCCAGAGTCAAAGCTCAAGGATAACGTCTTCAGTTAAATTGTATTACTGATGAAGATGTAGTTGATGATGAAGACAGTATCGGAAGAGATCTGAGGGACATCGCCTTAGTGGTAAAAACAGAAGACATAAAGACTCGGGACCCCAGTTCATGCATTGATCCATATGTGGACATCTTGGTAGGAAGTAAAACTATAAAATTGCTGGTGGTTTCTGATGTACCCATAACCATGGTTACCAGAGTGCTGTTTGATACGGTCTGGCCAAACAGAACATTATTACCTCCTGATTGGAAGGCCATGTCCTATGAAGGACACAGCATTGACCTGTGTGGATTCATTGACGACATACTAGAATTCTAAGATTGTAAGATAGCAGGCAGAGTACATGTGGCAAACAAGGACCTTAATATTCTGGGATGGCTTCACCAGTAACTCTTTGGCATGATTTTGAAACCTGGAATTGAAGAGCAGGTATTAGCCATTAGAGATGTTCCAGAATAGATATCTGTTAGATTTCTCTGATGAGATGGGCAGGATATTGGGTTTCAAATACAAAATCATTGTAAAGGAGGGAGCCAGGCCAGGAAAGCATTCACTCAGAAGTGTGCCTTTTAGTATTTCCAGAGATCTAGAGAAGGAGCTAGACATGCTATGCAAAAGGCGTATATTCAAACCAGTAGAGTCCTCACTGTGGTTGTCACCCGTGGTAGTGGTTTGCAAGCACGGTGGGGAGTTGATGGTGTGCGTGGACCTTTGCTGCTTAAATAGAGAGATATGGGAAGGCTCGCATCCATTGCCCAACATTTCAGAACTGTTGGCAGGGTTGAAGGAGGCCTTAACTTTTTCCAAGCTGGACTTAGCTTCAGCCCATCATCAGATAGAATTGGATGATAAATCTAAGCACCTTACAGCATTTGCTTCCCCTTATGCAATGTGCCAGTACTGTTGCGTGCCATTTAGGTGGGCTTTGGCTGGCTTTGTATTTCAGAGAGTTATAGTTTTAATGCTTAAGGGTATACACGGAATACCTACATTCCAGAATGATATTTTAATCTATGCCCCAGACGCACAATCCCATGACAAGTTTTTGAACAAAGTGTTAAATAGATTTCAAACACAAGGGGTTGTACTTAAGAGAAACAAATGTGTTTTCCTTACAGACAAGGTGGAATATTTGGGACACTTAATTACCAGTCAGGGGAATGAGCCTAAACCCAGCCTAGTTAAAAGTATTAATCAGGCTAAACCACCAGTTGACAAGTTCTAAAAAGCAGCACCTCTGTTTTGTCTGTATTCAATTTCAGACAATTGTTCTGCATCCACAGTGCCACTTGGGACATGCAGTTGCAGAAGTTTCTGGCCTCCTTATTTACGTCTGATGTGTATCAACGGCGTAAGAGAACACAGCTGAACCCTGATTTTGAATGAGCCTGATGAGGGGGCTAACATAGACATTAAATAGTGTGGGTCTAAGGGAGGACCCCTGAGGAACACCACAAGGGAAGGAGAATGGAGACAAACGCGCTTCCCCAGGCTCCACCCATTTATGCCTATTGCTAAAAAATGAGCGTAGCACGGTTAGAGCAGAGCTTCTGAAGCCAAGCAGATGGAGACGTTTTGTGAGGAGTGAATGGTGAACTATGCCTAAAGCAGCAGAGAGATCCAATAAAATCAGTGATGCTTTTCCACCCTTACCTATTACCATTCTAACTTCCTCAGAGGCTGCTACCATGGCAGATTTAGTACAATGATGTGCTCCAAAGCCATACTGTGAAGGATCAAGCAGCAAATCAGCATCCAAAAAAGCTAAAATCTCCTAATTTAGTGATTTTTCAAGAATTTTAGCAAGAAAAGGTAGGCGAGATATAGGCCTATCATTTTCCATCTTCATTGGGTCTAAAGAAGGTTTCTTTATCAGTGGCAAAATAGATGCCTCTTTCCATATATTCAGGAATTGCCCTGAGATCAGTATCTCATTAAAAAGTTCCATAAGCGGGCCAGCAACCACCTTGGTGGTGGACAGAGATTTGATGGAACCCCGGATTTAATAAGATTGATGAGACTAATTACTTTCTCCTTAATAAAAGGAGAAAAACAACAAAGTTGTGGGTCTCCGGATGGAGTGATAGTGTTTTGTAAATAAGATTCCTGCACGTACATTGAGGAATCATCTGTCATTTCTTGGCTTATGCGAATTTCTTTTTTGGTTTATACAAAATTATGCAACGAAATTGAGTTAATTGTCCAGTATGTTAAGGAGAGGAGTTGCGTTTGAGTGGAGCAAAGAGTGTCAGGAAGTGTTTGAGTGGGTGAAAGAGCAATTGACATCACCCAGAATCTTAAAGAATTATGTTCCAGAGCTCCAGTGTGTCCTTACTGTAGATATGAGAAATGTGGGGCTGGGTGCGGTGCTCAGCCAGTTGAAAGATTCCGAAATTTAGGCTTTTGGGTATGCTTCTCGAGTTTTGTTGGATACAGATTGAGAAGGAATTATATGCCCGGTGGTGGGCAGTCACGAAAATTAGGAACCATGTCTGGGGCAAACACTTTGTAATTCAGACCGATCATAAACCCTTAATCCACATCCTGAGTGGGAAGAATTCCAAGGGTTTTACACCACATATCGCAAGACTCTCAATTTAGTTGTTGCAATTTGATTTTGCATCAAAATACATTCCAGGTGCTGAAAATGGTTGTGCTGATTTCTTATCACATTCATCAGACTGGGTAGAGTATGATAAGGAATGAAGTTGTGAAGACGATAAGGAGAATTGCATTGTGGCATCTGATGATTTACCCTTATTTAGAGCTTTAATGGACCAGGATTGGCGTAAGGCGCCAAAAGAAGATTCCACTGTAGGCCTGGTCAAAAAATATATTGAGACAGGTTGGTCAAAGGAAAGAAATATTGATTTTGACCTTAAGGCTTTTGTCAAGGTAGCAGGGGATCTATCTGTGGAGGATGGTCTACTATTGAGGACTGACAAGTTTGTTCTTCCCATTGATTTGAGAAATACCATCATGGTGGGTGTCCATGAAGGTCACTTAAGGGCTACTATGACAAAAAGGCGTGTGGGGTTGTCTTACTGGTGGCCTGCTATGGATCATGAAATTGATCAAGTGGTCAAAGAATGTGAGACGTCCATGAAGTTAAGAACTCCAACCTTATGTCCCATCGAATTACCCACTGGACCATGGAGAAAAAATGGTATAGACATTGTGGGACCATCCCACTCATTAGCCAGTACTACTAGATTTGTACTAGTCTTGATGGACTATTATAGTAAATGGCCTTAAGTGAAGTTTGTAGGCGAGGTGACATCTAAAGTGGTGGTGGAATTTCTGAAAAAAGTCTTTTTTATAGGAGGAATTTCTGGCTACATTGGTTGTTTTGGATAATTGGGTCCAGTTTGTTTCAGGAGAGTTGAAAATGTTCATAGATGCGAGTGGTATAAAGCATCCTAGGAGTTCTCTATACCATACCCAAACAAATGGTCTAGTTGAGAGAATGAACAAGGTGTTGGGGGAGTGCATTCAATGGGCAATTGCTAATAAGTGTGTAGTCGGTAATGCAGTGAAAACTATGTTTCGGTTTTATCGCACCACCTATAATTTTGCGAAAGGAGTCTCTCCAGTTGAATTGTTGCGTAGGAGAAGGGCTACCACATGTTTTTGCCCTGCATGGATGAATAAATTGATGAGGTATGGTCAAGAAAAGATCTCAGGTGATAACGTCAGGTAAAGAGTTTCCAGGATGCAACAAAAACAAAAAGAATATTTTGATGATAGAAACGGAGTCAAGATGCCAAATTTCAAGGTTGGTGATATGGTTCCAGTGTGTAAACCCGTTCACCAAATTCGGTGTTTCTGTCAAGGCGATTAAAGAGAACAGTAGTAGTGTGAGAGTGGAAGGTGGCTAGTGGTGGAACAGTTAAAGTGTTTAACAATGGTAAAAACTAATTGGTAGGAGAGAGGAGAGATCATATGGTTATTGAATCAAAGTTTGTGAAGACTCTGGCCTGGGGGATCAAGCTTCTCCTAGCCAAAATCTTCTGCTAGCTGAGCCAGACCATGAACTTGGTCTGAGATGTAGTGTTAGAGTAAGAAAGGTACCTGTGAGGTTCAGAGAGAAAAAGAGTTTAGTCCAGAACATTCTATTAGTTTAAGATTATTTGTTCTTTTGGCTCATATTCTTTTTATTATACTGTTTGTACTCCGTTTTCATTTTTTATTTCTATATTGTTGTTTAGTATGATATAAGCTTATGTGTGCCTTTCCCTTTGGGGTACATATGGGTATATTGGATAAGTGTAAGCTGTATTGAATTGTATTACTTTCTGTACATAAATTATTGTTGTAAGTATATCAGACGACAGCATTTTTGCAAAAGGAAAGAGCCATGTAGAGACCTATGTACTTGCACCCAACCACATGCTTTTTGCAGAACCCTGGCATTGTTATGTGAGGGTTCCACATGTAGGGCGGTTGAGAACGGGAAGTTGGAGTTGGGACTACCAGCAGCTCACTGTTCTATGCTAATATACAGCTTAATTCTCCTTACCTGCAGCCTTCTTCGTTCTTGAAGTACCACAGTGTTGCTGGCAGAAGCTGGGACTGCTTCCTAATGTTGTACCTGGAGAATCTTTTGTTCCTGTTCAGTGTGTGGTGCATAAGACTATTGCTATTGGAGGAGGATCGAGGTTTATTTGCATAAGATTTGCATAAGATTGGTCCCTTTCTGTAGAGGCATAGTGAGCAAAACAACATGGGATTGCAGCCCAGAGTAATTGTTGGTGGTTGACCTTATTTCAAGCATTCCACTCATTACTTTTTGTTGTTATACTTGTGTACCTTCATTCTATTTTAATTTCCAAATAAATGGTTTTGCCACATGATCACATGTGCTGGCCTATGGAAGCATTTGATTATTGGTATACTTTCAGACTTCTAAAAAATCTTTGGCTACTTTTTGTCTGCAGTGCTTTTGTTAAGTGCAAAGGCCAAGAATTATGTTTTCACTTCCTTTTGACGAGCTCGTGTACTTGAGAGCTTAACTGGTAAACTCCCACAGTCCCAAAGACTTCAACGCTGCACAATAGCTTCATTCAGGGACTACAGAGAGCCCAGGCTTTTGCTCTTACTAATAATGATAGCACCAAAGCTGCAGAAGAAATAACTTCGCACTTTATCATTGTATATGAATTTAAAATGTCAATTATGTGTTCTTCTTTGTTACTACAACGCTCTAGAAATGTCAGGTTGGGAAATTATGTGTTCACTGGAACAGATGCAAGCACAGCAATCCATCATCTATGGATTTCTAGAAGGCATGTGTAATACTTATATTTATAGTCTGCTAAACTCTTGCATACGGTAATATTAACGATGAGCGCCTGTAATTCACATTACAGTGGGTAGTGCTGCTGCTCCCTTTGAAAAGAAGATCTATTTGAGGAGATATATGTAGTATGTAGCGCAGAAAAGCAACTATTGGCAAAAATAAGAAGTTGATTTCGACTGTTGAGGACATGCTGTAGCTGTAGTTTTGTAAAATATTTTGTGTTAATGTTCAAAACATTGCAACTTGGGGGCATATTTACAAGAACTGATCCATCGGCATCTATGCGTCAGATTTCTTGTGCCTTCCGCAAATGCCCTAACGACGGCATGGATGCACTGTATTTACAGTACAATGGTCCATGGCGCAAGTATTCACAGATGCATCAGAAATTCTGATGCATCTTTTGGGGCTAAAGTGAAGAATTGCTGGAGTTGGTCGTCAGACTGACACATCTCCAGCAATGCCTCAGAACTCAGAGGCGAGTCCCATGTTAAAAGCCCTGCATCAATCCTTATGCCTGGTTTGAGAAGGTGTAGGGATTTTGATGCAGTCATGTCATAGAGGGACGCAGTGAAACGTTGAACGTTTCACTGCATCAGGTCTACATAGCTTTTAATGAGGGCATGCCTACCCTGCATACATTTTACCTGGCATAGGTATAATGTGATGCAGGTCTCTACAAACTGGGTATTGGGCCCAACGCATCCATTTATAAATATGGAGAAGTGTGGAACACTCATTGCGCCACAGCTGGGTCAAAACACTGACGCTGTGGGGGCACTACCCCTTGTAAATACACCCCTTAATATGAAACCATTTTAGGTCAAATGTCACTAGTGTTAAGTAAACAAACAAGGTGGATAGATATAGCTGGAAAGGGGTTTTGCACCTGCATTGAAATTTCTGTTTGGTTCTAGTGGGCTAGTGTAGTAACAAGAGCATTGTTGTGTTTTGATATGAAAATATGAATGTTATTTTAATTTATTGCATTGGCTTCACTACATAGCACTTTAGCCAAGGTTGATCATGGACAGTTGAGAACAATAGCAGCAGTTTACATTTACTGATGTGAACTTGAGAATTAGAGGCCAGTAGTGTGAGTGCAGTAGACAAAGGTCATAATCTTTATTTTAATTTAGTTTGCTTATTTGATCAAATAGGGGACACAAAGTTGGTTGGAAGACAACTATGACTCATGTAGAGGGAAAGAAGACATATCACTTCACTGTATTTTAAGTTTGTAACTTTTCTGTTACACCACATTGGAGCATATGGAGCTGGTGGAATGTTTTTAGCAATCACCAAAGAAGCCAGTAGTCCATGGTGAGATGCGGATGGATGGCTGACCAACATGGATCCAAAGTAAGCAGTGAGATCGTAAATGTTGCGATTGGTTGTTCATGGAATTATTGACTATTATGTTGTAGGTTTGAGGGCAGCATTAGCCATTTTCAATTTCAGAGAGGTGTATTATGAACATAGGCAAGATCAGATAATGGTGCACAATTCCAACTATAGGATTCAGGAGAGACTGTGACAAATACGAAAGACTAGTCTAATGGAAGCTTTGAATATTGCCGGAGAGACTACCCCCACACACTGCTACATAAATGGGAAATGGTACATATACAGCAGTGTGTGAGGGGATGTAAGCAAGAGGAATCCTTCTACCACATCTTATGGGAATGTCCAGTGATTTGTGGATTCTGGCAGGGTATGACAACAGTGATGCCCGGGGTCCTTCGGGTGGGGGTGCCCAAGTGGCTACTGTTGATGATACTAGGAGAGGAAGACTGGCCTGACATAATAAACTCTGGCTGGCACTGGCACCAGGATAGCAAAACAGAATGTAGCGTGCCGGTGGGGGGCACCAATATTCCCATCAGTGGCGGAATGGGAGGCTGATTTAGACTGCTGTCAAAGAGAAAAGGAATTAATTTAAAAAAGCAGAGAGTGCATTAGAAAGTGGGAAAATATATATCCCCCTGGCGGAAATACAGAGACATGTAGAGGTGGCTGAGATTTCTCTGAAGCACCACTACAAACAATGGGTCCCGAGATAAAGCAAACTGAGAGCAATTTGTACCTCATACAGCGTGAAAAGCTTCAAATGACTCTTGTGTTGTTATGGATCCTTGACCCCACCACACTGTGAAATTGCTTCAGACTTGTAATGTATGATGAGCTTGTTCAATAAAAAAGATTTTTTTCAAAAAAAAGAATTTTGCAGGAGAGGATGAAATGTCACAATGTGTGCAATTTGCAAATCAAATGAAAGTGGAGGAAGGTGCAGGGTCTTAGTGGATAAGGAGGCATAGGCTGCACAGAGGTAAGCGGGGAAGGGTACAAAAGTTCCAGCATAAGCAAGGGCGATATAATAGAGAGGAATGTTTTCAAAGGAGGTGTCGGGTGTTATAGTTGTAGCCAGGCCAGCCACATGGCTAATGCTAGGGGTGCCAATATTCTCTAGTCAGTCTGGCATATATTTGCTGAGAATTGGGAGTAAGAGAAATCTGTGTTATTTCTCTTGAACAATGTGCAACGGAAAAAAACAATATCTTAGTTACACTACAAATAAGTGGTGCAGAGACCAGGGTTAGAAACCCAAATTTCAAGTCATTGTCATAAGTAATAGACCAAAGTCCTTCCACTGGCAGGCTCCATCAGACCCCTGCCCCCACCATGCCTAATCTAGGGGACTGCAACCCATCAGTGCCATGACTTCACTCGTTCTGAATGCCTTCACCTCTTCTGTGATCACCCCAGATGCTTGGAAACACACAAATGTCCTCCTATTGTTAAAAAATCCCTCCACAGGCACTTCAATGCTCGCCAACTACAGACTTATCTCCCTGATACTATTCCCAGCCACAGTCTTAGAGAAAATCCCCAACTGATGCCTCATGGAATACCTCAATAACCACCAACTCCTTGACACCACTCAGTCTATTGGCACTATTCAGACCCTACCACATCATGGAAACTTCCCTCCATGCTGCCAAAGATGGCATCAACATGCCTCTGACGTGAAGAGGCATGGTCGCCATCATCTTCTTAGACCTCTCCCTAGGGTTTGGCTCGGTTTCCCACTCCATTCTCCTCCAGCACCTACATAACATTGAAATCCAAAGAAAAATACTCTCCGATGGATCTGCTTCTTCCTTACTGGAAGGATATAGTCAGGCAGACTGGACTTAACACATCGGATGCCTGCAATGTCATCTGTGGAGTTCTGTAAGGATTTTTCCTGAACCAACCCTCTTCAATGCCTACATCATGATCCCTGTAGCCAGCATCATCTGCTCTCATGACATCAACCTCCTCAAGTACGCCGACGATTCGTAACTCATTTTCTTCTTCACTGACAAGACATCCAGTACCCGGATCAAGTTCAAAGCCTGCATGACTAAAGTTGCTCACTGAATGAAGACCAACTGTGTGAAGCTGAACACCGACAAGACTGAAACATGATCTTTAGGAAGAGCACTTCACTGCGGGAGTCCAACTGGTGACCAAAAGAGCTAGGACAGACAGCTACGCCACCACCTACTCCAAGAACCTCGAGATCATCATCAGCAGCAAACTCAACATAACTGCCCAAGTCAACACCGTCACTGTCTCCTGCTTTCATACCCTGAAGATTCTGAGGAAGATTTTCAAATGGCTCCCAATCAGCAACCGAAAAACCATCCTGCAGGCACACCCTCCTAAAAAGCAAACAGGACCATGGGTATATCCTCTATGTCGGGTCAACAAAAAACTCACCAAATGTCTGCAAATCGCAGAGAGGTCGGCAGCCAAAATCACTCTTAATCTCTCACTCTGCACTCACATCACACAGCACCTGAAGGAGCCCACACTTCACCCACACTTTCAAAGCACTACATAACACTGGCCTAGTATACTTCAACAACTGTATCTGCTTTCACAAACCTTTCTTTATTGCTCACATCCCATTCATATAGAAAAACAGATCCGACAGTCTGGCCTTCTCCTACATTGCTCCTAAAGCACGGAAAAATATGCTGCTACACATATTAGACTCCTCCTCACTTCTTGAATTCTGAAAGAAGCTGAGGAATTGGCATTTTATATAGTCCCACACTGTGTGCTCTGCAGAGCTGCATAACATTTGCAATTTTAGGGAAATGTATGATGAATATATACAAGACCAAATCATTGTTTACTATTCCATCTGTAGGATTTAGGAGAGATTGTGACAAATACCAAATTCTAGTCTGATGGAAGCATTGGATATTGCTGTAGGGGAAGAAATGTACCAATGTGTACAATTTGGTAAATTAAATGAAAGTGGGGGCTGGTGCAGGGACTATGCCCTGGGTAGATAAGAAAGTGCTGGAAGCACAGAGTTAAATTATGAATGGTACAAAAGTTGCAGCATAAGCAATGGCAATATGAAGAAGAGGGCTGTTTCCAAAAGAGGTGTTGGGTGTTATAGTTGTAACCCAGCTAGTCACCTGGCCAATGCTAGGAGGGATGCTATGCTCTCTAGTCAGTCTGGTACAGATTTGCAGAAAAGAAGCATTTTTCCCGTACATGCAGGATTGGTAGTAAGAGAGATCAGTTTTAGTTGTCTTGAACAAGGTGCAACAGAAAGAAACAATATCTTATATACAAGTGAGTGGTGCAGAGTCCAGGGTAAGGAACCCAAATGTCAAGTCATCGTTGTAGGTAACAGACCAGAGTCAGCAGAGTCTTGTTACTAAATGGGACATAAAGGACTTGATCCTAACTGAGTCTGTATTACAAACAATGCCCCGGGGCACTATGGTATTAGACGCTTGTGTGGTATCTTTTGTAATACTGATAGCACTGGTGCACATGTAGCATCAGTGCTATCTTCAGAAAATGGTCCCTTATTTACATGGGAATCCCTTTTGGACACAGGCGCAGAAGCAAACATGCCCTTAGGAGGCGCCCTGACAGTGCGCGACAAAAAGGTGGCGCACTGTCAGTGTGCCCTCTGAGGATAGCCCTCTGGAAGGGGGAAATGGGATCCCATGGAACCTCCAGACATCCCCCTGCAGGCAGGTGCACACACTCACTGCACATGCATTGTAATAGGGCACACTGCCCCTTTTGGCGCCCAGCGCACCTGTTTAACGGTGCGCAATGGCTCAAAAAAACAGTGCACCCTATAACTAATACAGCCCCTGGGGTCATATGGGTGAATGCCAAGCTGGGGTATTTTGATTGGACATTTGTATTCAGATAATGTCGGTTTTGCAAAGAAGGGGGACCCAATTTGGCTGGGAGCACCAGGTCTTTCTCAAGATGGAGTTGTGTCTAGGGACTGTCAAACAGATTATGTTTGTTGACCGCAGGAAAGGAGTTGCAAAATGTGGATCATCCCCTCTTTGAAGCCTTTTTGGATGATATTCAGCCTCCCATGGTTAAGAAACTTTTCATCCAGTTTAGACACGGCACATTGCCACTGAGAGCCGTAACACAGAAATGGCGGAACACCCCCCCCCCCATCGGTGAGCACTTGCCCTGGTTGTTCGAGCAGCAGAGAGACAGATCTGCACGTTTTGCTCTTCTGCCCCTCCTACGACAGGGAAAGGGAGAAATGGATTTTGCAGCTATGTAGGGCTAGGGGCTTTAGGGGTTTCAGGGAGGTGTTTAGGATTCTTAAATATGATACTTCCCCCCTGATAGTGTTTGCCACAGCGAGATTTCTCCAATCTATGTGGTACACTAGATGTGCTATACTAAAGATGGAAGCTTGTACTATGGCCTAAGGGTCATTCTATGAGGTGTTTTACTCTTTTACAAATGCATTTTTATAAATTGACACTTTGGTGTTTTTATTGATGTTTTTATTATTGCAGGAATTGTTTATATGAGATTCTTAACATTTCTTAAATTTAGTACTATTAGTGTTAATCTGTTATTCTGATATGTATTTTGTCTATATATGGCCTTTTTATGGTATGTTTACCGAAATAAAGAACTTTGACTGGCTGACTGACTGACTGTTGCAAAATGTGGGTGAGCTCTAGCAGAATGTTTTTCAAATATCCTGGGGAGTCTTGTTTTGGGCATGCCAATGTGGATGATTTTACAATAGTGCAGGCAAGTCAAAATGAGAGCTCTATCAACTCCACCCAATGGTTGATTTGGAGTAGTTGAAGGATTTCATGGAGAAAGAAAAGCTGGAGGTTTATCCCCTTTGCTTCTGCATTGGTTTGTACAGCAAACAACCGCTCTGAGTCAAAGACATTCTGAAGTATCTA
The DNA here is from genome assembly GCF_964261635.1 of Lissotriton helveticus. Lineage (NCBI taxonomy): Eukaryota > Metazoa > Chordata > Amphibia > Caudata > Salamandridae > Lissotriton > Lissotriton helveticus. The sequence goes on from NC_136063.1 coordinate 435,084,695, forward strand.
GGTTTTTGGGTGATTGTAGGAGGCGGTACTCTTTGACTGAGGGCCAGACAAAGAGCAGGTATTTTAATTTTGTAGAAAAACAGAAAGAGTCCACTCTGAGTTGCAAAATATAGAGCTAACCTTCCAAAAAGTGACTAAACCCAAGCAAACCGTTTGTTTACTAGCATGGGAGATACAATAAGTTTTCTAAAATAACCCTCACCCACCAAAAGGTCCCTTGGTGGCATGCTTCATCATCGGGTTCTTCCCGCCCCACTGCAGGGCGGGGCTTGCTACCACCGATGGATACGTGAGAGCACTTTTAAGTGAAGTGAAGTTTCTGTGTTTGGTGTAAGAGTGGAAGGTCAGAAGTGAGTGAACTAAAAAATACCTGGCTTTGTGGAAAAACTAAACTTTAATGCTCCATTTAGCTGGTATTAATAAAAATGGGGAATAAGGAAGAAAAGGTGCTTTAATGAGCAGTTCCCTCACTGGTCGACATGTTTCAAAGCCTACCCCTAAGCTTATCTTCAGGACCTAGTATATTGATCCCTGTTACCACTCTGACTATTGCCTAGTGCCGTTAGCCTATTGGGTGTTCTAAAGTACAATCACTGTGCAAAACATTCATTCTATACTTACCTGGTAAAGTTTCATAACCGAATGAATTCCCATTTCTTAATTAACAATCTGAAAGGATAGAGAAAAAGGATTAGTAGTCCTGATGTACTTTGATATTTCCAAGGCAATCCTTCACCGCATTCGTGTAAGGATAAAAATAGAGATATATTTTTATGTGATACATTTTTTTGTGATATATTTTTCACTTCATGCACGATGTCGCATCCAAAATAATACATGTGATTCGTGCTGCCCTCTATTTTAAAACTGACATACAAGACAAAACAATGCATGTAACACTTAAACAATCACACTCTCTTATAGCATTTACAGTTTAGCAGAGATCAGTGCCTTCTCGTAGTGCCCATGAGTTCAGTGCCCGTAATTGTCTGCGTGGGAAAGAAAAATGTTATATCTACTCCTCAGTAAGTGAGAGACACTGACACAAAACACGTACTTTTTAGGTTGCCTAATTGGACCCCATGAGCTTCAACACGGGAGGGGAGGAGCGCTTATAGTCACACACTGTTATTAAATGAAAAAATTCCATTTAAAAGCAAAATTCATTTTAAAATGTTGCTAGTATGGTCGTTAATCCCACTTGGTATGGTGTCCCAGGGTATCGGCTATACCGTACTTACTTCGTCAAAGCATCTCGCTCACTCAAGGAAATACTGCCTGCCCGTGGCTCAGTCAAAAACGGAATGCTTCCAGAGTGCCAGTATTTATTTCCGGTGTGAACTGCCTTCAGTGACTCGACACACTGAACAGCTGTGGAGATGCCTTCGGTTTAAAGGAAAGACTAGAACGGTAAATACCCAAAATGGCCGCCCTTGCTTGGCACACTTCCTGGTTGGAATTATGCTTGACCGTAGTTTGCAGAGGAGGTTGAGTCCATGACTGGTCATAACTCTTCACTCCCTTTTTGTTTTTTGGTATTTTAATTTTGTAACAATATAATGTTCTAAATCTTACATTTGTCCACCCCCTGGTCCTAACTGCATGCGTAACTACTTGTGAGTTGTGACCCCCCCTTAATTGTGGTACGCACGGTGTGTCTTACATTGCAGACCCATCTCCTGTACTACACCTGAGGAGTAAGGGGAGAGACATTGTTGGCTTGGCTGGGAACCTGAGCCTGTCTGCCTTGCCGCTGGAGCCATTGTTCACTTTGGGGGGCCGTCGATGGTCGCCAGGACCGCTGAATGGATATGCGGCTGTCCAGAGTCCATTGCTAATGTGCGTCAGGATGGCCGGGCCCGGCTAGGCGACTGATTGCTCAGGTGGGCTGTCCTGGTGACGACCGAGAGTTGATTACATCACCAGTGCTGAACCTTCCCTTCTGATAAAACGCCTGCCGCTCGGAGGCCTTGAACTGAGGAGGGGGCATAACCTGAGCATCTCATTGCGTCCGCCGAGTGCCGGACACCCCATCTGGTGTGCACGGCGATTTCCCACGTGCCTGGAGGACGCTGTTGCTCCTTTGAGTTGCGCTTACCTGTCGTCACAGGTGGCGGGATTTTCTCTGAATCACTGAGGGCCTTCTTTGAGAGCGGTAGCGCATAGACCCGCACTGCATTGCCCATGTCTGGGGGACCTAAGACAAGAGCCGGTACTGGCGGCACACTGGTGAAGGGGAAGATGGAGAAACCGGCGGACCAGGACCAGACTGCTTCCAAACTAGATACTATGCTGGCGGCTATGGAGCGCTTGGAGGAATCCCTACAACTCACACGCACGTCACTGGAGACGAAGATTGATAGCGTAGCCATTGACCTCACACACCTGCGAGCTGATCATTAAAAACTATCTGAGCGCACGGCTGCCCTTGAAGCCACCGTACCGGATGTCGCGCCCAAAGTAACACAGACGGACAAACATGTCCAGGGCCTCCTCAACCGTGTAGAGTTCCTAGAAGACCGTGCGGAGGATGCAGAAGGGAGGGCGCGGAGGAATAACGTCCGTATCGTAGGACTGCCGGAAAGATGGGAAGATAGAGAACCAGAAGTGCGAGTGGAAAAATGGCTTATAGACCACCTTCCTGAGGGATCCCTTTCTCCACACTTTGTGGTGGAACGAGCTCATAGGGTACCAGCGATACCCCCCCTGAGGGCTCCAACCCGAGACCCATGCATATCCGAATACTGAACTATCGGGATCGAGATGCTGTGCTACGAGAGACGAGGAAGCTGTCCGAAGTCAGGGTTGAGAACACGAAGATAATGCTCTTCCCTGATTATACTATACAGGTACAGTGCCAAAGACACTCCTTCCTGGCAGTGAAGCAACGCCTCCGCAGCCTAGAGCTGAAGTATTCCTTGCTTTTCCCGGCACGGCTGCGTGTGTTGGCCCAAGACAAAACTCACTTCTTTGATACCCCGGAGGCAGTGGAAGCCTGACTGGACTCGGGCACTGATACAGAACCCAGCGCCATGCCCTCCATGTCAACTGTACGAAGCAATCGAGGACCCCGACGTCGCCGTAAGCGGAGGCTCTCGCCGTCGGGACGAACACGGTCGGAGACTGATATGGGCCCTCCAACTGAACTCATGCACAGCGAACAACAGGAGGCTCTACGGATGGTGGCGGAAATCAGTGGTTCTTTGGAAGAGGACCCGCTTGTGGTAGCTAGCCCCCGTGACCTCACCAGCGATGATGAATGCATATATGGCCTGCCGGACTCGCAAGTATCGGCGGACCTACCTGACGTCACGCCACAAACTGCAGACTTTATTCACTAACGACCACCCGAATTGTTTGGCCCTACTTGTTAGGCATCTAGACCCTTTGTGCCCCACGATGGGTTCTTCCTTGTCTCCGCCATGCCCCACTGGAACTCTGCTGAGTCTGTCTTGCCCCCATGGGAGTGCCGGGGTCCGCCTGATGAGTGCTCCAGAGACATAGTAAGTACCAGCTGGAACTAATCCGCGGGGTCAGAGCGGCTTGTGGGGGAAGGCACCCTCCACCTGCTCACGTGCTGGGTCTCCAACTTCAGAGTGCTCAGCGACCTCCCCCTGAACTTACGTTTTTTTAGCTCTCTAGAGCGTTTGGACGATAACATGTTCTGCTGTCGACCTTTTGGTATTGCATTGTTGTTTCTATTGTTTTCAGGATCATTCGCTTTTATGTATTTTGTTTCCCTTTTATTATCGTGTGATGGGTGCGGGTGGCGATCTATTGCAGATTTCTGTGCCTGTGTGGGTGGTCGTACGCGGCTGTGGGCCGATGGAGGCGGATGGGTAACGGTTACGCTGAAATTGAGTGGCAATTATGACTATGGTTAAATTCTGTACTTGGAACGTGCGGGGAATGCATACGCCATCCCGCTGTTACCAAATCTATTCTTATCTTAAGAGACAACACATCCAAATAGCGCTGTTACAGGAGACGCATCTGACTGCTAGGGAGACACTGACGCTCCGACGTAAATGGAGGGGACAAATCTATGCTACTGGATATTCAGCTTATGCGCGGGGAGCACTGATTTTGGTACGACCCGGGGTTCCCTTTGCGCTCTCCCATTGCATAGTAGACACTGAAGGCAGATATGTAGTAATACAGGGTTCCCTAGATGGACAGCCCATCGTCCTGGCCTCCCTTTATGCCCCTAATACTGAGCAATCTCGCTTTTTCGAGTGACTGTCGGCAGTGCTCGCGCCATGGCACGGAATGCCGCTTCTGTTAGGGGGAGACTATAACTGTGTACTAGATGTTGCCTTGGATCGGTCATTTCCCCCCTTAGCCAGTGCGCCGGTGAGTGGGGCTATGAGAGCGCTCACGGATTGGGCCAGGCAATGGGATCTTCATGATGCCTGGAGAATGCGCAACCCTTACACGAAGACGTACTCATATTACTCTGGGGCACACACACTCCACGTTAGATTGGACAGGTACATGCTGACGAGCGATCTGCTCCCCCAAGTGGTAGATGTCTGCTATTTAGGCCGCAACCACTCTGATCACAATCCCCATACTTTATACTTCGCCTGGGAGCGTCCGCATCCACCAGTGCCTGTCTGGCGCCTCCAACCGGACCTTCTCCTGGACGCCGCGTTTAGAGGGGCACTTGAAACCCGTCTCCTGCAATATTTCGAGGAGAACACTGACACCGCCTCCTCTCCGCAGCTGGAGTGGGACGCTTTCAAGGTGGTCATTAGGGGCCACTGCCTGGGTACACAAGCAGGGATGCGTAGGCAGATTGAGGGGGAGCTCGCTCGAGTTGAATCTGCACTGCTGGATGGGGAGCTTGAGGCGATTGAGGGTGACGACACAGGTTTGTTGGCAAACAGAGAATGCCACGCGACACTGCTGGACAGGCTGAAGCATCTGAATTACGCAGCACACTCAGCGCGCTCACATACTTCTGGGGACAAGCCTGGCAAACTGCTATCTTGGTTGATCAAGCGTGAAACCCATACCACCCCGGTGATGTCCATAACTATGGCCCCGAACACCACAGTATACACACAACAAGCCATACACAATGCCTTCACGAAACACTATGAGGACCTCTATCGTTCTCGCATACAGGTTACTGACAAGCAGATTTCGGCATATTTATTTCCCCTGCCTTTGCCGGCTGTTACCGATGCACAACGGGACGATCTTGGAGCGCCCCTTACATCGGAAGAGCTTAGAACGGCCATATTCTCTCTTTCAAATGGCAAATCCCCGGGTCCCGACGGATTACCCGCAGAGTTTTATAAGGCCTTTTCCATCCTATTGATTCCGGAACTACTGCGCATGTTTGCGGTCGCTGTTCGTGATTCAGCCCTTCCTCCCACACTAAATGAGGCAAATCTTATATCGCTTTTGAAACCGGGCAGGGACGGGACCAATCTGGGATCGTACCGTCCCCTAGCACTCCTCAACAAAGACTATAAGTTCCTGACGTCCACGCTGCCACAGACACTGGCACCATTGGTGCCAACTCTTGTCCACATTGATCAAAACGGTTTTGTACCTACGCGCAGCACGTCCTATAATATCAGACGACATTAGAGTGCAGAGTCAGGCCCTGCTCTCGTGGCCCAATTCAGGGTGCTTGGTGCCTGATCTGGAAAAGGCATTCAACTCTGTAGAGTGGCCTTACCTTATGTTGCATAAATATGACTTGGGGGAGGGCTTTATACAATTTGTGGAGCTCCTATATCAGAGACCCATAGTGCGCGTCTGTAGGAAGGTGGCTACCTGACTATGGTTACCCCAGATTTTTTGCCTTGTGTTTAGCTGGTTTTCGACTTAGTTGGCCTGGTTCCCTGCTAATCAGGGCCCCAGGCCATCTGCTCTCTCTGTAAAATGGATTCCATGTACCCTAGGTACATACCACAATTGGAAATGGACTCCTTGTCAGCCCCTGTACCATGCACTATAGGTGCTCAGGGCATAGGTGCCACCAAGGCCAACCAGGGGCTGCAGCATATCTTTTGCCACCCCTGGCTGGTTCTTAAATTGACACAACTGGCTGATCACTCAGCTGGGGTAAGGTGGTGTAATCATCCCTTGCTTAGATATAGTATACCTATATCTAAACCTATATCTGGACACATATAAACCTGTGAGCCACTCCTATGGAAGGCCTCATCAATCCTGGAGGCAGAGTGCGTGGTTTAATGTGAGATGGAGCTCTAGCATGAGCTGAGCCTGTCTGCAGCCGTCGGGAACAAATCCCTAAGCTGTTTCAGGATAATGCCGTACCATATACTCTTAAGTGCATTATAATCCTCGTGGTTATATAGCAACTTTGGTTTGGCTTTATCAAAACATGTCGTGTAAGGTGTCATACGATTTGGAATACTATCCCCTCGCCAGTTCTGGCGACGGGGATAGCATTCTACCCCTCTAGAGGGGTAAGACATGTTACTTTACGTAAATGCGGTTAATTTCTAAAAGGACCTTGGATCCACAAAATGGATGCTTCTGCCACAGACACAAGTCTGACCCCCTGAAGCTGACCGAAACTCAGCCAAAGGGGCCTGGACAAAGGGTTTCCTGTCGCAGGGAGGTGGTACACCCCCCCGACAGGAGATAGTGGATTGTAGCAGGGAGGTTTGAAAGAAACCAGACACTGCATGGGGAGCACAAGGCTGCCCTTGCATAATCCGGCCAAACCGGTTCTGGGGCACTCCAGCCCTCGTGCCAGGGCGGCCTGGATCAAAGGAAGGGGGTGTATCCACCCACTTCCTGGGTCCCACCCATAGGAGGGGACCTAGCAGGTAATCCAGCCCCCTAAATTAGTATAAGACTGGGAGCAGTGCCAAAGCACTTCAGTTTATCCTGATGAAACATAAGAAACGAAACTCTGGACCCTTCGACATCCTACTCAACGTATAAGACTGAAGAATCTCCCTTGTGGTCAAGGAGTGACCACCCTGTGCAAACAGGCACCATCCAGCCCTCGATGTCTGCTTTGTTGCAGTTCCCGCCGGAACTCGAGCAACAGAGATCGACGAGATCAAGCTTGCCTGCCTTCTAACAGCCCGATCCACAGTCCCTGCAGAGCTGAGACCTGTGGAGGCGACCGGAAGCGTAGGGCACGCCATCTTGGAAAGACCACAAGACACTGACCGTGCAGCCCACGAGTGACCCTCGAAGCTGTACACCGGGGTTTGACAAGCCCCAACCCTGAGCCACTCTTGCACCAAAGTTCAGCCCTCCACACTCGACGAGTGCTGCGTGGGGCTCTTCTGCTTCTTTTGGCTCAACGCGTTGGCCCAGTCCCTTGCCAGCCGGCTTGTGGCCCCTGTGCCGACGAAACTTGAAAACGACTTGCGATTCTGGTTGCTCCAGATTTGCACCAGCTTCCCTGAAAAGGAGCCCCCACTCTGACCCTCCTGGTCCGAGTGAGAAGCAATCTTCCGGTTCCGTGTGGATTGCTTTTGCCAAGTGTTGTTTGCTCCAATCTTGAAGTCGACAGCGCCGACGGTGAGAGCCTACGTTGGACAGATAGTGACCTGCTCCTGGACTTCGTAGATGCCCCAGAGCCCACATGACAGCGGAGAGAAGCTCCTCAACAACCACCTGATTGCGCCCGACATTGCCTGGTTCCATCCTGGTTCCACCCTGGTCACTGCTGAGTGACCCAGACTCTGTCCCCTCTGCTTTCAGGTACTTTTCGACTTCAATCCACTCTTGGATCCCACCGGACACTTCTCCTTCACAGCGCCTGCAGCCTCTTCAGCTCCAAGCACCAAGAATCAGCGTGACGAAACCCGACACTACTTCGACCCTGTGCACCCGCTTCCTGTGGGTGAGGTAACATTGCAACGCCGGTGTTCCCACACTGGTACACACCTCTAGGGTCTGTGTCCTAAGTTTTGTCCCTCTAGGTTCAGCGGAAGTGTCCTTAACTTCTATTTGTGTAACTTTTACGCACCATTGACTAACATTGGTGCATGCGTGCGCTTTCAGCGCTGCACCCGAATCCCGCGGGCTTTTCCCGACTTCAGCATTGCTTGTCCTGACTGCTCCCAGCGATTCCCTAGGCCCTAGGCCTAACCACTGTTCGATTGGTATCTCTTATACCACTTGTTTAGTATATGGTCTGAGTGGCCCCTCGCCCTCATCCATAATTGTGCAACTTTGTATGTTATACTGTGCTTTTGATTTAACGCTTGTGCCCCTTTATTCATAAAGAGTACTGGGGATTATTTTGAGTAATAAATACATATATTTTTATAATATATACTTGTGTGGTGTCCTTTCATTTGATATTACAGGATTGTGATTGGTAAAACAGCTCGCTTAACACGACCTCTGGAGTTAAGCCTTTAAGGCTGCTTAGTCTATGCTACCCTTAAGATAGCTTGTCTATAAGGTTGACTTACAACTAGACACCATAAGGGGATATTTGGACTGATACAAGGTGGTTCCAGAATTGGAAACATCATATATCAGGCCAACTTCTCACATTGGTGAGCAGCGGTGCGGATTTGAGCTTGCTGTTTGTTTTACCAGTGCAATCTTTTATCAAATTGAAAGATCACATCAAGTACCTTAGGTACATATAAATCAAAAGCTTAGCATATTAAGTTCTACTGAACTTAGTAGTTGTAGATTAAAGGAATTAGCACACCCTGACTACAACTCACTAGCAAGGTACAGTAGGAAAACACTTAGTGTAGGTAAGTGCACCACTTACACCTCACTAGCAGTCATGTCTGGCACAGGTGAAGCTTCAGGCTCTCTACCTGTGACAGTTGACCTTACCAAGTCAACTTCCAGCTATGACAAACTTAGCCACAAAGACTTGTGTGCCTTGTGCATATCAAGGGGGCTAAAAAGGGGCAGAAGTCCCACCATTCCAGCTCTGATAGCCATTCTAGAACAGGATGACTTAGCTAAGGCGAGTATAGCTCCCCTAGACTTAGGAGATGGAGTGAACCCCCCTGTAACTGATACCACTCCAGAGGAGGAAGAAGAAGTAGAAGAGGAGGAGGAGGAGGACTCAGAAGTAGAGGACCCAGAAAATCAGGATCAGAGGGGTAACCAGGTTATAGTTGCCAGGCTTAGCCAGGCCAACTTAAGCCTACTGGGGCATGGAGAGGGCCAGCACCTCCCCAGACCCCATAACCACATTCTCCCAGGCAACAGAAGGGTGAGATCTCCATCAGGGGACTCTCACATTTCTAGTGCCTCAAGGGAATCTGAGAGAGGAATGACTTCCTCTCAGAAGATAGAGCATAGGGCCAGAATGAGGGCTGTCAAACTCCAGATAGAGAGGGAGGAGGTAGCCTTGGCTCAAGCTAGACTTGCCTTGGCAAGAGAAAAAAGAATGTGTGGCTTAGATGCCACTGGTGGCAGCAATATTCCTAGAGAGAAACCCAGGTCCTATGATAGTAGAAACCTGACAAAGATTGTGCCCCCCTACAAGGAAGGGGGTGACATCCACAAGTGGATAACTGCTCTTGAGAGAGCCTGCATGGTACAGCAGGTTCCTGAGGAACAGTGGGCAGCAATCTTATGGTACTCCTTTTCAGAGAAAGGGATAGATAAGCTCCTCACTGTTAGACATGAGGATGCAAACAATTACAAAGTCCTGAAGAGTGTTCTGATAGATGGGTTTGGCTTAACCACTGAACAATACAGGTTAAGGTTCAGAGATACCCAGAAACACAGACTCAGGACTGGACTGATTTTGTAGATTGTGCTACTAAGGCTCTGGAGGGTTGGCTAAATGGCAGCAAAGTACATGACTTCACAGGATTGTATAATTTGATTATGAGGGAGCAGATCCTAAGTAATTGTCAGAACCAGCTCTTACACCAGCACCTGGTGGACTCAGATTTGACCTCTCCCCAAGAATTGGGAAAGAGGGCAGATAAATGGGTCAGAACCAGGATTAGGCCTAAGAATCAGGACAGTAACCAGAAGAAGGAGTCTACCAAGCCTCAAGATAAGGGTGGGGATACAAGTAAAGAAAAGACTTCCCCAGGGCCCCAAAACTCCAAGAATGGGGGTGGGTCCCAAGACACTTCCTCAACTGAGAAAAAGCCCTATTGCCATGTCTGTAAGCAGGTTGGGCATTACAAAACAGACAACTGTTGTCCCAAGAATGGCAATAAAGAGAATATACCTCCAAAGCCAGCTCCAACACCTCCTGTTACTGTCAGCAGTAATCCCCCAGGAAGTGGGAGCACACCCAGGAATCTGGGTGGGTTTACTTTTGGAGCCCAGGAGGACCCTGGCCATCCAGGTCGCCATCCCCAAATAATCTTGTTTATGAGACTGGCATGGGGTTTGCCAACTTCTCTGATTGCCCAAATACTTTGAGCAAATATAGACAAGAACCCATCATCAATGGTTTGAAAGTTGAAGCTCTTAGAGACACAGGGGCTAGCATCGCCATGGTGGCTGATTGTATAGTCCCCTCTAAGCAACTTTTACCAGGTGCCACATACCAGGTAACAAACATTGATAGAATCCAAACAAATCATCCCATGGCAGTAGTAAGTCTCAGCTGGGGAGGTGTCACTGGCCCAAAGAGAGTGGCAGTGTCATCAAACTTGCCTGTGAACTGTCTACTGGGTAATGATTTAGAAATCTCAGCCTGGGCTGAGGTTGAACAGGAAACCCATTCTAGAATGGTAAATGCCAATTGGAAAGGTAAGTGGGGCTGTGATGGCTACAGCCCCAATTCAAGATGTCCTTCCTGAAAAGGTTGGCAGGGCTGAGCAACTCTCTGCCCCATCTTTAGCAAAAGCTCTTCCTGAACAGAATAGCAAAGCTGTTATGATAACAGCAGAAACCCAAACTGAGTCTCCTCCTGAAAAGGTTGGTGGGGCTGTGATGGCCACAGCCCAAACTCAAACCGATATGTGTGTTGTGAAGCCTGAAATGATGGATAACTCCACACAAACTGAGAGCACAGAGGAGGACGAGAAATCTCCCCCTCACCAGACTTTAGGAAAGGATCAGCCTCCTCAGGGAACTGATCTTACCCCTGATGAAGGAACTGCCCCAGAGGTGGTTAGGCCTAGCCTGACAGAGCCTCTGATGTCAGTGGACCCTTCTCAGGTGGGACCCAGTCTGGAGCAGGTAACCTGCCCCTCTCTACCTTGCCTTAGCCAGCCCAGGGCTGCAGAGGACAAGAAGGACAGTGAGACCCAGAGGGTCCCCTGTCAAATAAAGCACCCCCATCAAAAGATTAGGGGCACCAAAACTAGTAGCCCTAGTAAGGTGAAAACTTTAAAAACTCCTGAGGAAGCCCCCTTAAAAACAGTTAGGGACCTCCCACAGATGGATTCTGTTGGGCACAGCCAAACCTGGGACCCAAAGGGCCCAAACCTGAACTGTCCCTCCAGCAAGCCAAACAGAGGGACCCAGCCTCCAGCATTAGGTAGCCAGAGGCTGACCCTGAGAGCACAGTGCAACTCCGTTGAAGAAAGAAAGGCACACATGGTGGAAGATAATTGGAGGAAGCTGGGCCCTAAATTAGTGGAGCCTCACTTCAATACTCCATATCCAAACCAGCCTTTAACTTTGCATAAACACACCCAAGGTAGTGATTCCCTATGGTGGAGACCCTCTAATACCCCACGGGTGAGGGACTGCTTAGTGGACCATGAGACAGGGGGTAGCCATGCTAGTGCAGGTACTTCCTTATATGGCCACTCAGGCAATATAGGCTTACCTGGCCAAGGGTAGCCTTATCTCCTTTCGTTTGGGGGGGGGGGGGTTATGTAGGAAGGTGGCTACCTGACTATGGTTACCCCAGATTTTTTGCCTTGTGTTTAGCTGGTTTTCGACTTAGTTGGCCTGGTTCCCTGCTAATCAGGGCCCCAGGCCATCTGCTCTCTCTGTAAAATGGATTCCATGTACCCTAGGTACATACCACAATTGGAAATGGACTCCTTGTCAGCCCCTGTACCATGCACTATAGGTGCTCAGGGCATAGGTGCCACCAAGGCCTACCAGGGGCTGCAGCATATCTTTTGCCACCCCTGGCTGGTTCTTAAATTGACACAACTGGCTGATCACTCAGCTGGGGTAAGGTGGTGTAATCACCCCTTGCTTAGATATAGTATACCTATATCTAAACCTATATCTGGACACATATAAACCTGTGAGCCACTCCTATGGAAGGCCTCATCAATCCTGGAGGCAGGGGGGCGTGGCTTGGACGCCGATCGGGATGGCGGCGTGAGCTCGTAGCTCCGCGCAGAATCCCGTTAATTCTCCTGTTTTCGGAACCCTAGGCGGCCCGGAGACGACGCTCCTGCCCTCTGAAGTGTGAGGGGACAGCTGGACACTATTGGTGAGCCGCTGGGGGACTGCAGGCCCCGAGGAGACCGAGTCGAAGAAGCGGCTGAGGTGTTGCCGAGGGTGCGAAGAAAATGGCGGCGTGGAGTTCGGCGGGCCCCGAACTTCAGCTCTGAGCCGAGTTGTCGCCGACTGGCAAGGGATACTGGCGGGAGATCCTGCATTCAGCTGATCGAGGCACTGGGGTCGGCGGTGCTATGCCTTGGGGCCGAGTGACGCTGCCTTGACTCGCCAGGAGCTTGGGGACCCTGACTGGCTGCCGCCCGGAGACTCATCCTTTCCCCCTCAGGCTCCCGAGGGGGGCGGCGGAGCGGAGTGTACCTAGCTGGTCGTTGCTCCTGTGAGTTTCAGTGAAGACATTGCTCTGCCCGGTGCCCGACGACCGGCACTAGCCTACGGGCGCTGACGACAGCGGGCTCCAGGACCTGTGACGCAGCACCCTGGAATGGCGGCGACTTGAGGGCCGATGGCCGGGAGATGCACTGAGGAGGGCTCGGCGACATCGACTCGGCTGGGCGAGGGTCCCTCCCCGGAGCTTGACCGAGAACAGCGGCTGAACCGGCGATTGGATGCCATACTTGATGCGATCGCCTCGACTAAGGACGCGTTGCACCAAGACATCGCCCAAGTGGCCACGGGCCTAGGACTGCTCCGCGCGGATCATGCGAAGCTAGCGGACAGAGTTAAGGACCATGACCAACTGTTGCTGGACCTGAAACCATCGGTGGTGGCCGCGGAGCATGGGATTGCGGACATGTTGGCCCGGCTGGACTCGCTGGAGCGGAGGGCGGAGGATGCCGAAGGCCGCAATAGGCGGAACAACGTGCGGGTCGTCGGCCTTCCGGAACGAATTGAGGGGGAGGATGCGGTGGCCTATATGGAGACCTGGTTCCGCACTGTGGTGGCGCCGGAGGGGCTCACTCCTTTTTTCACGCTGGAGCGGGCCCACCGGGTACCTGCTCGCCCGCCGGGGATTGGCCGCCCCCCCCGACCGATGGTGGTGAGGCTCCTCCACTACAAGGACCGAGATCTCCTCATTCAGCGGGCCAGGATGTCGGGCCCTTATGAGGTGGAGAACAGTAGGGTTACGATCTTCCCGGACTACACCCAAGCGGTCCAGAAAAGCCGGGCATCATTCTTGGTGGTGAAGAAAGAACTCAGGGAGGAAGGCGTTCAGTATTCCTTGCTCTACCCGGCTAAGTTGCGGATCATCATGGATGGGGCTACGCACTTTTTTCAGACTCCGGACGAGGTTTGGCATTGGCTGGAGTCGTATAGAGCGGGGACGGACAGATCGCATAAAAGCAGACGAGATGAACCCAAGCGGCCCCGGGTGAGGCAATCGCAACGCATCAGATCCCGCAACAGGCGCCAGCGGGAGAAACGGGAGGCTCAAATGGCGGCGGAGAAGAGGGATGCACTCGCAGCGACGGCGGCCATTACAGGGTCGCAACAGAACAGTGAACGGGCAGAAACGGACTCAGGAGGGGAAGGCAGCAAGACGGGCGAGGAACTCTCGGAGGCGGAAAGCTCGAAGGGGCCGACGGTGACCCCACAGACTTCAGATGGTATCTTTTGCGGCTGAGATTGAACTGGGCTAGTTCGAGACTTCATGGTAGGGTGGTATCCTGCTGTTGGAGGACGGGATGCCGGGAGGGGAGGCTGTTTGCTTCGGGAGGGATGGAGGCGCGGGGTGCGGGCTCCGCTTGCTGGGGTCGGCGGCGACTCACCCCCTTGGGCCCTTAAGGCCGACTGTGGTGGAGACCACAGGGTAAGAGTGTGTGAAGTTGGTTCAAGGTTTGGATGGGGGCGGACATTGGGTTCGTGTGCTCTGTCCTGGGGAGTGGGGTTTGGGGAGTTTTTCTGTTTTGGGGGTGTTCGGGGGGGGCAACTGCATTGGGGGGGCTGTGAACATTCGTTATTTGATTTGGACTGTACGAAGTTGGAATGGGGACGTTACCTAATCTGAAATGCCTGACGTGGAATGTCCGGGGGCTGCGAACTATGGTGAAACGTCATAAGGTCCATGCATATCTAGTACGCAGGGGGGTTCAGATTGCCATGCTCCAGGAGACTCATCTCACTAAGAAAGAGTGTACTGCCTTGCAGAAACGATGGAGGGGCCAGGTGTTTGGCACCACTTACTCAGCGTATGCCAGGGGGGTGCTGATCTGGGTGAGGGCGGGGATACCCTTTCAATTACTGAATCAAGTTGTGGATCCGGATGGCAGGTTTGTGGCGGTGGAGGGGAGGTTATATGGACGGGATGTGGTTTTCTGCTGTGTGTATGCGCCGAACACTGATCAAGCTCGATATTTTGATAGCCTCTCGGGGTCTTTGGCCTCTTTCCTGGCGGCCCCAATAGTGCTAGGGGGGGACTTTAACTCGATCACGGATGTGGCTCTGGATAGGTCCCATCCCCCCCTGGTGGACTCCCCGGTGCGCAGGTTAGCCGCGCACAGGAAGGACTGGCAGGATAGATGGGGGTTGCTGGATGTCTGGAGGGAGCGGCACAGGTAAGCATGGGCGTAAAATCCGCTCCGATCGCGGATTTTTCGGATTTTCGGCAAATTCGCAATCCGCGAACTCTCGCGAATTTGTCGAAAATCCGTGAATCCGCTCGCGGCGGATTTTTTGCTTGGTTGCGGCGCGCGGCGTGGTGCACGGCGTTCACTTTCCGTCATTTTAGCGTTTGCCGAGTTGTTTTTCTTTGCGAGTGACGCGCCATTTTAGATCTTGCTGCGTGTTCCCGCGGGAGTTTGTCGCCCGCGAATACGTACTCGCGGCTTGCCACCTTGCACAGCACACCTCGCGAGAGTTCGCAATTGCGAACACGTAGTTGCGGCGGAAAGGAACAATCTCGCACTTGCGAAATAGAGATTTTGCAATTTCGCACAAGAAAATCACCAGCAAACAGGATAAACCTTCAGAAAATTATGATTTTTATCAGAATCACTCCTCAGGTTGACATTTGCATGGCCTTTTTTTTGCAAGGAGTCCATTTTGGGGGGGGGGAGGAAGGAAGTGCCCCACAGTCTCCAACTTCCTGTTCCTGTCCAGCAGGCTCCTCCCAGTGCTTTGTCCATCTCCTGGTCACTTTCATTTGGATCTGGAGCTGGAAGGATTACTTTTTGTGGGTGCTGCTGGATATTTGGATTTGAGGCCTTTTTGACTGTCTTTGGATCACTTTTGGATTAGAAATCAACTTTCACAAGTAAGTTTGTTTGGGGCATTACAGTTGCTGCAAGTACAATTTTGGAACTTTTTCAGAAAATTAAATAAATTATATTGTGGGTAGCCACAGTATCCAGTAGGACCAGGGTTGGTTATGGGTGCATGATACAACTGTTTTGTTGAATTTAAACACCATTGAGGCCATGGATGGGCTGGGATTGTGCAGATTTTATTGTTTTTTGTCGTTTTTTTGGGCCTGCTGGTGTGGCCCTTTGCCCAGGGGTGGTGAGTGTTGCATGGGCCTAGTCTTTCTGTGGGGTGTCTTCTTGAATTTAAACATAATTGAGGCCATGGATGGGCTGGGATTGTGCTTATTTTATTGTTTTTTGTCGTTTTTGGGGGGCTGCTGGTGTGGCCTTTTGCTTGCCCAGGGGTGGTGGTGGTGCATGGACTGAGTGTGCCTGTGGTGTGGTCTCACTCTCTTTGATGTAAACATCATGGATGGCATTGGATTGTGGTGATTTCTGGCTGTTTTTCTGTTTTTTGGGGGTGTACTGTTGATGTGGTCTGGCCATGTGGGTGGTGGTGGTGGCCATCTTGAGTGCTGGCTGGTACAGGCAACATGTGCTTGGGGTGTAAGGGGGCCATTTTGAGGAGAGGCAGTGTCTGAGGCCTGCACTTATTTTGCCTACTTTTCATCCCTTATGCCCAGGGGTAGTGAGTGTTGCATGGGCCTAGTGTTTCTGAGGGGTGTCTTCTTGAATTTAAACACCATTGAGGCCATGGATGGGCTGGGATTGTGCAGATTTTATTGTTTTTTGTCGTTTTTTTGGGCCTGCTGGTGTGGCCCTTTGCCCAGGGGTGGTGAGTGTTGCATGGGCCTAGTCTTTCTGTGGGGTGTCTTCTTGAATTTAAACACCATTGAGGCCATGGATGGGCTGGGATTGTGCAGATTTTATTGGTTTTTGTCGTTTTTTTGGGCCTGCTGGTGTGGCCCTTTGCCCAGGGGTGGTGAGTGTTGCATGGGCCTAGTCTTTCTGTGGGGTGTCTTCTTGAATTTAAACATAATTGAGGCCATGGATGGGCTGGGATTGTGCTTATTTTATTGTTTTTTGTCGTTTTTGGGGGGCTGCTGGTGTGGCCTTTTGCTTGCCCAGGGGTGGTGGTGGTGCATGGACTGAGTGTGCCTGTGGTGTGGTCTCACTCTCTTTGATGTAAACATCATGGATGGCATTGGATTGTGGTGATTTCTGGCTGTTTTTCTGTTTTTTGGGGGTGTACTGTTGATGTGGACTGGCCATGTGGGTGGTGGTGGTGGCCATCTTGAGTGCTGGCTGGTACAGGCAACATGTGCTTGGGGTGTAAGGGGGCCATTTTGAGGAGAGGCAGTGTCTGAGGCCTGCACTTATTTTGCCTACTTTTCATCCCTTATGCCCAGGGGTAGTGAGTGTTGCATGGGCCTAGTGTTTCTGAGGGGTGTCTTCTTGAATTTAAACACCATTGAGGCCATGGATGGGCTGGGATTGTGCAGATTTTATTGTTTTTAGTCGTTTTTCTGGGCCTGCTGGTGTGGCCCTTTGCCCAGGGGTGGTGAGTGTTGCATGGGCCTAGTCTTTCTGTGGGGTGTCTTCTTGAATTTAAACATAATTGAGGCCATGGATGGGTTGGGATTGTGCTTATTTTATTGTTTTTTGTCGTTTTTGGGGGGCTGCTGGTGTGGCCTTTTGCTTGCCCAGGGGTGGGGTGCATGGACTGAGTGTGCCTGTGGTGTGGTCTCACTCTCTTTGATGTAAACATCATGGATGGCATTGGATTGTGGTGATTTCTGGCTGTTTTTCTGTTTTTTGGGGGTGTACTGTTGATGTGGACTGGCCATGTGGGTGGTGGTGGTGGCCATCTTGAGTGCTGGCTGGTACAGGCAACATGTGCTTGGGGTGTAGGGGGGCCATTTTGAGGAGAGGCAGTGTCTGAGGCCTGCACTTATTTTGCCTACTTTTCATCCCTTATGCCCAGGGGTAGTGAGTGTTGCATGGGCCTAGTGTTTCTGAGGGGTGTTTTCTTGAATTTAAACACCATTGAGGCCATGGATGGGCTGGGATTGTGCAGATTTTATTGTTTTTTGTCGTTTTTTTGGGCCTGCTGGTGTGGCCCTTTGCCCAGGGGTGGTGAGTGTTGCATGGGCCTAGTCTTTCTGTGGGGTGTCTTCTTGAATTTAAACACCATTGAGGCCATGGATGGGCTGGGATTGTGCAGATTTTATTGGTTTTTGTCGTTTTTTTGGGCCTGCTGGTGTGGCCCTTTGCCCAGGGGTGGTGAGTGTTGCATGGGCCTAGTCTTTCTGTGGGGTGTCTTCTTGAATTTAAACATAATTGAGGCCATGGATGGGCTGGGATTGTGCTTATTTTATTGTTTTTTGTCGTTTTTGGGGGGCTGCTGGTGTGGCCTTTTGCTTGCCCAGGGGTGGTGGTGGTGCATGGACTGAGTGTGCCCGTGGTGTTGTCTCACTCTCTTTGATGTAAACATCATGGATGGCATTGGATTGTGGTGATTTCTGGCTGTTTTTCTGTTTTTTGGGGGTGTACTGTTGATGTGGACTGGCCATGTGGGTGGTGGTGGTGGCCATCTTGAGTGCTGGCTGGTACAGGCAACATGTGCTTGGGGTGTAAGGGGGCCATTTTGAGGAGAGGCAGTGTCTGAGGCCTGCACTTATTTTGCCTACTTTTCATCCCTTATGCCCAGGGGTAGTGAGTGTTGCATACTTGCATGTCCCTAGTCTTTCTGTGGGGTGTCTTCAATGTAAACATCATGGATGGCATGGGATTGTGCTCATTTTTCTGTGTTTTGTCGATTTTTTGGGGTGTATAACTGAACTGATGTTCCTCTGTCTTCCATTGCTTTTAGGTGCACAAGAAGACTCAATAGAACCACCAGTGCCAGGAAGAAGTCCTGCAGCGGTGTGTGCAGCATAACGTCACGCGACGTCACGTCTGGACACAGAACCCTCTGCAACTCGTGCAACTGCTGCCTGCTGACCTGCTCTGAAGAAGATGGCCCCAAAAAAAGTAACCCGTAGCTCCTCTAGCAAGAAAGGTGCCAGTAAGGAGCAGAAGAAGCAAGTTACCAAGGACACTGGTGTGCCGCCCGCCCCTTTTTTTGGGAGTAAAAAAAAAAGTATGCCTGCAGCAGCTGCAGCGGGATCTGCTGGGGACCAAGCTGGCAGCAGCACTCCCGCTCCATTGGGCTCAGTGCCACCACCACCACCACGCCAACTTAAGTCCAAGCCCTTGAGTGCTGCAGAGGCAGCCAGTATACTTCTTCAATCACCATCGACCAGTGATGTTGGCTCATCGCAAGAAAGCAGCAGCAATGTCCCTCAATCAACACAGGTTGTTGTAGCTCATCTGACGAGTGTTGAACAACCACAGCGGCAACAACAATCACATGTGCAAGTACAAGCCCAAGTACATGTGGAAGGAGAGGCAGCGCAAGGAGATGCGCAAGCAGAGGTGCATGGAGGGTCACAACAAGTGCCCACAATAGTTGTTCCTCCCGAAGTAGGGGCACATCAGGAAATCGACAATCAAGGCGAGGTATCATTTGAGGAAGCCACTCCTCCTGATGATCCTTCATTGTCTTCCACACCCCTAGCAAGGAAGAGATCAAGGGTGGTGTCTACATCCTCTTCAAGCACACCTCCTTCTGATGATACGGATCAAACTTGGGAACAAACAAAGGTAGTTAAGCGTAAAAGGAAGCTCGTCCAAAGTCTCAGAGTTATGGAGTGTGATGAGTCTCAACAAGAAGTGGCGGATACTGCTGCTGATGAAGACTCTGCCAACGACGACCCAGTCATCATAAAGGTCACTGCAGCCCCAGCGGGCATGCAGCAAACAGACATTTTGACCCTAGCCCGAAGAGCTGCTGAGCGTGATGATGATGTTGTCGATGAGGAGGCAGTGGAAACACCACAATCATTGGAGTTAAGTAGTACACCAACTCGTCCCGCTTCCATATTTCTTTCTGGCAAGAAGAGACCTCCGTCAATCTCGACCTTAATTAGTGGCGGTGAAAGTGCAAAACGTACAAAAGTTGGGCAATCCACATCCTCCACTTCATCTGGCATTAGCTTCATGACCACCACCACCAGTATCGCCGCCTCCTCCATGTCCCACAGACACTTCAAGTCCCCAGTTTGGGACTTCTTTACTGTTTGTCCAAAAAATCCAAAGTTTGCCATTTGTACCATTTGTAAGCAAGCAGTTAGTCGTGGTAAGCCAGGTACCAACTATGGTACCGGAGGCCAGAGAGGTCATCTTAGGAGACAGCACACTGTCAAATGGTTTGCGCACCTAGATGCGATCAAGAAAGGCCAAATTCAAGGAAACGTTGATGTTTCATCTGATGATGACGAGCAGGAAGAAGACGTGTCAAACACTTCCCTTACACCCAGTACCCCTGTCAGCAGCACACCCAATGTGAGGCACACTAAGAGTGTTGGAGCGAGTGAGACACCAACGCACAAAAGTTCACCAGCGAGCAAAATTGGGTCAACGAAGTCATTATCAGCCCGTAAATGCTTGGTCCAGGGCAACATTAGAACAATGCTTACTTCAGACGTGCCATATGAACGCAACCACCCACTGACGCGTCTGTATAACACTAAGCTGGCTAAAATGCTAGCTGTGGACCTTCTACCTTTTTCTTTTGTAGAAGCGGTAGGTTTTCTTGAATTAGTGGCAACGCTCTGCCCTAAATGGAAGGTTCCGAGCCGGTTCTATTTTGCCAGAGTTGCGGTTCCAGCACTACATGAAGATGTGCTGCAGGCGATTGGGGCAGCTTTGCAGAAGAGTGCTGTTCACACAATACATCTGACAACAGACATGTGGACCAGTGGCCCAGGCGATGATTACATGTGCATCACGGGTCTCTTTTTCAGGTGTTATAGCAAAGCTAAACGCAGGTGTTGACCCGGACCAAGTTTTCAAAGCTGCTCGGAAACATGCAACACTAGCCATGTTTGGCTTGGAGAAAAGTCACACAGCAGAAAACCTTTTGGAAGAGTTTGACAAAAAGGTCTTGACAATGCTATCCCCCCTAAAACGCAAGATTGGTTATGTTTCCACGGATAATGGCGCCAATGTAGTTAAGGCCATGTTGAAGGGTGACCATGTTAGAGTGCCGTGTTTGGCGCACTGTATCAACCTGGTAGTTCAAAAATTCTTGAGTGATAAAGAGAGTCCAGCGTTCGAGGTAATGGCCACCTGCCGCAAAATGTGCAACCATTTCAGCCATTCTTTTAAGGCCCGGAAGCATCTGCGGAGACTGCTACTTGAACGTGGAATGCCAGTGAAAGCACTCATCCAGGAGGTGGCAACACGTTGGAACTCAACCTTCTACATGCTTGAGCGTCTGTATGAGCAGTATACGGTACTCGATCACTATTTCTTGACAGAGGCTACATCTCAGAAGGAGGACCTGCGGATGAGTAAGGCGCAATGGGCCATAGTTAAAAGCCTGACAGACATGCTTCGTCCTTTTGAGTTCTTCACGCGTGCAGTCAGCCAGGAGGACTGTAATTTGGGAAAAGCTATCCCATTGTTGTGCATACTGGAGCACCAACTGATGGCGGTTTCTTCTGAGTTTCAAAAAGATGAAAAAAAAAAAACCCATTTCATTTTGTCTGAGAAATTATTACATCGCCTACGTGGTGATGAACGTCTTAAAAACATCAACTCAGATCAGCATTACATTTGTGCTACTATTCTGGATCCACGCTACAAAAAGGCGCTGGCAGACAACGCATTCTTTCCTTTCGCTGATGCAGATGTTCAAAAGTACAAACATTGGTTAGCCTGGTCAGCCAAGAGGTTTGAAAAAGAACGGCAGATTATTGAAGGAGAAGCCAGTACATCAGCATCAGCATCAGCAGGCCATCCGCAGTCACAAGAATCCACTTCTGCACCTGTGGCTGGGGCACAAGTGACCTCTCAGCCGTTAAAGACACCGGCAACTGGATCATCTGCACCACACACAATGACAACACTAACAGTGGCTGGGGAGGAGGATTGGCTAAGTTTGATGGGGTATGGTTCTCGAAAAAATGTCACAGCCAGCACAGCAAAAAGTAAGCAAAGTGGAGGAACAGTTGATGACCTTGAGTCGATGGTGCAGGACTATCTGAATGACTCAACAGTGGTCTTTCTTAATGAGGAGCCATTGCAGTATTGGCATGGCAAAAAACAATTGTGGCCACAGCTCTACAACCTGGCTATAAACTATTTGTCTTGCCCACTCGCAAGTGTGTCTTCTGAACGTGTTTTCAGTGCTGCTGGTGGCATTGTAACTCCCAAACGGAGCCGCCTCTCGCCCAAAAATGTGGAGCGGCTGACAATGATCAAGATGAATCAGCACCTCATACCACCAGATTACAAAGTACGAGAAAGCACGCCGCATGAAGACGAGGAGGACAGCAACGTAGATGAGGGGATTTTTTCTCTGTTCGGTGCCACTGACCTCATCCAGCCTGAATTCGCAGAGTATGATGACGAAATCTTGTTCTTATTCCCTGACACCGAGCCCTGAAAATGAGACAATCAATCAAGAACTTTCTTTTTCGTCCTTATTCACTTTTATTCCTGTGTGCTTTGTGTCTCTCTTTCTTTGTTTTGCACAGTTAATTTAATTCAAACTTTAATCACCTAATCCCAAAAACAAGACCATCAGCAGAACTGTCTTCACTTGTTTGCTTATTGATTTGAAGGTGCCGCAGTCTACATTCCTCAGGTTCACAAGTTCTGAAGAACATGCTCCTCTATCCTCCTCCTCCAGACTGCGATTTCCCTCCAAGCAGAGTGCTGGATTACGCACAATGAAGAAAGACTCAGCACTTGTGGGGGTGTTGTACTTCTTTGCGGGTGAGTTGACGGTTTTGGGCCCATTGCTGTGAAGCTCTAATAATGGACAAAAGTGTTTTGGACCAAATATGAGGTGGAAATTTCTTGCCGTTTTTGCTGACTTGCTTGCCTTTGAGGTGCTCTTTGGCGGGGTTCCGGGGGTTTGTGTGTAATTTTTGGTGTCTGTCGAAGCACTGCTGCGACAGTCTAATCTTGATTGCATTTGCTTTTCAGGAAATCCGTGGTGGAAAACAGGAGTTATGATGATTGATGATGATGACGACCTAGCTGCACAGCGCCGCGTTTGGACCGAAGGCCGAGAGACATTGTAAGTATGAGATTTAGCTTTTCCGCTGTTTGGGGGTGTTGTGTCGGGTGTTTTTTTGCGGGTGGGTTGGCGGGTCTTGCCTGGGGCATTCCTGGGAAGGTCTAATACCGGATACAAGTGTTTTGGACAAAATCCATAAGGAACAGCCTTTTTTTTGCCATTTCTTCAGACATCTTGCTCAATGTAGCGTTTTGGGGGGCTTCCTGCTGTTCGTGGGTGGGTTGCGGCCGGGGTCTCTGTCGAAGCACTGCTGCGACAGTCTAATCTTGATTGCATTTGCTTTTCAGGAAATCCGTGGTGGAAAACAGGAGTTATGATGATTGATGATGACCTAGCTGCACAGCGCGTTACTTTGGACCGAAGGCCGAGAGATATTGTAAGTATGAGATTTAGCTTTTTCGCTGTTTGGGGGTGTTGTCGCGTGTTTTTTTGCGGGTGGGTTGGCGGGTCTTGGCTGGGGCATTCCTGGGAAGGTCTAATGCCGGATAGAAGTGTTTTGGACAAAATCCTTAAGGAAAAGCCTTTTTTTTGCCATTTCTTCAGACATCTTGCTCAATGTAGCGTTTTGGGGGGCTTCCTGCTGTTCGTGGGTGGGTTGCGGCCGGGGTCTCTGTCGAAGCACTGCTGCGACAGTCTAATCTTGATTGCATTTGCTTTTCAGGAAATCCGTGGTGGAAAACAGGAGTTATGATGATTGATGATGACCTAGCTGCACAGCGCGTTACTTTGGACCGAAGGCCGAGAGATATTGTAAGTATGAGATTTAGCTTTTTCGCTGTTTGGGGGTGTTGTCGCGTGTTTTTTTGCGGGTGGGTTGGCGGGTCTTGGCTGGGGCATTCCTGGGAAGGTCTAATGCCGGATAGAAGTGTTTTGGACAAAATCCTTAAGGAAAAGCATTTTTTTTGCCATTTCTTCAGACATCTTGCTCAATGTAGCGTTTTGGGGGGCTTCCTGCTGTTCGTGGGTGGGTTGCGGCCGGGGTCTCTGTCGAAGCACTGCTGCGACAGTCTAATCTTGATTGCATTTGCTTTTCAGGAAATCCGTGGTGGAAAACAGGAGTTATGATGATTGATGATGATGACGACCTAGCTGCACAGCGCCGCGTTTGGACCGAAGGCCGAGAGACATTGTAAGTATGAGATTTAGCTTTTTCGCTGTTTGGTGGTGTTGTGTCGGGTGTTTTTTTGCGGGTGGGTTGGCGGGTCTTGCCTGGGGCATTCCTGGGAAGGTCTAATACCGGCTAGAAGTTTGTTGGACAAAATCCATAAGGAAACACCAGTTTTGGCACTTTTTGTAAGTTAGGGTTCGTTAGGGTTAGCCCTAGCAGCAGGATTGCATGTGTTTAGGGGGGTTCTATTGCAACGCGGTTCTGTTGTTGTAGAGCACTGTTGGAGCGATGCTGGCTATGGATACTTTTGCTTGCAGGCAAGTGGTTTGAATACAATCCACGGTCTGTATTTGGGTCTACTGTTACTTTCAAAGTACGTTTTGTAACCATTTTTCTGCTAGGCATCGTTTTTGGAGATATGATTGGGTTCTTCTACATTTTTGCGACTGGCTTTAGTAAGGGTCTTGGTGGGAGCATTGCTGGGAAGGTCAAATTTTGTTCTAAAACACAGTAGTACACCCACCTTGAGGGGAAAGATCCGCTATAATATTTTGGCCATACTTATTGATCCTTAAAAAGGTGACTCAGACAGAGCACGCAATTTCAAAAATATTGTACTGTCTATTAGGGAAATCAAAGTGTCACTTTTTGAACCACACAGCGTACATACCTTTTATTTATTTATCAGTGGTATTGTAATAGCACTTCCTGTTTTCCGTTCAATAATTACAGGCCGGGTTTCAGTCAACATCCGCCAGGCAGGCAGTGGACAGGGTGTCTCTTCTGTCAGTGGTCACCACCACATTGATGGACGAAGCGTCAGCTGGAATGGAGGAGTGCCGCCAATAAGAGGAATTGTTTGCTGCATGCAACTTACTTACCAATTTCAACAGGACAACTCCAACAACATACGCAATACAGATACAGTATCCATTGTTGTCTTTTATTCTATGAGTGTGACTGCATGTGCTTACCTTTAGTTTGTAACCAAAGATTGTCTGTAAACTCTGTATCTTCAATTATTGTTTGTCCATGCTCTGCTTTTTTTTTCTTCTCTCAACAAAACCTACCCAAAAAGAAACCCCCATTCCCATCCATTTTACAAACCCTAACCCTCTTCCCCCGGGCTGTGTTGTTTTGCTTGATGTCTGACTAAAATGACATCAATAATTCCACACACTTGCTGGGGAGGATAAGGTGATAGCAGCAACAGGCTGGTGAAGGAATACGAGGATATCTTCTAGACTTACTCAGCTTCAGTACTATATCTTCTAGTAGTAGTAGCCAATGTCAAATACATTCAACGCAAGTACTAGTTATACTTGCAATACTTTACCATTTGTTAGGCTACATTATGGCACTGTTCTAGTGTACTGTCACCTGCTATTTTCTCGATCGTACCGTAACCGTTGTAATGCTACAGTAAGGAGTACAAACAAGGTTTCGTTTTCTTTTTTTCCATAGGCATGCAACTGCCACTGTGTCACACCACTAGTACCACCGCAATGAGGAAATGTCACCCGCCCAGGAATGACAACGTTAATCCCCATTTCACCTGGAGCCAGCCCTGGGCCTAGCCCTAATTTCTAACACAAATTACAGGTAAGATAAGCGTTTGGTGGGAGGTAGTATAATGGAGTATTATTTCGGAGTAGACAAGAGATTGACGGTTGTACTACTAAAGTCCTACGACTGTTCAGGAAAACAAAGTTACTGTTACACCCCCGCCCCCCACCCACCAGACTGAAAAGCAGTAAAAAACAGGTATGGTCAGATAAAGTTGAAAAATATATTTATTTATCCCTAACAAAATAATCTCCCTCACCCACCCTAACCCCAACGATTGTCTCTGAAACGTCCCAAAACGATCCCAACTCCCAAATCCCACCCCCCAAAAGTCTATAAAAAAAGGGCAAGGGACACTCCACTACTGGAGGGTGCTGGTGCTGGTGCATGATGCGGCATGGGCATCATACTCCTTGCGGAGGGTGGCAAGCTCGGAGCGGAGGCCCTTAACCAAGGTCTTATACCTCAGGACCTCCTGCTCCAGGTTGGACATGCGGACTCGTAGGCGGCGTTGGCGTTCCTTGCAGCTCCTGTGGGGGGCAGCTGGTATTTCGGTTGCTTGGCGGTGGCGGTCGGCTTTCTTAGCCCGGCTCGGTCCCGCTGGCTTAGTCACGGAGGAGGATGCAGTGGTCACAGTCGAAGATGTTGCCCCGCTCGACTGCGTGTCCTCCTCCTCCTCCAGGGCCACCAGCCGCCGATACTCGGCGACTGTGGCCTCCAGCCTCCGTTGCCGGGCCAATCTAGCCTGCTCCCTCCTTGTTGTTGATTTGGAAGGAGCAACTATATGAAGAAAGAAAGACATAGTCTGTAACCAATGCTCCTTATTAATAACACAAAGTGATTGAGCCGAAAGTTGGGTCACAGAGTACAAGTAGCAAATTGAAAGCACAGTACATAACTATTGAGGACAGTATCTATGTAACCTCCCACTTCTGCATCCTTGCTCTAACAGTAGTGGTAGTTTAATGAACTAATTCTACGACCACTATGGACTTCCATTACAGTCGACTATGACAGTACACCAGTCTTATTCTTCTTCTTCTCTCTTGTTTAGGGAAATGGGTACGTTATCTTATGCAAGCCGGCAGAATGACATGGACACAGCACAGTGAAGTTGCACCCGAGAAAAAAAGTTGCACACCATGATGATGGAGACAGACTTGCGTTACTGTACCGGTCCAGTACATGCAGGTGGTGAAGCTATTACTTTTCTATTACGGGTGGCACTGAGAATACTCTGTTACAAGGGCTACTGCTTAATTAATTTACCTTTCACCCTACAGTGCAAATGAGTACTAGAAAAGGAAACTGAAGAAGCTAACTAATTTGATTATCTATCACTTCACATGGGACGTATTTAATGACAGATGAGATGACTTTAGGTGCTTTGCTTAATATTGAGTGAACAGTGATACACCCACACATGAATGACGTACTACAAGTAAACTAAAGTTATTAAGAGAGGTACGGAGTGTCCACCGTAATAACCAGATATATGCTGTGAATGCAAACGCAATACAAAGTACTGCTACTATTCATGGTAGTATTGGACACATTTACAATTTCTTTTCCTTGCCTTCCCTGCACTGGGACGGACGTGCGGGTGCGGTGGTACATGCTCTTCAAGGTAACACTTACTTCACCTGGCGACCATCTACTCTCTCTAGATACACATGTGCTATGTAAGAGTCAGAGAATACCATGCTCCAGGCATCCATTCAGTCAAAGTATACGCACACATACAGTTTCTGTTTCACCCACCCAGGCTGCTGTCCTTCCACCCATCCTTGCTTCATCATTGACCCAGCCATGCACCATACCATATTCTTTCCTTCCCAGCCACCTCTGGGTCCAAGCAAACACATATCGTTCTTCTTTGCCAGCCATCATACAAGTTCGCGTCCCACTTACTTACACCCTTCTTTCGCTTTTCGTTCATCCCATCCATCACGTTCGTCTAAGAACTTATTGGGATTCTTCTCACCAAAAACTTCACAGCTAAGTCGAAGTACATTTCGAGGAGGCTACTACCTGGTTGATTTGTAATTGTAATACACCCGTGCAGAAAGCACACTATGCAGTCTTCAATCTCAATAAGTAAGGAATATATAGCTTACCTGTTTCCGCCACCACCGTTTGATCCCCCACAGGAACGGCCACCAGCTCTTCTAACGCCGCCTCCTCCCCAGAGGCCTCCGAGTCCAAGTCCAACACAGCCACCTCCGCGCTGGCCCCGTCACCAGATGTTACACCTACAAAGTACATTTAAGAATGTTAGAATACACCACTCACTACTATATAATATTTGGTCTAGGAGAAATGTTAAAAAAACAGAATACAATGTAATAATTTGTGACTGTCTACTCCATAGTAAAAATGTCCCATTTTCCAGGGAAGGCTGTTGTCTTGCTGCACTTTTATGCACAACTGATGAATGCTTGCTTTTGATTTTTAACACGCACCACTTTTTCTCCTAACAGACAGAAGCTTGACTCCTGAGTCCTAAGAACACGACCAGGATCAAGTTCAAACTAGGTGAGAGTTCGGCTCGACCACAAGAAATGTGTCCAATTAATCGTCAGCACTAACCACTTTTCCGTTTACAGTTAAATAGTTTTATGACAAAGTAGATTTTAATAAATGTGTTTACTTTTAATAAAGCTTTTACACTTAAATAGACTCTGTGGTTTTTGTTCCTCTAGACTAGAGTGGATGAGCTAAAGGTTTTGGAATTTTTGCAAGCATGAGTGCCTCTGACACTTCTTGACTGTGCTGTGACTCCGTACTACTCTCTTGTCCTGCGTACGATAATCTAGAGATCATTGGGGATCTATAATCGGTGACTTCGGGAGCTGAATGACTCTGCCACACTATCTAGTCAGTAAGGAGACAGTGCATAGAGGTATTGCTGAATATAATGGGAGTCCAATGGAATTGCCAAATGTCCAATCTTAGTTAGCTACACAGACAGACTAATAAGAATAGTCTAGTAATACCACAGGGAGTCATATTCGAGGCAGGATAAGAATTTATATCCAGTCTACAAGAAGATCAAAGACGATTTAGAAAAAATCGAATGAGGAACGCTAGGAAAAAATAGGTACTGTTTATTAAAATGTAAACTTACTGGGGCCAGCAAAGGAGCCCTCGCCTGCCCGATCCTGGCCTGCATCCTCAGCACCCTCCTCCTGTGTCCTCTTGCCCTTGGGGGGAGCTGATGTACAACATGAAAGAAAGAAAAACCAGAAAACATGGATGAGATTTTTCAACCAAATCAAACATTTCAAAAGAACAATAACAACATATTTTGGAAAAATAGCAAATAGATAGACAACTATTCCACGGGATCTATCTCATGTGGTATACTACGTTATTCGTATTGCCTGATTTGCGGAACGTTGACTTAGAAAGTTCCTATGTAACTCAATAAACAGACTACTAAAGAGGTTTGCCTAGGCCTGGCACTGCAGGCAGCAGTGCGCAACACGTGACAGACAAAGTCCATCCTGCTTGCAGATCAGTGAATACTCAAACTATCAATCCACCCGCCACCACCGCCACTATTTCTTCTGATAGCCATGTGACTGTCTAAAGGAAGGACTGGACTTCAGTCTGTTGGGGCTGATTTATAAGTCCCTTGCGGAAGTTGCGGCTGATTTTCCTCCATTGTTGCGTGCCTTTTCTGACGCAGCGGCAGAACAAAAGACTCGCCATGGTGTTGGTGCGGCGTATATATTAAAAAAAAAAACACATATGGGCATATGGGCGATGCATCACGTTGTAAAGCCCTGCGCCATCAGGGGGCGTTCCGGCGCAAGGGAGGGCGTACCTGCGCAGGAACGAATCCTAAAAGTGGCTGAGGGAAATCTACAAGATGTCAATCAGTCATTTTTAGGACAATGATGCATGACTCAAACCCTGCGCGCTTGAAGCCGACGTACGGCTTGATGCAGCATTGGGGAGATAGGGTACCCCAGAGCATTGCTGGAGCTGCGCCATCGTTGGCACGCAACTCCAGCAATGCGCTGCCTTTACGGCACAGATGCGTAAGGCTTCTGTGACGTTTTGGGCCAATGGGTGGTGGTGGCATGGCACACAATTACTGCCGCATCCCTGCTACTTTGCAGGGATGCGCCGGTAATTGAAAATATGACCCTTACTGTCTAGCATTACGCAGTTCTTTTCTTTACAGTACACTCATACATAATTTCTCAGGCCAATGAAATGCTTCTGAACACAACATACAAAACAAAGAAGCATAGTAGCAAGCAAGGCTACTGAGAAGGAGAGCAGTGCACCTGAAAATGAAATGCATAGAAGATTTTGAAATATAATTTACCTCAATGTAATCGGCAGCATTATTGCTCTTGGTAAAGAACAAAGATTTGCAAATAACAGAGCAGGATAAAACAGAGTAGTAAATGTACTACTACTACTACTCACCAAGCCCGGGGACCTCTACGCCGAGCGCGTCCAGCAAGTCCCGCTCCCGGTCCATGACATCGGTCCAGCGGTGGGTGGCCTGGTTATATGTGCGCCGGACCCCAGAGATCTTGTACATGGCCCGGCACACCTTCTCCCACCGCTGGCGGCGCTCCCGGATGCCATAGCCGGTCGCGATCTTGCCGCCTCCCAGGATCGTCTTGGGGAGGCGGCGCTGGACGTGGAAGATCAGTGCCGCCACTTCCTCCGCGCTGAAGATCTCCCTCGGGACCACTTGCTCCCCCCTTAAACGCCCGCACGGGAGCCGGGCACGGGGTGCGGGACCCTTCCCCTTCTCAGGGTGCTTCCCGGCTCCCTTTACCATGGTCTGGGCAGAAATAAACTTAAATGATAAAGAAGAAATAGAATAGTGAAGAAGAAAAGAAAAGAGTTTAAAAAAGTAGTTTAAAAGTAAATAAAAGCTGCAGAAAACACAAAAATATAGAGCTAGAAAAATAGAGGGTTAGATAATAAGTAAAATTAGATCAAAAAAACTTCAAACAAGCAAAGGATGGCAGAGATTGAGAGAGGATACAGAAAGCATGCCCAGAACCATAGCAATGAATGAGAAACAAGATGGCCGCGCCCGTTCACGACCGCGTGGGTAAGTTCGCGCGAGATTTTCCTTGCGAGTACGCGCGAAATTGTACTAGCGAGCAGCACACTTTGCGAGATTACACATAGCGGGCGGAAACGGAATTACGTCACGCCAACAAGATGGCCGCGCCCGTGTACGACCGATAGGGTAACTTGGCAAACGAATAGCTAGAAGCGCCTCGCGAACACGCGCAAGATCACGCGAACATACACGTCGCAACAAAAACAATTTTGTATTCGCACGTATTCGCGGCTTCCGAAATCGATCTCGCACGGATTCGCGCCCCAAAAAACGCGCGAAATTGCAAAAAAAACGATTTTAGCTAAAATGAAAGCAATGAGCAGGTGCAAAAGTTCAAACTTAACATTAGTAACATTCAAGGTAGTGCTTCCTGATGGGCCCCTCCAGAGTTTGCAACAATTCTATGACCCTGCTATGACCCAAACAGCAGGCTCATAGAATAGCACCATAAAGGTCCTGTAAAAAAAAAATTTCACTGCAACAAAAAGCAAATTACAGATAAGGAAGGAAGCAGGTGCCAGCCAGACTGGAACTTTCAAAATTACTGACACATTAATGAAACACAAATTAATTGATGGCAGTTGAAGAAGGGCAGGTGTGCTTGCTTTTTTCAACCACCATAATCTACAGTGATAAATAAACCTAATAGGTGCCAGTGAGGATGTACTAGAGGGTGGCATGGGTGTCCCAGAGGGTGGCAGTGGTGAAACAGAGGGTGCTGTGAACCTGTGATGATAAACCAGACGTAGAAACAACATAGTCGCGGCCGTGAACTTGTTCCAAAATCGGCGCGAACACGCGCCAACACAAAAAACGGAAAAATCCGCAAATCCGCTAGAGTTCGCGGATCTTCGCGGATTGCGAATCCGTAAATCCGCAATTTCGCGTACGCGAGATCCGCTAGATCCGCCCATGCTTAGGCACAGGGAAACCAGGGATTATTCCTTTTACTCTGCTCTTCATGACCTGCATGTCAGGATTGATTTGGTGCTCTGCAGTGGATCCCTAGCCCCGCTGATCTCCCATGCGGAGTACTTGGCTAGGACGATCTCAGATCATAACCCCCTATTGGTGCACATTCAGTGGCAGAGAGAGCGCTCAGTAATTCCAACGTGGCGGCTTCGGCCGGAAACGCTTGAAGATCCTGTGTTCACTGATGCGGTTCGACAAGGCATTGATAGCTATTTCGGAGTGAATGAGGGCACGGCCACGAGTAGGTCCACTGAATGGGATGCAATGAAAGTGGTGGTGAGAGGAGTGTGTTTGGGTAGGTTTTCGAATGCTCGCACGGCTGTGTTGACTGACCTCGTGAAAGCGGAAGAAAGGTTGAGGGATTTGGAGCGCCGCAGGCCAGCTAGGCCGGACTTACAGGCCCAGCTCTTAGAAGCGAAAGAAGTGGTCGCCACCGAGACGGAACGTTTACGATGCTATGATCACAGGCAATATATCATCAGGGCGCATGCGGAAAGAGACAAGGTGGGTACCCTCTTGGCCAGACTGGCTAATCCGGAACTTAGGGGCTCCCCGATCCTCGGCATTCGTACTGCGCAGGGAGAGATGGTATACACCCAAGCAGCGGTATTGGAATGTTTTAGGGGGTACTATGAGGAACTGTATCAGGGCCAGCTGGGAGTGGGGGTCCAGGACATTGCGGAATACTTGGGGGCGAGGCAGCTTCCGGTCCTAGATGAGGAGGACGCGAAGGAACTGGGCGGCCCGATCACGCTCTCAGAAATGCGGGCGGCCATTAAGCATATGGCCCGCAACAAAACGCCCGGGGTGGACGGATTACCGATTGAATTTTATCAGCGGTATGCGGACAGTTTGGCGCCCAGGCTGCTGGCGGTGTACGCTGAAGCCTTCGAGGCTGGGGTATTGCCTGGGTCCATGCGGGAGGCCTTGATTGTGCCGCTCCTAAAGCCTGGCCGGGATGCTGCGGATGTGAGGTCTTACCGCCCGCTATCCATGCTGACGGTGGATTATAAGATTCTGAGCCGAATACTGGCCACCAGGCTGGCCCCATATATGACGGGCCTGGTACATAGGGACCAGGCCGGGTTCATACCCACGAGGAGCACGGCGCTGAATATTCGCCGCCTGGTGGGGATAATGGACGCCATCTTGGACGAGGAGGGAGCCCCGGCGGTCCTATCCGTGGACATCGAGAAAGCCTTTGATAGCTTGGAATGGCCGTTCCTGGACGGAGTTTTGGAGAGGTTTGGCATGGGCGAGGGGTTCCGCAGGTGGACAAGGGTCTTGTATGCTTCGGCGGCGGCGAGGGTGCGTTTGGGCGG
This sequence comes from Lissotriton helveticus, assembly GCF_964261635.1. Taxonomy (NCBI): domain Eukaryota; kingdom Metazoa; phylum Chordata; class Amphibia; order Caudata; family Salamandridae; genus Lissotriton; species Lissotriton helveticus. Next base: position 435,117,519 of record NC_136063.1, read on the forward strand.
CCTGGTGTCTGCGGCGTACCCGGTGGGCAGGGGCACGCGGCAAGGATGCTCTCTGTCCCCCCTGTTGTTTGCTCTGGCGATGGAACCTTTGGCGGTCCATGCGAGGTCGGGTGTCAGATACGCGGGGATAGCGAGAGGCGGGCAGTGGCATTATATATCGCTGTATGCGGATGACTTGCTCCTGTACCTGGCTGACACCTCGCGGGCGTTGGCCGGTGCGATGGAGCTGTTGTCGGAGTTCGGCCGGCTGTCGGGCCTTAAGGTCAATTGGGCGAAGACTTGTGTGTTCCCGCTGCGAGCGGGCTCGCCCGTTCCTGGTGGCGACTTGGGCGTGGTGTGGGAGCCATCTTGTTTCACCTATCTGGGTGTTCGCATCTACCACGCGACTGCGGACCTCTTGGAGGGCAACATTGGTCGCTGTGTCCGGGCACTGAGGGGCAGCTTGTCTTTCTGGTCGACCCTCCCGCTGACGGTTCTGGGTAGGATTGCGCTTTTGAAGATGGTGGCGCTCCCCCGCTTCCTCTATTATTTCCGAACGCTGCCTGTCTGGATTCCCCAAGGGGTCTTCAGAGACCTGAGATCGATGATTATTGGCTTCTTGTGGGGACACGGCCGCCGTAGAGTGGCCCTGAGCACGCTCCTTCGCCCTAAGGTTGAAGGGGGCATGGCTGTGCCTGACTTCGAGCTGTATTATCTAGCGGCGCAGCTGCAGGTTCTTACACAGAACGTAGCTAGGGTGTTCCGGGGTCCGGAGGAGGACCGGGACCGAGGGATACGACGCCATGTGCTGTCTTATATTGTCATGCAGCAGAGGCTTGAGTTGCGGGCCCTCACTATGGAGGAAAGGACGCTCCGGCTGTGTTGGCAGAGGAGCCTTCGGAGAGCGAGGGCTTCGCGGCCTTATGCGCCGGAGATCCCGATCGGCATGCTGACGGCCTTGCCGCACGGGGGAGATTGGTCCCCGTTGCTGGATTGGGAGGAGGCGGGACTACAGGTGGTAGGCGACTTGTACATAGATGGGGCTTTGGCACCGTTCGAGGCGCTCCGGGACCAGTTCGGGCTGCCCGACGGGGGGTTCCTCCTGCACGCGGCAGTGGTGGCTGCCATACAGAAGCACTGGAAAGGGGGGCTCGTAGAACCCACGACGACTATGGCGTGCCAATATGTGGTGATGGCAGCAGGCACGGTCAAAGCTGTGACGTGCCTCCATAATAGGATGCTGAATGAGGGACTGGAGCCACTCCTGGGGCTCAAGGCTAAATGGGAGGAGAGTGTGGGCCGGCACATACCGGATACGGCTTGGGGACACATCCTGCGGCGCACGTGGAAGGGCACGAGAAATGCGCGCTTTCAGCAAGTGCATTTCTATGTGCTTCATAGGGCCTATTTAACTCCAGAGAAATTACAGCGGTACTTCCAGGTGCCGGATGCCCGATGCCCACGGTGTTCGTCTCTGGGAGCGGACATGGATCACTTGTTCTGGAAGTGCCCGCAATTGGGGACCTATTGGTCGGAGGTAGGGGGACTCCTGAATGCAGTGACAGATAGGGAGGTGGAATTCGATATGGCGGCGTGCCTGCTGCTCTGGTTCCCGCACACTAAACGCACCAAGGTGACGAGCAAGTTCCTTGATCTGGGTCTGATATTGGCGCAGAAGGAGATATCGTGGCATTGGAAGTCCAGGGGGGGCCCTCGCTGCGTAGATGGAAGACTGAATTGCTGCGGTGGTCTGCCTGCGAGAGTGTGCTCCGGATGCGGCAGGCTGTTAAGATGGGGAATGAGAAGGTTTTGGATGCGGCGCGTGCATGGGAGCTAGTGGTGCAGGCCTTGCGTGATTCTTTTGTGGACGACGAGGATGGGGAGAACTAAGCCAGTGGACACCACGGGGCGAACACAGAAGTGCTATATTCCGCACTGTGGTGGTTCCATCTAACTCGACAGGACGAGGCGTACGCCCAGCAGTTGCCGGGGGGGGGGGGCCTTGGGGGGGACTGGTTAATGGGGGTTCGGGGTGGGACGGAAGCCACTGGATGGTAGCCGCCTGGGTGCCTTGACTCTACTAGGATGGTTGGCACAGTGTGGAGTATGAAAGGGCTGGAGGGAGCAGCCAGGCGAGATAGAACGATAGCACCTAGGGTAGGCCCCGATATGTCACTGCTTTACCTCTGGGATGGCTGACGGAGATGTTGTTGTGGGTGGGGGGGATAAAAGCAGATACGTACAACGACTTTTCGACCATGGTCCCCGTGGGACGTGCACCGTGCTTTTCCTATTGAATGTAATAACATGCCGCCCGGCCCCCGGGATGCGGGCTGAATGGCTGTGTACAGTTTGGACTTCTTAGTGGACGAGGGGATGTCACGAGTGCACTGGTTGATTGATTGTATCCTGTGGTTTCTAATTCTGCAATAAAAATATATTTGAAAAAAAAAAAATCAATCCTGGAGGCAGAGTGCGTGGTTTAATGTGAAATGGAGCTCTAGCATGAGCTGAGCCTGTCTGCAGCCGTCGGGAACAAATCCCTAAGCTGTTTCAGGATAATGCCATACCATATACTCTTAAGTGCATTATAATCCTCGCGGTTATATAGCAACTTTGGTTTGGCTTCATCAAAACATGTCGTGTAAGGTGTCATACGATTTGGAATACTATCCCCTCGCCAGTTCTGGTGACGGGGATAGCATTCCACCCCTCTAGAGGGGTAAGACATGTTACTATACGTAAATGCGGTTAATTTCTAAAAGGACCTTGGATCCACAAAATGGATGCTTCTGCCACAGACACAAGTCTGACCCCCTGAAGCTGACCGAAACTCAGCCAAAGGGGCCTGGACAAAGGGTTTCCTGTCGCAGGGAGGTGTTACACCCCCCCAGACAGGAGATAGTGGATTGTAGCAGGGAGGTTTGAAAGAAACCAGACACTGCATGGGGAGCACAAGGCTGCCCCTTGCATAAGCCGGCCAAACCGGTTCTGGGGCACTCCAGCCCTCGTGCCAGGGCGGCCTGGATCAAAGGAAGGGGGTGTATCCACCCACTTCCTGGGTCCCACCCATAGGAGGGGACCTAGCAGGTAATCCAGCCCCCTAAATTAGTATAAGACTGGGAGCAGTGCCAAAGCACTTCAGTTTATCCTGATGAAACATAAGAAACAAAACTCTGGACCCTTCGACATCCTACTCAACGTAGAAGACTGAAGAATCTCCCTTGTGGTCAAGGAGTGACCACACTGTGCAAACAGGCACCATCCAGCCCTCGACGTCTGCTTTGTTGCAGTTCCCGCCGGAACTCGAGCGACAGAGATCGACGAGATCAAGTTTGCCTGCCTTCTAACAGCCCGATCCACAGTCCCTGCAGAGCTGAGACCCGTGGAGGCGACCGGAAGCGTGGGGCACGCCATCTTGGAAAGACCACGAGACGCTGACCGTGCAGCCCACGAGTGACCCTCGAAGCTGTACACCGGGGTTTGAGAAGCCCCAACCCTGAGCCACTCTTGCACCGAAGTTCAGCCCTCCACACTCGACGAGTGCTGCGTGGGGCCCTTCTGCTTCTTTTGGCTCAACGCGTTGGCCCGGTCCCTTGCCAGCCGGCTTGTGGCCCCTGTGCCGACGAAACTTGAAAAACGACTTGCGATTCTGGTTGCTCCATATTTGCACCAGCTCCCCTGAAAAGGAGCCCCCACTCTGACCCTCCTGGTCCGAGTGAGAAGCAATCTTCTGGTTCCGCGTGGATTGCTTTTGCCTAGTGTTGTTTGCTCCAATCTTGAAGCCGACAGCGAGAGCCTGCGTGGGACAGATCGTGACCTGCTCCTGGACTTCGTAGATGCCCCAGAGCCCACGTGACACCGGAGAGAAGCTCCTCGACAACCACCTGATTGCGCCCGACATTGCCTGGTTCCGTCCTGGTTCCACCCTGGTCACTGCTGAGTGACCCAGACTCTGTCCCCTCTGCTTTCAGGTACTTTTCGACTTCGATCCACTCTTGGATCCCACCGGACACTTCTCCTTCACAGCGCCTGCAGCCTCTTCAGCTCCAAGCACCAAGAATAAGCGCGACGAAACCCGACACTACTTCGACCCTGTGCACCCGCTTCCTGTGGGTGAGGTAACATTGCAACGCCGGTGTTCCCACACTGGTACACACCTCTAGGGTCTGTGTCTTAAGTTTTGTCCCTCTAGGTTCAGCGGAAGTGTCCTTAACTTCTATTTGTGTAACTTTTACGCACCATTGACTAACATTGGTGCATGCGTGCGCTTTCAGCGCTGCACCCGAATCCCGCGGGCTTTTCCCGACTTCAGCATTGCTTGTCCTGACTGCTCCCAGCGATTCCCTAGGCCCTAGGCCTAACCACTGTTCGATTGGTATCTCTTATACCACTTGTTTAGTATATGGTCTGAGTGGCCCCTCGCCCTCATCCATAATTGTGCAACTTTGTATGTTATACTGTGCTTTTGATTTAACGCTTGTGCCCCTTTATTCATAAAGAGTACTGGGGATTATTTTGAGTAATAAATACATATATTTTTATAATATATACTTGTGTGGTGTCCTTTCATTTGATATTACAGGATTGTGATTGGTAAAACAGCTCGCTTAACACGACCTCTGGAGTTAAGCCTTTAAGGCTGCTTAGTCTATGCTACCCTTAAGATAGCTTGTCTATAAGGTTGACTTACAACCAGACACCATAAGGGGATATTTGGACTGATACAAGGTGGTTCCAGAATTGGAAACATCATATATCAGGCCAACTTCTCACAGCGTCCGAACGGGCAGACTCATCTCTGACTCGATTAGGATACGCAGAGGTACTAGACAGGGGTGTCCCCTCTCCCCTCTTATATTCGCCCTTATGATGGAACCGCTAGCGGCTCGACTGCGTGCTTCAGGCGAAAATTGGGGTATACGGCTGGCGGACGGGATACATTCGGTGTCACTATACGCAGACAATCTGCTGCTCTATGTTAATGACTTGACCTGCTTCCCACCGGCACTCACTAACATTTTTCGTGAATTTGGCGGCATGTCGGGGCTTCAGGTCAATTGGGGGAAATTGGGAGTCTATCCCTTTAATGCTGCCACACAAGAGTGTGATATTGCTGTTATGGGAGTACGGCTTGTGTGGTATCCTACCACGTTCCGCTATTTAGGGTTGTTTATCTATCGAGACCCTGTTGATGTACTGGAAGGGATTCTAGTACGGACGATCTCTTCACTCACTGCACAGGTGGCGTTCTGGAACTCTCTCCCACTAAATGTCCCGGCTCGTATTACTCTGACGAAAAAGGTGGTGCTGCCCAAATTATTGTACTTTTACGCCAATATGCCGGTTTATGTCCCGGTTCGTATATTCCGTGAACTGGAGACTCTAAGCAGACGGTTGGTCTGGAACATGGGACGACCCAGAGTCGCACTAAGCACCCTGTGTGCGTCGGTGGAGACTGGTGGGCTGGCTGTACCGAACCACGAATTATACTACTTAGCTGCACAATTGCAGTGGGTAGCCTACTGGTTGAGTGGGAAAAACCTGAATGATACTGCCACAGATGCGACGGTTTTGTCTGCTGCTCAGGTGCATGAGCTTTTTCATCAGCTGTCCAAGTCCCGTTGCCCTATACAGATACACCTAGCGGTGGCGTGGAAATGCTATATACGAAGCCTAAAGCTTACAAGCAGCACCAAGCCATATGCCCCTAATCTGCCCTTGGTGGGGACGCCCTGGGGAGATGGGGCGCTCACGGAAGCAGCCCTGGGCAGCTGGCTGCAGGCTGACATAGACACGTTGGGCGACCTGTACGAGGAAGGCACGCTAATCCCGTTCGAGACACTGGCTGCTGCCACGGGGATTCCGGCAGGTCAATTCCTCACACATGCAGCGCTTACACGCATACTTACAGAAGCTTGGGGTGACCTTGCAGTGGAATTACCACCTCATCTACTGATACAATATCTACACGTGATGGGGAATGGGTCCCACTTGGTGCACTGGCTAGCGCAGGCCTTACACATGCATACACAATTTTCCTCACAGCGCTTGCGAGATAAGTTGACTAGGGACAGGGGGCGGGACTGGACCGACAAAGAGTGGGATAGGGCACTAGCCGGAATGCTCGAAGTCCCGCACAACTCTCGATTTAAAATGATCCAATATTATATTATACATCGGGCATATCTATCCCCAGACAAGATAAACCGCTATTTTGGGCTGACGACAACGTCCTGTCCTAGATGCGGATTAATAGATGCAGACCTTTTACACATGCTTTGGGCCTGCCCTTCCCTGTATAGCTATTGGACAGTGGTTTCGACTACACTGGCGGCAGGGGCAGGAGGTGGACTGCCACACACATGGGAGGCTTGTCTTTTGGGCCTCTACAGGCGGACAAAGCTGACGAAAGTCCCGGCCAGGTTCTGGGACCTTGGACTCATAACTGCAAAAAGGCTCATTACCAAGCGTTGGAAAAATGGAGAACCCCCACAGGCTATATATTGGCGCCATTCATTTGACAACTGGGCGAGAGCTGAGAGCGTAGCTTTGCACAGGGAGGAGACTGCAGGTCTTCGTAAATACCCTATAGCTCAGGCCTGGGATGATATCCTGGCCGCTTTTCACCGGGTGTGTTTGCAGAGAGGCATTACTTAGACACGCTTCCCCTTTATTCCCCCGACCCTGGGATGGCACTTGGACAAGAGACCTACTTTGACGGCGCCCCCACACCTGCGCCCTTTGAAAGACACAGATATCGCTTCCACACGGTCGCATGGTTATATCCACGTGATCCTGGATGTTATTGCATTGACAGCGTTTCCCTCCACCCCTTCCCCTCCCCCCCCCCGCTGCAGCAGCTCGCACTTACACTGGCCTGTTCACACCACGGTCGGCAGAACGCGCACCCTACACACACACGCATTTGATTTTTGATCTGTTTTGATTTGCATCTTGTTCGGTTCCTGTTTTATTGAGTTTTGGTTCGGATTTATCGTTCTCAGACTGGGATATTGAATGTTGCGTCAGTTAGGACCCCTGTGCTTCATTCAGAGTCCGCTACCGCGGAACATACTGCGCTACCACACCAGGCTTCCCCGAGGTGAGTGTGCATCATTTGGTTGATAAACAGATGGCACAATACCATGAACAGGGATATTATAACGGGATAGCCGCGCCCTGACACGGGAACGCTCTTAACGTCCAGAATACATGCTCTGACGCATCTTCTACCCGAGGCAGTACCTGTTGACAGTAAGATGCCAGCACTACCTTGCTGGAGGCGTGCCTGCTGGCTAGTACAAGCCTGTACTAGTCATCTGTGCTCACACAACTCGAGAGTGCTGGGAAATCTCTCTTCCCTTGGACGCGAACGGAACTTTTCAGCCCACGTCTCGTGGCCCCTGCTCCGCGGGAGCCGCTCGTGCTGAGTGTCGACTAAAAGAGCCTGGCTTCTTAAGGGTTAGACAATGAGGAGCATCTCCCCGGGATGCCTCTTGGGGCAACAGACTCAGTGACAGCCCCACGCTTCTACGAGCCAGCGTCTTGCTTGGTGCCAGAAGCGTGCAGGCCCTCGGACTCTGATTCTGACAGCCAGCAGTGGGCGAATGTACTTCCCTTCCACCCTATGGTGGAAGGGAAGGACGGCAGCAGGGCATTCTGTTAGAAAAAAAAGTAAAACGCCCAAGCTGCAACGTGAGAGAACATTTCATTTAAAGAAGCATGAAAAACAAGTTAATAAGTTCTTTCTCTGTCTCGTCATTTTAGAACTGAAGTATTTTCAATATTAGATTCAACAAAGCCATGGTTGCTTCTTTTTTATTTTACGGAACTAGCAACCATTGACAAAGCCAATAGTCCTGGCTTCTTGTTTGTGTAATGATACTTGCTGTATTATATATCTGGATGCAATGACAGAAACAACATAATACAAGTCAGGCACAACACTATGCTAAGCGCAGATTTTTAGCCTACGTGTTTTAAACTACGCTCTTAATTACATACAACACCCCCTTTGAAGAGACCCCCCAGTTTTTTTACACCACTTAAAGCCCTGGAAACACCACCATGTTACAGTCACCTCACATCCTGGCACTGTGCATCATGTGTGACTCATGACTTCTACGTTTTCAGTCTGCCTATGTGCAGGAGTATAGTGAACCCAACCCCCCCACCCCACCTCACCCCTTGCTGTAGTTTGTTCTTGATAGGCCTCTTCTGTTTGCAACTCTGCAGACAAAGGCTCAGCTCATGTGAAAAGGTGGGTGAGTAAATAAGTGAAGGAATGTCTGAATGGCTGGATGGATTACTGAAAGGATGAATGGATGAATGAAAGGGGGGAATGGATAGATAATGAAAGAAAGGACGGATGAGCGAATGAGTGGAAGTATGGATGAGAGAAAAGGTAAATAGATGTATGTATGGGTGGAAGGGTGGATGGATGGGTAAAAGGGTGGATGGATGGGTAAAAGGGTGGATGGATGTGTGACAGGATGGATGGATGAGTGAAAGGGCAGCTGATGAGCGAGTAAATTGGTGGATGGGTGTGTGAAAGGATGGATGGATGAATGAAAGGGTAGATGATGGGCAAGTAAATGGGTGGATGGATGAATTGATAGGTGAAATGGTGAATGGATGGAAGAGTGAAAGGGTGAATGTAAGGATTGATGAGTGAGTGAAAGGGGGTTTTATTAGCAAAAGGATGGATAGATGAGTGAAGTGAAAGATGAGATTAATAATTCAAGCATTCCAACCATTATAATACCTTAATTGCGTCCCAATTACTTTAAGGAAGACAACAGGAAGTACATACCCCCCACCCACCCACCGGTAAAAAAATGGTGGGGAGCCACGGCCAACTGCCGGTTAGGTCAAGGGAGCCACAGGTCAAAAAAGTTTGGGAACCACTGCTCTAGAGGCATGAGGTGTGGGATACTTTCATGCATGTACCACCGCATGGAAAAGCCAAATTCACACCTGTCACTCTGCCCACTCCAAAACAGCTGGCGAATGTAGTAATTATTTGTTAGGCTTAGTTTTGTAAGCATGCTTTAATTTAACCGTGGTTTTTTCAGTAAATACATATTTATTCAGTAAAATAAAAGATATATACACATACACACACACGCACACACGCACGCACTCTGCACTCATGCCCGGTTACTCACCAGTAATATTCATTACTCCGAGTCCTGGTCTTCCGGTCCCATTCCTGAGCCCTTCCCTCCCTCCATGGTATTTCTTTGTGGTCATTGTTTTTGTTTTCTGGGTTTCTTTGGTATTCTCAGGAAGTTGCGTGACTCACTTCCCCCTATATGATTGCATGATAGGTGGTGCCATAATGAGGAAAGTGCTAAAAAGTTCTGCCAGGTATAGGGTTTCTGGGGAGCAGACTAGCTGCTCACTGTTAAGGAATGGGATGGGAAGGCTGGACGAGGAGGTAATGGGCGGGTGCTTCACTGTTAAGGAATGGGATGGGAAGACTGGACGAGGAGGTAATGGGTGGGTGCTTAACTGCGCAAGGGTGAATTGCTGCTTCCACTGACTGCAACAACAGATGGTCAGTACTTACGGGAGGGGTTCCGTTTCACTTAGTTTTAATGAAGAGGTGTAATGACAGAGAAGTTTCAGCTAGTGCCTTCGTCACTGTTAGCGTTCTAAGCTGTGAGACGTCATTAGATACATTCACATTGATTGGTCCATTATAATTCATAATAATTGATAAAGGACTCTCAGCAAAACATCAATTCTGTCAGTTCTCAAAATCATTGCTGCGATCTTATGATGGGAAGTATACACATTTCTTCCCCATTTAAGTACAGATTTCCAACTGAGACATGATTCAGTGTTTAAAATACATGATTCAAAGTTCACGTCTTATTGTTACAGTGGCAGTGCTTGCTAACCCTGTGGCTTCCACATTATTGTGCCCTGTATGGGCAATAATATCTGTTATTAAATGCAGTGACGTATTTTCTCTACACCACATGTATACTCATCAGAATTTAGATCAATTTAGTTGATAGCATTTAAATAAATGCAAACACAATTTCTGAGTATACTGTTTTCACATTATAGTGCCCTCTATAGGCTTGTATTGCCATTAAAATCAGCTATACCGGTTTTGAAGATATATTTGCTTAGCACTTATAGTGCTACAAAGGGAAGTAAGTTACCTGTAAAACCTTATCCGTGATTTATGTGGTTGGCAAGCCTTACATAACAGTCACTGTTCTCTGGTCCTAATTTCTTGCTAAAGCAAAAAAAACAAAAGAAGGATATACTTTAAATTAAACATGCAATACTAAGAACTGACTATACAGAAGAAAAGGAAACAGAAAGGAGAAAAGAAAAAAGCTGCATTGAAATCCACTACTCTCAAAGTCCTGCGAGCACCCAAGCAACTCTCACTGGTAAGAGCGCACAGCTTATAAGGTTTACAGCACATTAAGTGAAGCGGCAGGAGCGAGGGAGAAGGGAGTGTTCTCACAAGGCTATATCCCAAAAGCCACGACATAATGAAAAGTTCAGTGAGGCGGCGCATGGTGATGCAGCAGTGGACATTTTCAAACAAGGACAATACTTAAGTCATGGAGATGGAGATAAGAATTCTTCCCAACCGAAAGAAGATTTGAAAAGAAAGTTAAACGAATTGGAGAGACTATACGAAAGAGAGATGCGTAAATAGTGGGAGCCCACCTCTCTGCAATGTTGCATAGATATCAAAATAGTATAACAAGGCTTAAGAAAATATACAGTCCCAACGTATGGAAAACCTGACCCCCTCTTGCTTGAGGAATGGGTCGAGCATATCGCCAACTCATCTAACAGAATGCTGGAGATATTTGTAATGTTTGCGTGGAGCGACACAGCTAAAGCCCTAAAAGAAATCGATGAATTGGAAAGCGATATTTCGAAAGAAAAAGATAAAAGTTTGCAAGAAGAACTTAAGGCATCCATGAAGAAATGGCTGATTAGTGATGAAGAGATAATCAAACAGAGAAAGCAAGACAAATGTATTGTGCCGCATGAGATTACGAACAAGGCAGAGTATTCACGCTCTATTAAAAATTAGACATACCCAGAAGGGAACAGATTGTTGGGTGTCTAGGTACCTACTTCACTACTGTGAATTTGTGATTTTAATACAATACCAGATCCTCAGTTGAACAGGCACCTTAATGATAGGCACCTACAGGGCACTATGTCACCAATGCTCCTACAAAACCCAAAAGACTGTGGTATAGTAGGTCTTTGGAGACACAGGCTCCCAGATGTACAGCAATTCATCTCATTTTCCTAAGTCCACATATCATACTCTTGAAAAGACCATATATAGGTGACGCCACACATCATGTAAATATAAAGGTTGTCACACACAATTGGATAGCAGTCACAGACCATTCCTTAATACAGTGGAGTGGGGGGACCGGCATGGAAAGGCAACAAAACAAACTGGAAATTTGATAAATCCCAATTCAAGGAGAGACTGGCCAGACTATCCCTCGAGGACACAATGATGCACTACTTTGAGGAGAACATTCCAGGAAGGTACCACCCAACATGATATGGGATGTCTTCAAATCGGTCCTTCGCCGGCAAGGGCACAGCAGAGAGGACTAGACAGCGTAATATATACGTGGATCACAAAATCTCCCTCGAGGCAGAATACAAAGCCACCATATACCACCACAGGTGCTTTGGCTCCGTAAAGAACTTGAGGAAGGCCTTTGCTATTAAGGGGAAACTAGACATACTAATCATGGAAAAGTCAGAAATTTCTTCTGACAAACATTTTATGAACAGGCCAACAAAATGGGCACAATATTAGTGCAGATACTCAGAGGTCTATGCTAGGTACATCCCTGCTCTTTAGGGAAAAGGAAACACCATACTTGACAGGACCCAGGACCATCTCAATGCTTTTGAGTATTTGTTCGTAGAGTTGTATTGAGAGGACACTATAGATCCTATCGAATTTCAGACTTTGAGCCCAGAGGAACGACTTCCATGCCTCAACTAAAGCAATAGGGACAAGTTTGACTAATTGATAACTGATGAGGAGGTCTCAGCCGCAATTCTTGTTGTCCACCCTGACAAGTGCGCTAATCTAGATTGCTTCACAAACCGGGGCTAAAGCACTTTAAAGGGACCTTGATCCCACATTTAAGGGCCCTTGTTAATTCTTTTCTTTCTTCTCAGTCAGTGACATATAACCCTAATATCGAACCCAAGTAAATCAGGCAATGAAAGCGGCTCATACCGACCTATCTCTTTGCTAAACTCAGGTGCAAAGATCTTTACAAAGGTGTTGATAAACAGACTTTTACCCCACATTCCGTACTTGATAGATCAAGACCAATCAGGGTTTGTCCCACACTGACAAGCTGTGGACAATATTAGCAGAGTGATGCATTTGGTGGAAAAGGCGTATTTCAGGTCCACTCCCATTGCAATACCGTCATTAGATGCTGAAGAAACATTTGTTAGAGTCCATAGGACCTTTCTCCTAAAGGTCCTGGAGGCCATAGGGCTGGGATTCCCAAATGTTAACATGGATAGTGGCCAGCTACAGATCTCCCAGTGCCAGAATCTTGGTGAAGGGGGAGAGGTCAAGGGAGATCCTCCTACTTAGGAGAACATGACAGGGGTGTTTGCTGTCACCGTTATTGTTTGCACTTTCGGTTGATTCCTTGGCAGCATTCAGAGACAGGTGGAATTAGAGAGGATACTCTTTGGTGGAGCATACTATACATCTGTTTGTGGATGATATTCTCCTTACAGTAAGAAACCCCACACACTCGATCGCAAATGTGATGGAGATCCTGAATGCATATGGCAAGATACTCGGGTTCAAAGTGAATCTAAATAAATCCGAAGTGTTACATGTGGGGGTGGAGTTGTAGACTCGCAGGAGGCAATGTCCTTTCCGGCCACCCTATACAACCACTGGAAGACGATACATCAGGGACGAGGTCTATTAAATACTGGCCCTTATCCTGTGCTGGCTTCACATTTTGAAAGCAGCGACCGCGGAACATAAAAGTACAGAGAAAAAAACACACTTCATTTATGCAGTCTGTAAGGAGTCTTGAGTGCAAATACACACAGCCTCATTCCCAGTATATCTGTCGTAAATCATATTGTGAGCTTCACCGGCACCTGAACTTTTTATTAGTTCTTCTTCCTATTTCAATTCAGCTGGATACCTTCGCAATAGAGATCTATCGCTGCCTCCTTCTACATAACATCTAGTAGTTAGAGAGTAGGTTTTCCACAATGCGTTTCCATCTGTGGCTGTTCCTGAAAAAGGTGTGGTTTCACGCTGAACCGTGTCTGTATTAAGAAACAATTGAATAGTAACCACTGGAGATTAATTCTTTTCTTTGGTATTGAGTTTTTACTTGTATATATTTCATGAATTTCGTATGTATGTTATGAAATGTTATTTGTTTACACTTTTGTGTTGATGTATTACATGGTTTGTTACTGTCAAACATTTGCATTGTTGATTGTTGATATTCATTGTATACCTTGATTATATTTATATTATTAGATGAGTTGAGGATGTTCCTATTTTTTCTACTTTACTTTCCAGGTTGTTCAGAATATTTAAATATTTGATAGCGAATAAAGGATTGAGTTTGTAATCTATTTTTATATCAAATGAAATAATTATAAGTAATAATCAGCAAATAACATATTACACATTTCATGTTCACATATGGCCTTTATTATGTACTTACTAGAAAACCTATGCGATTGCCAAAGGGTTCTTTACAATTCTCAAATAAAAAAAAAAGTTTTTTTTCAGAACTAATCAAATATCTCAAAAGATAAAGACCTCCTACCAATATGAACCATATTTTTTCAGGTATCAGAAATACCAAATTGTAATGAAAAAAGAGATAAATGGCAAATGTAATGAAAGTTAAACATGTGCCTTATGGTGGCTTCATAAGAGATACTAAGTTAATAATAGACCAATACGGTGATATATGATTGTATTTAACAAACATAACACACAGTAGGTCCATCATTGTTTTCCTTTTCATGTGTTTTCAGACAAAACTACCCTTTTTGTTACACTACTATGTCTCCATTTAGAACATTTACAGTTCAAGAAGTCATGTGGTAGTAGTTATCATAAAACACTGGGGAAATGTAAATAAATTGGATTATGGGAAAAAAGACATAGATGCTGTGCATGACTACAGGAATGAGAAAACACCTGCAGAAACTCATTCCACCAGGTTGGCATGTGTGGAACGATAGCATCGTAAGGAGGTAGAAGAGGCTGAAGTAGGAAGAACGGCAGCAACCACTTCTTTGGTTAATGCAACACTTTTGACTTCTGCTGGTTCACCAGAACCTCCACCACCACCCGATGCATCTGTTTCTCCAGTAGCACCTTCTAATTCTTCTTCACCATCAGCACCTCCAGCAGTACCTGTTCCTGGTACCGCACTGCCAATGCATATTTGCAGGCAGCAACACTATATAATAGAGCAATATGACAGTACAGTACCTTATGGTGGCTTCAAAGTAGATAAGTTAATAGAGTACTACAGTGATATCTGATTGTATTTAATATGCATAACACAAAGTCAGTCTATTACTGTTTTCCTTTTTATGTGTTTTCAGATAAAAACGAGTGTTTCTGTTATACTACTATGTCATAATGTTTAATATTTACAGTTCAAGATGATCATGTGGTAGTAGTCATCATAAAAAAATGGGGAAAACAAATCAATTGGATTGTGAAAAACCCCAAAATATTGTGCTTGTGCAACTCTCAATAGATCTAAGTAACTAATTAGACATATGTGAAAGCATAGAGGACATCAATACTTAGAGCAGATTTTTACAAATGTCATTTACCCATGCTAGGTCCCATAATGCCGTATCTCCTAACTTAACTTACTACAACTCATAAGCACCATTTGCTAGAGCAGCCATTTAGTTCATATCGAAATGTACCTATTTCATGTAGAAATATACAGATGAAGCAGATCAGGTATAATTTTCAATGTCTTTGTTATGTCTTTGAAGATTAAACAGAACTCCATACTTTCCAACAGAGTCTCTATGGTAGTTGGTGGTATGTCGTAGTATTGGCCTGTGTTTATAGCCCGCTTTGTGTTATTAGGAGGAATTGTAGCACTCTTTCTACTCTATCTGTAGACACTAATCATCTTTCAAGTGCAAACTGTAACTGGGATGTACAGTCATATAATAAGGATAACTTTTCCTGCAGCATCGCAGGAGACATGGCATGCACTTACCAACAGCGGCCAGTGACGAATGGAGGCAATTTGAAGGCAATCCTTTTGAATGCTAGATCAATGAAAAAACATTAGCTGGAACTATATGATCTCCTTATTGATATAAAGCTCGACATAATGTAAATCACTGAAACTTGGCTTCATGACGGATCCAACCCGAATATTGCTAATACGATTCCCTCTGATTACCTAGATATTAGGAAGGGAAGGGTTAGCGGGAGGGGGGCGTGTTATTTATAAAAACTCCCTCTCTTACATCTCCTTACCTATGACAGAGATTGAGGGGGCAGACAGCCTTGGTTTTGCCTGACGTTGTCCGCTCAGCAATCTATGGCCGGTATAGTAATTTATTGACCAACCAGGACCAGCTGGCCAATTTTTTGAGTCCCTTGGACCTGCTTTATTCCCTATCGCAGCTAGATATAATCACTGTGTAGTTCTGGTGGATTTTAATATACATATGGATCAAGTGGCAGATCATGAGTCCATGAAGCTATATGAATCTCTCAGCACCCTGAACCTTATTCCTTATGTCTCATCACCCATTCATGAAAAAGGCCAAATACTGGATCAGATATTTTCATTTCGTAAGATTGGAACTGATCTTCCACTTCCCATTATCTGGTTTTACCACTTCCTGCTTACCTTTTACTTCGGTAAAGAATCGGGGAGCCCCTCCTGCCAATGTAAACTGAGGGCCAGAAGTTTTAGATCTTATGCAGAGTTTACGTCTGATGCAGTAGCTACTATATTGAGACAGCACCCCATTCCTTTTAATGACCAATTGGAGGAGGATGTTGACTTACTTGAAGGCTGGCTTAGGAAGTGGACCACTCTACTGGCACCACAGAGAACGTTGGTAGCAAAAACAGGTCGCACTGCGGCCCCTTGGTTCACGGAAGAACTTAGGAAAAGTAGGAGTGCATGTAAATGCTTGGAAAGACTATGGAGAAATAATTTTGATCCCATAAAGAAAGCCACTTATAAACTTGCTCTGAAGACCCATTTTACCAAAGTACATGAGGGAAAGAAAAGCTTTTTAGCATCTAAAATAGAACAAGCAGGCAACTGTTCAAAATTGTTAAGGCTTCTTCCTCCCTGAAAGTTATCAAGCCCCCTTTTACTCCTACAGAGGAATGGACTAACCATATGGCACAATACTTCTATAACAATGTAAAAAATATTCAAGATGCCTTTAAAACTGAGGGCAAAGCTAGCAATGTTAGCCCAGACGCAGCGGTCTCTACTAACCCTAGGGTAGGCGTGACTCTCTGTGAGTTTTCACCTATTTCAATGACTAAGTCACTTAAAATAATGCAAGCACTGAAGTCTGGTTCAGGCTCAACCAATTATTATGTAATTCCTGCTGGTGGATCCTAGAACGCACATGACCACCCCCCCCCCCCCTCCTGATACCATTGCACTGGCTCCCGGGGGGAAAAGGGTGATTTTTAAGGCTTTGGTGCTAGTCTTTAAAGCTCTTCATAATATTGGAGCCCCTCATATCAGGAGGAGAAAACAGCCATATGCTCCCGTTAGATTCTTGAGATCCTTAACGCAGAAGTTGTCAGTTATCCTAAGTTTGTTCATTCTCATTTGGGTGGATGCACGTTCCAAGTGACCGCCACAACGCTGTGGAACAACGTGCCACTTCTCTTGAGACAGGAACAAGCTCTCCTCAGTTTTAGAAGGAAATTAAAAACATGGTTGTTTCAGTGGGAAGTGGCATTCCTGCAGCTCATTCTGTTCTGTTAGAGGGTGAGGCCAGCGCCGGGACACTCGTTTGAGTAGCCATGCGCTTTACAAATACCCCCATAACATAACATTAACAAATCATGTAATGCTTTAATCCTTATTTTTATTTCTTATCTACTTTCTATTAGTTTTCATTGTGATGTGACCAGAAACGTGTGTTTCAAATGCCTTTTTAATACCTGTTAAACTTCATTGCTGCAGAGCAGCTAATTATCTTACCTCATTTCGGTGTTTTGTAGTATTTGGATACATAGGCAGCTCAAATTGCATTCAAGCCAAATATTCTCCTATTAGTTTCCTAATGGCCAATCATGTAACTCTTTATATATGTGTTTATTTGACGCTGTGTTCCTTATTGTATGTCAGTGTATGGGCAGTGGTTAGGGTTTTGTTGGTTGGTCACAGTTTCCTTTTTGGGCCTGACACTATGTTAAGAAAGTAGGTGCTGAAAACTATTTAGGTTTGAAAGGACTTGAACTAGCATGGATTGGTTAAAGAGGTTTGAACCAGAATTAGTTTCAAATATATATATATATATTTATATAAATATTGCTGCTCACACTCCTTTCGCACAAAAGAAGTTACCGCACTCACGGGTCCATCAAACATTTGTTTTATTCACAAATAAAAATGCTCTGGTTGGGACATGTTTCGGCTAACGCCTTCGTCGGCCATAGTTTGTTTATCGTCGAGGCGCGCCATTTTAACATTTTATTGTACATGCGCAATTTTCATGTTGCCATCAACACAGAAAGCAGCTTCACGGTGCACGCTTGCACCAATACATTGCGGGCGCCATTTTTTACTTACTACAATAATGTTCGGTCAGCATACGATTTCATTGCATTTGCTTTGATTATATTACCGTATATAAACAAAATTGCATATAAATCTGTAAAGTAAATTAATGACCAGTTTTGTTAAGGCAATCATGATTTAGCTCTGTATGAGCATACGTTTGAATTAATTTTGCATCAAATTACGCAAACATAAAATATATGGTGACATTCGTGATTAAGCTCTAGATGAGCAAACAATTCATTCTCTCTTGATCTCATCAACATTATAAACAGATACTGAGCCCTCAGTTCAAAAAGCTCAGGATGAGCATTTGAGCACTTCAAACAAAAAAGAAAAAGTATGTAAGAGATGAAAACAAGAATTCTGTACAAAAAGGACAGTGCATGGAAGGCAAATAGAATTAACCCACATGTATAGACAGTTCTTCTTCTGTATTTAACCCTCCCGGGGTTCTCATTTGCAAATTGATTATGTATCTTGATTCTAACCTCCGTAAACGGAGTACCCTATTTTCTCCTCTGTCACTGGGGAAAACGTGATCAATGCAAAAGAATCCCAAGAGATATTAAAAAAATTCAGGAAGACACAGAGATTGTTTGCAAGCCATCAGACAAAGGGGCATTATTGTCCTAATGACCAAAGAGTATTATGTTATGGAAGCGATGCAACAGCTATCAGACATCTATAACTATGCTAAGATTACGAAAACGAGATACATGGAGAGCATCGACAGCTATCATGCATTAATACAAAAATCGTTTACTCGTGGAATGCTTGATAAGGATGAGTTTGACTTTTTGAACTGTGCATATCCAATTTTACCAACTTTTTACCATTTGCCAAAAATACATAAACATGCAAGCAGACCCCCAGGCCGTCCGATCATATCATCCATCGGAAGTCTGACGGAACACCTATCTCAATTTGTAGAAATTTTTCTAGCCGCCTTTGTAAAGACACTATCCTCTCATGTCCAAGACTCTACAGATTTCATCAGAATCATCTCTAACATCAGTTGGGAGCCTGACATGTTGATGATAACTTTGGACATGACCAGCCTATACACAAGTATAGACCATAATCAGGGCATCAAGGCTGTCAAACATTCTTTGAAAAGCAGATCCTTACATCTACCTGAACACAGTTTAATGTTAATTGAGTTTGTAAAACTTTGCCTCTGCAATAATATCTTTCTTTTCCAACAGCAACTGTACTTATAACTAAGAGGAACAGCCATGGGAACCTGCTTTGCCCCCAGCTACACTAATTTATTTGTGGGCTGGTGGGAGAAGCAGGTGGCCTGGGCTGACGAAAATCAGAGATGGATTACATGTATAGTCGGGTGGCACCGCTATATAGATGATTTATTTATTCTATGGAAAGTCTCACGACAGGAAGCTGAGAAATATGTAGCAATTCTAAACCAGAATGAAGTTAATCTTCACATCACAGGAGAAATAAGTCCGACAGAGGTAAACTTCCTTGACCAGAAAGTATTTATAGCTGATGGGACGATCTGTACTTCCCTTTATCACAAACCAAAAGCGGGAAACTCAATTTTGGAAGCCAGTAGCAGTCATCCAAACCCTCTAATCAGAAGTATCCCCTATAGGGAATTTCTGAGATTAAAAAGGAATTGTAGCAGACAAAGACCTTTTGAACATTCTGCCCAACAAGCCTGTCAGAGATTTCGAAAAAGAGGGTACTTAGATGAGTTGATTCATTCTGCCCTAGAAAAAGTGGAGAAAATCCCAAGAAAGTCACTCATTACAAAACGAAAAGATAGATCACAGGTATCGGCCAACCAAGAACCCCGTTTGATTATGACTTTCAATGAAAAGACTCAGGATGTGGCCAGAATTATCAAACGCAACTGGCATATTTTAAAAACAGATCAGATAATAGGTGAAGATGTATCTACTTTTCCTAAGATTACCTACAGAAGAAGCAGGTCATTGAAAGACAGTATTGTGCAAAGTCACTTAGAAATTGATAAAAAGGGTCCTCGACTAAGTGATGTAATGGGTTTTTACCCATGCACAAAGCTTGCAAAAACAGCAAAAAAACACTGTCCTTTGCAGTATCAGGCTTGAATACAGAAAGAAAAATCAACAGATTTATGACTTGCAATACTCCATATTGTGTATACTGCCTCTTCTGTCCCTGTAACCTGTTGTATATAGGGAGCACAATTCACCCGACTAAGAAGCGTATCTTAGAACATGCACGCCCCATAGAGAAGAAAGACCCCACACACCCCATTGCACGACATTTTGCTGAATCTCACGCCAGCAATAGAAATCTCTTGAGATTCTTTTGCATTGATCAAGTTTTCCCCAGTGACAGAGGAGGAAATAGGGAACTCCGTTTACGGAGGTTAGAATCAAGATACATAATCGATTTGCAAACGAGAACCCCGGGAGGGTTAAATACAGAAGAACTGTCTATACTTGTGGGTTAATTCTATTTGCCTCTCCATGCACTGTCATTATTGTACAGAATTCTTGTTTTCATCTCTTACATACTTTTTATTTTTTGTTTGAAGTGCTCAAATGCTCATCCTGAGCTTTGTGAACTGAGGGTTCAGTATCTGTTTATAATGTTGATGACATCAAGAGAAAATTAATTGTTTGCTCATCTAGAGCTTAATCACGAATGTCACTGTATATTTTATGTTTGTGTAATTTGATGCAAAATTAATTCAAACGTATGTTCATAAAGAGCTAAATCATGATTGCCTTCACAAAACTAGTCATTAATTTACTTTACAGATTTATATGCAATTTTGTTTATATACAGTGATATATTCAAAGCAAATGCAATGAAATCATATGCTGACCGAACCTTATTGTAGTAAGTAAAAAATGGCACCTGCAATGTATTGCTGCGAGCGGGCACCGTGAAGCCACTTTGTGTTTTGATGGCAACGTGCAAATTGCGCATGTACGATAAAATGTTAAAATGGCGCGCCTTGCCGATAAACAATCTGTGGCCGAGGAAGGCGTTAGCCGAAACGCGTCCCAACGAGAGCATTTTCATTTGTGAATAAAACAAATGTTTGATGGACCCTTGAGTAAGGTAACTTGTTTTTTTCGCGAAAGGAGTGTGAGCAGCAGTATTTAAGTGGTCCCGCTGCCACGCCGTACCGCACCAGTCCCGGAGTGCTGCAAACTGCGCATTAAGGGGGGGATCGGAGCTGGAATATATATATATATATATATATGTATATGTATATATATATATATATATATATATATTCAATGATTACTGCAGTACATTCTAGATACTTTTGAGAAAGTACTGCAGTACAAAGTAAACTTTAAAAAAGTATATAAATTAGTATAAATACTTATGCCCAACTCTAAAGACTTTGCTAAACTGCCTCATTTTTTCCTATACACTACAAAAAGTGTAATAAGATATATTTTACGTGAAACACAGAACAAAGACAAAGTGTGGTCCAAGCAATATGGCTTCTTTTTTATTTTGCAAGAGCCTGCATTGACTAGGCCTGGGCAGAAAATATATAATACGCTCACGGTGTTGATGGAATTTGGTAACTGTGTGTTAGCGTGTAACAGGGAGTTCCTGCCAAATTCTGCTAATCGGTTTGTGGTGGTATTAGTCTCCCATTGGTGCCTTGCGGTCTTGATGTGAACATCGCGATGTTCCTGTAACATGCACTTGTGAGCCCGAGACGGATTTGCCACCCGCTAGCAAGATTTCAGGTTGCCGCGGGGCTTTCCAGTACCATTTTGTGACACTGGCTTCCGCGTGTCGCCATGCCTACTTTTCAAGTGGATTTTATACTCTAGAAACTGCTAAATCAACTCGAAAATGCCTTTACAAGTTGATATTCTACTCAAACAAATGGTTCAGGTTATTTTTTTTTAGCACAAAAATCATTTTTTAAAGTTATTTATCTTTCACCCGGAAAAAAGTGCACAGAGACCCCAACTTTCTCTTCTTGTCCCAAAGGATCCTCCCACTGCTTTGTTCATCTCCTGGTCACTTATTTGGATTTCAAGGTGAAAGGATCACTTTCTTTGTCTGAATTCCTGCTACATATATACTATTGGACTTTATTGAGGACTTCGTTTTTGTGACATCATAAGTGTGTTAATAAACATTTTGATAAGGGTTTTGTTAGATAGTGGGCATTCACTAGAATATATTTGTACTTTTATTAATTTTTTTAAGTTTGATTGTGATTTTGGTGAGTGGCCTGGAGTTGCAGTGGAGGACTAGTATGTTTTTCACCTAATTTTTTAGCTTTTATAAGGGAAAAATATTGCACAGTTAAGTACATTTTCTCAATTTGTGTTAATTTCTCCTATTCATTCATTTTACCATGTGACCTAGTCAGCCAGTATGAGTCATTGGTACATGAAACAACTGTTTCTGCAGTATGTGTTGTTTTAAAAGACCATGATCTAGGCTAGGGATGGCATTGGAAAACATTATGCAAAATTAAGTTTTGTTTTATTTCACTTCTTTTTTTCCTGTAAAATGTGCATTTTATTTTGGAAGAGGGATATCTTTTTATTTCTTGGGACAATGTGTGCTGTTGTAAAATGTTTATAGCTGACTTAATTTTTTATTTTGGCCTGGCTAAATTAATGGTTGAGTTTTCTTCATTGTTTGCCATGCCTACTTTGTCTGGCTAGTGTGTCTGTGTGAGAGACTGTGTGTGTGTTTGCCATAGGCCACCATTTTGTCTTTATTCCCCATGTCATATGGCTGGTAGCCATTTTGCATAGTCATAGACCTGCATGTGTTCTTTGTGGTCCATGCCTCCTTGCTTGTTTTTTCACCATGTGGCAGGAGAGATAAATGGCAAATGTAATGAAAGTTAAACATGTGCCTTATGGTGGCTTCATAAGAGATACTAAGTTAATAATAGACCACTACGGTGATATATGATTGTATTTAATAAACATAACACACAGTAGGTCCATCATTGTTTTCCTTTTCATGTGTTTTCAGACAAAACTACCCTTTTTGTTACACTACTATCTGGCATATGCATCAACGAAAATACCTCCCGGTAAAATAGCGAATCGGAAAAACAGTCCGATACCGAACGCAAAACTATAAATTGCAATGCATCAAACAAAAAATCGGAAAAAAATAAAGAACCGCTAAATACCCCCGCGGTAAATTACCGATTCGTTAAACAGACATTCGGAAATACCGAACCCCAAAGCATACTTCGGAAATACCGATTAGGCAATAACAAATCGAAATGGTATGCATGAACAGTCGCTAATACCGGAAATCCCCAAAATCGCAATTTAGCATGAGCAAAATAAGGGGAATCACAATCAGGAGGTAAAGTTAACAGAAGGACAGAAAAAAAAATATATCACCATCAGCAGGTGCTGACAATCAGTAACCCTTCATAAATGCCCTGGGAAACCCCACATGTACACCAAAATGGCTGCCCTCTACGTGCTTGCTAGGAGGTGGAGGATCAACGCCCAGGCCCAGCGCAGGAGGATGATACAGGACAGGATCTTCAGGGTGCGCATCACTTTGCTGGGGCAAACCGAGGAACGGGTGTACGCCAAGTACAGACTGAACCGTGCCATGATAATGGACCTAATAGCAGACCTGACACCATTACTGCAGCACGAGACCCGTCGGACCAACGCCATACCTGCCCATGTGCAGGTGCTATGCTGCCTGCACCTGCTTGCATCTGGAAGCTTCCAGGGGGTAATAGCTGAGACAGGAGGCGTGTCGCAAAGTGCCTTATCACGCTTTTTCCACCGGTTCCTAGAGGCCATGCTGACATTTCTCAATCGCCACATCACCTTCCCCAGAACCCCCCAGCAGCTTACCCGCACCAAACGGGAATTCTACCAGGTGGCACAATTCCCCCATGTCATCGGGTGTGTTGACTGCACGCATGTCCCCATCTGTCCTCCATCAGCCACCGAATACATTTACCGCAACCGGAAATCGTATCATTCAATAAATGTTCAGGTGGTGTGCAATGCCAAGTTGATCATAACGGACCTTGTAGCCCAATTCCCCGGGAGCACACACGACGCCTACATTTTCCGTCACTGTGGCCTCCACAGGCGCCTGATCAACGGTGAATTCGGAGAGGGACACCTACTAGGTACATATAGCTGCATCATCGTACTCCCCATCCACTCCTTCCCCACATGTATAATTTCATTAATGCTGATTACCATTCTCTCCCCATCCTGCAGGTGACAGCGCATACGCATTGCGTGAATATCTCCTCACGCCCTATCTCAACCCAGCTACCCCGCAAGAGCAGCGCTACAACAGGGCACACATCAGTACTAGGAATGTGGTTGAGCGAACATTCGGCATCCTGAAGAGCCGCTTCCGGATACTGCACAAGACTGGAGGTGCCTTGCAGTACGACCCAGTGACCTGCTGCCAGATAATTGCTGTGTGTGCCATCCTGCACAACATCGCCACGCGCAGGGGGATACACATAGAGGTGGAGGGAGAGGAAGAACTGCGTGCCCAGCAACCCCCCCCACAACACCAACAGGCACATGTGCCCAACACAGCTGAAGGGCAGAGGAGACGGGCATACATCACACGGAATCATTTCTGAGACAGGTAAGAGAGTGACTTGACAACAGGAACAGTTTTGCAAGGGTTTAATGGGCATGGCCACCTGACTGGTGCAGAAAAACGTAACACAAACTAGCTGCTGCCGCAGCGAAATAAAAACTAGCAATGTCCCTTCTCAGAACAGGTGGCGCGTGAGGCACTTTGGTCTGTCCATGGTTACCTCACCAAGGACAGTGTGACTTTGCCACATGTTCACTTCCGTTTGCCGCGTACCCCCAGTCTCTTTTCCTGTGACTCCTCGGGTTCTACACGATGGGAGTCAGTGGCAGTTGCACTGCGGCCACTGCGCCTCCTCACGCTGGTGTCCGGCAGGGAGACGCTGCTGACACTGGAGGCTGCCTCACTCCCCTCTTCCGCCCCCAGACTGCTGACACTGGCTGACCCTGGCTGCAGTTGCTCCACTGCAGTGGTCCCCCTCTCAAGGGCCTTTGCCACATCCCCACAAAAATGACCTAGATCCACTTGCAGGGACACGGACCTGCGTGACAGCACAGCCGTGCTGTTGCACAGCTTATTGATGGCCTTGTTTGTAGTATTCACTGCCAGCATGACCTGCCTGTGACGCCGGCGCTCACTCTGTTGGCCTGCGACTATGGCACGTGTCAGTTCTTGCAGGCACAGCTTGATGTCTTTGTTGCCGGCAGATACGGCAGTGGTGTGCTCACGCACTGCGTCAGTCATGTTGCCAAGTTTGTTGCAAAGTTTTGTCATGGTGAGTTTCATGGCACCCATGTGTCTCCCCTGCAGGCGCTGGACACGCAGCATCCGGGTCTCCACTACTCCGTACCCTCCGGACAGATCGACCGGTCTTGCAGCAGCCCGACCCGGGGACACAACCCTCTGCCTGATGCGCTGTTGGCCTGCAGTGTGGCTGGTTGGAGTGACGACAGCCTGGCGTGGAACATTTGGGTGTGATGAACATTGATCTGACTCCATCACGGACAGGGCGGCAACATCTGCTCTGTGGCTCTGCGGAGTGGGCCGCACTGGTGGTGGTGGTGTCTTGGTCCGCGAGGATGGTGGTGGTGGTGGTGGTGGTGGTGGTGGTGTCTTGGACTGCGAGGATGGTGGTGGTGGTGGTGGTGGTTGCTTGGTCCGCGAGGATGGTGGTGGTGGTGGTGCTGCCTTGGACCGCGAGGACGGTGGAGGTGTTGTCCGGCGTGGTGGTGAAGGGGAGGACATGACTTCAGCTCCCTGTGAGCACTCCGCATCTGACAACACTGGCGTCTCCGAGATGACAAGGCGGCCACTGTCGGCTGAATCGATGGGGGATGCATCTGTGTGTGAAACAGTGCATAGTTATTATCATGGTATGGTATGTGACAATAGCTGTGGCATCTCACAATAAATTACTTTTGGTGACTGACATTTGACCCTTGGCAGCTGTATTCATCTCTGGGCTCAGGCATGCACCCATTCATGTATTGACTACATCTCCCATGGTGCAACACAGTGGTGAGGGTGTGTGTGTAGGGCAACGCTACATGTGCACTGGGTCTGGCATGGGGGAGTGGGCAGGGACTTAGTACACGCTGCATCGTTACGCTGGCATGCCTCTTACCTTGTCCTCCTTCCGCAGCACCTGAGGTGTCCAGACTTGTGACCCCCACAACAGCTTCCCGTTCTATGGTGGCCTCCACTAGATCCTCCAGGTCAGTGTTAGGCGTCATATTGGATGGGCCCCCTCCTGTGCAAGCAGCATCCCTGACCCTCTGCGCAATCTTCTCCTTGGCCCTCTTACGCAGGTCGTACCAGCGTTTTTTGAGGTCGTCGATGCTGCGGTGGGTGACTCCGCAGGCATTCACCTTGTCCTTGATGCGCAGCCACATCTTCCTTTTTTCTGCCTCTGGCACCTTAAGCGACAACTTTCCAAATAGTCGATCATGGTTGCTGCTCACACTCTCTATTAGGATTTCCAGCTCCTTATCTGAAAACTTCCGTTTTCGCTTTCGGGGTGTGTCCTTTCCATGCTGGGGGGCCTCCTTCTCCATCTTGTCCTGCTACCTTTCTCCTGGTTGCTTCTGGTTCAGTGTGGGACCTCAGCTCCTGAGCTCTGCCTCCTCCTCTGTGCAACTACGGACACTGAATGCAGTGTGGGTGTCCTACTTCCTGGTTGTGATGTCATCGGCCTGCTTCCGAAGCGTCGCGTAATTTTCCCGTTTTCGGTATTATCGAATCCGCAAATACCGGATCCGGTAATACCGACTCGGTATTTCCGATTTCGGTTTTTGTTACTCTCGCTGGCGTATAATCGTTATTTAATAGCGATTATTACCGACTCTGTAATTTTTACCGATTACTTTGATGCATCGCGGTTTGCATGTTCATATTAGCGGTTCGTTATTTTTCGGTATTACCGACTGGTATTTACGGACGTTGATGCATATGCCCGTATGTCTCCATTTAGAACATTTACAGTTCAAGAAGTCATGTGGTAGTAGTTATCATAAAACACTGGGGAAATGTAAATAAATTGGATTATGGGAAAAAAGACATAGATGCTGTGCATGACTACAGGAATGAGAAAACACCTGCAGAAACTCATTCCACCAGGTTGGCATGTGTGGAACGATAGCATCGTAAGGAGGTAGAAGAGGCTGAAGTAGGAAGAACGGCAGCAACCACTTCTTTGGTTAATGCAACACTTTTGACTTCTGCTGGTTCGCCAGAACCTCCACCACCACCCGATGCATCTGTTTCTCCAGTAGCACCTTCTAATTCTTCTTCACCATCAGCACCTCCAGCAGTACCTGTTCCTGGTACCGCACTGCTAATGCATATTTGCAGGCAGCAACACTATATAATAGAGCAATATGACAGTACAGTACCTTATGGTGGCTTCAAAGTAGATAAGTTAATACAGTACTACAGTGATATCTGATTGTATTTAATATGCATAACACAAAGTCAGTCTATCACTGTTTTCCTTTTTATGTGTTTTCAGATAAAAACGAGTGTTTCTGTTATACTACTATGTCATAATGTTTAATATTTACAGTTCAAGATGATCATGTGGTAGTAGTCATCATAAAAAAATGGGGAAAACAAATCAATTGGATTGTGAAAACCCCAAAATATTGTGCTTGTGCAACTCTCAATAGATCTAAGTAACTAATTAGACATATGTGAAAGCATAGAGGACATCAATACTTAGAGCAGATTTTTACAAATGTCATTTACCCATGCTAGGTCCCATAATGCCGTATCTCCTAACTTAACTTACTACAACTCATAAGCACCATTTGCTAGAGCAGCCATTTAGTTCATATCGAAATGTACCTGTTTCATGTAGAAATATACAGATGAAGCAGATCAGGTATAATTTTCAATGTCTTTGTTATGTCTTTGAAGATTAAACAGAACTCCATACTTTCCAACAGAGTCTCTATGGTAGTTGGTGGTATGTCGTAGTATTGGCCTGTGTTTATAGCCCGCTTTGTGTTATTAGGAGGAATTGTAGCACTCTTTCTACTCTATCTGTAGACACTAATCATCTTTCAAGTGCAAACTGTAACTGGGATGTACAGTCATATAATAAGGATAACTTTTCCTGCAGCATCGCAGGAGACATGGCATGCACTTACCAACAGCGGCCAGTGACGAATGGAGGCAATTTGAAGGCAATCCTTTTGAATGCTAGATCAATGAAAAAACATTAGCTGGAACTATATGATCTCCTTATTGATATAAAGCTCGACATAATGTAAATCACTGAAACTTGGCTTCATGACGGATCCAACCCGAATATTGCTAATACGATTCCCTCTGATTACCTAGATATTAGGAAGGGAAGGGTTAGCGGGAGGGGGGCGTGTTATTTATAAAAACTCCCTCTCTTACATCTCCTTACCTATGACAGAGATTGAGGGGGCAGACAGCCTTGGTTTTGCCTGACGTTGTCCGCTCAGCAATCTATGGCCGGTATAGTAATTTATTGACCAACCAGGACCAGCTGGCCAATTTTTGGAGTCCCTTGGACCTGCTTTATTCCCTATCGTAGCTAGATATAATCACTGTGTAGTTCTGGTGGATTTTAATATACATATGGATCAAGTGGCAGATCATGAGTCCATGAAGCTATATGAATCTCTCAGCACCCTGAACCTTATTCCTTATGTCTCATCACCCATTCATGAAAAAGGCCAAATACTGGATCAGATATTTCATTTCGTAAGATTGTAACTGATCTTCCACTTCCCATTATCTGGTCTTACCACTTCCTGCTTACCTTTTACTTCGGTAAAGAATCGGGGAGCCCCTCCTGCCAATGTAAACTGAGGGCCAGAAGTTTTAGATCTTATGCAGAGTTTACGTCTGATGCAGTAGCTACTATATTGAGACAGCACCCCATTCCTTTTAATGACCAATTAGAGGAGGATGTTGACTTACTTGAAGGCTGGCTTAGGAAGTGGACCACTCTACTGGCACCACAGAGAACGTTGGTAGCAAAAACAGGTCGCGCTGCGGCCCCTTGGTTCATGGAAGAACTTAGGAAAAGTAGGAGTGCATGTAAATGCTTGGAAAGACTATGGAGAAAGAATTTTGATCCCATAAAGAAAGCCACTTATAAACTTGCTCTCAAGACCCATTTTACCAAAGTACGTGAGGGAAAGAAAAGCTTTTTAGCATCTAAAATAGAACAAGCAGGCAACTGTTCAAAATTGTTAGGGCTTTTTCCTCCCTGAAAGTTATCAAGCCCCCTTTTACTCCTACAGAGGAATGGACTAACCATATGGCACAATACTTCTATAACAATGTAAAAAATATTCAAGATGCCTTTAAAACTGAGGGCAAAGCTAGCAATGTTAGCCCAGACGCAGCGGTCTCTACCAACCCTAGGGTAGGCGTGACTCTCTGTGAGTTTTCACCTATTTCAATGACTAAGTCACTTAAAATAATGCACGCACTGAAGTCTGGTTCAGGCTCAACCAATTATTATGTAATTCCTGCTGGTGGATCCTAGAACGCACATGACCCCCCCCCCTCCTGATACCATTGCACTGGCTCCCGGTGGTGCTAGTCTTTAAAGCTCTTCATTATATTGGAGCCCCTCATATCAGGAGGAGAATACAGCCATATGCTCCCGTTAGATTTTTGAGATCCTTAACGCAGAAGTTGTCAGTTATCCTAAGTTTGTTCATTCTCATTTGGGTGGGTGCACGTTCCAAGTGACCGCCACAATGCTGTGGAACAACGTGCCACTTCTCTTGAGACAGGAACAAGCTCTCCTCAGTTTTAGAAGGAAATTAAAAACATGGTTGTTTCAGTGGGAAGTGGCATTCCTGCAGCTCATTCTGTTCTGTTAGAGGGTGAGGCCAGCGCCGGGACACTCGTTTGAGTAGCTGTGCGCTTTACAAATACCCCCATAACATAACATTAACAAATCATGTAATGCTTTAATCCTTATTTTTATTTCTTATCTACTTTCTATTAGTTTTCATTGTGATGTGACCAGAAACGTGTGTTTCAAATGCCTTTTTAATACCTGTTAAACTTCATTGCTGCAGAGCAGCTAATTTTCTTTCCTCATTTCGGTGTTTTGTAGTATTTGGATACATAGGCAGCCCAAATTGCATTCAAGCCAAATATTCTCCTATTAGTTTCCTAATGGCCAATCATGTAACTCTTTATATATGTGTTTATTTGCCGCTGTGTTCCTTATTGTATGTCAGTGTATGGGCAGTGGTTAGGGTTTTGTTGGTTGGTCACAGTTTCCTTTTTGGGCCTGACACTATGTTAAGAAAGTAGGTGCTGAAAACTATTTAGGTTTGAAAGGACTTGAACTAGCATGGATTGGTTAAAGAGGTTTGAACCAGAATTAGTTTCAAATATATATATATATATTTATATAAATATTGCTGCTCACACTCCTTTCGCACAAAAGAAGTTACCGCACTCACGGGTCCATCAAACATTTGTTTTATTCACAAATAAAAATGCTCTGGTTGGGACACGTTTCGGCTAACGCCTTCGTCGGCCATAGTTTGTTTATCGGCGAGGCGCGCTATTTTAACATTTTATTGTACATGCGCAATTTTCATGTTGCCATCAACACAGAAAGCAGTTTCACGGTGCACGCTTGCACCAATACATTGCGGGCGCCATTTTTTACTTACTACAATAATGTTCGGTCAGCATACGATTTCATTGCATTTGCTTTGATTATATTACCGTATATAAACAAAATTGCATATAAATCTGTAAAGTAAATTAATGACCAGTTTTGTTAAGGCAATCATGATTTAGCTCTGTATGAGCATACATTTGAATTAATTTTGCATCAAATTACGCAAACATAAAATATATGGTGACCTTCGTGATTAAGCTCTAGATGAGCAAACAATTCATTCTCTCTTGATCTCATCAACATTATAAACAGATACTGAGCCCTCAGTTCAAAAAGCTCAGGATGAGCATTTGAGCACTTCAAACAAAAAAGAAAAAGTATGTAAGAGATGAAAACAAGAATTCTGTACAAAAAGGACAGTGCATGGAGAGGCAAATAGAATTAACCCACATGTATAGACAGTTCTTCTTCTGTATTTAACCCTCCCGGGGTTCTCATTTGCAAATTGATTATGTATCTTGATTCTAACCTCCGTAAACGGAGTACCCTATTTTCTCCTCTGTCACTGGGGAAAACGTGATCAATGCAAAAGAATCCCAAGAGATATTAAAAAAATTCAGGAAGACACAGAGATTGTTTGCAAGCCATCAGACAAAGGGGCAATATTGTCCTAATGACCAAAGAGTATTATGTTATGGAAGCGATGCAACAGCTATCAGACATCTATAACTATGCTAAGATTACGAAAACGAGATACATGGAGAGCATCGACAGCTATCATGCATTAATACAAAAATCGTTTACTCGTGGAATGCTTGATAAGGATGAGTTTGACTTTTTGAACTGTGCATATCCAATTTTACCAACTTTTTACCATTTGCCAAAAATACATAAACATGCAAGCAGACCCCCAGGCCGTCCGATCATATCATCCATCGGAAGTCTGACGGAACACCTATCTCAATTTGTAGACATTTTTCTAGCCCCCTTTGTAAAGACACTATCCTCTCATGTCCAAGACTCTACAGATTTTATCAGAATCATCTCTAACATCAGTTGGGAGCCTGACATGTTGATGATAACTTTGGACATAACCAGCCTATACACAAGTATAGACCATAATCAGGGCATCAAGGCTGTCAAACATTCTTTGAAAAGCAGATCCTTACATCTACCTGAACACAGTTTAATGTTAATTGAGTTTGTAAAACTTTGCCTCTGCAATATTATCTTTCTTTTCCAACAGCAACTGTACTTATAAGTAAGAGGAACAGCCATGGGAACCTGCTTCGCCCCCAGCTACACTAATTTATTCGTGGGCTGGTGGGAGAAGCAGGTGGCCTGGGCTGACGAAAATCAGAGATGGATTACATGTATAGTCGGGTGGCACCGCTATATAGATGATTTATTTATTCTATGGAAAGTCTCACGACAGGAAGCTGAGAAATATGTAGCAATTCTAAACCAGAATGAAGTTAATCTTCACATCACAGGAGAAATAAGTCCGACAGAGGTAAACTTCCTTGACCAGAAAGTATTTATAGCTGATGGGACGATCTGTACTTCCCTTTATCACAAACCAACAGCGGGAAACTCAATTTTGGAAGCCAGTAGCAGTCATCCAAACCCTCTAATCAGAAGTATCCCCTATAGGGAATTTCTGAGATTAAAAAGGAATTGTAGCAGACAACGACCTTTTGAACAGCCCAACAAGCCTGTCAGAGAT
Organism: Lissotriton helveticus; assembly: GCF_964261635.1. Lineage (NCBI taxonomy): Eukaryota > Metazoa > Chordata > Amphibia > Caudata > Salamandridae > Lissotriton > Lissotriton helveticus. The sequence continues at coordinate 435,149,755 of NC_136063.1, forward strand.
TTCGAAAAAGAGGGTACTTAGATGAGTTGATTCATTCTGCCCTAGAAAAAGTGGAGAAAATCCCAAGAAAGTCACTCATTACAAAACGAAAAGATAGATCACAGGTATCGGCCAACCAAGAACCCCGTTTGATTATGACTTACAATGAAAAGACTCAGGATGTGGCCAGAATTATCAAACGCAACTGGCATATTTTAAAAACAGATCAGATAATAGGTGAAGATGTATCAACAGATTTATGACTTGCAATACTCCATATTGTGTATACTGCCTCTTCTGTCTCTGTAACCTGTTGTATATAGGGAGCACAATTCACCCGACTAAGAAGCGTATCTTAGAACATGCACGCCCCATAGAGAAGAAAGACCCCACACACCCCATTGCACGACATTTTGCTGAATCTCACGCCAGCAATAGAAATCTCTTGAGATTCTTTTGCATTGATCAAGTTTTCCCCAGGGACAGAGGAGGAAATAGGGAACTCCGTTTACGGAGGTTAGAATCAAGATACATAATCGATTTGCAAACGAGAACCCCGGGAGTGTTAAATACAGAAGAACTGTCTATACTTGTGGGTTAATTCTATTTGCCTCTCCATGCACTGTCATTATTGTACAGAATTCTTGTTTTCATCTCTTACATACTTTTTATTTTTTGTTTGAAGTGCTCAAATGCTCATCCTGAGCTTTGTGAACTGAGGGTTCAGTATCTGTTTATAATGTTGATGAGATCAAGAGAAAATTAATTGTTTGCTCATCTAGAGCTTAATCACGAATGTCACTGTATATTTTATGTTTGTGTAATTTGATGCAAAATTAATTCAAACGTATGTTCATACAGAGCTAAATCATGATTGCCTTCACAAAACTGGTCATTAATTTACTTTACAGATTTATATGCAATTTTGTTTATATACAGTGATATATTCAAAGCAAATGCAATGAAATCATATGCTGACCGAACCTTATTGTAGTAAGTAAAAAATGGCACCTGCAATGTATTGCTGCGAGCGGGCACCGTGAAGCCACTTTGTGTTTTGATGGCAACGTGCAAATTGCGCATGTACGATAAAATGTTAAAATGGCGCGCCTCGCCGATAAACAATCTGTGGCCGAGGAAGGCGTTAGCCGAAACGCGTCCCAACGAGAGCATTTTCATTTGTGAATAAAACAAATGTTTGATGGACCCTTGAGTAAGGTAACTTCTTTTGAGCGAAAGGAGTGTGAGCAGCAGTATTTAAGTGGTCCCGCTGCCACGCCGTACCGCACCAGTCCCGGAGTGCTGCAAACTGCGCATTAAGGGGGGGATCGGAGCTGGAATATATATATATAAGGCGGGGGCAGAGGGGGCGCAAAAAGATCAACCTCACCACCAATGACGTGCAGCCGGAGGGGGTTTAACAGACGGAAGTAATTATGGAAGAAAGTCATACCATTGTGAACCTCACGGATAAAATCCTGACAGCCACTGAAGAGTCTGTGTTGTTGTTAGGTTTGAACTTTTGTCCGCGGAAACATATCGAATTTGCACAAACCCGGATCGATCTTTACAAGTTTACCCGCAAGTTTACCCGCAAGCTTAAACTCCACAAGTATTTCAAGACTAGAGTACAATCTACTATTCAAAAGAAGATAACAAGGAAACCATTGTCTACTGACATTCTTGCAACCAGAGACCTTGGTACAATTATGGCACTGGAGGATTTATACGATGGGAGAGAAAGGCAGAGCTACACTGATTTGAGCGAGTCACAACAAGTCTATGCTACAGGAGTGACACAAGTAGGTGAACCCACGCCTTTTAAACCAGTGTCTAGCTTTAACCCCCAACTGACATATGATGCCATCGATGTCTTTTCCGATGCTGTCATAAAAGACTTAACTGCATTTCGTAGGAAACTACATTTCAGAAAGAGTGGGGATGTCGGTAATTTCTCCAATGCACAAAACTTGGCCCTTAAATCTTTGAGCACGGACAAGAACATAATATATAAACCTGCAGATAAGGGCGGGAATATTGTTCTGCAAACCAAGGAGAATTACAACAAGGAGGCAGCCATGCAATTGGGTTGCAAATCTACATATCAGAAAATAACTGAAAGAGAATACCAGACAAGTGTTAATGACTATCACACACTTATCAGTAAATGGCACGACGAAGGTTTCCTTGAAATGGAAGAATATATGTTCCTACGACGCCTTAATCCTATTATTCCTACATTTTATCACCTCCCCAAGGTGCACAAGAACCCTACCGCACCTCCGGGGAGACCGATTGTTGCATCACAGGGCAGTCTTACGGAACACTTATCTATGTTTGTGGACCATTTCTTGGTACCTTTTGTTCTGTCTCTGAAATCACATATCCGTGACACTTCCGATTTTTTGGAGAAACTGAAACTGATTGAGTGGAAAGAGGGCTACACCCTGATGGTGTTGGACATAACGAGCCTATACACCTCTATTGATCATGGTGATGGTCTGTTGGCCATAAAGTATTATCTAGACCAGAGACCTTTGAAATTCAAGAAGCATAGCCAAATGTTGTTGGAATTTGTTCAATTCTGCCTGACGAATAATATTTTTCTTTTCCAGACTGAACTGTTTCGTCAGCTGTCTGGGACAGCGATGGGTACCTGCTTCGCCCCCAGCTACGCGAACTTGTTCGTAGGCTGGTGGGAGGAGCAGGTAGCCTGGGGGGCAGACAACATACTCTGGTCTCAAAACCTGATCAGTTGGTATCGTTTCATAGACGATCTGTTTATCGTCTGGGACGGTACAATTGAGAGTGCTAAACAATACATGGGGAGATTGAATGACAACAGTGTTCACCTTGAATTCTCAGGGGAAGTGAGTAAAACCTCTGTGAACTACCTCGACGTGACTATTTACGTTGAGGGTGGGGCACTTAAGAGCAAACTCTTCCGAAAACCCACTGCGGGCAACAGTGTTTTGAGAGCGACCAGTAGTCATCCTGACAGTCTGGTTAAGAGTATCCCCTATGGGGAATTACTCAGGATAAAACGGAATTGCACTGAAGATCAAGAATTCCAACTAGCAGCTACACAGTGTATTGCCCACTTTAAGATGAGGGGGTATGGAGAGCAACTCCTCAATGATGCGTACAAGAGAGCCAATTCCACTCACAGGAAAGATCTGTTCAAAAGTAAAGAGAAACAAAGTCCCGCTAACAGTGGTGGTAAATTTAGGCTTATAACTACTTTTTCGCAAGATGCCGCCTTCCTTAAAAAAACTATTAAGAAAAGTTGGCATATTCTGCAGACCGATCAACTCCTCAAGGATGATCTCCCCACCAATCCCCAGATAACCTATCGCAAGGCACGTTCTATTAAGAACGATTTAGTTCAGAGTCATCTGGTCGAGTCCTCTAAAGTTACTGCCTTTGGTGAAATCTGTGGCTTTTCCCCATGTGGGAAGTGTAAGGCGTGTAAATTCAGCAGAAGAGTCAGATCTTACACTATCCCTCATACAGGGATTCAACGCAGGATTAGCAAATTTATAACTTGCTCAACACCATACTGTGTTTATTGCCTCACTTGTGACCTACTTGTAGGACACCCCCGCGCCGCACGGCCACCAGCTGCTGCGAGTGCCCCCTCCGCCTTCTGACTCGCTGCCTCGCTCCCCGGCTGCTGCCGCTGGACCCCGCCCCCTCCCTCGAGCGACGCGGTCCGTGGTAGCTCCAGGGCGCCGCCTCTCTCCCTGTGCCCTGCTGTCGTCTCTGTTAGCCTCCCTCAAGGCTGTACCTCTGTATTTAGGGTAAAAGTGTTACCTTTGTATTGTTGCTGCATTTTTGTTATTTGCACTGTTGTCCCTTGGTTTCCTCCCCGCTCCCCGCTTCCCGCCACCGCCAACAAGCCACGCCCCTTTTTACCTTCTGTATCCCTCCCCGCTCCCGCCTCCCAGCTGCCCCGCCCACCCGCGCACTTGGCCATATATGGCGACCGTGCGACGCAGGTGAGTGTGACCTACTTGTAGGACACCCCCGCGCCGCACGGCCACCAGCTGCTGCGAGTGCCCCCTCCGCCTTCTGACTCGCTGCCTCGCTCCCCGGCTGCTGCCGCTGGACCCCGCCCCCTCCCTCGAGCGACGCGGTCCGTGGTAGCTCCAGGGCGCCGCCTCTCTCCCTGTGCCCTGCTGTCGTCTCTGTTAGCCTCCCTCAAGGCTGTACCTCTGTATTTAGGGTAAAAGTGTTACCTTTGTATTGTTGCTGCATTTTTGTTATTTGCACTGTTGTCCCTTGGTTTCCTCCCCGCTCCCCGCTTCCCGCCACCGCCAACAAGCCACGCCCCTTTTTACCTTCTGTATCCCTCCCCGCTCCCGCCTCCCAGCTGCCCCGCCCACCCGCGCACTTCGCCATATATGGCGACCGTGCGAACGCGCAGCGTTGACGCGCAGCGGGCGCGCCGATTGTGCGCCGAAGGCGCGCCAAAGGTAAGCCCGTCTGCGCCCGTCCGCGACCGGATCGCGACCAGCGCCAGGACCCCTGGCCCCCACCGACGGAAGCCGACCCGACGAACCTACGGCGCCGCCGACCTCATCGCACTCAACACCGGCCACATCCCAGGATGTCACCGAGCCGCCCCGAAGCACACCCACGGACCCTTCAGCTGCCACGCCTGCAAGTTCACCTGCATCCGGACCTTCCCTGCACCCGCCAAGCCGAACTCCAGCAGCAACCACCTCAAGTGTATCCTGCTCAACACCCGCTCCGTCCATAGACACGCCGTAGAACTCTGGAACCTCCTCGATACCACCGCCCCCGACGTTGCCTTCCTCACCGAGACCTGGATGAACGCCTCCTCAGCCCCAGACATCGCCATCGCCATCCCGGAGGGCTATAAGATCATCCGAAGAGACCGCGACAACCAGACTGGAGGAGGTATCGCCATCATCCACAGAGACACCATCCGCATCACGACCAACACCGATGACACCCTTACCACCGCTGAACACCTGCACTTCCAGATCCACACCAACCCGAAGACCACCCTCAGAGGCACCCTGATCTACCGACCCCCGGGACCACGCACACGATTCAGCGAGGACATCGCCGACTTCGTCAGCCCGCACGCCCTCCCCTCCGCCGACTACATCCTCCTGGGGGACCTCAACTTCCACCTGGAGAACAACAACGACCGCAACACCATCAGCCTGCTCGACAACCTCGACAACCTCGGACTCAAGCAACTGGTGAACACCCCCACCCACCTCGCCGGACACACACTCGACGCCGTCTTCTCATCCAGCAAAGACGTCAACTTCAGCCACGCCACAGAGCTGCAATGGACGGACCACAGCTGCGTCCACTTCACCTTCAGAAGAACGACGATCCACCACCACCAGCAACAGGTTGCCCGAAGAAGCTGGAACAAGATCACAGCCGACCAGCTCACCGCTTCCCTGAGCCAGCACCCTCCGGCCAGCTCAGCGAACCCCAGCCAGGCCGCCGACAACCTCACGAAGTGGATCAACGACTGCGCGGACGAACTCGCCCCTCTGAGAACCCCACCCAGCAGACCCGGCAGCAGAAAAACACCATGGTTCACCGACGAACTCAAGAGCTCCAAGAAGAACTGTCGAGCCCTCGAGAAAGCCTGGAGAAGGGAACCAACGACGGACAACATGACCACCCTCAAGCTCGCCACCCGGAAACACCACCAACTGATCCGCGCCACCAAGAAAAATACATACAAGGATCGACTGGACAACAACGCACACAACTGCAAGGAACTCTTCAACATCGTGAAAGAGCTGTCCAACCCCAACGCCGGAACCAATGACATCACCCCGTCGCAAGAACTCTGCAACTCCCTCGCTTCCTACTTCCACAACAAGATCACGGACATACACAACAGCTTCAACAACCAACCAACGCAAGCCACAACCGCAACGACGCCACCCACCACCACCCTCCGCACCTGGACCCCGATCAGCACCGAAGACACCATCCGCACCATGAACTCCATCCATTCCGGATCTCCGACTGACCCCTGCCCTCACCACGTCTTCAACAAAGCCGACGCTGTCCTCGCACCCCACCTGCGGGACATCATCAACACCTCCTTCGACACCGCCACCTTCCCTGAGAGCTGGAAGCACGCCGAACTCAGCGCTCTCCTCAAGAAACCCACAGCAGACCCCACCGACCTCAAGAACTACCGTCCCATCTCGCTCCTCCCGTTCCCGGCCAAAGTCATCGAGAAGACCGTCAACAAACAGCTGGCCGCCTTCCTCGAGACGAATGGATCCCTCGACCCCTCACAGTCGGGCTTCCGAGCGAACCACAGCACCGAGACCGCCCTCATCGCCGCCACCGATGACCTTCGAACTCTGATGGACAACGGAGAAACAGCGGCCCTCCTCCTCCTGGACCTCTCCGCGGCTTTCGACACTGTCTGCCACCGCACCCTAGTACAGCGCCTCAGCAACATCGGAATCCAGGAGAAGGCACTGGAATGGATCACCTCCTTCCTCAACGGAAGAACACAGAGAGTCCGCCTACCACCGTACAAGTCAGAGGCCTCCGAAGTCATCTGCGGCGTCCCTCAAGGATCCTCACTGAGCCCCACCCTCTTCAACGTCTACATGAGCCCCCTCGCGACCATCGCACGCCAACACAACCTCAGCATAATCTCCTACGCCGACGACACCCAGCTGATCCTCTCCCTGACCAACGACCCCGCCACCGCCAGAGCCAACCTGCACGAAGGGATGAGAGATGTAGCCGAATGGATGACGACCAGCCGCCTGAAACTGAACTCGGACAAGACGGAGGTCCTCATCCTGGGCTCCTCGCCCTCCGCCTGGGACGACTCCTGGTGGCCCCCCGCCCTGGGCACCGCACCCAAACCGACGGACCACGCACGCAACCTGGGCTTCATCCTGGACTCCTCCCTCTCCATGACCAGACAAGTCAACGCCGTCTCCTCGTCATGCTTCAACATCCTGCGCATGCTACGTAAGATCTTCCGGTGGATCCCCACCGACACGAGGAAGACGGTCACCCAGGCCCTCGTCACCAGCCGACTGGACTACGGCAACGCCCTCTACGCCGGAACCACTGCCAAACTCCAGAAGAGACTCCAGCGGATCCAGAACGCCTCGGCGAGACTCATCCTCGACATCCCCCGACGCAGCCACATCTCCGGACACCTGAGAGATCTGCACTGGCTCCCGGTCAACAAGAGAATCACCTTCCGTCTCCTCACCCACGCGCACAAAGCCCTACACGACCAAGGCCCGAGCTACCTCAACAACAGGATCAACTTCTACACTCCCAAGCGCCTCCTCAGATCAACCAACCACGCCCTCGCCGCCGTCCCCCGCATCCGAAGAGCGACAACAGGAGGAAGATCCTTCTCCCACCTGGCCGCCAAGACCTGGAACTCACTTCCGACCGACCTGCGCCTGACCCAAGACCACCTCTCCTTCAGGAAGAAGCTCAAGACCTGGCTGTTCGAGCAGTAATGGCACCCCCCCCCACCCAGCGCCTTGAGACCCTACGGGTGAGTAGTGCGCTCTACAAATGACTTGATTGATTGATTGACTTGTCCGTGTGGACTAAGATATATAGGCAGTACTGTCAATCCCCTTAAGATGCGCATTTTAGAGCATATGCGCGCCATTGCCAATTTCGATGAGGCGTACCCGGTGGCACGCCACTTCGATAAAGTACACAAGCGCAACAGGGATCTTTTGAGCTTCTTTGGCCTTGACCATGTACCGTTAAACCCAAGAGGAGGGGACAGGCTTGTCCGACTCCGCAGACTGGAGTCACGGTACATAATTGACCTTCAAACCAAAATGCCTCTAGGGATGAATATACATGAGGAATTATCATCACATCTGGGGGAATAATGTTCTGTTGTAAATAGTAGGGAGACACCGTTGGGTTTCTTTCTCTGATTCTGCATTCTGGATTTTGATATTCTGGGCTGAATTTTATGAATTTTCTTTGTATCTATTGACGATGGATTATTCACACTTAGATTTGTTGATCTGTTGATTTTATACCTTAAAATTATGTCTGCATGGACTGGATTGTGCGGGGGGCTATGAATCTCTTTAACTTGGTTCAATGAATCTGTGTACTTATTTAGATAGTCTTCCGGGTTAGACCGCCTTTATTTCCTGGGTCCAACCATATTTCTGAGTATTTTGATGGTGTCCTTTTTACTTGTTTTTGCCTTCTAAGAGGAATGTTAGGAGTGTGGGTCCTCCTGGATCATTAATGCATTAGCCCATCCAGGGCTTGATTGTTGGTGCGAATGATCTCGAATTTGAGATTGTGCGGGGGGAGGGAGTATGTATAGCAGATGTATTGGAATGTCAAGTACATTTGTATTTCTTCATTTTTAAGTTAATACTGTTTATTTTTATTAATTTTTCATCGGTAATAACAGTGAGAAACTGCGTTTTACATATATATTTCTTGTACCGCCAGCCATGCCCATACAGGGCTTTATTTTGCATCCATGTCTTGATGTACTGTGATATTTAGACATTCCAAGATGGCGCTTACACTTTTTGTGTTACCCTCCCCGCATCATAGGCTAGTCCTATGTTTATGGCTTTGACCCTGATTTGGTAATATATGGTGGACGCCTCTGTCGGTTCGGTAAACTTCGAGGAAGGTTCCGACCGAAACGCGTCAGTGTGCTGTGGAAAAATAAACTTTTCTGATTGATACCCCTGCGAGTGCTTCCTTCGTCCTGCGGGTGATTTCCGCGTTGGGAGGCAGAGCGGTACTGGTTTTGCGAGTGCACCCTCGCAACGGGAGCACCCGCCTGTGAGTGCGACGCTTTGGTGCTTTCAGAGCTTCAATATATATATATATATATATATATATTCAATGATTACTGCAGTACATTCTAGATACTTTTGAGAAAGTACTGCAGTACAAAGTAAACTTTAAAAAAGTATATAAATTAGTATAAATACTTATGCCCAACTCTAAAGACTTTGCTAAACTGCCTCATTTTTTCCTATACACTACAAAAAGTGTAATAAGATATATTTTACGTGAAACACAGAACAAAGACAAAGTGTGGTCCAAGCAATATGGCTTCTTTTTTATTTTGCAAGAGCCTGCATTGACTAGGCCTGGGCAGAAAATATATAATACGCTCACGGTGTTGATGGAATTTGGTAACTGTGTGTTAGCGTGTAACAGGGAGTTCCTGCCAAATTCTGCTAATCGGTTTGTGGTGGTATTAGTCTCCCATTGGTGCCTTGCGGTCTTGATGTGAACATCGCGATGTTCCTGTAACATGCACTTGTGAGCCCGAGACGGATTTGCCACCCGCTAGCAAGATTTCTGGTTGCCGCGGGGCTTTCCAGTACCATTTTGTGACACTGGCTTCCGCGTGTCGCCATGCCTACTTTTCAAGTGGATTTTATACTCAAGAAACTGCTAAATCAACTCGAAAATGCCTTTACAAGTTGATATTCTACTCAAACAAATGGTTCAGGTTATTTTTTTTTAGCACAAAAATCATTTTTTAAAGTTATTTATCTTTCACCCGGAAAAAAGTGCACAGAGACCCCAACTTTCTCTTCTTGTCCCAAAGGATCCTCCCACTGCTTTGTTCATCTCCTGGTCACTTATTTGGATTTCAAGGTGAAAGGATCACTTTCTTTGTCTGCAATTCCTGCTACATATATACTATTGGACTTTATTGAGGACTTCGTTTTTGTGACATCATAAGTGTGTTAATAAACATTTTGATAAGGGTTTTGTTAGATAGTGGGCATTCACTAGAATATATGTGTACTTTTATTAATTTTTTTAAGTTTGATTGTGATTGTGGTGAGTGGCCTGGAGTTGCAGTGGAGGACTAGTATTTTTTTCACCTAATTTTTTTGCTTTTATAAGGGAAAAATATTGCACAGTTAAGTACATTTTCTCAATTTGTGTTAATTTCTACTATTCATTCATTTTACCATGTGACCTAGTCAGCCAGTGTGAGTCATTGGTACATGAAACAACTGTTTCTGCAGTATGTGTTGTTTTAAAAGACCATGATCTAGGCTAGGGATAGCATTGGAAAACATTATGCAAAATTAAGTTTTTTTTTATTTCACTTCTTTTTTTCCTGCAAAATGTGCATTTTATTTTGGAAGAGGGATATCTTTTTATTTCTTGGGACGATGTGTGCTGTTGTAAAATGTTTATAGCTGACTTAATTTTTTATTTTGGCCTGGCTAAATTAATGGTTGAGTTTTCTTCATTGTTTGCCATGCCTACTTTGTCTGGCTAGTGTGTCTGTGTGAGAGACTGTGTGTGTGTTTGCCATAGGCCACCATTTTGTCTTTATTCCCCAGGTCATATGGCTGGTAGCCATTTTGCATAGTCATAGACCTGCATGCGTTCTTTGTGGTCCATGCCTCCTTGCTTGTTTTTTCACCATGTGGCAGGGGGCCAGTTTGTGTAGTCAATCACTCGTAGCTGCTTTTGTGCGCTATCTACTTGGAGTGCTTGTTGCTGCCCTCTCATCGCCTGCTGCCAGCCGCGTTGAGATAGCCAGGAGGAAGGCTATTTGCTTGGTTTCTAATACAACCGAGGCTTACCGACAGGGGCTGGGACTGCGAGACCCAGGGTGCAGCGCGAGGAGATCTGAGCGCACCTGGAGTCTCTTCCCGCCCCTGCTCCGCCTCTGCTACCTGGCTGCTGTTCCTGGATTGGTCGAAGGCGCTTTAACAGCTCGCGGCCCCCGCTTCGCGGGCGCCGCTCGTAGCTGCTTTTGTGCGCTATCTACTTGGAGTGCTTGTTGCTGCCCTCTCATCGCCTGCTGCCAGCCGCGTTGAGATAGCCAGGAGGAAGGCTATTTGCTTGGTTTCTAATACAACCGAGGCTTACCGACAGGGGCTGGGACTGCGAGACCCAGGGTGCAGCGCGAGGAGATCTGAGCGCACCTGGAGTCTCTTCCCGCCCCCTGCTCCTACTTAAGACACACCCTCCACGCTACGCGGGACGCGAGCGGGACGCCGGGCGAAGCCCGGGCAAAGGGCGGGCCGTCTGTGGCCGTCCGGCGACGTCTGAGGACGGGACGGGCCACCCCTTTAACATCCACGCCTAAATAAACACCAAAATATAGTACACCGTGGAGTTATAATTTCAGAGAAAGGCTACGATCTCCATCTACGTCTCCCTACCTCCAGAGTTGCGATACTAGTGGCTGTTTCCTCAGAAAACAAAAATGGGTCTTAAGAAACTACGTTCGCGGACTATTTTTATGAAGCGAATGGGAACTGAGGAAGCCGTTAGAAAATCCACTGACAACGGAATCAAAGCTGGTCGCAGCAGCCTGACCCCAGCAATCAGTGAATATTTCTCTTCTTTATCGGCAAAAAAGAAACCGGAAAAAACCATGCCCGCTCTCGAAAATAAAACACCAGGAAGCATGGAGGATAGATCTTGCTTATCGGCACCCCCCCATCTGTCTCATAATGTCAGCGATACTGTGTTCAACAACAATAATAAGTTTACACATACAATGAGAGACCAACAACCTGAAAATTCCAACACTAGTGTGGTGAAATCATCAACGCCTATCAAAAACTATGAGGGTGTACCCAAATCAGACGACTTGAGTATTTTAATTCATACAACAGAACAAAATATTCTAACCTCTGAAATCTTTATGACAAAGGGCAATGGGAGCCCTCAAACACAACCACAAAAAGACTCATGTCTATCCAACCAAAGAGACGGAGAAAACAGCCCAGAGCTTAAGTCAACAAATACAGATGCAAAAAAACTTTCTATACACGAACAAGATTCCTTTTTTGATCCATTTTTAATAGAAAGCAATAACCCTGAAAAATCGTCTATTCCCTTATCTAAGGCTCTCTTTACATTACAAGAAATTCTTGAATCAGTTCTTTCCTTCCTAGGAAACATCCTCGAAAACTCTGATCAAACTTTGGATGTGCAAATCGGCATTCTGAAGTTTTTAGTTGAAGAGAAAAGAAAAAAGGAGTCCTTAAAAAACACAGAAGGAAAATCAGAGAATACCAATCAACTAACGAATAAAAACAAGCAAACCATCTGCCATACATCTACTCAGACATCAGAAGATAATCTTAAATCAACTAACAATAGGAGAAAGAAAGATCATCTCAACGAATCCACTCTTTTCTCTCTGAAACGTCTGTTTAGAGAAAATCCCCCAAAAAAAGAAAAACAATACCCGATATTCAATAAAAAAACGGGAAGTGAAAGATCAGACAAGGATTCTACAAATGTAGGCGAGGAATCAAAAATTGAAATCAAATCAGATATATCTGTAAGAGAAAAGACACCTAACGCTACTAAGGAAGTTTCGTGTAAGGAAAAAAATAAAAGGAAGAAAAGACCTATGAGAAGGATTCATAAAAAGCAAGCACGCAAATTAAAATTTCAACAACATATAATACCACAAAAAGAACCACAAGTGAAAAATGATGAGAAAAGTACTCCGCAAAGTAGAAACAAAGAAGAATCCACTAAAAGAATAACAACAGACAGTAAGAAATCCTTGAACCCAAAGGCGGACGTATATCTCCCAGAAAACTTAGTTACTACGACAACAGAAGAAAACACTGTGAAACTCTCTTCTGAAAAAGAAAATTTCTGCTGGAATGCCACACAATCTAAGGTACTTCAATTTGAAGAATTATTCCCCACCGACAATAGCTCCCTTAACAGAAGCAGGATTTTACATCTCTTACAGAACGTAAAACCTCTCCAATTTATGACTAGCAGTGACATTGACCTAGTATCACAACCAATGCGAGGTCAAAGTAAAATTGCAATAGTCTCATTTTGGTCTCCAGTGATACCAAGTATCATTATGAAAGAAAAAGAGATAATATACCGATTTGGTTATGACATCATAGAGAAATCGGAGTACAAAGGTAACAAAAAACAACTAACCTTTAATAGTAACACGACTCTCTATTCAACACTACAATCGAAAGTGGGACAAAGATCCTCTGAGACCTTAAGACACCTTGAGGGTATCCAAAACAGAAATGCAGAACAGGGAGAAGAGACACTAAGAATTCGAGTAAAAAAAGGGGAAAGGGAAGTGTGGCATATGGAACCAAAGGAAGAATATGTAGAAAATAAGATGGAAAACTCATGGACCTGGCTACCAGGGATTCTAAACTATAAGAAAGGTTTTAACTATCTAAAGTATCCCGTTTAACCAAGGTCTAAAGATCATTTCGTGGAACATCGCTGGAAGAACAAACAAAAAAATGAAGGAAGTCCTCAGAAACCAACCTGACATATTGTCCCTGCAAGAAACCTGGGCAATAGACCCTTTTTTACAAAAAGGATACTATGTATACAATATTAATGCGAAAGCCTCGAATCGGGGCCATGCCAAAGGGGGACTGGCGTTTCTAATAAGAGAGGACTATTCGTGGGCCCAGGAGATAGTGGAAACCAGCAGTGAAAACGTGCAATGTATGAAACTGTCTCTGAAAGCCTCAAATTTGACTACAAATAAACCAACATTGTTTTTCAATGTATATGCTCCTCCAGGAAAAAACCACGACAGCTTATATGACGAGACCTTGCAAACTATTATACAAATAATTGAAACCCATACATCTTTACCCTATATAATTATGGGAGATTTTAACGGGAAAATTTCTTGTACAGAAATAAAAAAATGGGGAAAAATCCTGGAAGAAGAAAGCCTGGACCATGTAATCCCCCAATTCCCCAACGACATTCGATCTAATAAAAGAGGGAAAATGTTGTTGTCTGTATTGCTCACTATAAACGGAACAATTCTTAACGGGAATGTGGAAGGCGACATCCCGGCAGGGTATACACGACAAGGAAACGGGAGACCATCTATATTAGACTATATTATTTGTGGTAAAAACCAGCTCGAAACAATGACCCATCTCTGTTCAAATTTCACTCCAGAGAGCGATCATGCTGTTTTGCAACTTGTAACTAATTGTTCGGCTCTGTCTGATGAAGAAGGCTTGATGACCCTTGAGAGAAAGGAAACTTTGGTAAGCAGCGATCAGAGACGAATCTTCTGGAACCCCACCTCATTGAGTAAAATGACAAATCTGGTCGATCGACAACAGTTTTTAAGGAATCTATACTCAGAAGATCCTATAGAAAACTTCGAGACCATGCTCACTGAGCTTAAGGAGGCAATAATCGAAAGGAAACATCAAAGAACTGATATAACCCTAAAAAGAAAAAACAACAATAAAACAGGGAACTCATTGACAAAGAAAACCCTAAACAAATTAATACGCGCGCAATATCTACATTTCTCTCCCACTAAAAAGAAAGAAATAAATAAATTGAAAAACCAACTCAAGAGAGAAAAAATAAGCGAGAGAAAATCTGTTGAAGACCGAATCTGGGTAGAATTACATAACGCTGTGAAAGAACCAAACCAAAGAACGTATTGGTCTATAATAGCCAAGTTATCTGGGACAAAAAAGAAATTACATGCAGTACCTGTTCCTCCGAAAGAGTGGGAAATTTACCTGGCAGAACTGTACAAGAAAAACGGGGACAAACTACAGACAAACAGTCCAGAAAAGGTAAAGGAAAAATCTATTGAAAAAATAATCCCGAAAACTACTACTATAATGGTTGAAACTCATATTCGGAGGGCAAGAAGCTCAGGAGCCTTTGGTCCTGACCAAATCCCTATAAAGGCCCTACAAATAAACTCCAAGGAATGGAGCCTTTTTCTAACTCCACTCTTCAACCATATCTTTTCCTCTGGACTGGTCCCCAAGTCATGGCAAGGGAGTACAATAATCCCCATCCATAAAAAAGGTTGTAGAATGGTAGCAGGTAACTACCGTCAAATAGCCCTGATGGACGCGACCGGAAAAATCTTCGCGGCAGAGGTATTATTGCAATTAAAAAATTGGGCCTTTTCGAAGGGACTGATCCCTATGTTTCAGGCAGGTTTCAGACCCAAACATTCGGTCATGGACAATATTGCAATAATCCAATTTTTTCTGGACAAATACGTTACAATAAGAAAACAAACGGTCTATATGGCCTTCATAGATTATTCAACCGCATTTGATCGCGTGGATCGCCCTACCCTGTGGAAAAAATTGAGGAGGCTGGGAATTAACGAATACCTGTTACAGGCGATAATAAGTCTCCACACAATGACGTGGTGCCGTGTTCAAATGGGAGGCCAGAAAGGATTAACGAAATCAATAGACACCGAAAATGGACTTAAACAGGGCTGTCTACTAGCACCCATGTTGTTTTCGTTATATCTTAGCGATTTGCCAACACAACTGCAAAAGGGCTCAAGTCTGCCCCCGAAAATTAACCAACAAAGAGTGCACCTGCTGCTCTATGCGGACGATATAGTCCTTTTCGATCTCACTCCGTTTGGTCTCCAAAAATCTCTGGATATACTGTCTATATACTCAAATGACAATTATTTAATCCCGAATATAGGAAAAACCAAAGTCGTAGCTTTTTCCGGGAGGAAGAAAAGTGCCAAATATATCTGGAAGCTAGGTGAGGAAAAGGTCGATGAAGAGAAAGAATATATTTACCTGGGCAGGATTCTCTCCAAGAATCTAACAAATATACATCACATCGATAAGTTAACGAAAAAATCTGAAATACATGCTGGTGCTTTATCGAGATTCTATAACGCCACGGGGAGCAGACACTTTTCCTCACTAATAAAAATTTACAAAGCTAAAATTCCTGCGGTCTTGTCTTATGCCACGGAATGTATTCCAATTCAACAATGGGGCTTCATGGATCGTCAAGAGGGAAAAATCCTGAAAAAAATCATGAAGGTCCCTACAGCAACTCCAGTTCAAGTCCTTCGGCTGGATTTCGGAATCACTAGTGCCTTTGCCACGGCTGTGGCTAATATAATTAGATGGGCATACCAGCTACTACACGCTACGGAAGGAACTCTCCGGTTTTTGCTACAAAAAGAGACTTTTGGCACAGATATCGTTAATCAAAGTTTTATAAAGAACATGTCTGCGGCGTTTCAAATGGCTGAAATCTCGAGTGAAATTTTACAGACTTGGTCCACTTCACAATTAAAACTATTTCTTAAAAACTTTACTCCAAGGTTAAGTTATGACTTGGACTATGCTCATAGCTATAGGCTAAAAACATTCAAGCTATTTATAACAGTCATTGAGTATAAACATATACAGCCTTACATTTTTTACTGTCTCTCTCACAATGCAAGGAGGGTAATTTTTATGTATCGAGCAGGGATTTTACCTGTACAAGCCTATAAAACAAAATGGCTACCCGGAGATCACCCCAACTTATGCACGTTATGTTTAGGAGGTGAGCAGACTGTGGAGCACTTATTGTTCATTTGCCCTAATTCTAAGGTGGTAGCAGCTCGCGCCCATTACATTTTACCGATTTACAGATCCTGTAAGCTAACAAAGGAAAAAGAATTTTTAACAATGGCTATAAATCCCCCGAATGAATTTGTATGCTATAATTTGTACAAATTTTTTAAATCCATGTTAGCTTTATATTGATTATTGTTGTACTTATCTTACGTAATGTTATTCTATTATCTCATGTATATTTGTGGTCCTCGGTTGAGTACCAACACAAATAAAATCTTTTTGACTTTTGACTTTGACTTTGTAGTCAATCAGTGTGCTTTTGCCATAGGCCTGCATGTTTTCTTTGTTGTCCGTGCTTCCTTGTTTATTGTTGTTTGACCATATGGCCGGCAGCTGTTTTGTTTAGTCAGCCAGTGTGCTTTTACCATAAGTCTGTATGTGTTCATTGTTGTTTGTGCCTCCTTGCTTTTTATCGTTTGACCATGGGGCCAGTGGCTATTTTGTGCCACCAGTCAGTGTGCTTTTGCCATAGACCTTCATGCGTTCTTTGTGTCCAGGACTCCTTGCTTTAGGTTTGACCATGTGACTGGCAGCCATCTTGTGTCCTCAGTCAGTATGCTTTTGCTATAGGCCTGCATGTGTCCTTGCTTTAGGTTTGACTATGTGACCGGTAGCCATTTTGAGTCGTCAGCCAGGGTGCTTTTGCCATATACCTTTATTGGTTCTTTGTTGTCCATGCCTCCTTGCTTGTTAGTGTTTGTACACGTGGCCAGTTTATAAATCCTTTTTCCCGTTTTCAAAGCCAGTTTATAGAGACATTCAAGTGGGCTATGCCTTTTTATTTTTTGTTAATTTTTTTACTTTTTTAACTGATATCAGTGTAATGTGCTTGAGGGTCCTTATGAGTATGTATGTAGCTTACTCATATAGTACTATATGCCTTTTTCTATTTTCCTCTGCATCTACTCACCTTACAAAGGATTTCTCGTAGAAATACCCTCCTTGCATATAACAGCAATCACCCCTGGGCGCTACGTGATGGCCTGCCCTTTGGCCAATTCCTGCGCCGTTGCTGAAACTGCACCCAAAAAAAGTAGACTACTTCAGAGAGGTGTACATTCTACAAGGCACACTAATGTCCAGGGGCTACCCAAAAACAACTATTGAGAACCCACTAAAAGGCACCTGGTACTGTCCCAGGGAGGAGTTACTGAGCACAAAAAGCAAACCTCCACTAGACAAAATAACCACCTTCTGTACACACGCTAGTAAAATCCACAAATTGGTCACCAGAGACTGGCATATTATCAGAAACATAGATCCTTCCCTGCAAACTCCTATCCTTGCATTTAAGCCAGGAAAAACATGAAAGACCATTTAGATCACTCAAAATCTCGCTGCCCTAAGACAAAAACCACAAAAATCCTGGAATTAGTCTGTGGGCTCCCTCCCATTAAAGTCATTTTTGCGGTGGTAATTGGATTGCGTGTACCTACTCTTTTGACACCAAAGTCTTCGAGCATGGCGCTATCATGACTAAACTGAAAGAGTTTTCTAATTGCTGCTCGTGCAATGTAATTTATTACATTTGGTACCCCCTGGGGATTGCATTAAATAGGGCAGACCTCTCAACCTATTAAGACCAGGATATGCCAACATCGTAGCAGGACAAGATGCACAGTACCAAAGGCGCCCTTGGTCATACACTTCTTGAAAAGACTCACAAAGCTAGATATTTAAAGTGGCAAGTCATGGATATGGCTTGCGTTCTTAAACAAGAAGGTGAGATCACCCAGATCCCAAATTGATGGAGAGCTGTAACTCCTTCAACCAGGGGCTTAACAGCACTGAGTACGCAAGTAGCTACGCGCCCTCCAACTGCTGCAGCCTCCCCCTGAGGCCGTTCATGGTAATTCACAGCCTTATAGATTTACTCATGTAGAACAACATTATGACTAGTACGATTGCATTCTCTAAAAACATGTTTAATGCTCTTCCCTAGATCACTCGCCTCTCTCCCCCCCCCCCCCACACATACACACTTCTGTCCTGATGAAGAACGCCGGCATAAGGGATACAACAACCTACAGGTCTTTTGGGGTCGAACCGTTGACATTTCTAATTTTGAACCAGCTTCGACAACAGAGATTTTGTACTGTGCTACTGATTTGAACCATGGCTACACAACAGTTTGATACTAATTGTGACTGATAGGCTCAAAGAATGAGCCTCCATCATTGTAAGTGATGTATTGTTGTTGATGCACACTTTATCCTATAGTCACTATCCAACCCTCACCTCAAGCACAATCACCCTACCCAGTCCTTGCTTTCCCCTCCCATCTAGGAACACTTTTGTATGCAATGAAATGTATATATTGACACTAACAGGTTAACTGCCCAGTGTGAATTAAACACTGTGAGCTGCAAATACCTTCTGACCTAGTTTTGATTTCTCAGTTTTGTTCTTTATTTATGTGATAACTGTGTAAATATATTGTCTTCTGGGACTACTGTTCCCATGTACTGTACTATACCCAGGTCCCAGAGACTTATCTTGGGTGTACCCTTCTTAGGTAAGCACCCTATCTTAAGTTCTTAAGTAGTTGTTGGGTCGCTCTGTGTTCCAGGGTGGGATCCACAGATTAGTCAGCACAGGAAGCTGTGGGAAGTATGGGATCTGACGGCATTGCTTAAGCGCCAATAGCTTCCATTCCCTTTACAGTGTCCTTTTTACCAGTCACTCTACGAGGGGTTGACAACATTACTGAATTCAGGGAAACTGGATCTGCTTGATCCCTCTCACCTAGTAAATGTGGGGCTCGCTATGTAACATAAAACAAGAAATGTGCTCATTTGGCCTGTGCAGCAAAAAGGAAAATGTTACTTACCCTGTAGGCATCTGTTCATGACACATAGTGCTGTAGATTCACATGCTGTTCGTACTCCTGCCATCTAGTGCTGGGCTCGGGCATGTGGAACTTGTTTTTGTTTGAAGAAGTCTTTTCGAGTCATGAGGTATGGTGACTCCACCCTTTGTGTCAACTCCGGACGAAAGCTTTTACAGGCACTATGAGGATATACCCAGCAGGCCAGAGAATGCCTTTCAACATGGGCAACTACTGGAGGGTCCTCTGCATGGAGGAGAGGGGTTTTAGCAAGAAAGAGACAGAGCTCAACCTTATGGAGATTAACCGCCTTGTGATAGGAGGCTGTATTTTCAGGGGGAGGAGGTTTGGGGGGGGTACAAATCAAGGTCGGCGTCCACTGGGGCATCGGCCTGATAATCATCCCCTGGGTCAGGAGCCCAGGAGTCATAAAGGGCATCATAGGGAGACCCTGAACTGCCCCCATCCCCTGAATGATGAATGCGATCCCTGTGGTGAATGTAGATGCGTCGTCAAGCAGCAAGGGGAAGGTAGACATAGGAGGGAACAGTGGAGAAAGAGGACGAGAAGGTCTGGTAGGGCCAGGTAGCAGTGAAGAGGAGCCTCTGTCATGGTGCTGAGGCTTTTTAGACATTGGCTCCAATAGAGGGTTGAGGGCTTCCTCGAAACTTGGTCTCCTGTTGTTGGGATCCTTGGGTCTTGTTGGGAGCCATGATCCTGCCTGTGTCCAGCTGGATGTGGATCCTCTGCTGGCCAGCCCATAAACTGTCCTGGAGTCTCTGCAGGGATGGGCTGGTAAGACTGCTCTGAAGATGGCTTGGATTTAGCTGAAGAGGATTTGCATCCAGAATGCCCTGAAGTAGTTTTTGGCTCTGAAGCTTTCGACTCTGAATGTAGCTTGGATCCGGCGCATCAATGTCGAGGGGAGGGGCTTCGAGGCAGACTTCAAAACTGAGGTTTGGAAAGGCATTAGGCAGGCTATGTAGTTTGGCGCCACCATGGCCATGAGGCAGTGGTGGCTCGGAGACATCTGAAGGATGAGTGCTTGGTGCTGGTGCCTTAGAACGACAGGTCATATTGGTACTCACTGTGGTCCTCGGCAATGGGTGTTGGGCTGCTAGGGCCCTTCGGCTTTGACGTCTGACTCACAGGCAGCTTCGTCTGCTGAGAGCACCTCTTCGATCTCAGCACACACCGGTTGCTGCATAAATTCCTCCTCGCTTTCATCGAAGATGTCAGGAGTGTTGTACTCCTCTCTGTGCTGCGCCACTAAAGCAGAGGCAATGTGATGCGTCCTACGGTTTCGAAAGGCATTCTTATTATGGATTACAAGACACCTGTTAGAAATGCGGGTCTCTAGTGGGCAGTGACATGCACCCTGCCTGAGTAGAGACCCTTCCTTCAAGTCAGGTCAAGGGAGTTACACACCCAAGACAACCCCTGCTCACCTTCTTCGTAGCTTGGCACGAGCAGTTAAGCCTATCTCAGAGGCAATGTGTAAAGTATTTGTACGTAACACACACAGTAACACAGTGAAAGCACTACAAATGGACACCAGACCAGTTTAGAAAAATAAACAATCTTCATGTAAACCCAACAAGGCCAAAACGACAACAATCCAACATACAGAACTCACAATATCAATTTTATAAAAGTTTAAGCAATTCTGTCTATAGAATTCTATGGATCCAGTGTTTTTAGCAGAAAGTATCTATGAAGCGTCAAAACCCAGTTCGAAAAACAGCTGCAATGGAGAGAAGAGTCAGAAAACAGAAAGGTGTGTCGATTCAGTAGTCCTAGGGGAATGGAGGCATTAGTTCTGCTGCACACAGGAGAAGTGTTGCATCGATTCCTTACTGCGAGGAGAGGCGATGTTTAGAAATTCGAAGACTGTTCTAGTCTGTGGGGCGATGCGTTGGAAACTTGCCACACAGGTGCAATGTGTGAAAATCCTGATGCACTTGTGTCGAGGCGGTGGCGAAGAAACAGGCAATTCGTCGTTTCTTTCAGCTGCGCAATGGGGGATGCATCGATATTTCAGCTGCACCGTGGAAATGCATTGGTTTTTCAACTACACAGCGATCTTGAGGCTGAAAAATCGGCGCTGGGAGTGCGATGTGCAGATTTTCAATTCTTGAAGCACCAGAACCATCTCCAAGGGCCCAGAACACGAATTGTCTCCACGGTGTAGGTCAGAACTCACAGCACTGGAGTTCAGGGATACTGCAGGTGAAGTTCTATATGGCCCTGATACTTCCTAACAGGAGGCAAGCACACACAAGCCCTTGGAGAATTTTCTTAAGCAGGATACAAAACAGCAAACTCCAGTCTTTGTCCTCTCCAAGGCAGAAGCAGCCACAGCATGCCAACGCAGCAAAGCAAACTAGCAAAGGGGCAGTACTCCTCCTGACAGCACTCCAGCTCTTCCTCTTTGCAAAGTCTCCTCTTGATCCAAAAGTGTTCTACAAGTCTGGGATTATAGGTCCGATACTTATACCCTTTTTGGCCTTTGAATGATAATCTTTGTAGTGCACAGATCCTGCCTTGCCCTGTCCTAGCTCCAGACCCACTCCAGGGAGGTGGAGACAGCATTGTGAGAGGCCTGGCAAAGCCCCTATTCAGGTGTCAGTTACAACTCCTCCCACCACTTTAGCTCAGAAAGGCCCATCAGCCTGGAGATGGGCAATCAGGATCGGCAGGTCACACCTCAGCTCCCTTTGTGTAACTGTCTACAGTGAATGCACAAACAGCCCAACTGTCAGTCTAAACCAGACGAAGATTCCACAGGCAGGCAGAGGCACAGGATGGTAAAGCGAGAAAATGCCCTCTTCTTTAAAAGTCTCCCAAAGGGCACATTTCCCCTGCACCCAACTGTTGCCTTGCTGAAAAGGAAATCCTTTCTGAATGAAACACTTCCTCCAAAGTTACATAATTTTTACCAGTTCATCAATCCTAATCCAAAACCTTATGTCATACGTCTTCCTTTTTACTTCACCACCACGGAGACAGTATGTAACTTTGGAGAAAGTGTTTCATTCAGGAAGGATTTACTTTTCAGCAGTGTGACAGTTGGGTGCAGGAGAAATGTGCCCTTTGGGGGAGTTTTTTCAAATCGAGCTGTGATTAGGGGCGTTTTTTCACGGCTTCTGCTCGCACGCATTTCATTTATTGAGTTGGATTACAAGTTTAACGATTAAAGGGAAGGAGTGCATTCGCCCAACAATGACTTATCTGCTCTTCCTAAAAGTGGCATTTTCAAATGCACAATTTAAAACCATTTTTACTAAAAGATGTATTTTTAAATCCTAAGCTCAGAGAGCCCAAACTCCAAATCTCTATTTCTTCCAAACTGAAAGTTACACTTGTAAGATGTTACAGGGCAGCTCCAATGATAACCTGTGGGAGAGATAGGCCTTGCAATAGTGAAATACAAAATTGGGAGTATTTCACTATTAGGACATGTAAAAACCATTATTACATGTCCTACCTTTCAGACACATCACACCCTGCCAATGGGGCTACCTTAGGGGTGCCTTACATGTAGGAAAAGGGAAGGTTAGGGCCTGGCAAGGCCAGAGCGACATGGCAATTTAAAACTGCACTACATGCACTGTAATGGCAGGCCAGAGACACGTTTACAGACTACTCATGTGGGTGGCACAACAAATGCTGCAGGCGTATTTGATATATAAGCCCTGGGCACACACACTGCACTTTTTTAGGCCCTTTCTAATAAATCAAATACATCAATCATGGACAATCAATCATAGTCACAATTTGCACAAGGAGCACTTGCACTTTAGAACTGATCAGCAGTGGTAAAGCACCAGAGTACACAAACCAGCACAAATGAGGTCCAGCATACAGCCAAAAATACAGTAGGTAGAGTAAAAAAAAGACAGGGGAAACAATGCCAAGGATGCCAGGCCTAACAAAACCCCACACAGTGATCCAGAGAAAGGCACAGGTTACAAACTTCTTGCAAATCTGTCCTGTGATATTTGGCGTGGCAAGCTGGGCAGAACCGAAGGAGTATCCTTTCCATTATGTGGACATTCTAGATCTTCGAAGGTGATGGGTGTTGAAGGGGCCAAGCCTCGCTGGTGAGCACTCATCTACCACGAATAAATCACAGATAAATGGCGAAGTGGAAGTGTGATTGCCTGGACCAGTGCTCAAGGCCCGGCAAGAACTCCAGTAGGCGTGGTACTGGAGCTCCCATAGACATGCCTGAACCAGACAGTGAAGAAAAACAATCTGACTATGGAGTCGATGCCCATGCATATTGCCTACAATTGGTGGAGTGACATACCTTGTTAGTAGAAAATACTTTTTTGTACAAAAACAAGTTGTACAGGTTGGAGACCAACACTAGATGGCCGGAGTATGCACATAATGCATATCTACTGCTACACATGCAATGAACAAATTCATTTCCAAGTAAGCAGCGGCCATCCCACCTGCCTCTTAGGGCAGTGTCAGCGTTTCCCATCTTACCGTAGTCAGCTTTTCTAACCATGCAAGTTTAATAATCAATGTCTTGTGCTGATTAAAGAATGTCCTAGGTGGGTTGATAGGCACATTTATGAAGAGGTTCAGCAGCCTTGGCAGGACCACCATCTTCATGATGGCAATCCGACCTGGATGGGACAGGGGAAGTTTGGTCTACTGATTTATTTGGTCAGTCAATCGGTGATGTACTGGTCCATACTGGTCTCAAAAGACAACATCCTGGTCCCTGGGAACCTTTATTCCCAGGTATCTAACAGTCATCTGTCTGAACCTATTGAAAATCTAGATGGTTTTGTTTCATATCGTTTGTCATGGGGAAAATGATACAATTATACCAATCAATTTTGAGTCCAGGGTTTGTGACAAACCGCAGAATCTTGTATAATAAAGGGGAGAGGTTCACTTTTAGGTTTCTAACGCATAGCAGTAAATCATCATCAAGATGCAGTAAACAGTTATTGCCCCTTTGGGAAACCTTATACCTTACTGTGAGTGTTGATCTTTAACCGTGCACACCAGGGGCTCCATCGTCAGGTCCTCCATTACCATGCTCCATAGTAGAAAGAACAATGGACACTCCTAGTCATAAAACATTCTTGAGACAAGACGTTTTGAATGTTTACTTGGCTCTCTGGCTGATAAATAAAAGTTTAACCCATTCTAATAGTTGAATCCCCAGCCCCAGCTTCTGTATGTATGTTTGGATGTATGTATAAGAATTTCACAAAAACCTCCTCTAAAGGCAGCTTAGAGCTGAAGATGGTCAAAGACAAGCATAAAGTAAATGAGAGATGAGGGGTAGCTGCAATGCGGATGGTTATTACAGTGTGACGAGTGCCCTTCAAAGAGGTGCATCAGCAAATCTTTCCTAAAGTGGAGTAGTGTTGGAGTGGGCCTGAGGAATATGGTAATGATGTTCCAGGTCCCGAGTGCATAGATGGAAAATGCATGCTGTATTGTTTCTTTTCGACACTTCTTAGGCTGTTGTCTGATGGACAAGTTACTTACATTCAGCAACAATCTTTCTGGTGTATACCCTAAATTCAGATTCCTCACCTTGTGAACACTCCCCAGGAGTTAGACTGGATCCGGAAACCTTTCCGCAGTACCTCTGCGTACTGGTAACTGGCATTGTGAGGCTCTATGCCTGTAAGCGCCCCCCATATGAGCAGATGTCAGTTCCACTCTAGACTATCTGCTCGATCAGACAAAGAGTCTACCAGGAAAATGGTATTATCAGTTTGCAGATCTCTAGATTGGGACCTTTTAGACTGAAAAGAGTCCTGTTCACAGAACAGAGTGGTGGGAGGGTCAGTGAGAAATCTGCGGATAGAGTATGCACCAAAAAGATCCTTACCAAAAGTAAACAACTTGTTTTCTGTTGGATATTTCTAACTGCAGATTCTTGACCTTGTGAATAAATACCATGGCAGTACTTTCCAAAGTGGTGGGTTTGTGTACTGGCTGAGACCAAAAAATCCTACAAGACTTTCACCGGGCTTGACTATCAAGGCAGTAGTGCTTTGTGAAGGTATATACCGAAGCCCAAGAGTGCAGGACGGCACTCTGGGTGCTAGGGAAGTGGTAGCAGGTTTGGCCGTGGTCAAATGAGCCCATAGGCCTTCTAGAGGCTGGTTCTTTGCAAAGTTCTTTATGCAGAGAACAATTTATATGTCTCCCCAGTGGCCTCTATAGTGGAGGGTCATGGCCTGCACATAGTGTCCTACGCCGACGATACGCAGTTGGCTATCTCCCTATCGCGCGCACCCGGTCTTGCTGTGGACCAATTCAGAACCTGTATGCAGGAGTTGGCAACCTGGATGTCCACCAATTGCCTCAAATTGAATGGCAATAAGACCGAGGTGCTCATGGTGGGGGGGAGCCCTTCTGTGTGGTCGTCGGCGTGGTGGCCCTCTTGTCTGGGCGAGGTTCCAACACCCTGTCGGGAAGCCAAGAATCTTGGAGTTTGGCTTGATGCTGATCTGTCCTTTGGACCTCAAATAGGCCGGGTGGTGGGTATCTGTTTCAGCGTCCTAAAAAGTTTGCGGAAGGTTTTAGATCTGCTTCCCATGTCTGCCCGTAGGACGCTGGTGCATGCCCTCGTTACATCGTGCCTGGACTACGGTAACCTACTGTACCTAGGAACAACCAGCAAGGTATTAAATCGTCTCCAGGTGCTGCAGAACGCGGCAGCCCGCCTTATTCTGAAGCTTCCTAAAAGATCGGCCTCCAAAGTAGCCCTTCAGACTCTTCACTGGCATCCAGTGAAGAGCAGTGTCTAGATTAAGGCCCTCTGCACCTGTCATCGTATCCTTAATGGGAGGGCATCAGCACCACTTCAGAGTCTGGTCTCCAGGTATGAACCTATGCGAGCGCTGCGCTCCTCCCATGGTGGCCTGTTAAAGGTCCCGAGGACAAGAAAGGCTCGCATGGGAGGCAGATCATTTCGCTATCTGGTGGCGAAGGGTTGGAACGCTTTACCTTTGGATCTTCGCCTAGAAGCGTCTGAAGCCGACTTCAGAAAGAAGCTAAAAACACATCTCTACACTCAACTATTCTAGCTGACTCTGCGGCCTGCCTGCATGAGTTTTCTGTCCTAGCGCAGGGACACGCTGGGAGCATAACCGCGCGCTTTATAAAACTCCCTTATTATTATAGAGAACAATCCACTGGGAGAAGGTCCATTTAAGCACTGCTTTACACTTCTTTGCTCCTGATTGTACACTCGGTGTTCCCTGGTATGATCGATCTAGAAACTCTAAGAGTCCAAATAATGTATTCTCTCTTCCCCCTTAGAAGGATGAGCAGGAGGAAAGCCTGCCAGAAGGGTCATAGCCTGACTAACGTGAAAAGAAGTGACCACTTTCAGTAGAAAGGAGGTTAGGGTCCTCAAACCCAACTCATCAAGAAAGAAGTGTAGGAAGCTGGGTTTCTGTTGCAGTAACTCTCCAATTGTTTGCCAGACTACTGATGATCTTTGACTCTATGTGCCCTGGGTCCCTGCCAATCAGGTCCCCAGGGCTTGCATTGCCTTACGCTTCTTTGCTCCTGATCCTACACTAGATGTTCCCTGGTACGATCGAGCTAGAAACTCTAAGGGTCCAAACAATGTATTCTCTCTTCCCCCCTTAGAAGGATGAGGTGGAGGAAACAATGCCAGAAGGGGCATAGCCTGACTGACGTGAAAAGAAGTGACCACTTTTGGTAGAAAGGAGGCTTGGGTCCTCAAAACCAACTTATCAAGAAAAAGGTGTTGTAAAGTTGAATTACACAGAGAGCCTGAAGTTTACTCACACATCTAGCCAACGGTATGGCAATGAGATGGACTGTTTTCAAGATCCGAATTCTAAAGAGACAACTGTACAGCAATGGATCAAAAAAGGTGCACATCAAGATAGTGAGGACTAAATTCAAGTCCCACCAGGCACCACTAAGGGTTTAGGTGCGAACAAGTGATGCAAACCTTTCAAAAACCTCATCACTGCTAGTGATCTAAATAATGAACACTTATGTAGCAACCACAAGAAAATCAAAAGAGCCAATAAGTAGCTCTTAACAGTGCCCAAAAGAAGTCCTTGCGGGGAGAGGGAGAAAACCAAACAGCAGAACTTCAGAAAAAGTTGCCTGTAATGGGTCAATTTGTCAGTTGCTGCTCCCATTCACAAATTTGTCCCAATAGCTGGCGTACAGTTTTAGTGGAGGGATGCCTCGCAGCCAGGAGGACATCAACGACCTAAGGATGCAGGTTGTAGGAGGTCAACTACTGCTGCTCAATCTCCAAGCATGGAGGTGCAAGTTATGCAGACCTGGGCGCAGAACCCTGCCCTGCTGCTCCCTCCAGAAGGGGCAGCTTGAATGAAGGACAGATGCTAATGCCCAATGGTCCAATACGGTGCCACTATGATGACTTGGGCTCAGCCATTACTGAACTTCTTCAGAACTCAGGATAGAAGAGGCAGTGGCAAGAAGGCATTATAGGAGTCCTGAACTTCACTCTAGATGGAATGAGTCTTCGAGCTTTGAAAACTCCAAAGTACAGCTGTGCTGACATTGCCCGTGATCTTTTTGCAGTGAGCAAAAGATCAAGCCAGGGTTTTCCCCATTGGTGTATAATGGCCTGTGCCACCTCAAGGTGCACTGCCAATTGCGATCCACTAGGCACGTGTTGCTGAATTTGTCTGCCCTGCATTGACAGATCCCGCCAGGCAGTTCACCACCACCATCTCTAGTCTTTCCAACCACTTTCACAGGTGCAAGGTTTCCAGGCACAGGTTCCAGGACCACATCCTGCCTGCTAGATGCAGTACCACATGGCGGTAGTGTTGTCATTGGGCATCTGCACCATATATCCCTTGATGGTAGGAAGGAACACTTTCAACGCCAAGCAAATCGCTGTCAACTCCAACAAGTGGGGTCGATCCGGTATTCACCTTTCCTGAATGGCCTCCCTAACCCAGTAGTGATGCATCCATGACTACCATCAGCTCTGGGTGAAGAAAGGAGAAGGGCCTGCCACTGACCTAATCATAGTCCAGGAGCCACCACTGCAGATCTTTGGCTGTCTCCTCCAAAATGTGGATACCATTGGACAGAGTTTCCTGATGTTCTGTCCACTGAAATTACAGGTTCCATTGCAGGGCCTGCATGTGCCATCGGGCATTGACAGGCAGGATGCAGGAGGCCAACAATCCCAGCACCTCAGCGTCATCCATACCAAGATCCAGGACAGAGGCTGAAACACCTGAATCATAGCCATAATTTCCTGGACTCTCCCTCACGGGGGAAAGCCAAAACTACAGTAACTAGAATGGCTCATATGAAAGGGAGCATCTGCAAAGGCATCAGGTTTTACTTCAGCTCGATGGCAGTGAACACCCAATGATGTTAGAAGGTTTGCAGGCCTCTGGAAGTGTTTGACAACGGCCTGGGGTAAGCTCACCTTTAGCAGTCAGTTGTCAAAGTACGGGAAGACTGGTAACCCTGACTTCCATAGATATGCTGCAACCAGAGCTATCCTTTTGTGAACACCAAAGGGCCACCGATGAGCACAAAGGGGAGCACTGTAAACTGAAAGTGCTCTTGGGCCATGAACCGCAGGTAGCGCCTGTAGTCCTGCAGGACGGGGATGTGAAACTAAGCGTCATGCAGGTCCAACACCACCATCCAGTCTCCATGGTTCAGGGCAGATGGGACCTGCGTTAGTGTTAGCATCTTGAATTTGTCTGGCTGGAGGAAGGTGTTGAGAGGACGGAGAGCTAAAATAGGATGAAGGTCTCTGCCCTTCTTTGGTACAGGAAGTAAAAGGAGTAACACTCAGTTCCTACCTCTGAGGCCGGAACCCTCTCTACGGCCCTTTCAGTCAAAAGCTGTAAAACAGAGTGAGGGCCCTCCATGAGCCGCCCTGAAGGTGATGGCAGTTGAGGTGGGGTGCAAAGAAAGGAAAGGGGTAGACCTGATTGACACTTTGATGGACCTACTTGTTCGTTGTGATGGCCTGCCACCCTTCGAGGAAATATCCGATCCTCCTTCCAACAGGGTGGCTGTGTGCCGACAAGACCCACTAAAGGGGTTTTGTGGTTGCGGCTACTGGAGGGGCGTGGGACTGAGCTGCATGTTGCCTCTGCTGACCTTGTTGTCTCTGGGAATCGCAACCTCGGCCAGGAAAGGGATGAACAGCCTAGCGGGCTGGAGGAGAAGTCTGCTGTTGATGACAGCAAGCCTCTCCTATAGTATCACAGAGGTCGAAATTGCTGATGAAACTGTTCAAGGAACATGCTGTGGTTCTACTCTCTTTATAGCGCATCAAGGCTGAGTCGGCTTTATACCCAAAAAAGTGGGATACATTGAAGGGCATGTCCATTAAAGATGCCTGAACATCCCCAGAGAAACTTGTGTATCTCATCCAGACATGCCAATGAAGAGCCAGACGAGTGCGCATGGCATGTCCTATGCAATCAGTTGTGCCCAGTCCTGAACGTATTATGAATTTTGATGTATTGCAGCCAGTTTGAAAAACCTGTGTGAAGGACACCGAAAGGTGGTCTCGAAAAACCAGCAACATTTGAGCTACCATATCCTAAGGGGCAGGGCAATAATAACCTATGAGACAGTTGGCATTGACCAATCTTAGAATAAGCATTGGCATAGGCAATAGGTCTCGCCTTTGGGACCTTATAAGTGTTAAGACATGCAACAGTCGATGTTGTTGCACCAAGGATATTGTGCTGCATAACTAAATACTTCAGGCGAGACCTATTGTCTATGCCAATGCTTGTTTGAATTGGTCATGATTTATGCTAGCGTATATGCGATATGTAAGCAGCTTTCTCCTACAGAAGAGTAACTGAGTGGGTCTGGACTCTGGAGACCTCCAGGTGTGTCTTAGCGCGCGCCTGTAGGGGTGCGGTGCTACTGCGTGCTCCTCATGGGAAGAGGCTGAGTGTGTATCAGGAGAGAATGTTCACGTTTATTGTTTTTGGGAGGGACCAGCCATCGATTGAAGCTTCCTGTCTGGATCTGCGGGAGAGTGGTGGACGTCATTTAGTGGTCTCCAGCTCAGCTCGTGTGCCTACAGCGATCCCTGGCATTAAGCTTGTGAGCGGTGCGGGCCACAGTGAAAAGATGTCTCTTTCACCTCCTGCCCCGGAGCAAGTGAAGGCAGAAACAATATAACCAAGGGTAGGGGTCGAGGGAGAGGCGGTAAAGGGTAAAGACGATGAAGGGAAAATAAGGAAAGGAAGAGCAGGCATATGACACCACAGAGAGACGGGAGAGATCAAGAGACAGACGAGTGGGACTAAAGAGTACGCGGTGACAGGTGGGAGAAATATAGACAGATGAGACAGAAAGCGAGACAGGTTAGGATAGGTGATAGACACACCTGAGAGTCAGAGAGAATGGAAGACCTGCTGTGAGAGAGTAACACAGTATGCGAGACGTCATGTAGACACAGATGAGAAATAGCCAAGAGACAGAATGAGACAGGTGTGAGATAAGTGAGAGACAGCTGATGAAAGACAACCGTGAGGCACAGAGAGGTATGTGAAACTTTTTTGAAAAATACAGCATAGAGACGGAGGGGTAAAACAAGTAATAAAGAGGCAGCGGGGAGAGTGTGGGGAGGCAGGTGAGACAGCCTGTTAAAAGAGAAAGGAGAGGCAGAGGGCAGGGAATACAGTTGCGAGGTGATAGAAACATTGAGAGACACAACTCAGAAAGGAACACAGGCATTAGAGAGAGGCGGAGACAAGTTAGACTGAACTGTCTGTTCAGAGAGTGGGGAGATGGGCAGTTGAAAAAGTGAGAGCTGAAAGAGGCGAGACAGCTGAGAGAGGGGATAAAGTGCCAGCTGAATGGGAGAGAGCGCGGTTATACAGATTATTTATTTTATTTATTTATTACATTTATACAGCGCAACAGCTACCCGAAGGTTTCCCGGCGCTAGGGGACGCAGAAGAACTAAAGGAAACTAGACCGATGAGGAGAGGGACTATTGATTAAAAAGCCATGTTTTTACATCTTTAAGGAATTTACAGTAGTGTTGTTCCATGCGTAGATGGTAAGGAAGAGAGTGAGGGAGCCAAACAGGAGAAAGAATGTCCACCCATTCTGAATCGTCTGATCCTAGGAGTTTTGAATTTGTGCTGGTTGGAAGATCGAAGTAGACGAGGGGGACGATATTGATGTACCAAGGCCTTTAGGTACTGAGGTGCTTTACCAGAATTAATCCTATGAATATAGCATAATGCTTTAAATTTGGCACGATTGTTGATCCGAAGCCAGTGAAGATCACGTAATGAGGCTGAGATGGAAATTCTGTTAGGAAGTTTGCAGAGCAGTCGGGCAGCCTGGTTTTGTACAACCTGTAGCCTGTGTAATACTTCTTTGCTCGCGCCCAGATATAACACATTTCCATAATCCAATCTTGATGTTATGAGAGCATGGATTACAGTTTTTTGGGTAGGCAGCGGAAGCATCCACAGGATTTTACTCTGCCATTTTAAAATGACAAAGCAGGTGGTAGCTACTTTGACCGCTTTTTGCCTCATTGTCAGTTGGTCATCGACAATGAAGCCCAGGGTGCGTGCCGATTGCACAGGAAGCGGGAGGGATCCCATCTGGGATGGCCAATATTGAGGGCCCCAGAGGGATTTGTTGTTACCGAAAAGGAGGAGTTCGGTTTTCCCACCATTTAGTTTTAATTTATTGGCGTGCATCCAATCGGCAATGTTTGTTAGCCCAGAACGGAGCATAGAGGTGTCGTGCTTAGTTTTGGCCGAAAGTGAAACAATTATCTGGGTATCATCGGCATAAGAGTATACCGTGAGCCCAGCTTGCTCTGCTATTCTGGCCAAAGGACTTACGTAAGTAAAAAATTCTTTATTGTGTAGTTAATAAAAACCATTACAATGTAAGATGCAACACTGATTTAAGATGGATCAAAGAAATCACATTCTTATAGAATAATAAAACAAACATTGATTTAAAAGGTAAACATAATAGTGGTACTGGTATAAAAAATTGTAAGTGCTAATTCAAATTCTTTAAAATACAGGTTAAAAAGTTCAGGAAGATCAAATTTGTAGTAGGTCTTGACACAATTTCTGTTTTTTTTCAAAGTTGATAACATATTTAATTGTTCGACAGATAAATTGAGGGTCCGCTGAGTCCAACACTTGGACTATGGCTGAGCAGCATGTGCGGATTCCTAGTTTGTTGAATTTTGCCTTGAGCAGGTGCCGACGTTCACTGTCTAGTTGCGGGCAAATGAATATCAGATGAATGAGATCTTGTACCGCAGCGTCACATAAGTTACACTCCTTTGAGCCTGGTATCCTCCAGCCCGGTTGGTCAGCATTTGTAGGCAAATTACCCATTCGTAGGGTTAGGTATTTGGATTTCAGATGTGAGGAAAAAGCTAGCCCTAGATAGGGTGTCGGGGCCAGCTTCTTATATGATTGGATTATCATCCAGGAGTGTGAGCGTTGTCTCAGGATTGTTTTATCATCAATCAACGAGTGCCAATTAGCTGCCTTTTTTGCAGCCTGTTTGAATGAAGACACTGGTAACTGCTTTTGCCACAATTACGCCAGCGCTGTGATTTCTAGGGAGGATTTTAAATACTTTGCGTGCTGGGAGTTTGGGTTGCTTTGCATGGCTTCCCAGATAGCAAGGTTAATTTGTATCTCACGGTTTAGCCACACATTGTACCAGAATCTAATTGTGTCATATTTTTTTTGCAATGTTTGACACTTCAATCCAAATTCAAACCGAACCTGGGCGGGTGAGGTGTCGCATGGCAATCTGAATATGCGTTTATACACCCTTGTTTGGATTTTGTCCAAGAGCGGCGCGCTCTTTCCCCAATGTACCACACTGCCATAAGCTATTGTTGGAAGTAGCTTGGCTTTGATGACTGTTAGGAGGGGGGTGAACAGGGGGCCCTTAAGCGATTTAGATAAACTGCTGAATGCATGGAGTAGCGCTGTCCCTTTCTTCTCGATGTCATTGATGTGCGCGGAGAAGGTGAACCGTGTATCCAAGTATATTCCCAAGTACTTATAATTATCCACTACTTCCAATTTGTTATTGTCAATAGTATAATTCAGTACTTTTGTACGACGGTGAGTTATAATCATGACCTTTGTTTTCGTGGTATTTATTTGCAGAATGTTCTGTTTGGTGTATTCAGCCAGTTCGTTTATGAGACGTTGCAGTCCTATTTTCGTCTGACTAAGGAGAACAACGTCATCAGCGTAGGAGAGATGCGTGAGGGGCATTATTCCTAAGCGTGGGGGGTGTGCATTGGTCTCATCAAGCCTTGGTGTCAAGTCGGCCATGAATAAGTTAAACAGATGGGGGGCCAAGACACAGCCTTGTTTTAGACCATCACAGGTGCCGATCTTCCTTGTGAGCCGATTGCCGTTATCAATCTTTACCTGCATCCAGGTGTTGGTGAATAGGTCCATTATTGGGTTTAAGATCGCGTCCGGCAGGCCCTGCTGCTTCAATTTTGCCCAGAGTAATTGTCGGCTGACACGGTCAAAAGCCGCCTTAAAATCCACGAAGCATAAGTGTAGTACTTGATGATTTTGAAGGCTTTTTTCGGCAATCAGGCTTATCGCTACGGCGTTTGCCATGGTACCTATGCCACGGCGGAACCCTGACTGGTTTACAGGTATTTTGTTGTTATTGTCAGACCATTTTGTAAGGTAGGCTAATACCAATGAGGCGTAATACTTTGCCTCGGCGTCAATGAGCGCCATCAGGCGGTAATTTACAGGATTTTTTCGGTCACCACCTTTGTAGATTGGGTTGATGATCGCCCCTCGCCAGCTTTCCGGAATCCGACCACCGATGTTTATTATCCGAAACAATTTGTAAAAGTTGCTGGCCCAGAAGTAAGGATCCTCCTTGTAAATTGCCTGAGGAACGCCGTTCGGTCCTGGTGCACTACCTTTCCTGCTTTTCTTTATTATTTGTAGTATGTCTGCTTCCTCATGTGGTTCTGGATCTTGCTGATTGATGTTAATAAGATCAAGCGCTATTGTATCTGCATTGGATCTTTGAAATGCTGAAATTTCTGTTAGCAGAGGAGATTTCATAGGATTTATTGAGAAGGTATCAACTAGATGCTGTGTCCATGCCTTTTCAGTAATGCAGGTCATGCATATAGGGCTAGATGATCTGTTGAGTGTATTTACTTAAGACCAAAATGCTCTGGAATCAGATTTTTTTGCATTATGTATTATTTTTGTCCAGAAATCAGTGACCTCGTGTTTTTTTTCAATCCAAATTTGTTTCTTATAAACTTTCTTTATGAAACGTACGTCCTGTCATACTATGGATTGTGAACTGTGACCTTGTGCTCTCCTCGCGGACTGTCGCAAGCGCCTCCTTAAAGAGCGTATTACCTGGCTGAAATGGCTAATGTTCTTTGCCTTATGCCTTGTATTGACATGGAGTTTGGTCTTTGGTAATTTATCCACAAAGGCAACCCACGTTTCCATGGCTAGTTCATTTTCTAAGGTAAGCTTATGCAGTAAATTCTTTGCATCTTGAGCTATTTGCGGGAGTGTGGCACTTGTCCACTTTAACCGTTTCAAGTTTGTCGTTGAGGTGTCCCCCTGCTAATTGTGGTGCATTTAGGTGTTTTGAAGGTGTTAGTTTAATTTCAATATGCTGGGCCAAATGATCACTATCTGGAGAGCATATAATTTGGAACTTTTTAATTAATCCCAAGAGTGGAAGGGAGACAACGGTGTAATCCAGAATTGTCGATGAGCTAGGACCAATGTGGGTGCTGTTCGGGGGTCTGTCCTGGCTTATTCTCCCATTTAACACTCGTAGTCCTTGTTGTTCTAGCTCCCACAACAACTGTCGTCCCGTTGGATCCAATCTCTTCTCGTGCGGGATTTCCTGTGTTTCGACAGCCCAGAGTTCATTAGCTGTAATGATATTTTCTTCATCCTCATGAGGGTGTAATAGATTGGCATTGAAATCGCCTGTGAGTATTATTTCCCATGTTGGCTCTTCTAGGCGGAATTTTGTTATTACACCACTGAGTTTCTTGAATAACTCTTGTTTAACCTTAGATTTTGGGTGGGCGTAGATATTAATGAGAATAACAGTTCCGATACCAACCAGGGATCCCATTTCTAGTTTAATTATTTGCATATCTGAAGTGGATGCTGGTGTCTGGGAGGACTTGATGTTTAGTGCTGTGGAGATATAGACCGAAAGACCCCCCTTTGCTCGCCCATAGTTTTGGGTTTGAGTGTCACTAACATGGAATCCTGTCCTGCCCGGGACATCAACTATAGATGTTAGCCATGTTTCCTGTAGTGCAATGATGTAATAGGTATCCCAGGAGTCCTCTTTATTTTTATCACTTACGATGTTTTTTGCTCCCGCGATATTCCAGGATAGAATTTTTACTGGGTTTTGGTCCAAGTGGGTGCCCTGAGTATTATTTCAGGCCTCTCGTGTTCCATGGATTAATCGGAATTGAACTTCGGGCTTCCGATTTTCCGCGCCCCTGGCACCTTGCAATACCGAGTATGTGATTCTTTTTGCCACTGGACTGTTTGCTCTTGTACGGTGTTTCATCAAGAGAGGGGACGGGTAACCTGGTGTTACCTCTGCTTTCAGGGTGATCCCCCACTCATGAAATTTAGTGGTTTCATTGAGTAATTTCGTGACTGTTTCGCTATTCCTCCAGGTTGTTAAAGTGCCGTCCTGCATTGAGTCTGAGTTTACAAATTCTATTGATAATAAATCATCAGTTGTTAGATGGCTGAGACTCGGAATTACAGATGTCAAGCATAGCATGTTTCTTCTATTTAGGTAGTCTTGTGGGCCTTGTGGTTTATAATTTGGAATGAAGTGGATCCTTCCATTTATGTTTGTTTTTTTTCCTTGCATTAGCACGTTTGACCCATATCTCGATGTGTTCTTTCTTTCTTTATCCTTTGCTTCGTTGGGTAAATTATTCGTATTGTGCTTGTTACCCTCCCTCCCTGTGTATATGGGGGGGTCGGTTGCCTGTGTAGGTACATTTGGTGCTTCTTTTACCGGGCAATGCAGCACATGGATTAATGCATGCTCATTGATGGTGGTTGCTTGCAGTGATCCTGTCCTTATTCCTGAATCCGGCCCACCATCTGTTTGGAGTCTATCTAGGTCTGTTGTTACTCTGAGTGGTAGATATTCTTGCAGACTTTTGTCAGCTGTCACTGTGACTTGCCTCTGTGTTTTAACGTCCCTACTGGAGGTTGTTGTTACAGGACTTAATGTTGTGTGCAGGGTGAGGGATACTTTTTGTGTGTTTTTGTCAGCTTTAGCAATAGCCTCCCTTGGGTGCCCCTTCTTCGCCATTGCACTTTAGGTCTGCTCCTGGACTCTTATGATCTGTGCCTTGTCTGATTGAGATATATCGACTGATGGTTTTGATTTTGTCCCACTGTTTTTAAGGTGACCCTTTGGGCTCCGCGTGTTTCTGTTCAATTGAGTGGGTTCAGTGTCCACACTCTCTAGGCTCCAGTCTGCACGACTTTTTTCCATAGAGGGGGTTGAGAGTTCATCATCATTGCATTCCTCTATGGACATTTGTGCATTTGATGTCGGCACCTGGGGTCTTACATTACAGTTGGGTACCAGTACAGTTGGCTGTTGTACTTCATTTCTTGGGGTCTTGCTCATAGTATTTGACTTATATTCTCCCTTATATGTTTTAGTTTTAAGATTCGTTAGAGTTTTGGGGAGATTAAAGATTGGGTAATTGATCAAGGCCTGCTTATTGGCGGGTCTACTGCTCAATTGTTGGTTTCTGGTTTTTCTTGCACTTTTTTTTGTCTTTTACTTAAAACTTGTTCCTGATTATTTGTGGCGTTTATCTTATCTGCTTTTGTTTGTTCTTTTGCTGTCGGCGATTGTTAATCTGGTCCTGGGATGTGTTCTGTTCTTCCGATAGTTCTCCAGATTTTGTTTTTGTTGCCTTACTCTGCTGAGTGTTTGTATCTGCCACTTGTTGTAAAGTTTCTATTTCTATAAGGGTGTTTTCACTCGTCACATCTGAATTAAGTGTGCAATGATTAGGTATGGTTTTATGCTGGTCTCTTTCTTCCAATAGGTGGTTGGAGCCAAGATTTGTACGTCTGCATTCCTGAAAGATACTTTTGAGGATTGACGGGAGGTCCCTTAGTTTTTCAAGTATGGGACTACATGTACAGTTTGGGGAAAGAACCCGTTGGGTATTACGATTCTGAAGGGATTCAAATGTGGTTGCCATGGCATCGAGCTTTTTATTGATATCAAAAATATACTCAGCGATTATGCTCATGAGATTGATTTGGATGTAGAGTTTATCCGACTGCATGTTCAGCGTTTTAATTGATGTTTCTAGTATTTTTCCTAGGGCTCCATGGAGTTTTATTATGGGTTCCAGATTTTGATTAGAGCCGAGCTTTCCGGCTTGTTGGCTCTGATTATCCTGGTGATTGGATGTATTCGCTAGGTAGTTGGGATGTTCCTCGACATTTTCCTCTGCTATGGTGACTCGATCTTCCGTGCCCACATTGGCCAGGGAAGATACTTTATCCATCGGAATTCGGTGTTTAGAGCCCAACAATTCCCAAACGCTTGATATTTCTATTATTGTTGCATCCTGGGGGGGTACTTGATTTGTTTTTTTCGATTGGTCCAAGGGTGGGTATGCTTCCTGTTCCGACCCACTAGATATCTCAATTAGGTTTTCCTTTGTTGGATCTTGAAACAGTTGGTAGCTTGCATGGCAGCCAACCTGGGCCTTTACTTGCACATCCTTGGCTGTAATTTCAAGTTTATTGATTGGTTTCATTTTTTCCAGATCGGATTCCCTAATGTTTTTGATTTGCTTGTCATTGACTTTGTTTGTACATTGCCCTTTTAGTGATTCCTTATTGTCGAGGAGAATTTTGGGTTCCCACCAGGAGTTACACACCACATCCTTTTTGGTGAAAACAAAGTTTGTATGATTTAGGCATGACTCATGTCTAGGTGTCGAGTGCTTGGTTGGTAGGTCTTTATATGCCTCATCTAAATTGCTGGTGTTAATGCATCCCTGGTCGTTATGTAGGGCTGAGTTGGTGCCAGCCCCTAGTTGATCTAATTTTGTGTCGCTAATTGTTAACGCTGGAGGCGTGTTTGTCCTTACTGAGCTGTTTTGGCTTATATGCATTATGCTATTTTCTAGGGCATTTTCCATGGTGTTGTCTGAGATCCTGTCAGTGGGACCTTGCGGTGTGATGAACTTTGTTTTGAGTTGCACCTGGTCATGGCCACCATTTTCCGTGTGCACTTGAGCTTGTGTTTGAATTGTGCACTTGTTAATCTCCTGACCTGTTGGCCTGTACGCCTCAAGGGCTGATGCCGTACTCCTGCCGTGGATCCTCTGTATCGGTACCATTTGTTATATCGATGATTGTATCAGGTATGGTAGTGGATGTTACTGGCAACTGCATGCTTGGTTTACTTGGTGTCAACGGTTTTTGAAGTCCATTTAGGGTTGCTGGCATTGTATAAATGGCTGTTACTGGGTCTTTCAAAAATGTGAATTTACTTGTAGGGGTTATTGCGCCGAAAATCGAATAAATTGGTGGTATTAATGAGGTTGTAAGGGAGTTAACTTCTTTGTTCTCGGAGTTAATGGTTAGTGTTTTGTTTTTAGATTTCCGTTTCGTGGGTTGCTGTGGGTTCCCTCTTGTCCTCCCCGACCTCATTGCTCCAAGGTAAACTGGCGATGCTTGCTAACCTTTTAGTAACTTACTACCCTTGAAAGCCTTTCACCAGATGACCAAAACTGAGGTTGACCGGGATGAAGTTCCTTGTCTATATTTATTTATAATTTTAGTTTTTTTTTTTTTTTGGAAGATGGGAAGTTCATTTATTTGTCGGGGAAGGATCAGTTCGTCTCGGAGTGCTTGCTTGGCTAGGCTTGAGTGCTTAGTTTGGTTTTGGTTTGTGTTTGAGCAATGATAAATGTTGGGCTAAGTAGCAACTTGATTAGTTGTTGTTTTTAGCTGTTATTATATTGTTGCTGCACACCCTGCGCCTGTTCCTTCTACTCCTTCACTTTGCTACTCCACAGGATGCCCAGTGGAGAAGACAGGCACTCGCTGAAACTGCCTGTCTGCCTTGTCTGTCTTGTCTATCTGTTCGTGCTGGTGCCTAGAAGGCGAGGGGATCGTGGGGAGATTGTAACGGGCCGGTCAGGTTGGGCAGTAGCTGTGGACTACCGACAGGCTACCACCGCTCCCTGCCGCACTTACTACCCACTGACTCTTCCTCGGCCTCCACGTCAATGCCAACCCCCCCTTGCAACTCCTCACCGCCTTGAAGACCTGATCCTTTGTCCGTTACTTGCTGTTTCTGCTGCTGCTGTCAGGCGCCCTCGGCGGGTTCCCAAGAAATCGAGCTCGAAGGTGGCTTGGTGCCGCTTGATTCCTTCGCCTCGCCTGGGTCGGCTAGGTAAAGACAGCGCCTCGGCACAACTCCTCAAGCCACGAGCAGTTCAAGCTCCCGGCTCCGGCTCCTTACACACCCGGCTCAGGCACCCAGCTTGCTTCCAGCTCCTCTTTCTCCTGTACTTAGCACTTGGGGACAACTCGCCGTCTTAATCACGGCACCCCTGGCTCCCCAGGCTCTCCTTGTACCTCCGCCCCTTCCCCACGCCCGGCTAGGCAAGCGCCTGCTGCACCGGTAGCGGAGTCGGGAGGGGGGGGGTCGCGGGGCAAGGTGGTTGCTGTTTTGCTGTTTGCCGCCCGCGGTACTCGCCACTCCCCGCAGCCACTACTATACTCCCTTAATCGCGGGAGATGGCAACTGGCGGCTGGCGTCCGAGCGAGCTAGCGCCCGGGCGATGGCTAGCTGGCTAGCTGCTCTCGCACCCTGCTCTGGCTCAAGCTCGGCCTCCGGCTCCTCCTCCTACGCTCCACGCTGAGCACTCGGCACTCCAATGTGAGATAGATCTGGCGTTTCTCCCCGTGTCTGCCCCCATCTGTTGGAAACCCACTGGAGGGCTAGCGTAGGCTAGCGTGAGCTAGCGTAAGCGAGCGGAGCGCACAGGGGGTGCCACTGGCGGGGTCGGACCTAGTCAGACCAGCCTAGACCACCGCCCCCGGCTCTTACTTCGCAGCGGCCTCTAACGGCGGCCGCGCTCGCGGATACTCTGTGGCGCTGGGCTGTCCGGAGTCGCTTCTGTTAGGTCCTGAAAATCTTGCCTTGATTGTGGCTTAGGTGAGGGCACTGGGCACTGGACACTGGGCCCCCCAATGCTGCTCAAGAGGCCTCACGGCGAAAGGAAAACAGTGGGGAGGGGGCTGTGCTTGCCCACCCTGGTTGTTGTCCGTTTATGGGAGGGCACTGCTCCAGGCCTGCTGGCTGGAACTACTAGGCTACTGGTTGCTGGTTAGTGGAGCAGGATATACTTTGCTAGTGCAACTGCTCTTCGCTTTCCCTTTATGGGGGCTCTGCGGGGGTCTAGAGAGTCCTTGTCCCCTATTTTCCGGGGGTACAGAGTTGAAAGTACAAAATTGCCCCTTGATATTGCAATGGCCCACGAAGGGTCTTGAGCAGCGATGTCCCAGCGATGTCTCAGCGATGACACGATTTTCGTGATTTCCGCAGTGAGATTTTCCGCGGCCTAACCAACGTCACCCACGCTCCTTTGTAACTTGTACTCTCAGTGATCTCAGTGCGGGGGTAGGGAGAGTGAGCGTGAGCGAGATATCAGGGTAGCGGGTTGCAGAGAGTCTTTGGGAGAGGGGAGATTGCAGTAACAAAACAGGTATTGGGGGGGAAGCGAGGAAAGCGGGGAAGCAGAGAAGCAAGAAGCAAGAAGCAGGGAAGCCGCACCAACCTGCACCTGCACCAACCTGCGCTGTAGATACGTAGATATTAAAGATATTAAAGAGCAGAGGACTCAGTATGGAGCCCTGGGGGACTCCATACTAAGAAACACAGACTTTGGAACTGGAAGTAGGGGAGAAAACTTGGAAGGTCCTATTCGATAAGAAGCTGGATAGCCACTTGAGTGCAAGGCCGGTAATACCACAAGATTGAAGGGTGGTTAGGAGGATGGCATGGGAAACAGTGTCGAACGCGGCACTTAAATCAAGAAGAATAAGTGCCACGGTTTCTCCTTTATCTACCTGTAGGCGGCTATTTTCCGTAACACCCAACAGTGTTGATTCCGTGGAAAATCAGTTTAGAGAGAGACACAGATAGACAGGTTAGAAAAAACAGCTGAGGAAGAGGTGGGGAGGAGGGGAGGAGGAGACATGGAGATAACATTGAGACAGAGGTGTGAGAAAGACGTAATAAGTGAGACAGGTGAAAGAGGTAAAAAGAGAAACTGCAGATGAAAGAGATGAAAAAAAGACAGCTGAGAAACAGACAGCTGTGTGTGTGTGGGGGGGGTGACAGTGGGTCAAATGCCATTTTACACAACTTCCTCTGATGTCTTGGGGGATGGATTCAAAGTATTTGTGATGTCACTTCCACTACTTCATACATTTTGGTGAATCCACATCCGTTGAAGGTGGGAAGTGGCACACTGGAATTCCAGTCTTATTTTCTTCAGGACGCGGGCAGGCCCGGAGTGGGCTGGGTGGGTCGGCAGTGTATATAGACATTGCTGGGCAGACGGCGAACAATGGTGGTTCGTTCTGAAGACTCTCGGTTGACACCTGCGCGCAGCCATTCACACAAAGCAGCGAGCGGATCCCAGGGGGACATGTCCGAGCGAGCTGCTGTCTGCTAGCCTGTGGTAAGACTTCCACAAATTCCTGAATTCTTTCGTTGTCGACAGCGACATCGGCTGCAGAATACTTTGAGCTAATCCTGACACAGACGGATTGTGCAGCCTTGGAAAATGCAAGCGCGCATGGTATTTCCATTGAACGCACAGAGGGATTTGCGACGCTGTGTCTGCAGTGGACATCTGTACTGTAATAACTTATCTTTTATGTACAGCTGACTCACCATAGGTTCTCAACAACAATGAAAGGTGTTACTCTTATGTCACTCGGTGGTACACTTCTGAGAAGCTGGTTGTTGTGCATGCAAGCACGTGGCAGCGAACACACCAGATGGCGGCAAAACTGCAGCTTTGCCAAACACTAGTAACAAGCGCAGCAAGCGGCCGCGAAAGGAATGTGAGGTATGCAGCTGGCACCCGGCAGCACTGCTGCTCGCTCCCGAGCTCCCTAGGCCAGGGGAAAGAGAAGGCGGGACATGCACCCGCCTTTGGCCAATTGCGTGCTGTCTTTCTAAGAAGGACACACACAAAGGCCAATAGCGTGTGAGCAACAATAATAAAAAAAGCACACGCACGATCATGTGGTCTGAGTTTAAAGTCCTTACTAGAAGCCTCGCACGTGGGCTGGCTCAGGCGAGACCTAAAAAAGACTTGTGAACGAAAATATCCTTTTGACAAAAGTCTTGATTTATTTGGATGCAAGATTGGAAGGAGTGGTAGGAAAAGTGTTTGAATTGAATCTGCTGGTGAAGCTTGAAACACACCAGGCTCTCAGGAGTGGGGTGTTGTATTAGAAAGGCAGAGTTGCGAGTTGCAGGGTAATGGCAATAGGTGACCAGTTGATTGATGGGCAGTCCTGAACAAGGCCTGGCCCAATTGCCCAAAAGGGTGTCAGTAAGCTCCTCAATAAAAAGCAATAGTAGCTCAGTGGGAGCCGCATCAGGTTGCAATACTTCAGGAAATACATTAATTTTGATTCAATTGTTAGTAGTTTCATATCTAGTACTTCAGCTGCATTTCCATCTCAACAGCAAAAGGATCATTCTCTTCCATAGCAGGACCTGGTGGAGACACAAGACCACTTTCAAGCAATATGTCAAGCTCACATGCATTCTGGAGCTCTTCATACCAGTTGATATTATCATTTTGAAGAACGTAATAGTCTTCTTCATAACTGTAATAATCCATGCCAAATAAGTTATGCGATGTCTGGGCCCGGCACCAGAGTCAGAGGGACTGCAAGAGGTTGTACGCTTGTAGGTGACAAGCATGACTTTGGTCAAGGTAACAGCCGATTCAACTTGGAGACTAATAGCACTATTGGTTGTATATCCTCATCCAGAGTTGATACGAATGGGTTCAGCACATAGGGTGGCACAGGAGCCAAAGTGGACACTGAAATCTGTGCTGGACCTCAAGTGAATTCAAGAGGCACAAACAGCACAGAGAGCACACCCGGTTTCCGGATCGAGTGTGCCATGCCTAGGGAGTAGTCACAGTGTAAGGAACCTGCAGTTAGAAGCATCCATCAGAAGGTGTACTGGCTGCGGGTGTACAGAGATCGACCAGAAATGGTGATCTTGTCTAAAAGATTGGCAGCGATCTCCAGCATTTTCTTCAGGAATCCCCATTCCACAGAGTCAAAGGTTTTCTTGGCGTCCAGAAACACTGCCACCTGGCCTCCATATTGATGTGATCAGTAGTAGGGGAAAATGTGTGCCGATTATAGAGCGTGGACCTCCGAGGCATGAAACTTGCTTACTCATGAAACACCAATTGCAGCATGTATTTTAGAAATCTGTACAATGTTCTTAGCCAAGATCTCAGTGTCACTATCTAGCAACAATATGGATCTATATAGGCCGCATTTTATTTTCTGCTTCTTTTGTTTCAGTATTTTCACTCTAATGACTTCCACATGCATGGCTAGTACCTAAAGAGCAAACAGGTACCTAAAGAGCAAACAGGTCTTTCTAACAGGCAACCGTCAAACTATCAGAGTCAGGAGCCCTCCCATTAAGCATGTACTTAATTTCCTGGGTTATACTTCCAAATGGATAATAATGGGGTTCCTTACAAGTAGTAGTTTTGCGGTTTGAAATGAAGTGGGATCGAGGATCTCTGATAATGTAGATCGCTTTTTTCTTGGGCAAAACTCAATATAGTGTTTCTGTCCCTGTAACTGAGTACACATGTGCGCATGAATTGCAGGAGGCCCAGGGACAGGTTTTGGCCCCAATGATCCATGGACCGTTTTGATAAAGTTTGTGAGAAACTTTCTTTGCCGAACAACTCAGTAAGCATTCTTTCAATGGATGTCTCCTCTCTTCTTGTTGATGTCAATTCTGTAATCATCATCACTCTGATCTTGTGATCTCGACCACAGGTTCTCTTTGCTCTCACACTTTCAAACATCTTGGCTATGTCGGAGTTTCTC
Organism: Lissotriton helveticus; assembly: GCF_964261635.1. Lineage (NCBI taxonomy): Eukaryota > Metazoa > Chordata > Amphibia > Caudata > Salamandridae > Lissotriton > Lissotriton helveticus. Next base: position 435,194,244 of record NC_136063.1, read on the forward strand.
GCTTTTGACCCAGAACTCATCCTATATATCGGAGACCCTTCTTCCTGTGAGATAAATCCTAGCTGCTAGTTTGCCCAGTTTTGATAAGCAGTCCACACTTCTAGTGAGTGAATTAATCTTCACTCACTGTGGTCCAAAGTAGTGCCAATAGCTTGATCATAATAAGGGCCGCTGTCTTTATCGATGGCTTGCTCTGTCATGTAAAATCAAAATATATTTTGGTTTGTCTCTGTTCTGTCTTACCCATTGTAAACTTTATGTGGCAGTTCTCAAAGCCAAAGATCAGTTATAACTTCAGATAAATGGACCGTTGTATTCCACTGAAGAGGTCTGATCCTCAGTATTCTGGAAATTAGTTCTTAATCTCCACAAATACATGACAAGGTCCCCTCAAATGTACTGAGGTGTGCTCACCTGTATGATTCCCTTAGTGTACTGTTGGGAGAGGTGATAAAGGCGGTGAGCATTAGTTTAGCAGATATGTCATCAAGAAAGTGGATGCCCATCTCATATGTGGAGCCTCTGTTCATCTGTTGTACTTTTTCAGTGCATTGGTTACTGTGTCATGGTCATGTACAGCAGATTGCAGCAGTGTTCTTTGGGTAGGTCACATGGTCCAAGTGCTAGTGATGCACATTATAACTGCCTTACTGAAGCTCTATTCCCATGAACTAGCAAGGCCGATCAAGCGCCTCTATACATATGCATACTTTTTAATGGCTATATGATGAATTAACATCTGTATACCGCTCCACAGGGTCAACGTCTTATGTGAAGAGAAGTCTAACTAAACGGGTTCTGTTACCCAGAATCCCTTGCAAACTTAAAAAATTGTCAAAAAAAACAAATGTTCCCCACATTTCTGTGGTGGAAAGTCCTGGAATCTGCGTGGATCCCCAAATTTCCACCCACCCCGCGTTCCCCATAGTCTTGCAAGAAAAAAGGTACTTCACTTGTGTGGGGTTGGCCTAGTGCCTACCACAGTGAACGTCGCAAAACGCAGTGTGGTCACACCTCAATTTCGCAGTGAAAACTTACCCTTTTTTGGCAAAGTGCCTAGCAGTAGTTTTTTAACCCTAGCTCTGCCGTCACCTAGAGAAACCTAACAAACCCATACATTTTTTTAAACTAGACACCTAGGGGATTCCAGGATGGGGTGACTTGACTGGCTCCCACCAGGTTCTGTTACCGAGAATCCCTTGCAAACCTAAACAATTGCCAAAGAAAACACATTTTCTCCACATTTTTGTGGTGGAAAGTTCTGGAATCTGGGTGGATCCACAAATTTCCACCCACCCCGCGTTCCCCAAAGTCTTCCGAGAAAAATGGTACCTCACTTGTGTGGGTCAGCCTAGTGCCTGCGACAGGAAACGGCGCAAATGAAAAATTACCCTTTTTTTTTTGCTAAGTGCCTAGCTGTAGTTTTTGAACCCTACCTCTACCGGCACCTAAGGAAACCTAGCAAACCTGTACATTTTTGAAAACCTACTGGCACCTAGGGAAACCTAGCAAACCTGTCCATTTTTTAAAACTAGATACCCAGGGAAACCCAGGCTGTTGTGTACAAACCTACACAATTGTCAAAAACCCACATTTTCCCCACATTTCTGTGGTGGAAAGTCCTGGAATCTGCATGGATCCACAAATTTCCACCCACCCTTGCGTTCCCCATAGTCTTACAAGAAAAATGGTACAAAGAATGTGTGGGTCGGCCTAGTGCCTGCGACAGGAAACGGCGCAAAATGCAATGTGGTCACACCTCAATTTCGCTGTGGAAAATGACCCAGTTTTGGCAAAGTGCCCAACTGTAGTTTTTGAACCCTAGCTCTGCCGGCACATTTTTGAAAACTAGACACCCAGAAGAATCCAGGATGGGGTGACTTGACTGCCTCCCGCCAGGTTCTGTTACCCAGAATCCCTTGCAAACCTACAAAATTGTCAAAAAAATACATTTTACCCACATTTCTGTGATGGAAAGTTCTGGAATCTGTGTGGATCCAAAAATGTCCACCCACCCCGTGTTCCCCAAAGTCTTCTGAGAAAAATGGTACCTCACTTGTGTGGGTCGGCCTAGTGCCTTCGACAGGAAACTGTGCAAAATGCTACATGGTCATACCTCAAGTTCACAGTGCAAAATGACCCTTTTTTTGCAAAGTGCCTAGCTGTAGTTTTTTAACCCTACCTCTGCCGGCACCTATGGAAACCTATCAAACCTATACATTTTTAAAAACTAGACACCCAGGGAAATCCAGGATGGGGTGACTTGACTGCCTCCTACCAGGTTCTGTTACCCAGAATCCCTTGCAAACCTACAAAATTGTTAAAAAAAACACATTTTCCCCACATTTCTGTGATGGAAAGTTCTGGAATCTGTGTGGATCCATACATTTCCCCCCACCCCGCTTTCCCCAATGTCTTCCGAGAAAAATGGTACCTCACTTGTGTGGGTCGGCCTAGTGCCTGCGACAGGAAATGGTGCAAAACGCAACATGGTCATACCTCAATTTCGCAGTGAAAAATGACCCTTTTTTGGCAAAGTGCCTAGCTGTACTTTGTGAACCCTAGCTCTGCTGGCACCTAGGGAAACCTACCAAACACACACATTTCTGAAAAGTAGACACCCGGGGGCTTCCAGGGAGGTATGGCTTGTGTGGATCCCCTAACGGTTCCTTACCCAGAATCCCCTGCAAATATAACTTTTAGCTGAAAAAAATCACTTTTTTTCAGACATTTTTGTGTGGGTAAGTGTGGCATCACCGGGCTCACACAAATTTACTACCACCAGCGTTCCCCCGGGTCTCTCGATAAAAATGGTGCCTCACTTGTGTGGGAGGCCCAAGTACCCGCGACAGGCAAGGGCCCAAAACGTAGTGAGGTGACATCAAAATTGCCTATCTCAAAACCACCTGGTTTTGCAAGGGGGGTCACCTGGGTTTTTGGACCCGTGCTCGGCGGCCATCTAGGGAAACCTGCCAAACCCACATTTCTGAAAACTAGACACCCGGAGGCTTCCAGGGAGGTATGGCTTGCGTGGATCCCCTAAAGTTTCCTTACTCAGAATCCCTTGCACGCCTCAGTTTTAGTTGAAAAAAAATCACTTTTTTCACACATTTTTGTGTGGGGAAAGTAGTGGCATCACCGGGCTGACACAAATTTCCTACCACCCAGCGTTCCCCCAGGTCTCCCGACCACTGTGTGCCATGACTAGTCCAACTCGTCAGGAGCATCGAAGGGGTTAAGCATTTTAATTCATTATCCATTCAAACCATAGTAAAGAATATTAGACGTGTATTGTGTACAATGTACTTTACCCTGAAGTCTAGATACACTGTGGGCTTCACAGTGATGTAGGGCTAATTAACTCTAGTCTTACCTGGAAAGGACACTGAAAGACATACACAAGAGACTAATTTTAACAGACACAAGAACCAATTTTATGAGGGTATTGTAGATTGACATTAAATGAGCATGTGAAATTACAACAGAGACATGATTCAAACATTTTTTTAAACGTTGCCAATAGGGTGAATTTTCTTAAATTACTTATAAGGAAACTACCTATTGTACAAGTTACTTACCTTCAGTAACAATGTATCTGGTAGAGACGTTGTCTAGCCGCAGATTCCTTAAGCCGTGCGAAAGAGCCCCGCAAGCTAAGCGAAGACCCTTCCCTGAGTGCAACAAGGGAAGAACATCTCAACAGACAGAAATAGACTGATATTACCATGTAGAACTGTGCCGTCCAGAAAGAACGCAGCAAAGCAAAAAAACAACAGTCCACTGTAGGAATGTATGAAAAGACTGGCCCTTCTCCTATGATAACGGAGGTTGGAAACAGAACACAACCAACCCGATAGGAAGACGACCAAGAGGAGAATAGGACTCTGAGTCAATAGAAAAGGCGGAAGGAAAGGAGGGCAACTGGAGAGGAAAACAAATCTCCTAGTGAATCAGAGGCACCATATTACAGGAAAGAAGTCCCTCAGCAAAAGTCAACTGTATATGGAAACTCTCAGAGGGGTGGAACAATCTGAACGCCCTTGAGATAACCCAATGGCAACTGAAGAGGCCAGTGGAGACACCACTCGGCAAGGTCCTCGCAGAACGGAGAGGCTGGGTGGGGGTTAAGGAATCTGCGGCTAGACAACGTCTCTACCAGATACATTGTTATCGAAGGTAAGTAACTCGTACATCTGATAGAGATATGTAGCCGCAGATTCCTTAACTTAGAATAGATACCACAGTCATACCCCAAAAGGGAGGTGGATCTGTGACCGAACAACAGAAAGCGCCAAGCATCTGATCCAGCAACAGAGTGACGGATAATGGGGGAGGCTGTGGCAGAACAGCCACACAGCAACCTAAGCAGCTTGGAAGGGCAGAAATAACAGGATGGCAGACATCCTAAAAATGCCAGAAGGGGCTACACCATACCCGTATAAAAATGACAGGTAGAATAGCAGAGCCATATACCAGGACAAAGAAAGAGAGAGAGAGCAAGGAAGAAGGACCACTCTCCGCTCAATGGCGCACGATGAGTACACTGACCCAAGGTCGAAAAGATCCTGACAAGATGCAACGAGAACCTAACCGACTAGCCTATAGAAGGAAGCCGAAAGAGCCGGTGTCAAGAGCCCAAAGGCAAGAGCTAGAACCTGAGCAATGTGTTGGGAATAGCCGGTGGGACAAGAAACACGCCAAGTGCACACCCAATCCCAAAAAGGGGGAAAAAAGGGGCAAATACCATAAATTTTAAACCCGCTGAATCAGGTAGAAGTATGCAGCAGGCAAACGGCTATAGAGACCTTAAAGTGGCTTACACAAGAAGCATAAGAGTGCACGACCGGCAGTATGAAACCAAAGTGAGAAACAACCCACAATATAGACTCACAGGCAGTAGTCAAGGAATACTGCCATCAGAAGAGCTGACCCGCAGGCGTAGCTCTAACAATACTAGGTGATAATTTGTAAAAAAAAAAAGGGCATATCCGAAGAAAGTGGCCAAAAGCACCAAGGTAATGAATCGTGGGAAGAGTCTCAGAATCCAAGACCAAACATTCCAGAAAAGACACGTACACTGTTAAACACCAAAAAGGAAGCATCTGTCAAATTGGGAAATCACCCCAGTAAGCGGAAGCAAGAGCAACTTGCAACAACTGAGAAAAGCTCCCTATGGGACTTAAGCTCCCCCACACATGGAGATATTGGTCCAGACCTTGCAGCCTCGAAAAGAGGTGGTGACATAGGATGAGGAACACCAAGGCAACAGGTATGTATACATAAATGTATAAACATATAAATATGTAGAGACAGAACTAGCCAGGAGCATGAACATGTCCATACCAGATCATACTTATACAGTAGGGGCCGGTAGGAGCAGTTTCTGAAGAGGAGACCATAAAATCTCCCAAGAAGGTGGAAGACCATGGCGTAAGAAGATGGCACCAGGGAAAAATATAGAACACCGTACAACGGACCACCTAGCGACACATGGAGCCCACAGGATCTCCAGGCCCAGGTGAGATAAGCAGAGCTATATAATAGCATACCAGCACCCCACATGGAGTATGCACACCCCAAACAATGGCGAACACCTCTTAGGGCAATAAGCCAAGCCAAAAGAGCGCAGTAACGAACCGAACCCGTGAACATGAGTTCCGAGCCGTATGACATTACTGAGCTGAACCACTGGCTCAATACTACAGTCAGAAGACCAGACACAGCAACCTGTGGAACACAGCTACAGCAAGCCAACAGGCAGCTCAAAGCAAAACGCATCCAAGGGATACCAATAAAAGGGTAATCACCCTTGACCACAGAAAAAATAAGACATATAGCTCACTGCCCATGTTAAACACAGAGCGCATCTAAAGGATGCGAAATGAAAAAGTACCCCACGGCAGACGGGCCTAAGAAGACCCAAGTAGGAGGATGAAAGCCCGCAAGGACCCGATGAACCGCCGATTCAGCGTGAGCATCAAACAGCAAAACCCCATCAAAGGGTATGTCAACCAGTCGCTCCCAGATATTTTCAGGGAAGATGCTATCTCACAACCAAGTGTGGGGCAACAGAACCCGCCATAGCTCGGCCCAAAGAAACCGCAGTATCTAAGGTGGAGTGGATAGTGAATTCAGCAAGGTCGCGGCCATCCCAGAGGAGGTGAAGGAGATCAATGAGAGTACCTTCAGAGGTGGCAGAAAGCAAAGACTAGTGCAGAGTACCATGGGGCAGAGGTAGCCCGAGCCAAACCACTCATTGTATTTAAGGACCGTAGGGCCGCACTAGCGGATGCAAAGATGTTCCTACCCCATGACTAAAGTCATCTGGACTTCCGAGAGGGAGGAAGTATTAGTGGAGTCAGGGAAGGAAAGGGAGTCTGCAACACAAACCCCTGAGCATCAGGGTACACAAAAAGACAAACCGGATCATGTGGAGCTGGATGGTGGCGGTACAAAACTGAACGAGCCACCGGTTCACCTGAAGCAGGCCAAATCCAAGTACCCAAAAGGGCATCATAAAGGGAAGCCTCAAAGGTTAGAAGCGACTCAACATTCCCAGATCCACAGTGAAGGACCTCAAGCAAGGGGTTCACAGACAAGGGGCAGAAGGGGGTTGTATGTTTAAAATGCGAGTGGCCAATGAGACCACTCTCAAAATAGCTGCACCAGCCTCGGTAGCCCGACATGGAGGGGACAACAACTCATCAGTGGGGGAGGGTTGTAAGCTGACCCTCCCAAGACACTGAGGGTGTGACCAATGCCCCACACAAGGGAGCCCCATTGAAGGATGAGGACCCTGATGGGGATCCTGGGAGGCGTAGAGCCTGCCGGATCTGGGAGCTCCTGAGGAGGCTCCACAAATTCCATGGGGTGCACTGGCAGCAATACCTTCTGCGACGCGGGGTGTGAGGGCGGTGCCGAACTCTCTCCAGAGGCCTCTAGAGATGAGTCCACAACCCAGCGTCGACACGGCGCCAAAACGAAGCGTCGGCTGCATCCGGCGTCCAGTCAGCGCCGTAACTATGAGAAGTTCCCCTTCCGAAGGAGAAGGCGTCGGAGCCGGGGAGGCAAGCCTTCGGTGCCGGAATGACATCGAACGCTTGCCCAGAAGCTCGGGGTGTTTTTAAGGCAGGGCTACGAGTACCAGCAACCAACTGCGACGCCACAGGGAGCCCAGCGGGGCTATGCGGCAGAGCCACCGTGGGTCGTAGACGGGTACCCAGCTGGGCCGTGCCTTAACGACACCACGTGGACCGTAGAGCGGGACACAACCACATCTCAGACGTTCCTGGGGCAAGGGCTTAATTGGCGCCGGGGCGAACCCGCCGGTGAGTCCGTCGGATATCCCACAAGAAGCGGAGGCTCCGAGGACGCCCCAGGAATGGGAGAGGACCCAAGGGAGGCCTGCAGAGCTGCGGCATATGCCTCCATTTGCGTCCGAGACGCCCCCACATGCAGAAAGGGTGGATAGAGGGGGGGCGCCAGTCGGGATCGAACGTTCAAAATGTAGCAGGAACCAGTGCCCCTGACAACAGAAGAAGGGGAGGTCGACAAGCGCCTCGACTTACCAAGCGGCGAACGACAGCCCTGGATCCCAAAGGGCGCTCAACGGCGGAACCAGACAGTAGAGGGACCTGCCGGCAATGAAGATGCCGGGGGACGAGACGAATCCAACCGGGACAGCCGTGCCGAGAGAAGCTTCATACGGCGCTCCCAACTAAACTTCGGCTTCAGGTGTTGGCAGGCTTTGCAGTCCATGGAGTCATGGTACTCGCCCAGACAATACAAATAAGATGCGGGTCAGTCGCGGATATCTGCCATGAACAGGAATTATACGTTTTAAAGCCCAAAGGCATCGCACACTGTTCCTGACACGAAGCGTCGAAAAGGTGGCCTGAAAGCAGGCTAGAGGAACCGCTCCCTCCGGATTCGCGTTGCACGCGGAAAAGAAGGAAAACTGATGTCAACGCGCCGGGAGGAACTTATATGACTTCTCTGACATCACGTACGTGGAGGACGCCAGGTCGGGGTCGTGTGGCGCCGTCCCCTGGAGTGCAGAGGTGCTGCTGCAAGAAATTTCCGGATACAGTCTGACGCCTGGGGATATTCTAGGAATCTGCGGCTAGAAGTCACTATCAGATCACTCAGTTACAAATGATGAGGGCAATACTTTGTTGTTTATCTTTGTTTCATATCATGCCTCTCCTTAGTTGAGTAGGGCAAGACTGAAAAGACACAGAACATGGTTTTCATAGATTTGATTAGAATAGCTGTGGCGTCAGTGGAGGGGGTAGCAGAACTAACTAGAGGCTATGGTGCAGTTGAATTAAGGCGACTATTTCGGCTAAGATGTTAGACAGTTTGGTGAACCAAGGACTTGTGACCAGAAAGGATGTTTGACAGATCAAAAAGGGTGATAAACTGGTTCCATGATAAACTCGAGGAAGTGACATTGTGTGCTACAGTTAATTAAGCCTGGGCGGTGAACTACGCTCCGCTCGTGGAGTTTCCAGCACTCTGTGTTACGCAGAGCTTGCGGAGTTCTGAAAAACTCTGCTTCGTGCAGTGGAGCGGAGTTTATTTCCTCACTTACGTTCACCAACGTCAAGTTGGCGAGCACGAGCTAGTAAAATCAACCTCCCGGCGAGATTTTTCCTCGTTCGCGATAGTCAACATCAAGTTGGCGAGCGCGAGTGTGGAAAATAAACATCCCGGCGAGATTTCTCAACGCGGGGTGATCGCGTATGCTCGAAATGAGAAACTGCTTGTTCGCATTGAGGAAGCTGCAGCTCGAGTAAAAATCGACTCGAGCGGCAGAGAAGAGAAATAAGGGACCGCTTGCGCTGTGCAAGGTGCCATTCGCAATAATTGCACAGTCTCAACGCGGGGTGATCGCGTATGCTCGAAATGAGAAACTGCTTGTTCGCATTGAGAAAGCTGCAGCTCGACTAAAAATCGACTCGAGCGGCAGAGAAGAGAAATAAGGGACCGCTTGCGCTGTGCAAGGTGCCATTCGCAATAATTGCACAGTGTGCAATCGTTGCAAACAGTATTTTTCTATAGAACTCCGCCGCTTGCGGAGCTCCGCGTAGTGCGGCAAAGTTTTTTTTGCACTTCGCGTAGCTCAGTGTAGTGCAACTCCGTGAACTCCCCCCAGGGTTACAGTTAACTAGTCCAGTTTGATTAGTATTTTTATGGGTTATTCGGTTATGTTTGGCAGCAGTTCTTCCTGTATTGCAGATAGTTTACCCTTGAAAGTCTTCTCCACGGGTTTGGCTCAGTTGCATTTGTACGCCTGTTTCTAGTTGTATGGGTGCCAAACAGAATCTAACAAGTGAGAGATTTCTGATGTTTAAGGGGGGCATTTGGTCTGTGAAGCATGGTAAGAAGCATGAGACGATTGTGTGAAGTTAATGGTGCAGCTAATCATCTGAGGCACTGCTGTGGAGGTTCTGGAAATTCCACTTGAAAACCCGGCCTTTAGTCTGGCCTAAAGAGTAGGTGGATTAAGAAAAAAGATGGAAAAGGACATTGATTTGGCCACAGGCTCATTTTTCACATTTCAAACAAACCATTTAATTGTGGATTGGGTTTGTACTAACAGTAATATAACCTCTGCTTTATTTGACAATTGGCAGCATTTCATTCCAGACAGAAAATAGTGAGACACTTTCCCAAATAATATTTTAAAAACAATGTTTTTTATTTGTTTATTATTTTTAAATATAAGCAATAGTCACCCATGTTTTCAACCACTGATATTTTCCTTAGACCATAATCAAAAAAACAGATCTTTGATTTTCTACTAACATTTTAGCTGGTCAGAACCTGGGTTTAGTCACATATTTAGAATGTGCCAACTTGTCAAGTACATTTAATATGCATTGTCCAATATGGAAGAGTGAATTCTTTCTCATAGTTATGCTCAAGGACCTTGCTTAGTTAGAGTTCCAGTACAAAAAACAGCTAATCATATTATCAATTTACCAGAACAACTTAAGATGTGTAGAGGTGTTATGAACAGGAGCTGTAGTAAACAAAGAAATGCTCAATTTGCAAAGTGCCAATTAAAAGGTCCATAATGACATAACTCAAGGGCCATGGTCCCTAGGAGCTGCATGCCTTGGCCTACACATTCGTAAACTAAAATAAAGTGCTCTCAATGTTGTATGTTGTTTACAAGACAGAATACACTCTATTGGAAAGGAAGCGAAAAGCACTCCCTCCACAGCCCTGCTTGCTTTCAATAAATTCACCTATCAATCTTCAGCTTTCCCAAAGTATGTAAACTGGTTAAGCTGGGGCTGGAATTCTCTGCACAGTATTAAGGTCATACGGTTCAAATTTGTACAACAATGTTTCTACAAACAAATTTCCAAAACTGTTCTGGGAATCCCATCCTTGGCATTTACGAGTTACATTACATATTCATGTAGGGTAATGTCTACAGAGTACCAGCTTAATTTCATACCAGCCAGGGTACGTGGAGTGAAACGTCAAAGGGAAACCTTATACACAAATCCACCCCAAAAAGGTAGATTGGTTGTTTTTGTAAATAATGTGCAGTTCAGTTCAAAGCATCTGCCCCTTTTTGTTAGCCAAGCGGGACACGCGCATGAGATTTTTGAGAAATTCAGTCAGGGGTTTCACATGATGTGCTGGGTAAAATAACCATGACCCTGTTACCATAACTACTGTATGGTGCTGCAATAAATCATGTACCAAAAATAAAAAAACACAAACAAGCGCTGGAGTGGAGCTTCTCGGCCATCACTGTCAGCTACACATACATTTCAGTGCAAGAGTAGGAGTCTTTTGCAATCATGGAGCAAAGAAGCAAAAGACATGTCTACAATTGTAATCAGTCAACTTTCCATAATCAGTAGGAACATTTAAAAACAAACTCTGCAGTGAAAATGTGCACAAATAAACGTATGAACACTTTTTTGTCTGTCTCGTTTTACTTCCTAGATCCTCTTTCGGTCTCCCAGAGACAGGTGCTTCTTTCAAGCACTCGAACACTCGCTGTATAGAAAGGATTTCTCCATCGACTAGAACACATTCTAGGGACAACCAAATCATGCTTACGAAACTGAGAAGTGAAGTGTGCTTGATATTGAACAAAAACACTCCAATTCCGCTTTTTTTATAGATGCATGTTGGGATGACTTGTAAAAGCAGAACGGCCTACAATTTTCAAAAGCGATTACCATTTTTTAAGAGATACAATAGAAAAAAAAATATTTATGTAAGCAAAAGTAAAAAAAAGGTCTCCTTATTTAGGGCTCACTTTGGGAGTGGAAGTCAACATTACAAACGCAGGGCATCTGCCCTCCTCTCGATACCACTCGCTTCCTCACTCCGCCAGCAAATTACCTCCATGCGCTGCACGACGACTACACCGCTGCACCTGCATTTGGCCACCACCATAACCAAGTTTGATTATCAGTGTCCTTTTTGAGGATATTACATCCTGTGTTCATTTCAGCCACAAATATATTCTGGTATGCACCTGTTCGATTTGTGACATTGTGAAACACACTAATGTTACTTTAGGCCTTGTCTGGAGTTTGGAAGATGGTGCATCTGTCAAAACAACACGAAAAGTGCTATCGGCTATAATGCACTTGTAATGCGGCGGTGGGATATCCGTCACGTTTGCGACAGAGTATCTCGTCTGCCAAACTCTAAATAGGACCGATAGTCTTCTATAAGTTTTCTGGCTACCTTCACTATTGTTAAAAAGAAAACAAGACAACTCATAATAAAGTTACAAAACTATAGAAGAGAATGTGGATAGACTAGTTAAGTATCATTGCAGCAGGGGTAAGTAACACTCAGAATCAATCCATCAGAGATCAGATGCCAGTGGTCTAATCGGTACTAACTGTGTTTGATATGAAAGGGGTGTTTTGTGCTCAGATCAAAATCGTTCAAGGTTACTCACGTTGGTTGGCGCTTTTAATACCGTTGAACGGTGGAATACACGGATATCTTCTGCACTGCACAACCGCATTCGTTATGACTACACCATTATCAAAAGACAAATGTAATTTTGCAATAAAGTAATAGAACAGCAAATCTCCAAAACGAAAACTGGAAAGACTGCCCAGAAAATCTGAGGAAAAGAGGCACAACTCCAGCATATACCTACATCCTTAAATGCATTATCTATCAAGCCAAAGTTGCAGAAAGATTGGAAATTAATACACGAAGAAAGGTTGTAATGGGAAAAAACTGCAACTTAAATGCAGAATAAAACACTGCCTGTTATTTCTGTCGCATAAAAACCAGTCAAAACTTTGAGAGAGGGTTCAGGAATAAAAGCGAAAATGCTATCGGGGACATCAAAATCTGACATGGTGTGCTCATTTCTCTGCATGTCACACATTTGCTTTGTCTTTTACAGATCTCGTTTCTGTTACAATTATATTCAAATTCAAACTTCTGAATGCTTTAGTTTTTGTGTCCAACCAATCGGTAAAGCACCGGAGTGCAACAGTTAATCAACAATTTACCAAGTACTTCTGACGCGGGTGGGAATTCTGACCACTATGTGGAACACTTTTCATTGAAGTCCAGATGCCAAACAAAAGATTCTGGGCTCAGTAAGAACATAATTACATAAACACTGGAACCCAAGAGGACTACAGTATAGAAATGGCAGCATGTCAACTCAAAGAAAACACACTTCATTTCTTGACCACCTTCTGAGTCACAAGGATATGGAATGACCAATAAAAACTTTAGGGGGGAAAAAGTTACCACTGGGAGCCTACAGAAGACTAGTCATTGTCTTGCCATGGTTGAATGGCAAAGAAATGGGGGGTTGAATGAAAAACAAAGGCATCTCTACAGGTTAGGCATGGAACAGCCCCTCTACAGTCAGTGCGCAAACTTAGATAAACAAAGAAAAAAGTGAAACAAGAAAAAAAGTGCTTACAAATGTCCTAAAAAAATACTGTCTGAAATCCATGAACATTAAGCCCATGCGCTTAGCAAAAGTTAAGATCTGATGATCAACATTTTCCTCCTTCAAAAAAAGTCCAGTGCCAACTATATATTATACAAGATGCAACTGTCTGGAGTATTGCAAACAACAGCAGACAGTGATTTGGAATACACTCTTGATTCCACCTTCAAGCATTGCTCTTCTATAATCGCCTGATACAAGCTAACTCCGCCACCTTTTCCTTCTGTGCTGGCCATTTTAACTTTTTCGGATGGTATGTGGAAACAAGCCCAGTTTCCTCCTCATGAGTCCACGGTATGTTCTCGAACGTTTTTTCTGTACTGCAGATTTACTTCTTGCCAACACCATTGGTGACTTTTGTCCTGTAAAAGCGATTCTTTCTCCTAGACGTGCTGCTCTCACTCTTGACAGGACTGGTTTCAATACCTGAAAAGCAAACCAAAGAAGAGCATTATTTACAGCTGTTCTTTAACAATACACTTTGCAGCAAACTTCATAGGTAGAAGTGTTGGCAAATTCTCCACTGTGACTAATAAGCACCAAAACAGAGCTCTTCGCGTTCCTCTGGGTATGTGGCCTACAGTCCTGGTGACAAGCTGATGTGAGCTAAACTCAATAGGATGCAGGAACTCGAGTTTTTTCCCTCGACACCACTACGCCATGCCCGCAGATTCATTCCGGTCTTAGCTAAGGAAGCTAAGCCCGCAAGCAGCCATTACAAGCAGCCTCGATGTCTCAGGCACACGTCTATACCGAGCATAAGCCATGTAAAACCACTCCCTAGCATTCACCTCAGACCTCACTGGGCTTAAGGAGACAGTTCAGTTCTTGACCTAATATTAACCACTAGCAATTTGGGAAAAATGATCACCATTTAAACATCATTTCTAGGCCTGTGCTATTCTTACCATTTATCAGAAAGATCCAGAGTAAAGAGGCAACCACACAATTCTAAGACTATGTAAAATGGCAAAAATTGCTTAATTACTGAAAATTTAGAATTGCTAAAGAGGGCAGAAAGCTGTTGGAAAGCGCTTCCTATTAACCTGGATGAGGACCACCGTGCTGAACTGATGCTCCATGACCCGTTTGCTGGCTACATATGGTTGTTGTGGTTATTCTGCTGGAATGCTTGCAAGAAGAGTTCATGGCAGTTTTAGGTTTTACCTTGGAGCTCACCCAACCTTTACTACTCAGAAAAGAGATTAAGTTCTGCTATTTCCAGGCCGCCAATACAATGGTAGACTATGTTCTATTTCATGGATTCTTCCTATAAGATTGACAGTTTAATATGGGCGAAGCACCCCAATTGTCAGAAGACTGAACCGCATTATTTACATTTCCAGAGGAACCATACCAATACAAATATCCACCGTCAATTAAAGCAGGCAGTGACAACAAACTGAATTACGGGAATTGCGTTGAACACATACCAGGCTGGATAAAAAAAATTGCATACACCTGCATGGATGAAACGCTGAGGTGACGGGTGGCATAACAGCTCAGGAGAAGCCCTGCCAAGGCTCAAAAGTAAAGACTGAGGGTTCTATTCCACCCTGAACTCCTCCAAAATTTCACGCCTTCTGGTAAATACATTAGTGAAGGAAACACATTTCCACTGAACATGGCAGAAAGAGTTCCTCCCCGGAATTTGTATTTACCGAGGCGTACAGCTGTATTTATCACTAATCTTGGCATGTCTGAAAATGTTAACCATCTCCACAAGTCCACACATAAAACTTATAAGAGTAACAAAGTACACAACGAGGCTGCATGAGTGATTCTCAACATACATAGATAAGAGGCTATCTTTCAAACGTGCCTCCAAATCTATGCTTTAGGTTCTGGTGGAACAAAGGATAGATTATAAAACATTATGCATCATGTATAGGCCCAGGGAATTACCACAAACTATCTCACTCATCACCAGTATCCGCCAAAAGCCTCAGATATAGAAAGTCCTAGGCAAGTTTGTCAGAATCAACTGAAATGGACAAACCAGAAGCAGTGTCCACCTGGTGCCTCTGTCTTACCTTTATGAACACAGTAGATCTGAGCCTCAGTCCAATTTGCTACAGAGAAGATATCTGAAAACAGCCGTGTTCAGATCCTCTCTTAAACCCCAATAAAATACACTGGTATGACCTCTTCGAAAGCTGTGGTTCGAAGACGTTATGAAACTACCAGGAACACACGGAAGGAGTCAGGTCTGTCTATTTTTATTGTTTTATAACCTTGCTGCACTGCACACATTCACCCACTATGTGTGGCACAATGTGCTTGACATCACTGTAGGAAGAAATGCTTGGCACTAAACAAATAATTAAATTACGTTGCATTCAGAGCAGGAATGAAATGGGAATTTTACAATCATGTTTAAACCGGAGTACGAAAGGAAGCACCTCAGCGATCGGTGGATGGAGAAATGAGCTAAAACGTTCTTAGTGGAGTTTTCAGGGAAAGACAGTGAGCCCTAGTTACGATGTTGGGGCTGAACAGCATGAAATGCACTGGTGATCTGCTTCTAAGATATTCCACTTCACCTGTGTATTTTCTTGCTTTCTAATTCAGATAGGATGGAGATGTTATGTGAGCTAGATTGATAATAAACACAGATAACATCACATGTTGCTTGGGTCATGCTCTAAATAGATGGTGAATTTGGCTAGGAAATTACCCAAATTCCCAGTGTAGAATAGTAGGGAGGTGGGATAGGTTCATAAACGATTCTGAATTGATCTAATTTCCCCCCTTATGTGTTTCCCATTGTAGTCCTACATATCCCCTCCCCGAAGGGCCTTTCCCAGAGAAGGGGTACACTAAAGATCTGACACCTTGTTGACAGAAATCTTTGTGTATTTCCCAAGTTAGTGCATTTGCCCTGCCAACAAATATGGCTCTGTAATGAGAGAATTCGCCAGGGAAACAGAGATTACCCCATTTGCATGGGGCACGATTCCTTGGAAATGAGAGAACATGCTTTTTAGGGCTTGCATAGGCAGCGCAGGTGCCATCTCTTTGAGACATGCTTTATCTACAATAGGGGCTTTAAGCACCGCCTATCTTTCTAATTGACTCTTTTTACTGTCCGTCATAAATGCCTGTTTTTCTGTAGGCGATCGGCACAGAAGTCCCTCCTTTTCTACTTTTGTAATCCCAGTTACATGTGCTGTTACTCGTCATGTTGTTTATTACTTTACAAGCACTCTTTCTTTATTGTTGCTTGTTTAATCTTAGGAACTTGCTCACGCTCACAGTGGCTCCCTCTCTTCGGGCTGCATCTACCTTCTCCTCTTCTCCTCCTTGTTATTATTTATTTCCTGCTCGCTCTTTGGTGAGGTTTACCTTCAGCTCTCATCCATCTCCCCAACACCACCTCCCACCTGTCAAGTATTTCGGACTTTTTTTAAATTTTTACTATGTTTTCTGTACGGACCACGTTTATAAGGTTTGTTTAATTGAAATGCTATTCTGCCGTCGCGCCTCCCCCCATACTCTCATCATTGTCATGGTCTGAAGGGGGTGTGCAGTTCCTGGCTGGGCGTGGGGACAAGCAGGTTTTTCTTCGTGATGCCCTCACACACCCCGGGGGATGTCATGCTTCATCATAGGGCGTTTGCCTCTCGTCAAGCCGGCGCTGCAATGCCTGATGGGCTCCCGTAAACGGGGCTCTTTATTAGGGATCTTTTTGAAGAAGCCGTTAGGTGCATGCAAGTGTGGGGGCTGGGTAGTGCACAGGAGAGTGAGATAAAGTAAAATAGGTCTGGTGCAGTCCTACTTAGGTCAAGTTTTAATGGTTTAGGTAGCTCTAGACTGGTTAAAATCGGTGCGAGTGCCCCTATGTGGGAGTAATGTTCCTAAAGGGCTGTCAAGGTGAATATGGTCAACATGTTTCGTGCCCAGTTTGCCCCTAACAGGTCAGTTGGCACTTCATCAGGACCGAAGTAACTAAATGTCAATGGTGCACTACCGTCTGGTATTGAAAATCTGTGCGTTAATTACCAGATGCGGTAGGGAGTACCCTAGTAGACTTGTACTGGGGAGTACTGTAGACCCCTAGATACACAGTATAAGGCTGATAGGGAAACCGGAGCCCCTCGTTGCTCTGGGAGAGGTGTAGGCAGCCGACTTGCATTCGTCCTACCCTAGCTCCGGGCCCTGTAACAGGTCCCGGAGCTAGACTCCGGGAGCCTGTGTGCAGAACGTCATAACTTGGCTCCCTGTCCTTCTTTTGTTAAAACTCATCATGTCTTCACATCAAACCAACCGTAAGAGTGTGTGCAAGCCAACATTTTATGTTTTTGGGGTTTTTTTTTTTTGCAGCGCTGTACGCCGCGCTTCATCTTTAAGGATGGTAGCCGTGCACCTTTTTTTTCTGCTTGCTGCGTCTCATGGTTTATCAGCATTGGCGCCCGCTTCTCGGACGTCGCGCTTAGTCTAAAAATTAATTCTGGTATAACATCAAGGTTTGGCTATGCCAATGGTACAAATCTGGGGCTGCGAAAACTCAAGCGGAGTAGGCGTCAAAAACTTGAGAAAGCTGCAGCATGGATATTAATGCACGTGAAGAAGAGGGACCATGCATCCACAGATCGCCAAGGAACAGAAGGAAAAGATCCACATCACTTAGTCTGTATTCTCGACTGGTTTCTGTACAGGAATGTAAGAAGGTTAACTGCAGATAATTGTAGCGGATACAATAATGGGAAAACATTAAAATAAGAGAATGCAATGCCCGTTGTGGTGCTTGGTTTAAAGTTTGGAGAAGTGGACACGCATTCTCAGTCCAGGTGGCAAAAGTCTGGAATGAACTGCATGTAACCCTAAGACTGAAAGAAAATTGAATGAGGCTCTGTAAAGCCCTAGAGACTATCCTCTTTTGAGGAGAAGGTCTAACATAGTCCAGGACGCCCATCAGTTATGTGCTGATGATATGGATGCTCCCAGGGAAAAGAAGCCCCAAATGGATACTTGCTGCACTTTACTAGCTTCTAGTCAAACTGAGGGTGCATTGATGCAAATCTAAGTACCTGGTCTCCAAGTCTGTTGGCCGCAGTCACTGATAGTGGTTTATCCCAAGTAGAAAACTGTATCCACCAAACCACCATTAAAAGTCAGAAAGGTGTCTGAAATTTGTGAGTTTGTCTGTGGGTAGATATGAAAAGACTTGATGTGGCTTCGACTAACGATTAAGACAAGCTCATGGCCTCTGCTGCTGTTTTTGCAACTAATGCAATTGATACATATTCTTTGGAGGGAACGTCTAGAAGGAGTACAAAGTTTGCCTACAGGACAGTGCTGGAAAGCTGGGGAAGCCAATCCAAAAGAGCGTGCTGTCGCTCTGCTTTGCTTAAAGAGCTCAAGAGTCCGCTTTCTCCTAAAGAGGTATTTCACCATTAACTGTCATATTGATTAAATTGGTCTGACAGTCGCCCAGAAATCTGGTAGAACACAGTCAGGGGTGGGCTGAGTAACACTACTGCAGTTTTCAGTCATGATGCAGCAGTGTGGATGTTAGATTTGAGGGTCTCTAGTTGGCAGAGGTAGGTACCTTTGACCAAGTAAGGACCCTTGCTTCTAGTCAGGGTAAGGGGGTACTCCTAAAATAACCGCAGCTCACCCCCTTAGTAGCTTGGCACGAGCAGACAGGCTTATCTCAGAGGCAGTGTGTAAAGCATTTGTGAACACATACAATAACCCAGTGACGAGACTACAGATGGACACCACACAAGTTGTAGTATAAAAGTAAGTATTTTTATATAGACTTAACACAAGACCACAAAGGGCAAAAATCCACAATACTGTACTTTAAAAATGGTAGAATTAGCTTGGTTCTCTTAAGATGTAAAAAGCAACATTTTGAGTTCAATGTACCTTTGGATGCATAACGCTATACAACGAAAGTGTTGCAGGGAAGGTGATGCGTCGGTTCCTTACACGCAAGAACGGTGATGTGTTGGGTCCCTACTGATGCGTAGGGGATGCGTTGGTTCTTCTCGGCGTGGGGAGGGGATGCGTCAGTTTCTTACTGCGCTACGGTGGCGATGCGACCAGCAGCGCCGTGATGCGATGAAGATCCGGTGCAATGAAACAAAAATGGTGTCTTCTCCTTGATGCAACACGATACGTGAACGCCTGACGGCCATGTGGTGACCCAACGATTCTTCTGAGCCGCGACAGGCCCTACGACATGCTTCACGGTGATGCAGTGGCATCTGATGCAACATCGATCCTCTTCTCCAGCGATGCGAGGCGCTTCGGCAACGATGCACCAACTGCAGGGGCGACTCACTTCCCCAGCGATGCGATAACAGCGGCAGAAGACGCTTCTCCCATGATGTGGTGGAGTCTGGTGCGACTTCGATCCTCTTCTTCGGCGATGCGAGGCGCTTTCGCGTTGTGAAGCGAACGCGGCAGTTTGGCAACCCGCTTCTTCTTCGCGAGTCGCGCTTCCAGCTCCTTGCGACACCCAGTCCCTCAAAAAGACCAACACAACTGGAGGCACTTCCAAAGAACTCTTGGGGAGCTGGTGGGTGAAGTCTGTTGTCCCTAAGACTTCAGGAGGAGGGAAGTTCTATCTCAAGCCCTTGGAGATACTTCACAATTTGAATGAAAGTAGCACAAAGTCCTTTCTCCTCTCTTTGGCAGTCAGGCAACCACTGCAGGCCAATCCCTCACGCTTAGGGATAGTCTCTACTCAGTCTCTCGGTTTCCTCTCCTTAGCAAAGGGTTCTTCTTGTTTCCCAAAAGTGATCTAAAGTTCTGGGGTCTGGGTCCCCTCTTTTATACTCATTTTCCCTTTGTTCTCTGAAGGCAGAGAGGCCTTTGCCTAGTCCAAACCAGTTCTGGTCAGTCCTGGAGTACTTTGTTGACAAGACTCCTTCTTTCCTTTCACAGAGCAGGCCAGGGACATCAGACGCACCACAGGAGGTGGAGCCATCATTGTGGAGAGAAGGCACAGCCCTATTCAGGTCCCAGGTGCAACTCCTCCCTCCCATCTGCATGCAGATATCTCTATTCAGCCGTGTGCTGACTCACCCTGTCTCCTGGAATCCCCCAGCCCCTGTCACTCAAACTCCAGACAAGGAATACACAACCTAGCAGAGCCAGGCTTGGATGGTTAGACAAGAAAATACCTACTTTCTAAAAGTGGTGTTTTCAAACACAGAATGTTAAAACCAACTTCACTAAACGATGTATTTTATCATTCTAAGTTCAGGAATACTAAACTCTAATTTCTACCTAGTTCTCTGAGTCAGTTAGGATTATAATATGTAATAATCAAACTGCCCATTCTGGCCTATGGGGAACAGGTAGCCTTGCAATAGTGAAAAACGAGAATGGCTGTAATTCACTTTTAGGACATGCCACATGCATCAGGGCTTGTCCTACCTTTTACCTACAATGCACCGTGCCCTTGGGCCTACCATAGGGGTGGCTAATCTGCAGAAAAAGGAAGGATTAGGGACTGGCAAGTGGGTGCACTTGTCCAGTCAACATGGCAGTACCAGACTACACACAGGCTCTGCAATGGCAGACCTGAGACACACTATCACATGCTGCTTCTGTGGGTGGCTCAACCAGGGCTGCAAGCCCACCAGCAGCATTTGGTTTACAAGCCCTGGGCACACTCAGTGCACTGTACTAGGGTCTGACAAGTAAACCAAACCAGCCGATCATGGAGTCACTAATCCATACATCAATTTACCATAGGGAGCGCATATGCAATTTAGCACTGATCAGCAGTCCAGTCTCATAAAGCACACAGTCCAGTCTCATAAAGCACAAATATACATTTCTAAGAGAAAGAAGGCATTTGAAGTGCAGAGTGAACACCTTACACCTCATCACATCCAGGCGTTGAGGTTCCTGATCGTAGGGTGCAGATGGAAAAGCACCGGGCTTCAATTTAGCAGAGGAGGGTTTGGACCATCAGGGTTTCCTAAGATAGAAGGAAGGAGAGGAATCTGGTATCCCATGGCACTGGGTGATGGGTGATGGTCAACACCTATTCCACAGTTCAAAGTCGGGATAGAACACGGCTTTCACAGACCACTAAAAATCAAAACTGTCATCATCATCATATCGTAACTTGGTGAATGGAAGATTAAGAGAATCAGATCCAGACCCAACAAGATTTCAAAATGAGAGAACTGTTGAGCTGCTGGGAAATGCTCGGCTAGAGGTCCACTAGGGGAATTAGCCATGTTTTGAAGACTGTCAGGAAACGGACCAGGTGTAGGATTTAAAAAGCATTTGCAATGCAATAGGTCTTGCTTCTGCGAGTGTTTGAGATATTGGCATTGTAAATGACAATGCCTTTTATTTATGTGTTGGTTTTTAAAAGATGAATAAAAGGCATTGAAATGTACAATGCCATTAGCTTAAACTCTGTAAAATGCAAGACCTATTCCATTGCAAATGCTTGTAAAAGCGCCCCATGCCGCACTTTCACTTTAATGAAGGCTGCACCCCTTTCTTTAAACGAGCAGAGTCTAAAACCAGGTGCGCAGCCGCCAGTAAACTGAAAGCGTGGCATGGTGTGCTTTTACAACAAAAAAATAAAACAAAAACAATGTTGGCCCCCAGGATAATTTTCTCTCACAACTTTGAGACTACAAACAAGGGAAAAAAACCTATTGTTTGTATGGGTTATTTTATTCAAACCCTTTTAGAAATGTTTTATTAAATCATTTTGAAAGGCATTTTAAGGTTGAGAAAAACACTACTTACAAACATTTACACTATTTACAACTATCATACAAGCAATTCTAAACACAAAACAATAACTATGTACAAATGAATCCACAGTTATAAACAAGCTTCTTTTACAATAAGAAAAACAACAATTCTGTTCGCACAAATAATCAATCTTTGTGAAAAATACAACTTATTAGAAAGCCCAACCAGGGTCAAAACAACAGGAAGAGGCAACAGAAAAATCACGTTGTACTCAACAATCAGTTACAGTTGACAAATGACTGTTAACTTTGCTCAATCAAAAGTGCCTATTCGCCGTTATGCCGACGCGTTTCAAATCTGGATGAAATCACAGATTCTATTCAGGGCTCTGTCAGTGTGGTATTCTATAAAGATAAAGGAAGCTTGATTTAGCCACTATTTACAGAGATTGAGGACCTCCCCCTAGAACACAGGGACAGAAGTCGCAGGATTTTTACCTTTTCATATGGATAACGCGATCCCGCGGTCCAATCATTCAAATAGAGAGGGGCCTTTTATTATGCAGAGGTTCTGTTAAAAAGATTATGAGAAAGGGATTTAATACCAAGCCTCTCAGAGACGTGCAGGTGGATGGTCACACAATTTCAAAGCACACATTCCGTACCTTAAATTGTTTAAAACGGGGGCACCACTAGTTATTTTCTCCAAACATGGTTCTTCCGCTGTGTACTCATTAACGCTGCCGCCTGAAAAGCAACAGACATATGCTGTACTTACTGAATGACCGTTCACTTTGCTAGCTCGATCTAAAACAGCGGTTTGCCTAACTGTTGGCGTACCTGGGTTTCTTTCTGAGGGGCAGTGAGTGATTTTGCTGTTATGTCGGACTCTCGCTGATGGGCGGGAATGCCTCCGCGGTATAACACTGCGTGCTTCAATCTCGCTTCGATCTGAAATAGTTATATTGAAATTGTAAAGCGCGAAGATGCTACTTGTCTACCATCTGCAGGAGACGCGCCAACACTCACCTCTCTTTCCAACCACGTACCAGGAAATGCGAACTCATTGGTGGAAAACCACCATGTGAGGCAACTACTTCATAGCTAATCCGCCGCTAGGCATTGTGGACTTTGTAGTTAAACAGATACTTCAAGTTTATAGGCGGGAAATCTCAGATAAAGAGTTGAGCCCCGTTTGGGTACTATTGAATTTTAGTATCAAATACGCTTCTTTTCTCAGAAGCATTTCATCGCTGTTTCCACTCAAATTAGTTTGATTCAAGTTGAACAGCACAGTCCACTTGAACTCATTTTCCCCATGATTTTGATCAATAAAGTGTTGGACAAGGGGCGCTGTGAGCACTCTGTTCTTAATGCGTGACCTATGTTGCGTCATGCGTGTGTTGGCCTGTTGGTTTGTTTTACCTATATAAATTTTAGGACAAGGGCAAATAATAGCGTACACCACGTTTTTAGTTCTACAATTCGTAAAGTTCGAATGGGTCCACGTTGTAGTAGTGTGGCAGAAAGTTTTCCCTTCAATCGTTGTATCGCAAGCGATACAATTCCCACATCTATGGTGGCCCTCGATTGGTTTCAGTCCCCATTTGGACAATAAGTCGCTTTTTGGTTTTGGTATTCTAATGTCTGCGCGAACTAATTGTTGGCCAATATTCTGGTATTTTTTAAAGGCAAATATTGGGCGGGGAAATGGCATTTCCAATTGTTCTAACAAATGCCAATGTTTCAAAACCATCTGTCGAATTTTGTGAGTTTCCGCACAAAACGTGGTAACGCAAACTAAGCTTTCAAGTTCACGCTTCTGTTTTTTCTCAAAGAGACATTCTCTTGGTGTATAACGAGCCCTCTTAAACGAATGCTTAAGTAATTTACTTGGGTAGCCTCGTTTGACCAAATCATTGCAAAACTGTTGGCCATGTTCCTCGAACTGGTCAATTTCTGAACAATTCCGCCGAATTCTGAGGAGTTGTCCATAAGGCAAGTTCGCCCTCAGGTTTCTTGGGTGCGAACTGCCATAATGAAGGATGGTGTTTTTATCCGTTTTCTTCCTGAAAAGTGATGATTTCAAGATGCCTCCCACATTACTCATTTCAACATCAAGAAAGGTCATTTTAACGTTACTTGAATCTAGTGAGAATTGTATGTCACGATGTCTCGAATTTATCCATTGGTGAAAGTTACTCAAGTCGGCGGGGCTCCCCTGCCACAGGAGCCACACGTCGTCGATGTAACGATACCAATGCATTATATTTTGTGAGTAGGGGTTGTTTGTCTCTATGAATCTTTTTTCATATTCCGCCATGTAAAGGACGGCCATTTCAGGAGCATAAGGGCACCCCATCGCGGTGCCCTTAACTTGCATGTAGAAATCGTCATTGAAACGAAAATAGTTCTTTTTCAGAGTGATCTCTGCCAATCGCAGTATAAAGGATGTAGGGACTTTATGGGGTCTCTCTCTGGAGTCCAAATAAAGTTCAATCACTTCTAATGCCTCCTCCTGAGGTATTTGAGTGTAGAGGGACGTAACGTCCATTGTCACCATTAATTGTACTGTGTCATTAAATACAGTGCCCTCTACTTTTGACAGAAAATCCGTTGTGTCCCGTAGATATGCCTTCACTTCCGTCACAAATGGCTTCAAAAAGAAGTCCACAAATTTGGACAAGGGCTCGAGGCACGAATCGCACCCCGAAACAATTGGTCGTCCGGGGGGATCCGACGAGTTTTTATGAATTTTGGGCAGAAAATATGCCACTGGAGTTCTGGGAAATTTTTTGATTAAAAAATCAGTTTCCTTGGGGCCTAAAAAACCACTATCTTTGCCATTTTGTACAACATCTGCAATCAAAGATTGAATTTGCTGTAAGGGATCTTCCGACAATTTCCGATACCAATCTTGGTTGTTTACATGCGAACAACCTTCAGCTAAGTATTTATCTCTTGGCCAGATGACAACGGCACCGCCCTTGTCAGCCTGCTTTATCACCAATGATGGATCTTCCTTAAGATTTTTTATTGCTGTCCGTTGTCCCTTCGTGATATTGGGTTTCACAAATTTCTGCTGATGTTCCAATTTATTTATTGATGACAAAAGAATTTGTTCGAAAGCGAGTACTTGCTTAGGTACATTCTGGGTGGGTACGAAAGTGGATTTATTCCTAAGCCCCGTTGTCTCCATGTTGCTACTTGGAGGTTGGTTGGCAAAGAACGCTTTAAGACGGATTTTGCGGCAAAATTCTAATGTCTCAAGTTTTAATTTGGTGAAGTCTGTACGTCTAGTTGGAACAAATTTTAGCCCCAAGTTCAACACAGACTCTTCATCTTTTGACAATGCCCGAGCTGATAAATTGACTACGGTGGATGGATTTTCTACGACTTGTAGTAATTCCTCCGGGTTCGCATTTCCCATTGTGGTTTGAACCTTACCTTTGACTGCTGGCCTTTGTCTAAAAAAGGAGTTTGTTTCTTGTTATTCCCTCCTCTAGAACTCCAGTGGCATATTTTCTGCCCAAAATTCATAAAAACTCGTCGGATCCCCCCGGACGACCAATTGTTTCGGGGTGCGATTCGTGCCTCGAGCCCTTGTCCAAATTTGTGGACTTCTTTTTGAAGCCATTTGTGACGGAAGTGAAGGCATATCTACGGGACACAACGGATTTTCTGTCAAAAGTAGAGGGCACTGTATTTAATGACACAGTACAATTAATGGTGACAATGGACGTTACGTCCCTCTACACTCAAATACCTCAGGAGGAGGCATTAGAAGTGATTGAACTTTATTTGGACTCCAGAGAGAGACCCCATAAAGTCCCTACATCCTTTATACTGTGATTGGCAGAGATCACTCTGAAAAAGAACTATTTTCGTTTCAATGACGATTTCTACATGCAAGTTAAGGGCACCGCGATGGGGTGCCCTTATGCTCCTGAAATGGCCGTCCTTTACATGGCGGAATATGAAAAAAGATTCATAGAGACAAACAACCCCTACTCACAAAATATAATGCATTGGTATCGTTACATCGACGACGTGTGGCTCCTGTGGCAGGGGAGCCCCGCCGACTTGAGTAACTTTCACCAATGGATAAATTCGAGACATCGTGACATACAATTCTCACTAGATTCAAGTAACGTTAAAATGACCTTTCTTGATGTTGAAATGAGTAATGTGGGAGGCATCTTGAAATCATCACTTTTCAGGAAGAAAACGGATAAAAACACCATCCTTCATTATGGCAGTTCGCACCCAAGAAACCTGAGGGCGAACTTGCCTTATGGACAACTCCTCAGAATTCGGCGGAATTGTTCAGAAATTGACCAGTTCGAGGAACATGGCCAACAGTTTTGCAATGATTTGGTCAAACGAGGATACCCAAGTAAATTACTTAAGCATTCGTTTAAGAGGGCTCGTTATACACCAAGAGAATGTCTCTTTGAGAAAAAACAGAAGCGTGAACTTGAAAGCTTAGTTTGCGTTACCACGTTTTGTGCGGAAACTCACAAAATTCGACAGATGGTTTTGAAACATTGGCATTTGTTAGAACAATTGGAAATGCCATTTCCCCGCCCAATATTTGCCTTTAAAAAAAACCAGAATATTGGCCAACAATTAGTTCGCGCAGACATTAGAATACCAAAACCAAAAAGCGACTTATTGTCCAAATGGGGACTGAAACCAATCGAGGGCCACCATAGATGTGGGAATTGTATCGCTTGCGATACAACGATTGAAGGGAAAACTTTCTGCCACACTACTACAACGTGGACCCATTCGAACTTTACGAATTGTAGAACTAAAAACGTGGTGTACGCTATTATTTGCCCTTGTCCTAAAATTTATATAGGTAAAACAAACCAACAGGCCAACACACGCATGACGCAACATAGGTCACGCATTAAGAACAGAGTGCTCACAGCGCCCCTTGTCCAACACTTTATTGATCAAAATCATGGGGAAAATGAGTTCAAGTGGACTGTGCTGTTCAACTTGAATCAAACTAATTTGAGTGGAAACAGCGATGAAATGCTTCTGAGAAAAGAAGCGTATTTGATACTAAAATTCAATAGTACCCAAACGGGGCTCAACTCTTTATCTGAGATTTCCCGCCTATAAACTTGAAGTATCTGTTTAACTACAAAGTCCACAATGCCTAGCGGCGGATTAGCTATGAAGTAGTTGCCTCACATGGTGGTTTTCCACCAATGAGTTCGCATTTCCTGGTACGTGGTTGGAAAGAGAGCTGAGTGTTGGCGCGTCTCCTGCAGATGGTAGACAAGTAGCATCTTCGCGCTTTACAATTTCAATATAACTATTTCAGATCGAAGCGAGATTGAAGCACGCAGTGTTATACCGCGGAGGCATTCCCGCCCATCAGCGAGAGTCCGACATAACAGCAAAATCACTCACTGCCCCTCAGAAAGAAACCCAGGTACGCCAACAGTTAGGCAAACCGCTGTTTTAGATCGAGCTAGCAAAGTGAACGGTCATTCAGTAAGTACAGCATATGTCTGTTGCTTTTCAGGCGGCAGCGTTAATGAGTACACAGCGGAAGAACCATGTTTGGAGAAAATAACTAGTGGTGCCCCCGTTTTAAACAATTTAAGGTACGGAATGTGTGCTTTGAAATTGTGTGACCATCCACCTGCACGTCTCTGAGAGGCTTGGTATTAAATCCCTTTCTCATAATCTTTTTAACAGAACCTCTGCATAATAAAAGGCCCCTCTCTATTTGAATGATTGGACCGCGGGATCGCGTTATCCATATGAAAAGGTAAAAATCCTGAGACTTCTGTCCCTGTGTTCTAGGGGGAGGTCCTCAATCTCTGTAAATAGTGGCTAAATCAAGCTTCCTTTATCTTTATAGAATACCACACTGACAGAGCCCTGAAGAGAATCTGTGATTTCATCCAGATTTGAAACGCGTCGGCATAACGGCGAATAGGCACTTTTGATTGAGCAAAGTTAACAGTCATTTGTCAACTGTAACTGATTGTTGAGTACAAAGTGATTTTTCTGTTGCCTCTTCCTGTTGTTTTGACCCTGGTTGGGCTTTCTAATAAGTTGTATTTTTCACAAAGATTGATTATTTGTGCGAACAGAATTGTTGTTTTTCTTATTGTAAAAGAAGCTTGTTTATAACTGTGGATTCATTTGTACATAGTTATTGTTTTGTGTTTAGAATTGCTTGTATGATAGTTGTAAATAGTGTAAATGTTTGTAAGTAGTGTTTTTCTCAACCTTAAAATGCCTTTCAAAATGATTTAATAAAAAATTTCTAAAAGGGTTTGAATAAAATAACCCATACAAACAATAGGTTTTTTTCCCTTGTTTGTAGTCTCAAAGTTGTGAGAGAAAATGATCCTGGGGGCCAACATTGTTTTTGTTTTATTATATTACGGTCCAGTTGAACCCCCTGTCCCAGGACCAAACTCCGTTTTTTTACAACAAAAAAAAGCATTTGTTTGTCAAGTTAACAAACAATTTTTTTTTTGTATAAGCACCCCATGCTACGCTTTCACTAAAAATATTTAAAGTTAAAGCATGACGTCACATGCTGTTTAAAAAATAAAAAAACAATACGGCGAGGGACGCACAAAAAAAGTTGCATGCTGGTTATAACAAAGAGCGAGCTGATTAAAAAAAAAATAAAAGCAGTTAAGAGCCTGTGGCAGGCAGGAAAAAGCCATTAAAGAAAATAGTGATTGGAGGCTGCCATTAAAGCCTATCTAGCAACAACGCACTAAAGAGGGCTAGCCCTTACGGAAGATTACAAGATGAGACAAGGCGGTACTAAGGAGGGAATACTAATCCTATTGACCACAGTTTACAAAGGACAGCGACAGGAGCCAATTAAAAAGATGGGCAGGTAAATGGGCGGCGCTTCAAGTCCATACCTGAACTGCTGCTACTGAAGGCAATTTTTCTGCTCCTGCTAACCATGCGCCCTCCAAGTTGAGCTCGTCTATGGTGAGTTAAGCATAGTGTCCATGCCTAGCATTTGAAGCAAGACATTTCTGATTAGCTTGCTTAGGGGCGAGAGCATATATTTCGGTATATGTTTGAAGGTCATTGGGAAACTTTCTCATG
Organism: Lissotriton helveticus; assembly: GCF_964261635.1. Lineage (NCBI taxonomy): Eukaryota > Metazoa > Chordata > Amphibia > Caudata > Salamandridae > Lissotriton > Lissotriton helveticus. The sequence continues at coordinate 435,223,005 of NC_136063.1, forward strand.
AGTTAAGAATCCAGGTACCGGTGTAACACCTTTGCTTCGGTCTCGCCACGCGATCTCCACGAGAGCCCTGTATTTGAAAACCCAGAAATCTAGGTCCTATTTTTGAAGCCTATGCTCGGGAGGTGCAGGGGGATACCCTTACTGCCTGTTCCAGTGATTCACAAAAATGTGTTTCTTTTGTTAGTAAACATTTTTAGTCCTCGAACTGGAGTGTGGGTTTGACACAGGAAACTGAGAAGAGTCCAACAGTTGTTCTAGCTCTGATGGAATCATAGGTCGTGGAGCAACCAAAGGCACTGGCTCCGACTGATTTCAAGCTCCTTCTTTACTTTGGCATTTGCTCTTTCAATTTCACGATTGGCCTTGGCCTGTCTTATATTGTACCAATGCCTCTAATGATGCAGGGGCTGGAGCTGCCAGCGAGAGTGTAATCTGAACCATTGTATCCATAGATGAACAAGAAGGCAGAGGACCAGAGCAAAATGTGTCTGGTATAGCCTTGGGAAAGCTTCCACTGGTGAATGCTCCCAGATGGAGGAGGTCATGTAGGCTGCCATTTCTCTCTTGTGGGCACTGGCTCAGTAGAAGAATCTCACATTTCTGGAGTTTGGGAACCGCTTTACCAATCTCTATTGGATCTCTTCCAACTCGAGGAAGACTACCATTCTTTCTTATGCTTCATGTGCTTGTGTTTATGTGGTGACCTGTCACATGATATTTCTGCAATATGTAAATAAATATTAGAGAATTGAAGAAATAGGACTTGTAGAATGTTCAATTAGATATTGTTATACCTTAAAGATAAGACTATCATAGGGACCTAAAAGATAGTGCAGTCTAAATAAGGTTTTTAGTGAGTTGTATGTGCAATAATTATTGAATACATTATTGTAGAGTGAGTACCTTTTGGTTAATTTATCCCTAGAGTGACCCTCTCCCCTCTTTAGGTCGAGCCTGAGACCGTGCGCATGCGCTGCTCTGCAAGGCTTCTTGTAAGCACTCTAAACTACTCTGTGTGGGTCTGACTCCCTCCACGCATTGGGTTGGTTTTTGCCTGTGTCATTTTGTCATTGTAGCCTGCAAATGACTAAAGGTGCATGTCCCAGCTCTTTTGCAAAGGTTCACTTCCACACCGTTTTGCTTGCGGTAGCGAGCAGCGGCCGCAGGGCGGCAGCTGCATTCCTGTGCCCGCCCACACCACGCCTCTTGAGCTGCTTGTTCTCATTTGCAGCCTGCGCTCCATGTTTGCACCCCCTCCCACTCTTCCTTGTTTGTTATTTGTAGCGCGGTCCGCCTTCACTTTGGGACTGCGCTTGCTTACTTTATTAATTTGCCACGCCATTTGATTTCACTTTTGCGGCCGTTATTGTTCCTTCTGGTTTTTTTACAGCGCATTACAAGCACCATAACTTTCTGGATTGAAAGTTACCTACATAACTTCCAGTTAATTAGATATCCCAGCAGCGCACACACATTCACAGTTCCTCATCATATTCAGAATTTTTGATTGAAAGTTAACTACATAACTTCCAGTTCATTAGATATCCCAGCAGCGCACACACATTCACAGTTCCTTATCATATTTATACTTTTTTTAAAACTAATCAGTGGAAAGGCACAGCTGGCATGTCAAGGGCTGCAGGAAGCTTTCAAATTAATATAATTAGCAGGCTTTCTAGATTAACACAAAAACATACAACTTTTGCTAGGCTTTACCTTGCCACTGCTTACCGCTACTTTGTGCGACCACTGTGGTTACTCACAAAAAAATGCCTGTTTTTGAGAAACCCATGTTAATAAGTGGGCAGTTTTGCGAAATTTCTCCCAGCACACGCTGGTAGGCCGCATAGGGCTTTGCCATTTACCATTGTACACTAGACCTGTCAATGCGGCGAACACTATTTCAGTCAACGTAAAAAGAAAGGGGAAACATTCTGCATGAAATTACACCCACGGAGAGAGAACCGCTTTCTTACAAGTGTAGTGTGTGGCTCCTGCGTGTTTTATTTTCTTGTTTTGTTTGCCTGCTGCATTTATTTGACCGTTTTCGTTTTATATTTTTGATCTGAAAGGTAATGTGCCAAAAACAATTTATAGGAGGGTTATTGTAGCCAACTTGAAATGTGTAGTACTTGCTGAGGCCTTCCTTGTCTAATTGTGTGTTGTTAATGCTTTTTTGTGCTGTGTTCGGATGGCTTCATTTTACTGTTGAGGGCATCGCCCACTGCATTCTGTGCTGTTAATGTGTCCCTCCTCACATGGCGAGGCCTACTGTCTTTGCCAATGCTTGCTGTACACAGATGCCGCCCAGGTTATTCAGGGTAATGTGGGCTTCCCTGGTCAATCTTGCACAAAAACTGACAAGCGTGTGCAGACACTTTTTACGGATCTTTGCTGTCCTAACGACCTAGAGCTGGTGGTGGGTGAGGAGGGCAAGCAGATCTGTGGCGTGGGTTTTAAGGCCGCCTCCTACCGGCAACATGGAAGCAATTGCTAGTGATTTTTTTCTGCATCCTTTGGGAACAAAATTCTACAAGTAGAACCAAGCTTTGCTAAAGAGATAATTAAAATGAATGTGCCTGTTACTGCCATCCAGTGCGTCTTCCTGAGTCTTAAGAACATCTTTGTTCACTAAATAAAAGTCGAAAGGATACGCATGGTCAATGCTTGTCTGAGTTTACACAATGTGAATAGCTCTCTAGGTTTTGTCAGCCTTTGTCAATGTGTGCAAACTGCAGGTTTTATTGTAAGCCTTTCAATGTGTCTCAACAATCATATACAAGTCTTATATTCACCTTACCTGAAGGATTTCCACGTTAACCGAACTTTGATCTTATGTGCTGTTTTCCTAGATCTATGTATGTGCATCTCGTGGAAATGCGGTTTTGTAGTTCAAACAGAACACGTGCACTATACATTTAAACATACTTGCCACCCAGTGAGTAAATTGATCAATGAGGTCTGATGAGAGTGCGACAGTGACAACGTGTTTACTTCGTATTGGTCAACAAATGCATTTATTTTGTACATGTTGGTATTTACTTTAGCCTTTTAACAGAAAATAAGGTATATTGTGCTGTTTCATTTATGAACATAAAAGGAATCCTTTTCTGGTACTAGTCCGCCATCTGGTGTTCAAACTGATAAATGCAACTCGTCCTTTGAAAAAATTCTGTTTCTCAGGATTGAAACTCATTGCTTCTTAAACCAGCCAATTACACTGAAAGATAACTAATTTCTAGGGCTCAGACTTTACTAGCGCATCTAACAATGTATATATAACATATTCGTATTGGGCAAGGACTGGACAACATCATTAGGTAAGACAAAACGCCAGAAAACAAGGCGCATATTCATAGAATTATCCTTAGCATACAGCTCATATGTGCCATTAATTGCAGCCATCATTAATAAAATGTGTCTGGTGCATGACAATATTTGAAATATTAAACATTGGGTACGGAATTTAAAACCAATAGCCATTGGCAAGATGTAAAAAATCAAATAGTTTGACTCAGTCCAGGCCTGTCTGAGTTCATCAAGCTGTCCAATTTAAATGCTCATTTACTGATATAAAGCTTGGTAAATGCTCAGTTTTAACACACGATAGAACTGAGCTACAGCGAGATTAGGTGATTTAGGCAACATAACATATTATGATCAACTGCTCGAGATCAGGCTGAATATATTCTGGGTTTTTATTACATTAACATTTTGTAAAAATCAACTGAATACGTTAGTGTTTTCCTAAGTCACTAAAAAGAGAAACCTTATAAAAAGAGGTAGAAAAGGGAGTCACAGTATAATCAAAGCATAGGCAAACCCGCATCTCTGCTACCAGAACTCTGGTTTAATGAGAGTTGTGGCATGATCAGAGCCCGGGCAAAATCAAGGCTTAAACAGAGACTCCACATACACAGAGGCTGAATAGTATGAGCCCTCGTAAAATCAGAACCACGTCATATCTAGACCCCTGCTACAATCCAATACGTGACATAATAGTTTCCCCATAAAGTAGGTTATTGGTGACATATTCCTTGTAGCGGTTTTTCTGCCTTTTAAGGCCAAGGTTTCCCACAGGAAATTGGTAGTAGGTCATAAACGGGTCACAGTAGGGATGCATCATAATTTTCATAAACTGCTGTTTCGCTTTCCTAATCTCCTTTTTCCAGTTTAGAAGGTAATAGGAGAATCCCTCAACCCCCTTTCCACACACAGCATGGCAGTAAAGCTTTCTGTTATGTATAAAGCGCCCTATCACCCACAAGGGTATCCTGGTGCTGAGATGGTATAGGACTAAAGATAGTGTGCCCCTATGAACCACTTTATGCACGGCTAATTAGCTGGTCTGTCCATGACTCCATGTACGCCAACAACTACATATTCAGAGAATGCCTACAAGTAAACCCAGGACGACCCTATTCAAAATGAAACCAAGTACCAGTACAATACAGATAGAAAATCAAGGATTTTAATAATCAAATGTAGATTTAAGTGTTAAAAACAGTAATTTCTCGATTAAACTCAATTAATAAAAGCTTTCAAAAAGACAAAAAAAACAACACCCTAGATCAGACCAATGTATTTGCTTCATACAGTATAAATATTAAGTCATAAATGTGAGCACAAGGGGAGAGGACGTGCTAAGAGCAGATGTGGACGCTTCATTAATTGTGCTCTTTCAATATATCACTCTAGATTTGTTTGATTATATACTACTTAGTGGCGCTGTTGGTTTTGACTATATGGGTAGAACGTGCTAATTTTGTTGGCGTTTTCTTTAATTACAAATATAAAAGTGCTTGATTCTATAAATTGTTTGCAACTGAAACAATAAGCTACGACGTGTAGAACTGTTTTAAAGCCTAATGTTAACCAGACCTCAACTAGGCCTCAAGCCCATTTTCTTAAACATGGCTGCTGACTTTATAATATTCATTGTGTGTTTATATTTCTCACTGACACTGCACACAGCGAAATGTGCAGTTTATTTTGAATGACGTGTTCTCTGGGAGCTCTCTGGAGGAAGCATTTACATAGTTTCCAAGGTTCTTCCCTCAAGCACATTGCTTTGTATTCATTACAGATAATATTGTTCATGTCACTTGTTTGTTTTGACACCTGCAGAAGACATTATGTCAGAAGGGATCAATAAATAGTGGTGGGATAGGGTGAGGATGGTAGGATTATCCCTCCATCACTTTAACATAACGTGTATTTGTAAAGCCCACGTTCCCCCAGAAGGGTATCTTGGCGTTGAATAACAAAAGTTTATTGTTACCCAACTCAATGGTACTCATTTTATCGACCACAGAATGATGAGAGGCTGAGTGAACCTGCCGGGATTGGAAGCTGTGACCATGAGGTCGAACACAGGACCCTAGAGTGGACTCATTAGTCCACCAGCTGCCACTTTGCACTGAGAAGTATGTGTGTTGCTTTGAATGCCAGGATTCAAGATTTCTTCTGTCCGGTAGTGCGAAGAGACCACAGGAGGTTAATGAGAACTTAAGCTGATGTTAAGAGTCATGGGCTGTTAACAGCTCCTGGAACTTGCTATCCCTATGCACAGAAGAGATGGCAGTTGAACAAACCTGCCTTCCACGAAGCTGAAAACGGACCATGTGTGTGAACTCAAACAGTGCAATCAAACGTTTTGACAATACAATGTTCCGCTCCTAAGGAGTAGGTGATTTACTGATGGGAAAAGACCTGTGCTACGCTCTGAAAATTTTAAATCAATGGTGGAGTAACAAACCATTAGAAGCTTGAGAAGGACTTGGATGCAGGAAGTGGTGCCCCCTACGGGAACTCTGGTTAAGAACTGCAGGCGGAAATCTGCCAGCAACAAAAGATAGATCTTAGAGCCTATCAATCTTTCAAAAACATCTCAATTACAGATCATATGATGGTCTGGTATGAGGTCTCTCAGTTTCTTTTAAAATGGTTGAGCGGTCTGACAGAAGCTTGCAGGTAGGAAGTATGTCACCATATTCACAAACGTGAATATGTGGTGCAAAGCCTAGGATTAACCGCTGGTAAAGTCACTCTGGGGTAACAAGGTATCCTTCTATGGGCCGGTGCCCTGTTTAAGCTGGATTAATATCATTGATGTCAGTGGAAAGCATAGCACAATGTCTTTGATCAGCCGATGAAAAGACTCATTCCACACATACTGCCAACAGCGGTGGCTTGCTCATTTTCCATTGCCAGCAACTAGACTACTGCTATGTATAGTCCTGGCAAAGAGGCAACGTCAGACTCACCTAGAAGCCCCCTAGAAAGAGTCTGCAATCTCCTTCCTTCCTCTCTGCTACATAAGGCCACCTAATTGTTGCTTCGTGCTTCTAGTTCAATATATAGTAGTCTATCAATACTGCTCAGAAGAGTTCATGGCAAGTTAGCCTTTAGGAGCTGCTCATACACAAAATGACTTTCAATCGAAAGGGCTCTCTGACAGTTTTTGGGCGATTGGGGCTTGGAAATATGTGTCTTGCAGCTCTTTGGTACACAGTCAGTCACCCTTGTTGGAGCCGATTTAAAATCTGGTGAAGTGTCACCATCCTGAAAATGTATGTCCTCACCCACTTGTTTGCTGTTCTCGTGTCCAAAATGTGTGTATATGTTTTTCGGACCTTACTGTGCACCAGGAACTACCTTGAGTAAATGCCCTTTTGTCTTCTTTGAAATGGATTTGCATAGACCCTGAAAGTGTTTTGTGTTTGGAAGAAGAAATGTGAACCTTGTATCATAGCCAACATCCCCCATCACACATAATATCTATTTGTAATTGTGCTGACATAGAAGTGGGCTTCATTGCAAGCCAGTGCTTTCTGAGAAGACTCTGGAATACTACCTCTGAGGCAGATATCATCCTAAGTCTTTAATGTGATAATGGACTGTGTCAACATACTGGGTGTAAGGACATTGTCTGACTACCGAGGACAGGACATAGCCTTGGTGGAAAATGTAACCATCCTTTCGAACAGCTCTTAGTAGAAATACAAAATATGATGAAAAGTAGTTCAGGAGATCCAAAGATATCATGGAAAAACGAACATTTTCAGAAATAAAAGGGGTGAGACAATAGACTGTTACACAAGCAGCAGCCTTGCATCAAAAGTGCCCAATGGAAGGTTAGAGCACAGAGAAACTGTTCACTTGCGAACATCAGGCCAAAGAGGCAGGACCAACTAGCAAGAAGGTGGTTATCTGGGCATAGTAGACCAACTCTGTCAAAAGGATTTTGTGGGCATTCTGGCATGTACAAAGGAAGTCCATCAATGTACACATTTCTGATGTGCTTGTGTTTGTTTGCTTCTCAAGAACTGATCTCAATTCCAGCCCCCCTGTAAAGAGGTGGTTCCTCTCAGTGGAACACCGTCCACAATGTCCTCTTGATGCAGGCTCACAATGGTCAGCAGGCTCCCCAGGTTCTGGACTGAGTTCCACAGATAACTTGCTTCTGGTCAAATAACACTCTAAGAGAGACAGTGCTGGCACAGGCATCTGCCAGCACAAGAGGTATACTACTGCTTCAAACTCAGGGTTCACTCCGTTCCTAACAGAGAGCACTTGAACTAGTGGTAATAACATGCCCTTAAGAAACCACTGGACTATTACCCTAGGCTAGATCTGTCCTACCCTCATATCTTCATTATAGTCACAGTCCTGTACAAGGGGCAAGTTTGCTTCACACCCCTTTATCCTGGGATACTTTGGAACATCTAAACCAAATAAGGATTTCTCTTCAGATTTGTATAAGGAGCTTGTTCAATCTGCTCTCACTTTGGCAGTTTGACAATCTTAGTCCTTCTGGGGTTCTCTCTGCCCCACCCCAAAATGATCGACTTCAAAAAGCCAATTCTCCTTGGACAAGCATAGCATTCAGATCAGTTGGCATTTTTTCTGCAGGTTTAGCAGGATGGGCAACATTTAAACAGGGTATTTTTCTAACAATCCATCCACCTCCAACCCTCCTCCTGCCAAGTCAGCCTCAAACAAACGCAGTCATGCAATAAAAAGACGGACAAAACAAAAGTGTTTAAGTTGTTCGTCCATTCTTTCCAGTTGGCACCGTGGTACTGGAAATTCCTTTCGAATGTTGATGCTTAAGATAGAGCTTCTGCTTTGTCTTTCCAGGAGCACAGGCAAGTATCCCTGAACATGAAGGCGGAAATAATGATCAGAGGGGAAGCCAGAGTACCATACTGGGAATAGGAATCAAATGGTTAAGGATGGGCACGCCTCAAAGGAGAGCCAGTGTGGCACTGTGTGCTCTATGCCATCAAGGGTCTCCATCGCTGCTAGCGCACAACACTCATTGAGGTGTGATGTTACCAGTCTTTAAACAGATGCTAAACTTAACCAGTTTTGGGCCAACAAAGTCAATTGATAACCGTCCTCCAATCTTAAAAGCTTTAGTTCTCTCAAGGGAGAGGTCTAAGCCTCTCGGATGGTCTAGAAATAAAGCCACTTCTGCATGACTGATGGATGAGGGGCTGGAAAAAGTATAAGAGAGTTTTTCTGCACAAGACAAACTCCGAGAATTCCTTTATTTGTTTTTTACTTTTTATTTGTTTTTTATTTTTATTTGTTGAGCTTTTTCAAGAACATACAGCATTAACTAAGAGAAACAAAACAAAAGAAGCAAAGCACAGTCGGTAGGTATACAGATATCTTAGTTCAGTAACAAGATTGGTGTCTACATCAGATCATAAAGTTTACATACAGCGTCTACCGGGCACATTTACAACATAACGGATACACCAGGCCTTCCAATATTGCACAATATGTAACACCGCTGGCAGACTATTTACTTAGACCGTATTTGTAGCTTAACATGGAGAACATCAAGTGTAATACTGATCGTAGCCACCTGACCAGGTGTTTACGATCTGTCAATCTGAGTTTTCGCGCAAGTACGCTAATAGGGGTTCCCAAATATCTCTGGGGCGGGACGAGGCTGGAAGGAGCTCTGCATAAGTCGACAGCTGCCCTTTACAGTACAGGAGATCTGAGAGCCAGTCTTTAAACTTTAGGGCACGTCCTCTGCCGAGAATTCCTTTATATTGTCCATTAGACAAACTAGAGTTTCTGCCCCTACACCCAGAAAAGCCCTCCGAGCTCCAGGAATCTCGTTGGGATCCAACATATGGAGGGTTCTACCTGAGGGGATTCAAAGATCGTCAAATGATCTGTCATCCAGATGAACCCTCAACCTAAAATAGATGCATCCGCACACATTGTGAAACGGCTCCTCTGAAAGTAAAGTATCTCATAGGCTCCCACTCCGAGCTGTTGTACACGGGCATTTGATTTCACCTTCCAGTCTGAAACACCAGCAACAGTCTGTCCTGCAAATCACTGAGAGAGACTCACAAGGACTCATGCTTGCGGTACCAGGAACATGTACAAAGCCATCAAGCCCAGAAACTCGACCACCAACCACGTTATCTGAAACGAGTTAAGAGCACACTGCACAATCATGTGCTGAAGATTTTGCACCCTTTTCAATACATTTTGTTCTCTTTGTTGCGATCAATGACTACTTCAGATTTTACATGTACGGTAGTCACCCCAAAGCCTCCACTAGCCTTCCAAACACAATTAGTGTGTCGTGCATTTCAAATTGAAGTTTTCAAAGCAAAGATAATTCAGAAAAAAACTGTTGGAGCGCGTCCAGGCTTGTCACTAAAATACTACACTAGACCCTAAAGCCAATGCCACCTCATTCACTGTGCCCATACTGGAGTGTACATGAACTAGATCACTGTGTCCCTGCTGCCCCTCAAAGGTAACCAGCCTAGGCCAGAGAAGTGGCTAGACTTTATCAGGACTGCTGTCTGTGCCATTTCCCACACAGCACGGCAATCAAAGATCATAGGCAGGTGACATTAAATGCATGGGTGCCCGTTTGGGGGAGCAGACTACCCCTCAACCGACTTACTCTGGGCACTGCAGAAGGCAAAACAATGGGCGAGCACGCCTGGGGCTATGCCAATGGGAACTGAAGCGGTTTCCATTTGTAGGCGATTGTAAATGCAGCAACATACTTTGTCCACACAGCAAGCTGCAAAGGCCCTCCTGGATTTTGACTGTCACCATGGGGATGCGGTCAAGGGTACGGAAGACGCACCGCAGAAAATTGTCAGGTGCTTCGTAAACTTAATAAACACAAGTCAACAGTGTTGGGTTGTTTCTGGTGAGGTGTTACTAACAGTAATGATACTATAAACCTAACACTCGTTTCTTTGACCTGCAGCACTCAGAAGTTACATTACAGAGTCCACTTGTTGATGGTGAACTCCTAGAGGCAGTCTGTCCATAGCAGTGAATGCTCCAAGAGCAGTTCAGCATGACCTTGGTGCAAAAAATGAGCCAGGAGCATCTGAAGGCTGCTATGCTGTGATTCCACAGTGGCTGAAACAGAACTGCACTGCTGAGATTCAATGGGGCACCCCAACAGTACAAGCCACATTAGATCAATGACGGCGAAGAATAAACTAAGCGCCTCAGACAAACAACATGGACAAATATACTGATCTTGCACAGGATCAATGCACATCTACCCAAATGAAAAGTCTGGATGTCTTGCAGCGTAAGGAGCCAGGAGTCCTGGGCCACTCGATTAAAGATATGTTGACTGTTTTCTCCATGATGCAGTCACCACAGATCTGAAAATTGGTTTGTGTGGAGAATCTGAGAAAATGACCTTGGTAAATAGGGTAGCAAACACAGCATTAGGGGACCTGACCAGCTAGCGGAGAGCAAGCTCCAGCATGAGACCAAGAGAATTCAACTCTGTGTCGAGGAAAATCCAGATGCAATTATATCTGAATGGTTCATCTTCCAAAACGAGTGGATAGGCCAAGCATGGAATTGTTCTTGAAAGAATGGACCACATTGGAATTTAAACCCAAGGGTTTCAAAGTAGAGAGGGAACATGGAGCCCACGATTGCACCTCCTCCACCTGGTGTGTCATTCTGAACAGGAAAATTCCAGCTGCTGAATTACAGGGAAGAGAGGCTATCTGGCATGCATTAAGGTATATATGGTTGATGACACGTCCCTCATGCTCTTCCCAGATTTAATAAAATCAGTGAAGCAACAAAGGCGGATCCTTAATACTGTGACGGAAGGATGTCACAAATTTAACCTGAAACATTAGGTGCTCTATGCAGCTAAACTAAAGCTACTCTGAGGACACATTCTGGCATTATCTCACCAGAGTAAGCGTGAAACTAGCAGGAAAAATATCATGCAGCGGGGAAGCCAAGTGGTCTTCATTTTGAAGAGAGGATCACCCTAGAACACCTTGGGGCCAAGAGATCCCGTGAGGAAAGGGATCCCAGGGCCCTTGCGTTGCATCACAGTGCATTGCGATAGTTAAAGTGTTCCAAACATAATTCATAACGAAGAAGGGAAGTGAATACTTCACTAAACAACTGACTTGGTGGGTCTTTTCCATTCTTATAACCTGGATGGGGTGCCTCGGAACCCATTTCCTGTATACAAATTTGTGCACGATTATCGAATAGCAGCTAACTTATATGGGACTATTTGCTTTCGTACGTACTTCTGGCAAGATTGGTGTGTGTACATTTACCTGACAGCTGAAAATTCAAACGAAGAGGCAAAGATTTAAATATCTGTCACAGCCTCTGAGGTCATAGAATGGAGTCCCCACAGTGAAATTCTCTGAACCAAGGATCCGAGTGAGAGTCTATGAAGGTAGTGATCAGAGTGAATGGGCTGTCTGTGAGAATATCCACACATAGGGCACAAGAACAAATCGTCAAGAGAAGGGGCATAAGACAGCACTCTTGGAGTGGGGAATAATTGCAGGCATCCCGCCATCAGACAAAGTGAGAAGCAAGTCATAGTGACCTGATGGAAGCACTAGAGAACGTCACTGTGGATCACTCATCTAATAGTTACATAGGGAGGGTCATAAAGCAGGTAAATTACTGAGGGCTACTAAAAACAGAAAACTCACACGTAGAGAATCTGTATTAGGAATGACAAAGGAAGCAGAGTAAGCACACTGTTTTCTGGGGAAACATTATATGCACAACCTTCTCTAAATAATAAAGAGGTGGCACAGACTACATTAGATAATAAGGAGATACCCTGGCTTAGAGCAGAAGAAAAGGTGGTGGTCCTTAGAGGAAGAAGAATTGATTAAGTCTGTAAAAGACCGCAACTCTGGGGGAAACGGTAGGTGGTGATGGACTCCAAACAGAATTTTACTCAATGTTTAGGGACACACTAATGGGTACCATTCTTCGTGTATTGGAGGACTTGTTGATGATGATACAAAGCACATACGCCATTGTCCAGGCTGAACATTGGCAAAGCATAGTTAGCAAAGATCTTAAAAGAGTCACTGGTAATAAGGAGTTTGGTACACTTGTACCTTCCTACCAAACAGGAAAATGGCCCAGGACTCAGTTTTGGATGAAATGCTGCACAGGACAACAGTCCAGAACATGAGGCATTTGACGCATATCATGGGGAAATCTATCGCACTGGGCTCTCAAGCACAGAGAAAACCTTCAGCACAGTTTCTTGGGTTCACCGGTTTCAAGTCGTCCAGTATATGAGTTATGGCATGAACTTCTTCGGATTGGTAGGACTGTTATATATAAAAACAATCAGACAAAGTAAAAATATTATGACCTTTGAAAGTTGGATACTAGGAAGGGGAACCTGTGTGGGCTGTCTCTGCTACTTTTCAAGCTAGAAGTAGGGAAAGTGGCGTGCAGTTCACTGAGGGATCGGGCCTAAGCATTAGTGTTGTGGAACATGTGCTCTTGCTATGTGCGGACAACATGCCGGTACATTAGAAAGATGTAATGGTGACCGCATCACCCCATTGCCGTGCCTGATGTTTGCAGATGACCTGATCCTCCTCAGTCGAACAAAAACCGGATTTCAAAAGCCCTTAAACACCACAGCCAAATACTCCGCTACCAACTCTTGATTATCAACTTGAAAAAGTCCAAAATAATCTCTCTCAGAAGGCCTCAGCAGCACTCATATCAGTGGTACTTGGGGGCAGATAAAATGGAAGACGTGCCGGAATACAAGTACTTGGGAGTGTTCCTGGAAAGCAAAGGGACTTAAAAACCACACCTGGAGCAGCTACGACCGAAATTCCTCTCCCTTACAGCCGCATTTAAGCGCATTAAAGTAATGTAATGTAAATGTAAATGTAAATGTAAATTGATACTTGTATAGCGCACTACTCACCCGCAAGGGTCTCAAGGCGCTTGTATGAATACCGCTGTGGAACCCATCCTGGCTTTCCCTGTGAGGTGTCCACTCATGGGCACCCCCAAGGTGGAGGCCAAGCATCCTTAGCGTTGTGGGGGCCGTTGTGGAGATTAAGCAAGCTATTGCCCAGAGTTGCAGAGTGGGACTCCATGATTGGAATAGGCACCGAGGAGAGAATTATCAGGTCCGTGGAATTTTGAGCCCAAGACCCGCCGAGGCGGGGAATTGAACCCTGGTCCCAGGCTAGACATCTGCATCAGGGTCTGCCGCTCTAACCATTGAGCCACACTTCTCCACGTAGCCATAGGTTCGTTGAACTACCTACCCTTGCTGTAAATAATCCAGGCAAAACTAATCCCCAAAATCGCATATGGCAGCAAAACCTTAAGGAGGAGAGATGGGCTCCACCTGGAGAAAGTCTCCACCAGGCTCCCTACAAGCATATACGTCATCAGCCCAGGTACGCCTCAAGTTTGGTCTGGACAGGTTATCAATAGCGAGAGAGGATGCTTTCATCGAACTTTGCTGCAAACTAAAGAAGGCAAGCTCAGCAACACTCAGCTCCCTCCTTTGGATAGAAATGAATGGGAGGAACCACTCGCCAGCCAGGGTTTACTTTGACAGCTCCTTGGCATTACTAGGCATTATGGACCAATGGGAATCCTTCGGCTCCTACCATCAAATCAAAGCAGCAGTTAATAAAAACGACATGGCCCGCTCGCTGTTCGCAGATTATGAGCCCTTTGTCAAGAGACAGCACGCCTGGCTTACGTTGTCCTTTTACACTGAATTAGCTCCCCAATCATATCTGGGCATAGCCATCAAAGTGCGACTTAAAGGAGCTGTCATGACATTTAGAATGGGATGCCTGCCATCATATTCACATCTCCACCCATGGAAACGTGCACATAAGACAGGTTTATGACGACTTTGTGTCTAGCCCCTGAGACACTGATTCACCAGATATACATTTGCAAAGGCAACATGGAAGATCGGAAAAGAATCCTCCGACCCATCTGGAATCAGAAAGGTCTTCGAAGCTGTAGGCCAGCAATGTTAGCTTGCTTTAATGGGATGGACATGCAACTCAGCTGCAAACTTATGAAATACCTGGAGAAACAGGACCAGATGATCTCAAGTACCCCTGGGATTCAGGCAACTCCAGGTCATGCATATACAGCCCAGCCACCCTCCGACCCAGATGCAACAGCCAACACTGGACTCATGGAAGGGAGCAAGGGCCTATAGGCAGGCATTATGAAGAGATCAAGAAGCAACCCAGGCATGACAGTTCGTATTTTTTAATGGAAATAGCGAGGCCCAACTGAACTAGAGAAGGAAACGGTATAACTGACCTCTTTGCACCCTTAGAATGTGTTTTACACTTGAGACTGCATTCCCTCAATACAACTAGCAGCTCCAAAATGTGATAAGGCTTTTAATCTCTGATGACAGCTACGACTTATATTTTAGTAAGCTTACAATTTATTTCATACCTGTGAGATTGCACTTTCTTCACACCTTTAGCACTTTAAAACCAAGTGAACTTTCTTAACTTTTGATAACTGGCATAACTATGTTTGGTTCTTGGCGGGTTTGCACAGTTGCTATGCACAGACCGACTCATCTGTTGTCAATATTGGTCTGTGCCAAAATCTAGATTTGTTGCTATTTGCACTCGATGCATTGCACCATGGTATTTTATGGATCGATAAGTAGATCCGAAGTTCTGAGCCGCTGGCAACGTTCCAATGTTTTTAATTGTAAAAGTTTTAATTAACTGATCAATAAACGTAATCAATTTAATGGTGACAGCAAAAGAGGCACGTGACCCACGAACCCCCAGACTCAAGCACTGTCCAACATGTTGTTTTGGAATGTTATACATCCCGGTACACAGCAGGGTGAATACAATGATGTAGAGGGCAATTGTGACATCCATAAAAAGGTACTGCTCAGTCAAAGAGAAAAGGGATGCAGATCGGGAATGCAGGCAAAGAAATAATTGAATTATCTAGGTTTCATCTCATATACTCGAATAAACTCCACCAAATGATTGGTCTCTTAAAACATTCCAAAAAACAATCAACATAAGTCAGTTAGCATTATCAGTAAGGAGTGGAAGTATTCAAAAACGCAATGTTGCCATTGACGCTCCTTGCCAGCCCGATTCAGCATTTGTTTCCAATAAGATTGCCTATCTTGAGTGCTCTTTGTTACTGAGAAACGTGCAACACTTTCCCACATCATGGAAAAGGACGGAGTACAGGGGAGAATGAACAATCTTACTTAAAAAATTGCAATTTGCTGTTACTCACCGGTACTGGAATCTGAATGGTGCCATGGAACATCGGTGTTGTAAGTGCTATCTTCACATTCTGACAACGTCTGCAATGAATAAATAAATATTACTTAGCACTCTCTCTTTCCATTTCTATGCTTTTCATGAAGAGCTAACTCCCACCATCTGTCATCAAACGTTCACTGCACACCAAGGATGCACTTGCCTCCCTTTGCCCAGATTTTAAAATGCAAAGCCTCATCTCCAGAGCCTAGGATGGAAACCTAGTTTCTAAAAGTTCCTCCCTCTAGAGCAACGCCAAGTCCACTCATTCTCCTTTTTCAAGAGATTTTTGAGGGCTCTTCGGTCCAATAGTATTATTAGCTTTAATTTCGGTTAAAAACTATAAAAAAGCAGAACTAAAATCCTTTGCTTCATTTAACAAAATCAATACAATTCATACTTATTAGATCGTTTAAAACCATTAATACATAAAACCATCCGATACTTCATTTGAAAAAAATCAATGCAATTCATACATGTTTGATGGTTTAAGAAACCCAACAGTATCGATACAAATCATAATTCGGTTAAAATCATTAAATAATACCATGAAACATTAGGATCTTAGGCTCATCTTGCAATAAAAAGCACCATTTATTAACATTTTTGACCCATCTTATTGCGTGCAAATCCAACTGCAAATAGATGTCTACTCAAACTAAAAATTATATAAGGTGAAGTGTCATGTTTCAGGACTCTTGGAGCTTCTTGATATCTCCTGAACCTCAATTCGTTGCATAGTGGGTAGATCCATTCCTCCCTGATCTTGTCATAGGATGTGCAAAAGAACAAACTGTGCGATATTGTTTATGCTATCTTGGGTGCATAAAGTGCAAATAGACTCATCGGTTTTATTATGTGGCTTTCATTTTACAGTGAAGGCTTTGACTTGGAGAATTCCATAACGGAACTTCAGGTACAATATTTGATCTAGATACTGTTGAACATTATCTAGGAACACCTCAAAATTAGGGCTCGGATTTACTGTAAGAAATTGCCAAGGTAGCCTACCTAAACTTGGATTAGAGTGAGCAGTGGTCAAAACATGGGCACAAAATACTTGCTTCAAGTGTTTCTTAGAGTTTGGTGTTAATGCTTGTGGCTCACTCCAATAAGAGGATAGGCCAAGTTTGATAAGCCAAGTCTCAACATGTCGGAACCAAGGGAAGGTTAAAGTTCTATCTAATTTCAGCAATTGTCTTAGGCCTTCCCTGTAATGTACAAGTTACTGTGGAGTCCCTAATCTGATCCAGTAGAGTATTGGTCTCAGAACTGCAATGTGCTCTATCTGTTTGAGGTTTAGATCATAGTACATGGGTAGTAATGGTGTCAACAAAGGAAAGCTTAATAAGCCTCTCATAAACTTGTTCTCACGGTGGGCAAGCTGTTTTATATTGCCTGTCCCCCACAGCTCTGCTGCAAATATGGCAGCTGTTTGGGCCTTATGTTTGTAGATCTCCACAGTCAGTGAGATCATCTTGGTTGTGGAAAAATGATGCTTATTAGAAATAACCCTTGAGCAGTGTGCGTGGACCGTTCTTGTTCGATTTACTTGGGGATTCCATGGATTATCTAGAATCAAGTGTTATTCCCAAATAACTAAAGTTTTATACAAGCTCCACTGTTTGTTTGCCAACTATTAAGTTTCTCCTGAAAGTCCTAAGGGATTTTATGGCAATACACTTAGTATTACTGGTACTTATTCCTAATCCCTTTTCGATGCAGTATGCAATTAAACCATCTAATAAGTTTTGAAGCGCCTTGGCGTCTGTGAGATCAGAATGGTATCATCTGCAAAAGTAACACAGGAACAGGGGTCCCACAGAGCTTTCGGCATTTGTGGCTAAAATTCCAGAGATGGTCTAAAGCATCATTAAGGTAGAGTGAGAACAGGGTAGGTGCGAATACGCACCCTTGCCTCACTCCTCTGCTGATAGGAATGGGTTCTGTAAAGTCATCATTCAGGCCCCAGCAGACTTTGGCAAAACTAGCTTGGTGCAACCTAATTATCTGGGTCAAAACATCGTCAGGCACACCCTGGTTTCCATAGTGCGGCCCATAGAGGCCCTTGTGGGGCAAGTTCAAACGCCACCCTCAGATCTATACATGGATGGTATTATTGGTGATCTATTCATTCAGTTTATTTAGGACTCGCCTGCCGTATATTTTCTGCATTACGTCTAAAAGACTCATCAGCCTGTAGTTCCCTGGTTCATGTTTCCTCCCCTTTTTGTAAATTCGTACTATTTTGGTCCCTTTCCATGTGGAAGGGGCCGGTGCTCCGGATACGATTGCATTGCAGATTACAGTGACATAGGGTACCCAAATCTCTTTATCACGCTTAAACAGATCACCCAGAATGTTATCCATACCAGGGGCTTTACCAACTTGATAGCATCAATTGCCTCCACCGTTTCTTCTAATGTGAAATTGATTGAATATTCCATATCTGTGTTTGGGGTTATTAAGAGGTTGATGTTGTACATGCAGGTGCTCTAATGGTTCAGAGTAAAGGTCTGTGAAGTGTCAAACCCAGGTAACTGGGTCCAGGTAACGCTCTGTGCAGGTGACCGAGTTCTTGCTTCCTTGGGCAACTATTTTCCAGAATTTCACAGTACCTTTGGACTTTGCCGCTTGCAACAGGTCATTCCAAGTCGTCTCCTCCCAGCTCCTATGTGCTCTAAGTAGAGCTTTCTTATAGTTGTCCCATGCCTCTCTGACCATCAGTGCATTTTCAATTTTTAGATCTCTTAAGTACGGTCTTCTTGGCCTGTTTACATTCCGCGTGGTACCACGGATTACATGTGCTGTCCAATAGATATTTCTAATAAGCCTTTAGACTCTTTCGCATTGTACGACTCGCAGTTTCTGAGTGGGTTTAGGTCGTCCTTGCTGTACTGCTTTATTGCATAAATAGTTCTTAGACTTTATGATTTCGATGCATATTTTGACAAACATGTTCCTGCTTGTATGTGCTTGTTCTATATTGCCGCTTACTATTATAACCTCTAGTACAGCACTCACACGTTGTACTTGGGCCTGGTTCACGATTCATAAAACTGCAAATAACAAATACTGAGAAAGGCTAAAGATTACACACATACTGCACACATGCCTTCCTAGCCTATCTTCAATTTGTTGTGAAGCAAATGGCTCAAGAAAGCAAACCACCCCTGAGTGGATGCATACATGATTCAATTACACCATATTTTTAGCTGATGCCACAAACCTATGACTGGTAAGCCAAGAGATCAGAACAAGTTACAAAAAAGCCATGTAATGAAAATATGCAAAAGAGTTGGCCATCAAGTGTATGTATGCATGGATGTGGCATTTGTATTGCCTAAACATAATCACACGGCAGTGGAGCTCATCAAAGACAAGGCCAAGGGAGAAACTTGAGCACTGCTGGTTTGGTAGCTCTTCCCTTATTACGGACAGTGAGAGACCCTGCATCTCTTGAAAGGAAAATGCTACTTACCAGTATGCATGTAGAGCTGCAGATTCTTACACTGTGCATTAGATCGCCACCTGGTGTTGGGCTCGGATGATTGTATGTTGTTGTCGTCTTGGAAGAAGTCTTTGTAGTCACGAGATAGGTGACTCCTCCCTTGGACGATAGTGCGCATGGGCATCGGCTCCATCCTTAGATTGTTTTTCACCTTGATGGGAAATTATGGAGTTTGTAGAAAGAAGAAAGGATGTCCATGCGTGTATATCTAATTAAGATAGAACTGGAACAGATACCGGCCCCGGGGAGGCGGGAGGGCGTGTAAGAATCTGCAGCTCTACATGCCAGAACAGATGCATACTGGTAAGTAGCATTTTCCGTTCAAGGCATATGAGCTGCAGATCTTACACTGTGCATAGATTGTACAGCAGTGTCTCCCCTTAGCGGATGGTCACCTGTATCTGTTGCATTAGTTTGAAAGAGGGTTTTGAGGACAGCTTGGCCTACTGCAGCTTGCTGCTTAGCTTGCACATCAACACAATAGTGTTTAGTGAAGGTGTGTGTTGTAGACCATGTTGCAGTCTTGAAAATGTCTTCTAGGGGAATGTTCCCTAAGAAAGCCATGGAGACTCCTAGTTTGCGTGTGGAGTGCACCGTAGGCGGAACTGTTAATGTACATTTTATTTTTTTATAGCATATCTGTATACATTTTTCAATCCACCTTGCAATTCCAGCTTTAGAGATGGGGTTGCCTTTATGTGGTGGAGAGAAAGCTACAAACAATTGCTTTGTTTTGCGAAAGGATTTGGTCCTATCTATATAACCGAGGAGAGCTCTTTTAACGTCTAGTGTGTGTAGAGCTCTTTCTTCTTCAGAGTCTGGGTTTTGGAAAAACACTGGTAACTCTACAGATTGGTTTAAATGAAATGGAGTAATGACTTTTGGAGGGAATTTGGGATTTGTTCTGAGAACCACTTTATTACGGTGTAATTGTAAAAATGGTTCTTGTATAGTGAAAGCTTGAATCTCACTTACTCTCCTAAGAGAGGAAATAGCTATTAGGAAAGCTGTTTTCCATGTGAGGAATTGCAGTTCACATTTGTGTAGAGGTTCAAAAGGTGGTCCCATGAGCCTTGTTAGAACAATGTTTAGGTTCCATACTGGAGAGGGTGGTAACCTGGGAGGAATGATTCTTTTTAATCCTTCCATAAATGCTTTAATAGCAGGAACTCTAAATAGAGACAAATGTTGTCTATTTTGAAAATATGCTGCAATTGCTGCCAGTTGTAGGTGTATAGATGAATATGCCAAATAACATCTTTGTAAATGTAGAAGGTAACAAATAATATTTTGGATGGAAGCATCTAGGGGATCAATGTGGTTAACGTTGCAGTAAAGGACAAATCTTTTCCATTTAGCAGCATAGCAAGCTGTAGTAGTAGGTCTCCTGACTTCTTTAATGATATTCATACAGTCTGGTGATAGGTTAAGATAACCAAACTCTAAGACTTCAGGAGCCAGATCGCCAGATTCAGTTGACTTGGGTCTGGATGTCTGATGTCTCCATGGTTCTGCATTAGCAGGGATGGTGTCAGGCATAGTTTTTGGTGTGGAACTAGGGATAGTTCTAGCAGAGTTGTATACCATGGTTGGCGTGCCCATATGGGAGCTACTAAAATCAGTTTGAGCGACTGTTGACGTAGCTTGCGCACTATTAGTGGTGTTATTGGTAGTGGCAGAAAAGAGTACGCAAATCTGCCTGACCAGTTCATCCATATCGCATTGCCCTTGGACAGCGGGTGCGGAAACCTGGCGGCGAAGGTTAGGCATTTCGCGTTTTCGTGTGTGGCGAACAGATCTATATATGGATGACCCCACTTGTGAAAGAACGGTTGCAGAACTTGTGGATGTAGTTCCCATTCGTGAATCTGTTGTGACTGCCGACTTAACAGATCTGCTATCTGATTGTGAACTCCTGGAAGGTGTTCTACTAACAGATATATGTTTTGTGGAATGGCCCATCTCCAAATGTTCTGTGCAAGCTGGGACAGCTGTAGAGAGTGTCCCCCCCCCTGTTTTTGTATATAGTACATAGCTGTCATGTTGTCCGTTCGGATTAAGACAGCTTTGTTTTGTACTTGTACTTGGAATGATTTGAGTGCTAAGAATATTGCTAGCAACTCTAGGTGATTGATATGGAACGATTTGTGTTGATTGGTCCATTGTCCTTGAGTTGTATGATGTAGGAGATGGGCTCCCAATCCTGTGAGAGATGCGTCTGCTGTAAGTACTATTTGTGGAACAGGTTCGAGGAATGGCCGCCCTTTTGTCAAGTTTTTGGTGTTCCACCACTGCAGAGAGTGATGTGTGCGGCTGTCTACCAACACCAGGTCTGTTAGTTGTCCTTGAGCCTGATTCCAATATTGTGCTAGACATTCCTGCAACGGACGCATTTGCAGTCTTGCAAATGGTACAATGAAGATGCAAGATGCCATCATGCCTATTAGTCTTGTGGTAAATATTTTAGTAATTTACCTTGATCGGAATTTCTAGACAATATCAATAAGTTCAAAGTATGAAGAGCAGAGTCCGTGGTGGTTCGAATTCAGGGTCTTTATTCAGTAACTCGAGTTAAGGGAGAGCTCCGTCACCTGAGGAGGATCGGAAGAATCTCTCACTTTATTATCTGAACACACAGTATTTATAGCAGGAAAAGAGGAAGGAGCTTCCCTTCAATGAATGCCCGGATCATACGTTAACATAAAACAGAAGTCATGACCATAAAAGGAGGCAGCGTCATGAAAGAGTGAAGACATGGTAGAGGAGATAAGGCTGCGTCATGATTTAGAATGAGGAAGCACAAGAGAGGCGAAGGTGTGGAGAAATAACACTAGGCTGGTTCCTTAGATAGGGGAGAGGTGGTCGTGACAGGATGTCTGTTTGTCGTGTTTCAGCATTCGGGGGCTCTTCTTCTTGGAATTGGTTATCGTGGTTTAACAGAGTGGGGCCCATTTCTCAGAATTGGCCAGATTATAGGGAAATGGTTACAGATGGGGGGGGGTCTTGTTCTCGGCATCGGCTTAACCACAGTAATGTACGGTTTGAGTGAGGTAGTTGGTTCTCGGAATCGCTTTGACCATAAGGATAAGCGTTTGACTTTTTGGGGAAGGAGAGCGCGTGTGTGACTACATGAGGCGCATGATCAGCGCGTGGTCGGTTCGTGCTCGTGTTCTCGTGCGCTCGTGTTTTGGCATGATGGGCTCGGGGACATGACGGAAAAGGGTGTATGATGGGACATAACTGTACGATAAATAATCATTTTCCTCATTCCCTCCTTGTCCCATAATATACCCTTTTAAAATTCTTTGCTTTTTCTAGTCCACCTCTATACTCATTAGGTCGTTTACTTGCTCCTGTAACATGATTCTTTATCTTTCTTTCTTTCTGGTCTGGGTTTTGGGAATGCAGGTAGTGATACAGAAACTTCAGAGTGCTGGACCGCACTGAATATAGAGGCAGCAGGTGAAGAGAATAGCTAGAGCAAGACCTAGGACTGTAAGCACCTTCCATCCCCATGAGGACAGGAGGCTCCAGAGCCAACCAGTCAGGGACCAGGCACCAGTGTCTGCATCTAGTTTTCTGGAAAGTATATGAAGGCGGGAAATAGCGGCATACACCGAGGGTGCATTATCTGGGATAAATATACAGCAGCTGGATCCGATCAGTTCACATACACCAACACGCTCAGCCAATATGATGTCTAGGACCATACGGGTTTGTAACGTCATGAGTCTGTCGGCAGCCATCTCAGCGGTGATGTTACTTAATGCACCGGCTGTTTCGTTTATGGCTCCCTGGACTACACGAGTCAGTTGTCTTATGTGGCGGATGTTGATCATAGGCCCCCAGAATGGGATGACTCCTTTAAAGAAATCGCCAGCCTCTTGGCCTGCTGTATCTTCAGCATCTATGGCCCCCCTTCGCCGTCTATTAATTATGGTCGGGGGGTCACTGAGATGATAATCTGCTGGGGCGGTGTAGGTAGGGGGAAGGAGAAATGCAATGTAGCATTTTCCAGACCAGCCTTGAGGTAACCAAGTGCGCGCGTGAGATCCACAGATAAAGTAGGTGTTGGGGGCAGTGGCCATCGTTGGGAAATTTGGATCAGGTAGGGTGTAGGTCTTGTTACATTCACTATCTCCCATTTTCTGACCCTTGCCCTTTCCTCTTACGCAGAATAGGCCCTGGTGGGGCACGGCCCATCCTCCCTGGTCTGTCTGTCTTTTCTGGACTGAAAATGTCTCCCTAAAGGAGGTGGTGTCATTAAAGAGGGAGTAACTGGTGTTTTCACTAATGTCTGCTCGTCCCCATGTTGCTGTGAAAGTTACCATCCTTGCAACGGCTCTTACTGTTTTTGTTTTTATCTCATTCCAGGTACTAGCGTTTTTGATCGGGGTCTCGGGAATGTTCCTAACAGAGGCGGAAAATATCATAGAGAGTGCATAGGTAGATCCCGCATAGCCAAAAGGGAGAGGAATAAAAGGCATTCCTCCGTGCACAGAATGTGGCATTAAACCACAGACCCAACAATTTGTTTTGTTAATCACCAATTGATGTTGGTGGAGTGTGGAGATGAATGTGTTATTGAAGAACTCTTTTCTTCTGTTCATGAGATGTGGAGGAAGATCTACGTGTGAATGCATAGCAGTATTGTTCAAGGGCGCGGGGGAAGATGGTGGGAAAGCTAGATGAAGGAACCAACCGAGACAAGCCATGATGCAGAAAATAAGAATCATGATAGAAAGGAAAAGGGGAACTTTGTCATGTAACAGTTTCGCACAATGAGTCTTTATCTTCATAATTTCGGCTGCTTAATCTTTGAGAGGAAAAAATGCACCAGTAACCGGACTCTTCCCAGCAACTGCTTCACCAAGCGTCCGTCTTGGGCTTAAATAGCCACTGGCAGGCCGGATTCAGATGCAAATGTCTCAAGTCTGTTTGGGGTAGGATCGCAGCCGCGATTTGTACTCTTCTTGGGGTAAAACTTCTGGGAGGGGTGAAATAAAGTCTGTCGTTTCAGTGTCTTTAAAGTCTGTTTTTTCAGTGTCTCTGGTCTCAGGATCAGCAACAGTGTCCAGAGTTGGTCCGTAGAAGGGTTTGCAATGCGACACGTGCAACCACCCTTTCCGTCCCTCGACCTTGATGGCGGTCCTCGTCGTCAGCAGCACCAGTTTGGGGGACGTCCACCTTTTCTCCAGAGGGCTGGTTCGATCAAAATTTCTGACAAGCACCCATTGACCAGGTTGAATGGGGTGCTCATCGGGCGTGGTCTTGTCTGGGAAGGCTGCAGCCACCTGTGAACGGCAAGAGCGTAGTGCAGACATCAAAGAAGCCAAATAGTCTGTCAGTACATTTGCATCAATGTCAATTAGCTTTTTAGGAGATGGGACACCCCAGACATTCGGAGGCCTCCCAAATGTAATTTCATAGGGGGACAGACCCGTCCGAGAATGTGCCACCATTCTCATATAGAAGAGGGCAACCGGAAGAGCTGTAACCCAATCTATTTGTTTGTCAGCGCATATTTTTGCTAATTTGGTTTTTAATGTCTGGTTATGTCGTTCGACTAGGCCTGCTGCTTGGGGATGCCTAACACAGTGAAACTTCCAGGTGTATCCTAGCAGTAAGGAGACAGCTTCCATCAATTTAGAGGAGAATGGTTGTCCGTTGTCAGAGTAAATGACTCTTGGCAACCCGTAGCGAGGGAAGAATTCCCTCACCAATTGCTTGGCAGTCATCTGGGCACCATAGTCTGGGACGGGGTATGCTTCAGTCCATCGAGTTAAGGTACAGACTACTACGAGGACATACTTATATCCCCGACATCTCTCCATCTGTGTGTAGTCCATTTGTAGGACTTCGAAGGGGTGATCTGGAGGATGGAACCCTCCTTGTTCAACGGATACACTTTTCCCTGGATTGAACTGACAGCAAATCATACAGGTTCGTACTTTTTGTTTGGCTGCTGCACGCAGATGCTTGTTGTGCCATATCAGATTCAGACTGTCTAACATTCCTTTCTCTCCTAGATGTGCGGGACCATGAGCAGTTTCTATCATTATGGGAACCATTAGATCAGGGAGAAACCATTTGGACTTGTCCTGTGTTACCCAACCTTGATCTGTGTGTGAACCTCCCTCCTCTTCCCATTTTCTCTTTTCGGTTTCTGTGGCTTGATTTTGGATGTCTACTACATCCTTGGTCGGATCGATAACTGGACAGATAGTACTAATGGTGGTTTCGGTGTTTAGTGTTGATGTCTGAGCAGTATGTTTAGCTGTGGCGTCAGCCAGAGCATTACCTCTGGTGATAGAGTCTACAACTTTGGTGTGTGCTTTACATTTTAGTATGGCTATTTCTGTGGGTTTGTGTATTGACTCTAGTAGCTGGAGGACAAGGTCCCCATGTTGGATCTTGGTTCCATGAGAGGTCAGGAAACCTCTCTCTTTCCAAAGGATGCCGAAATTATGAACTACCCCGAATGCATATTGTGAGTCGGTGTAGATGTTGACTCGCTTTCCTTTGGACCATCCACATGCTTGGGTGAGAGCTATTAGTTCTGCTGCTTGTGCAGAATGTACGGGTATTCTGGCTGCTAGAAGGACGGTGTTCTCTGTAGTGACAGCATAGGCTGCGGAGAGTTCGCCTGATTGGAGACGCATACAGGAACCGTCTACAAACAGTGTGTGTTCTGGTGTACTTAGAGGGACATCTGTAAGATCAGACCGGGGTTTTGTGACTAGTTCGACCACCTCTAAGCAGTCATGAACCTGGTTGTCAACTGGAACAGTAGGCAGTAGTGAAGCTGGGTTGAGGATATTGCACCTTTTGATGATAATATGGGGTTGGAACAGAGTGACTTCGTAACCTGTGAGGCGAGCTATGGTTAGGTGTTGTGTCTGTGTCCTATTCAAAAGCAATTCTACTGCATGTGGAACTTGTACTTCAAGGGAGTGTCCTAGTACTATGGAATCACTTTGTCGTATTGCTAGAGCTGTAGCTGCAACAGATTTTAGGCAGGCCGGCAAACCTTGTGCAACAGGGTCAAGAGTGCTAGAAATACAAGCACAGGGACGGTGTTTGTTAGCTTGTGTTTGTGTGAGTACTGACAAGGCTGTACCTTCCCGTTCTGTGACAAAGAGGACAAAAGGTTTGGCATAATCAGGTGTAGCTAGGACAGGTGTAGAGCATAATGCCTGTTTGAGGGTGTCAAAAGCAAAAGTGTGCTCAGGTGTCCATGGCAATGGGGAAGAAGTTGTGCTTGTTAGCTGTATCAGGGGTTTGGCCAAGTATGCAAACTGGGGAATCCACTGTCTACAGTAAGACGTGAGACCAATAAAAGCACGGACTTCTTTCTGTGTCTTGGGGACAGGAATGTTAAAAATGAGTTGAATTCTTTCAGGTGTGAGTGCCCTACCCTCCTTTGACAGCAGGTGTCCTAGGTAGGCCACCTGCTGTAAACACAATTGTAATTTCGAGGGTGACACCTTGTGGCCATGTTGTGCAAGGAACATTAGGACAATTCGTGAAGCTTGTTCACATTCTGGTTCGGAGCGTGCGGTGACCAGCAAGTCATCGACATATTGTAACAATGTCGTGTTGGCGGGCAGAACAATGTCATCTAGCTGTCTTTTAAGTGCCTGACTGTAGATACTGGGACTTTCTGTATATCCTTGGGGAGCTCTTGTGAAACAGAAGCTACGACCTCGTAGGGAGAATCCGAATAGGTACTGACTGTCTTGGTGGATGGGTACACTGAAGAAAGCATTCTTCAGGTCTATTACAGTGAAATGTGTAGCCTCAGGATCTATGGCTGTTAACAGAGTACTGATATCCGAGACCACAGGGTATTGTGGTACTACGCATTTATTGAGTTCACGTAAGTCAACCACGAGTCTGTAGACTGGTGGCGCACCATCATCAGTTTTCTTTCTGACTGGCAGGACTGGCGAGTTACATGTGTTGGAAGGTACTTCTCTGACTACTCCTTTTGTTATCAAATCATCGATAATATGAATAAGGGCTTGTTCTGCATCTGGAGGTAATTTGTATTGACGGATACGAGGTAGGACAACGCCTTCTTTCAGTGTCACTAAGTGTGGTGTAATATCCATGAATCCTACATCTGTTGGATCAGTAGCCCATAGTGTAACAGGAATGTCTCTTAGTCTGACATCTAGTTCTCGTGTGGTGAAATGACCTTTAAAATCTCGGAGGAATAGTCGGACTCCTTCTGGGGAACAACATATTATAGCACCTAGTTCTTTTAGTGTCTGGATGCCAAGGAGATTTTCGGGACAGGACTTTGTAAGTACTAAATCGGTGGAAGTTGTAAGAGGACCAACTTTAAGAGAAATTGGTTCAGAAACTTTGTTGATGACAGGTGTACCAGAAAAACCCAAGGAAATACTATTTGAGCTAGAGAGGGGTACCTTGGGAACTTCGTTGTGCTGCACTGTCGTCCGACTAGCCCCGGTGTCGATCAGAAATTTTGCTTCCTTACCTAGGAGTTTAGCATGTACATAGGGACCCTCTTGGTCAACCGGGACCGGTATTAGTGGACGATTATCGTGTTCCTCCCAGCTGTTTCATGAGATCGTGGGGAATTCAGGATAGGATGACACTGGGTACTGATAGAGTTGGGTGGTAAGTTTAGCATCAGTTGGAGGAGCAGAAGGACGAGGGGGATAGTTACGAGGTTGTGTCTTCCCAGTGGCAATATTATGTTGTAATACTGGACAGTCACGCACGAAATGTCCTGGCTTTTTACAGTAATTACAAGTAACTTTTTCTTGTGATACTTGAGGTTGTTTAGGGGTCTGTTGGATCGTATTAGTTTGTGCTACTAATACCTTCATTTTAGTATCTTTTGTTCTCTTCTTTTCTTGTTCTTGTTCGTCCCTAATTTTATTTTGGTGATATTGGAGCATCTGAAGTGCTTGTGAGGGGGAACTTGCTTGCCAAGTACTTTCTACCTTCAGTACTCTATTTTTGATCGTGGGCAAGGCATTTTCTACGAGTTTGGAAACAAATAATCGACTATAGGCGTCTCCACCGGAGGAGAGGCCGCTGTTGATGAGGAAGCATTTCTCTAACCTGGAATAATAGTCCCCTATATCCTCATCTGGTTTCTGTTTACATGCAGAGATAGCATCCCAATCTTCTTTCTTAGTGGTCAGCAACTGGGACAGTATTTTAGGGAGACATCGAGGGAGTTCCTGAACTAGAGGTCCCAAACCTTGTCCGGGATTACGAGTGGCATCTTCTTTTTCTAAGTCTGCCCATGTTACCTTTTTCCCTTCAATCTCCCAATCTTTTCCTTTTAGCTTGTCGTACGTTCCTTGAGGTAACAGGACTTTAAGGAGAATATTGAGGTCTTTATAAGTAAAGGAACCCATTTGAAGAATGTCCTTGAGTTCCCTATGGAAACCCGAAGGGTCTTTTTCGTGGGAAGGGACCATTTTCTTCATCTTGAGTATTTCTAGTTTTGTCAAAGGAGTGTACACGAATGTTTGTTGCAACTTTCCATCGGAATCTGCAACGGGGTGTACTTCTCGGAGGGGGAACTGTCCTTGGTCATAGGGATGGGGATTTGTATCATAACTGTCTGTAAAACATTGGATATATCGCTGTCGTAGTTCAAGGAAGATATTAAGGAATTCTTGTCCCCTAGCCACCCACCTCCCTTCTAAACAGTCTCGTAAGAGAGGATGTAATCTTTTTGGTGGGCAACCAGTATCTTCGTACATTGTAATGAGGTGTTGAACCATATAGATGCTAGCTAGCCTTTGAGAGGTTAGAGGGATTGATAAAAACATTTGAGCAACTATATCAGAGCCATATATGGAGTACTGAGATACCCAATGGGTGCTTGATCTAGCGAGTTCTTTTTCTTGTGTGGTGAGTGGAGGCTCGTCGTCCATCCAATCATCTAGAGCTTCTTGCGTTCGTAGGAACAACCTATCTGTGGGGGATGACAATTTCTTAGTTCTAAGTTTGAATTGTCCGTTATTCTGAGAACGAGGGATACGGGAACGTACTGCACCCTGAAAAGCAGTTCCTTCGTCTCTATCCTCGCTCGTACTCTCATTCTCAGTTCCCTGGGTAGGGGCATCTTTTCGATGGGAATCGGAAACCTTGCTTATGAAGAGTGGAATAAAAAGATCTATTTCTTTTATTTTATTGTAATTTCCTGCGACTACTGCTTGGTCTAGTTGTAGTAAATCATCAGGAACTCTTTTTCCTGCACTAGCTATCATTCTAATAAAACAAGTGATCATGAATCGTGAGAGGCATTTTCTATGTGCTATGGGTCTATTTTATATAGCCTCCTGTAGTGTTTCTAAATTTTCTCCTGTTCGAAGCGCTTCATAAATTTTGTTTAGGCAATTTGTGATATTCGGTACCTCTCGTATACCTTCTAGAGCTTCTCGTAAGCGAAGGGAAATATCTGCTTGTGAACCTTCCCCTGGGGTTGGATCATAATCACATTCTAACAGAGGTAGAACACCACCCGAAGTGTCAGGGATGGGTTCCGTCTGAGTAACTACTCGTCTGGCTGTTACCTGATTCGTATAAGCAGGAGGAGGCTCCATCAAGTAAGTAGTAATAAAATCGTCGGGTACAGAAGGAACCTTAGGGCGTGGAGGTGCCGTTGGGGTACTAGAATCTGAGTTAATCTCGGACCCTGTTTTTGGTGAGAGGACAGGATATATACCCGTTACTGAGGCTGAGACCTCCCTTTTCTTTTGTTCAGAACAAATATCATCATCCTGATCCTGTAACTTTTTCATCTTACTTTCTTCCGACATTCTTTTTGCTTTCTCAACTTTCCCTTGTTCTTTCTGTTCCCTTCGGTGTGCTTCTTTTCGCCATATATCAACACTCTCTAACATCGAGGGTCTCGCTTTCTTTTCCCAACATCTTTTCTCAACCGCCATGATACAATTCAAATCCCATGTGCCACTCTTTGGCCATCTGATCGCGATGTCTAAATCTTTAGTATAACCTTCCCAAAGATCCAAATACAAGATGGCACCAATCCCATACTTTGTGTACATAAAATAACCAGGAGTATCCTTCGGGGGGACTGGTACAGACTGTTCCAGTAACCCCTTCCGGGTACCCAGTTTACACAGCTTAGAGAACAAAGGCATTGTATCAGATACAGATAAAACTTTACACTTGAAAAAACTCGATATATTCTGAGTATCAGAATACAAACATACAGTTTTCTAGAAACCTAGAACCCGTCTTTACCGTGCTCCGAATAATTCGGAACCCGTCTTTACCGTGCTCTGAAAATTCAGAACCAGTCTTTATACACCCCCAGCAGTACTCACCGAGGTACAGAGAACTTGAAGACCTTGAAGATCTGGACACTTGATTACGCAGCGCTTGTGGACAGGGACGACCTCGGACTCTGCAATCTTCACAGGTTTCGGGCTCTGGGTCGGAACTTCCGCTGTCGTCCTCACCGCCTCGTATGGATGGCTAGGCCCCTCTTCGACACAAAGGAGTTCATGCAGGAACACCCTGCAGTGTGCACGTAGAAGTCCGTCGATGTCTTGAAGAGACCGGTCTAGGTCCGCATCACCGGCGTGTGGGGAGAAAGGGAAGTCCCTGTTCGGGCGCCAATTTGCTGTGGTAAATATTTTAGTAATTTACCTTGATCGGAATTTCCAGACAATATCAATAAGTTCAAAGTATGAAGAGCAGAGTCCGTGGTGGTTCGAATTCAGGGTCTTTATTCAGTAACTCGAGTTAAGGGAGAGCTCCGTCACCTGAGGAGGATCGGAAGAATCTCTCACTTTATTATCTGAACACACAGTATTTATAGCAGGAAAAGAGGAAGGAGCTTCCCTTCAATGAATGCCCGGATCATACGTTAACATAAAACAGAAGTCATGACCATAAAAGGAGGCAGCGTCATGAAAGAGTGAACACATGGTAGAGGAGATAAGGCTGAGTCATGATTTAGAATGAGGAAGCACAAGAGAGGCGAAGGTGTGGAGAAATAACACTAGGCTGGTTCCTTAGATGGGGGAGAGGTGGTCGTGACAGGATGTCTGTTTGTCGTGTTTCAGCATTCGGGGGCTCTTCTTGGAATTGGTTATCGTGGTTTAACAGAGTGGGGCCCATTTCTCGGAATTGGCCCGATTATAGGGAAATGGTTACAGATGGGGGGGGTCTTGTTCTCGGCATCGGCTTAACCACAGTAATGTACGGTTTGAGTGAGGTAGTTGGTTCTCGGAATCGCTTTGACCATAAGGATAAGCGTTTGACTTTTTGGGGAAGGAGAGCGCGTGTGTGACTACATGAGGCGCATGATCAGCGCGTGGTCGGTTCGTGCTCGTGTTCTCGTGTGCTCGTGTTTTGGCATGATGGGCTCGGGGACATGACGGAAGAGGGTGTATGATGGGACATAACTGTACGATAAATAATCATTTTCCTCAGTCTCATGAACACTCTGGCAGGGAGAGAGTGTTGATGTTGGAAATTTGTGACTAAGGCTTGAATGCTCTGTATCCTTGCTGGACTGGGATACGCTAGAGCTGTAGACATGTTTATTGTAGCCCCTAAATATTGATGTACATGAGAGGGCTGTAGGTGCGACTTGATGTAGTTGATTGTGAACCCTAAGTCGTGCAATGTTTGAATTGTCTGATGTGTGTGTTGAACACATTGATTGAATGACTTGGCTTTTATGAGCCAATCGTCTTGATAAGGGAAGACATGTATTTGTTGTCTTCTGAGATGTGCTACTACTACTGCTAGGCACTTTGTGAACACTCTTGGTGCAGTTGTTACCCCGAATGGAAGGACTTTGAATTGATAATGCTGTCCTTCCAGTACAAACCTTACATACTTCCTGTGAGAGGATGTATAGGAATGTGGAAGTAGGCGTCTTTTATATCCAGTGTTGTAAGGAAGTCGCCTTGTTGCAGCAATGAGAGCACTTGTTGTAAAGTGATCATATGAAAATGATCTGAGTGTATATAGTGATTGAGGGGCCTGAGGTCGAGAATTGGTCTTAGTGTCCCGTCCTTTTTGGGTATTAGAAAATACAGCGAGTAAACCCCTGTTCCTTGATGTTGTAAAGGAACTATTTCTATTGCATTCTCTTGAAGAAGTGATAGGACTTCTTGTTTGAGCAGCGTAAGATGTTCTGCAGACATTGAACACTGCCTGGGTGGTATGTGTGGAGGGGTAGCTGTAAGTTCGAGGCAGTAGCCATACTGGATAATTTGTCTTACCCACCTGTCTGTTGTGAAGGAATTCCAGACAGGAAGGAACTGTGTTAGTCTGCCCCCCACAGGAGTGGAGTGCTGTTGGGGGAGCAGAGGGAAGTCGCTGTTTTGTGGTGGATGAGGTTTGAATATTGTTGTTACCTCGACCTCTTCCTTTATTGTTGTTGCCTCTATAGCCTCCTCTAAAATATCCTTTACTGGAGGATGCCTGTGTATTGGATTTGAAGGAAGCTGTATTGTCTGCTCCAGTTTGTTTGGAGCCTCCTCTATAGAAGGAGCGAAAAAAAGGAGCCTCAGGCCTGTGTGGATTGCAAAGCTCCCTTAGACTTGGCTGCACCTGTTTCTTTTTTCATTTTCTCAAGTGCTGTGTCTACCTCTGGTCCAAACAATTGATGTTGATTGAATGGCAGATTTAAGATGGTAGTTTGCACTTCCTGCTTAAATCCTGAAATGCGTAGCCACGCATGACGTCGTAGTAGGACACTAGTGTTTACAGCTCTAGATGCAGTGTCTGCTACATCAAGTGCACACTTGATTGAGGCATTTGAAATTAACTTGCCTTCTTGTATGAGGTTGTTTGCCTGCGCCTTATATTGGTCAGGTAGATGTTGCATTAATTTTTCTAACTGATGATAATGAGCCCTGTCATATCTTGCAAGGAGGGCTTGCGTGTTAGCTATACGCCATGTATTAGTAGCTTGTGCAGCTATTTTTTTGCCTGAAGCATCTATCACCTTAGATACTTTATCAGGGGGTGGTGCTTCACCTGACATCTGTGAGTTTGCTCTTTTTCTAGCATTTGAGACAACTAGTGAATCTAAGGGTAGCTGTCCTTTAATGTAGGCTAGATCACCAGGAGCAGGCCTGTACTTTTTCTCAATTCTAGGGTTTAGGATCCTAGCACGTACAGGATCTTTAAATACCTCTGGAGCATGTTTGATGACCCCCTTGATCATAGGAAGAATTTGAACAGACCTGAGATTGTTCAAAAAGTATTTAATAAAAAATCTGCCTCTGCCTCATCTGAATGCATGGTGACCCCATGATAAATGAGAGCCCTATTCAGTAAGTGCCCAAAGAAGGTTTTGATGGATATGAGTGTGGGTCAGGAATATCTGGCATATCTTGTGGGTTTGGGTACTCCCAATCTGGATCATCAACAGGGTAGGAAAAAGGCACATCTGGGTCTACCCCTCCCCCTATATTATACTCATCATCATTTTGAGATGTATGTGGTGAAGAATGAGGAGGAGAGTGTTCAGGAGAATTCTGAGATTAATTGTTAGGAGGGACAGGAGATGAAGGAGAAGGAAGTATAGGAGGAGAAGGAAGTATAGGAGAAGAAGGGTGCATAGAAGATGTGGCAGAGTCCTTCTTCTTGACAGGCACTGCAGGTGTAGGTGCTGTGTCTGATTTCCTCTTCCTGTGTGGTGTAGTGGATACATGACCTGTGTTCGGGTCAATGTAGATCTTCTTTTGTAGAGGATCAGGCTGGAAAAGTTCTTCTCCTTGCGGAACCTTTGCAGTGTCGATTTTTTCGGTCTTGGGCTTGGTTGCTGCTGGTCTTTAGCCTTAGGAGTTGTAAACGTGTCCTTTGGCACAGATTTCGGCACCGAAGGTGTTGTTTTCGGAGTCTAGGCTGTTCTGAGGGCTTGAGCACATCAGAATCAGGCCTTGTATGTTTCGGTACCGAAGATATTGGCTTAGTAGTGGAAGCTGGTCTCGTCGGCTTCGAGGCGTCAGACACTGGCTTCATAGTTTTGTCTTTAGAAGTCGACGGTTTCGGAGCAGAGACTTCTTTCGGTTCAGTGCCGAGGGAGCTGGTGGGCTCGGCACGTGCGGCTTGCTCGGTAAGGAGCTACCAGAAGGCTTGAGTATTATCTTTGGAGCCGGGCTCGATGGTGGGGCTTTTGAAGTGTGTTTTTGGTCTCGACTGGGCTCTGGAGGCAGAGTGTTGACCTTTGCCTTCGATTTGGGTGGTGGGTATGGGTGCCAGGACAGTGGTACTCACGTGCTGACCCGATGGTAGGGAGTCATCTGAGTCTGATACGATTTTGAGATCGTCTGAATCTTCTTCGGGAACAAGCGGAACTTCTTCGTCGAAGATATCCACCGGTTCCGAGGCCAATCTCTGCATGTCGTGTCGACGGGCCCTCCGATCTCGAATGGTTTTCTTGGATCTAAAGTCACACAGGCTGTGCAGCTGGATTCGTCGTGTTCTGGCGATAACCACAGGTTGCACACCTCGTGATGGTCACTGTGTGGGAGCTTTTCTCCACAGTTGGGGCATTTTTTGAATGGCGTCCTTTCCATGAGGTGTAGGCCTCACGGCATGGATAGACCCAATGGCCTGCGTCGATGACCGGAATCGAGCTGATGGGAGTCGAGACGATGTTTGTCGATATCGAAAGTAGTTTGGTGAGGTTTAAATACGTTTTTACGCGTCAAAGTACTTGAAAAGTAGATTTCGAACCGGAGCAGAAAAAGTTCATCCGAACCCAGTGGAGGAAATAAACAATCTAAGGATGGAGCCGATGCCCATGCACACTAACGTCCAAGGGAGGAATCACCTATCTGGTGACTACAAAGACTTCTTCCAAGACAACAACAACATGCAATCATCCGAGCCCAACACTAGGTGGTGATCTAATGCACAGTGTAAGATCTGCAGCTAATATGCCTCGAACATAGTACTTCTGTAATTGACATTTAATAATCCTCGCACACACAGTACATGAATATGGCTAATCCTAGAGATGTAATTCGAGTTTAACCTTGCCTTGCATTTGTGGTTTAAATTGCACAATTAGTAAAACAGAAAAGCACAAACAGGTGGACCTCACTACTCCGTCCTTTGACTATTTAGCTACTAATACACCCTAGTAGAGGGCAG
The DNA here is from genome assembly GCF_964261635.1 of Lissotriton helveticus. Classification (NCBI taxonomy): domain Eukaryota; kingdom Metazoa; phylum Chordata; class Amphibia; order Caudata; family Salamandridae; genus Lissotriton; species Lissotriton helveticus. The sequence goes on from NC_136063.1 coordinate 435,258,282, forward strand.
TTTACTGGGAAACTTATGTCTATCAAACAGCACGCATGAGCTGACCTACGTTCGCCTCTCTGAAAGTGAGCCATATTCTATAACGTGATAGTAAAACACATAATTCCTGTTCAATAAATAGTACCTTTTGCCGCGGACCATAGTGATCTGCATACCACACCATGCCGTACAAACACAGGAAGGTGGTAACTGCCTGCAAGGAGGAAAAACATAAATTAGTAAATAGGACGAATGGACTAAAACAATGATTGTAATTAAAATGCGGTAGCTTGTTGTTGGTTGATTAAATATGTTTCCACAGGTATAGCACAGAATACAAACTCAATTCAGTGAATTAACAAATGTCCCCAAATCAACGAGACTTATTTAATCAGACTCAAAGATGAAAGCCTGAGTTGACCCATTAGATCGAACCCAAGCCTTGACGTTACAGGTGAATTTCTAAACAGCAAAGCTGTGCTTTGGGTGTAGAATCTAAACAGGCCACTCAAACATACACATTTCAAATCAATCTGTTGATTTCAAAGGTCCGATAACTGTACTACTGGTAAGTCAACAATAATGTGTTTTGGGGCGTTAATAATTCACTCTGAAAAGCACAAGGTTGTTTGTTAATGCTTCATTTCAAACAAATGAAATACTACTGTTCGCAGTTCGGAAAAATGCTTCTTTTAAAGGCATGACCGTAGACAATAAATAAACTGCCACTGACATCAACTGCGAAGTGAGTGTAATCAAGCGAAGCATCTATGAAAGGATGCTGCGGCATTCCATTAAGTCCAGAGACCGCCTCTTCCGGCTGTGGCTTCAATGGCCCTCACCTTCAAAAGCAAAGAGCCAGGCATCAACAGTAATTGCCAGATTACCACAATCACTGTAAACAACCTCCCGTCACTGCTGGAATGCCAGATACCATGAGTAAATGTTCAATAAACTATGTTTTCTCACAACAAATATTACTTGAAAATCGTAAAGCGTTACAGCACTAGCAATGAGTGAAACACACCTTTTGAACACCTTGTCACCTTGACAGAGAGGGAGCTTATCGAGTAAGGATTATTTTGTCTAGTCTCTGTCCTGAATCAGTAAAGACAACCACAGCTGCCAATCCACATGTAAAGAGAAATACACATGTTCCAGTCCACATCTACAATTGAGATGGCCAACTTTACACCCTCACCAGTGAGCCAGTATGGAGACCACCTATGTAGCGAAGGACAGGGCATCTGAACATGAATACATTAATTTAAATCTTTACATGAGTGCGCTGTAAGCACCTACCACCTAACCAATCTTAAGAATGGCTGTAACTAGCCAGTTTGGCAACTATCATTGGGAAAGTCCGGCATGACATTCCCAAAGAACCCAATGTTCATAAGGCATTGGCAGGTATGCAGGATGAGGGTAAACAGGTCACACAGTGATCAGGCCTGTTGATAAAGCATTGGCAGGTATGCAGGATGAGGGTAAACAGGTCACACAGTGATCAGGCCTGTTGATAAGGCATTGGCAGGTATGCAGGATGAGGGTAAACAGGTCACACAGTGATCAGGCCTGTTGATAAAGCATTGGCAGGTATGCAGGATGAGGGTAAGTAAACAGGTCACACAGTGATCAGGCCTGTTAATAAGGCATTGGCAGGTATGCAGGATGAGGGTGAACTGGTCACACAGTGATCAGGCCTGTTGATAAGGCATTGGCAGGTATGCAGGATGAGGGTAAACTGTTCACACAGTTAAATACATTGCTTCTACCAGAGTGACAAGAAACGGGATACACTGAAGTACAACTGGAAAAGAGATATAGGCGAGGAACTAGGGGAGCAGATATGAAGTGATATAGTTGCCAATTGTAGAAGGGTCAACAGTAATGTTAATTGAAACTTATCAATTATAAGTGCTATCACAGAGTGTATGTGACACCACATTTGCTACACATAATATAAACCAGAGTGTCACAGAGAGCTTCCCCGAGTGTAAAGGACATTTATACATATGTGGTGGGAATGTCCTGGTATTTTGAGGGTCTGGATGAAGGTGACGGAAAGACAACGGTACGACGGTCTCTGGTGGGACTGGTGCCCAGAACTAAACATACCAAAGCGATGTCTAAGGTTGTTGAATCAGGTCTGGCTGTGACCAAAAAGTGTGTTGCAGTATGATAGATCAGTAATCAACTGCGAACCACAATTAGAAAAAGAGTTTCTCCGATGGGTATCGGCTGAATGTGGAATGAGTCAAAAGCTGAAGTATACGGGGGAGGAGCTTCGCGGGCATCCAAGATGGTCGCATGAGCACAGAGCTCCCGAGACCCCCGCCGCCCTTCGCAATTATCCTGAAATATATCCTGATTTCGAAGATGGGCTTTTGAAGACGCGCCTTTGCTGATCTCAAAACTTTTTTGAGAATTTCATTTGGACGTCGGGAGCCACTGCTACGTCGACTTCAACTTTTGCGGCCTGCCCCAGGACGTGGGCGGGGGCTCTATTAACCAGCAAGCCGTGGAGTAGTTGAACAACATCGGCCGAAGGGGTTTTCCCCCAGACGGCCTCATCTTAATTTCGGTTTCACTTACCTACTCTGGGCCTCATTCGATTGGAGAATGGCTCAGATCTACCCTTGATCCGGCTTGGCTTCGCCCTTTCACGACGTGTTTCAACTGTGAGCATTTTGCCTTCAACTTTTTCGGCACTTCTCCCACTGTGGCTCACTTTTGCTGACTTTTGGCCTCGCCATTAATGGCCATTTTCTCCAGGTCTCACGGGCCCCTCCGGGGCACACTTTTCAATATGGTCACCAGACCCGACCCTGAGAAGCGCAAGACTAAGACGCCTCTCCGAGGGGGACAGATTCAAACCAATGTTATGGATCGTTACACCCATCCTACGGGATACCCCGGCGGTACCGGCCGTACTCCTGAAGATCCGGGAGCTGAATCTGCTACTTCTCCCGAACTTTCCCTACAGGATGTCATGAGTGCCATCGCCGGCATGAAGGCTTCGATGGGTCAACAATACGAGGCTCTTGCCTCGAAAATAGACACGGTGGCCGTCGATGTCACTTTGATTAGAGCGGACCTGGCGAAGACTAATGAGAGGGTCAAGTCCTTAGATTTGAAGACCTCCAGCCTGACCACCGACGTATCCGACATACAGACCAAAGTCGGCAACCTGCGTGCCTCGAATGACTTGATGGCACACCGACTGGAGGATTTTGAAAATAGGGCATGGCGTAATAACGTACGCATTATTGGAGTCCCTGAGAACCATGAACATGCTTAGATCGATCTTCTGGTGGAAGATCTTGTTTTAAATCATCTCGCCCCCTCCGGGCTCAGCAAATTCTTCGCCGTTGAGCGAGCCCATCGAGTTCCCCCCCCCCCCCCCCCCCCCCCCCCCCCCCCCCCGAGACCTATTATTGCAAAACTTTTTCACTTTCCCGATAGAGACGCTATCCTGCAGGCCTCTCGGGTGGGCGGCCCTGTGAAGTTCGAGAACACGTCCGTTAACTTCTACCCTGACTTTACTCAGTTGGTTCAAAGGCAGAGAATGGGTTTTCAGGGTGTGAAAAGGAGGCTATGTGACTTGGGCCTTAAGTATGCCATGCTGTTCCCGACTAGACTTCGGGTCGAATATGAGGATCGGACATTTTTCTTTGATCGCTCGGAGAGTGTCGGTGACTGGCTTGACTCTTTGCCTAAAAGGGATGATCGATCCGAGCACCCTGGTGGTGCCGAGGGTGGTTTGCCGGAGCAAGAGTGACACTGTGGTTCCCGATGTCTGAACTTTTCATCTGTACTTCAGCTGAGGCTAATATTCGGATGTTCTATATTGACCCGGGGCGGCGGGGGGTAAATCGGGACTCAAACCTCCTCCTGGTTTTTTTTGTTTAGATTAGTTTAATGACTGGGCGACAGGCACACTGCAAGTTGGGGTGGCTATTGAGTCTCACGCAGGGGTGCAGGGTTGGGGGTGTTGTAACCGGTTCAAGTTGGGAGGTGGTGGGGGGTGTTTGTTCATTTGTTCCTTTTTGCAAGGCATCGCATTGTATTCCTTACTGCATCGATTAATGTGTTCTTTGTGGAGTGTGCTCTGCAGTCTCTTCGGGAATGGGGGGTAGTGAGTTGAGACTGCTGTCTTGGAATGTCAACGGGTTGGGGGACAGGATAAAATGAGGGGTTGTGCTGCAGTTTCTGAGACGTCATTCTCCTGATTTTGTCCTTCTGCAGGAAACACACTTGATTGGTAATGCTTGTCAAGCCATGAATAGACGCGGCTATCGCTTAGTTGCTCACTCGGGATTTACTTCTGGCTCTAGGGGGGTGGGTATTCTGGTTCGGTCTTCCCTCCCCTTTGAGATTGATGATGTAATACTGGATGATAGAGGGCGCTACGCCGCGCTCACTGGTAGATGGGAGGGGAAGACGCTCTCCATACTCACGATCTATGTCCCCCCCTGGCCTGCAGACTCCCACCTTTGCTGATATTGGACGGGTTGTTCTAGGGCTTCCTGAAGGTCTTCTAATCCTGGGTGGGGACTTTAACTCTGTTGTTTCTGGCACCTCGGATCGCTACCCTCCCAGAGATTTGGCTAGATCTCAGTTGTGGATGAGTGGGTTTTTGGAGACTTTCGGGCTGGTGAATAGCTGGAGGTTGATGCATCCTGTGCGATCACAATATACCTTCCATTCAGGTGCCCACGGGAGCCTCTCCAGGCTTGATTATCTCCTAATGCCGGCGGCTCAATCCTCCTCCATCAGAGACATTTGACACTTTCCCAGGGGCATTTCAGATCATTCCCCCTTGTGGCTCTGTGTGGAAGCTGGGGTGCACAGCGAGGGCAGGGTTGCTCCTATCAACCCCTGGTATCTCCGTAATCCTAAGATCCGCCCAGAGCTGATTAAATCTATTGATCATTACATCCTCGATAATGTGGGGTCTGTTTCTTCATCTGTGTCATTGTGGGAGGCTTTAAAGACTGTTATACGTGGACATTCTTTGTCGTTGATTACTGGTGCAAAGAAGGCCAAATGTGAGGAATTGGTCCGCATTGAAGCCGAAATAACTGTGGTTGAGAGTGACCTCGTGGCGGGTGTCACTCGTGCTAAACTCCACTTCCTCAGCTTAAAACAATCTGATTATAAAGCCCTGGTGACCGACGCTGCTAAGGTGATGAATAGAGAGCAACAGGGTAGGCTGTATGATGTGGGTGACAAGGCTGGTAAATTGCTTCCGTGGCTTGATAAGAAGGAAAGAGTGAATCGTGTAGTTCCTGTGATTGCAAGGACGGATGGAGTATGTATGACTGACCCTGCTGGTATTGTTGACTGTTTTGTGGATCATTTCCGTACTGTGTATTCTTCAGTTTGTGATAGGGACGAGGAGGATTCTCAGTTTCTATTGCGTGACATTGCATTGCCCTGTCTCTCTGATGTTGAAAGAGATATCATGGACGCACCGCTTACGATAGATGAAATAGCGATTGCCATCAGCTCCCTTCGTTCTGGTAAGGCTATGGGCCCTAATGGCTTGCCTATTGAATTGTACAAACTACAGCCTGACAAAATGGCGCCCTATCGGAGAGAGATGTTCCTTGAGGCGCTGAAATCAGGTTCCCTCCCCGCGGATCAACGGCTGGCCTCTATCGTGGTAATACATAAGGAGGGTAAGCCGCGCGACTGTTGTGCCTCCTATAGGCCCATCTCCCTTTTAAATGCTGAACCCAAAATTTTGGCCAAATTGTTGGCTAACCGCTTGGTTAAGGTTATCTCTGATTTGATCCATCCGGATCAATCCGGTTCTATCCCGCATCGCAATACTGCCCTTAATCTTCGGCGGCTTCATGGAGTTCTCGCGAGAGCCGCGACCCTCTCTGAGCCGGCCATTTTGGCTTCCTTGGATGCCACTATGGCCTTTGATACTATCGAATGGCCTTTCTTTGGGCGGCTCTCGCCAAATTTGGTTTTGGTCCTATATTCATTGCATGGGTTAAACTTCTTTATAAGAAGCCTCTGGCTCAGGTGGTGGTCAATGGGAAGGTATCTGGCACTTTTACCCTCGGACGGGGCACTTGGCAGGGCTGCCCGTTGTCTCCCTTGCTTTTTGCCCTTGCGCTTGAACCGCTGGCCGCATGGCTCCGTTGGGAGACCTCGCTAAAGGGCATTAGGAGGGCTCCTGACTTCGAAGATCGCATTTCGCTGTATGCGGATGACATCCTTTTGTACCTCACATCCCCCCGGAAATCCTTGAATGTGCTTTTTGACGTTTTAACTTAATTTGGGAAGAACTCAGGTCTTTTTATTAATTGGACGAAATCCTGTGTCTATGTGTTAGCAGGAGGGCTTCCCGCGCTGCCTCGCAGGTTCCCGATCCGGGTCACCGAGTCGGGTTTCAAGTATTTAGGGATTTATATCTCCCTGGATCCTGTAGTCCGCTACGAGCGAAACCTGCTTACCCCGCTCCAGCGACTGAAACTCGAGGTCTCCCGCTGGCGTCGGTTACCGCTGTCGCCGCACGGGAGGGCTGCTCTTTTTAAGAAGATGTCCCCGCCGAGATTTTTATACGCACTTTAAAACTCCTTTGACCCTATTCCCTCCGGGTTTTTTCGGGAGGTGGAGAGCCTACAGCGTCGTTTGTTTTGGGATGGACGCGCGCGTATTGCTCTCCCCAAGCTTACGCTCCCTTGGTACGATGGGGGCATCGCTTTCCCAGATATCAAGCGTTACTATTGGGCCACTCAATTGAGTGCGATCAACCATGCAACCTACGCACCTGGTCCTTCTCCGGCGTTCGAGATGGATAAACATCTTTTACCGGGCGGGAATTATAGTAGGGCGCTTTATTCCAAAGGGATTTGCAGGATGTTAACTGGGCCCACTAAGATAGCTGTGCGAGTTTGGCGAGATGCAAATGCGGCTTTGGGATGGAGTGATAGATTGACTCGTGCGGCTCCGTTATATGCCTCTGAAAGATTGGGTTGCTTGTGGAGAACCAAAGGATTTGAGAAATGGGATATGATTGGTATCAGTAGAGTGGGCGACCTTTGGACCAAGGGAAATGTTAAAACCTTTGAGGCACTGAGGATGGAATATGAACTCGGAGATAAGGAGTTTTACAGATACGTGCAGGTGCGTAATGCCTTGCTGTCGGTTTTCGCTGCAGGCACGGACGTCCCAGAGTCCTCTCCTCTCGAGGACCGTATATTGTACGGTCATGTCCCTGACAGCAGGATTTCACTGATTTATAAAAAATTGATCAATAATCGGACTGATCTACTTGAGCGTCTTAGAGCGGTGTGGACTGAGGATGGGTTGGAATTGGATGACGAAGACTGGCAATCTGCGCTGTCGTCGCCCAAGGAGGTTGCCATTCCTGCCCGTCTTCGCTTTGTCCAACTTAAGATCCTTCACCGTGTATATGTTACTGGTCCGAGTCTGGTGCGAATGGGCTATTCTTTGGATGGGTTGTGTAAACGTGGTTGCGGTATGCCTGGAACCTTCCTTCACATTCTGTGGGAGTGTTCGGCGGTGGCGGGGTTTTGGGCCTGAGTGCATGCGGTGATGGAAAGAGTTACCGGAGTGTCGTTGTTGCCCGAAGCTAGGCGCTGCCTGCTGAATGTGTGGGAGCCGAATTATTACACTGTTGCTCAGATCCGTTGGGCGACCCTTGGTAACATGATAGCTAAGAGAGACATTGCACAGTTGTGGGGTTCCCAGAGGTCGCCCCCGGTCTTGGCGTGGAAAGAGGGCATGGATTGGTGCATGTTCAGAGAGAAAACGGTGTACCTGGCTAGGGGTAGACATAGGCAATGGAACAGAATCTGGTCTCAGTGGAATGCCTATCGTGGGCATATCTGTACCCCCCGCAAGACTTATTACCTGATGTTCCCTTATCCCCCTAGATGACGTTCCATGTACTGTTTGATACTATGAGTGCAGCACTGTTTCCCCACTGCCCCCCCTCTCGACGGAATATAAGTGTATGATTTTTCCTGAATATTTGGAGTAGCGCTCTATGTGGACACATGATCGCCTGTACTGTATCTAATGCCTTGATTGTTGTTGTTGTTGTTGTTGTATTCATTTGTTAATAAAAGTCTTTCTTAAAAAAAAAAAAAGCTGAAGTATACAGGTGAAAACCAGGGGGCACAATAAAGTGGAGCCTGGTTGAGATAGAATTATAATATGATACCACGGAAGTGCTTGAGGAACAACGGGAAGAGTCAGATAATACTGAAAGAAGCGGCACTTGAGATGCTGGCCGATTATTATAAGTAATTACTGCGCCTACTGTAATGGTGAACTAAGTGACCAGTCATAAAACAATACTGGATCTATGAAGTGGGTTTTTATGGGAGGGTGGGGAGAGGGATGAGAATTGTTGAATGTTTTATTTGGTTGAGAAATCAATAAAAAAAATGAAAAAGAAAGAATGGCTGAAACTGCTCCACTGAAACCAACGTTACATACTAGCCTTTGGTTGAATCAAGGTTGCCATGGCAGTTTTGTCAAACGTTTTATGGGAAGGCAGGTATTCCAGAATGGCTAGAAAACTCCATAAAAAGATTTGAAATATCTAAAATGGTGTCATGTTTCAGGACAGGACCAAATTCAACGTTATCGGTTAAATGATAGCTGGTAATTAGGATTTAACATACAATACACTTGAACACATTTTAGTGGTTAAAAACAAACTTACCACACAAATCAACCAGTACACAACGTATAATAAGTGTGTTTTGTTGAAGAGATCTTGGCCAAACTTTATGCATACTAAGGCTTCCAGAAATCCGATGGCACTAAAAAATAAATAGGACATGTTTAAAGCCTTCTAATTTTTTTATGTAAAAAAGTGTAAGTGTAAAGTGTAATGGGTAAAAAGTTAGAGATCATACATAAAAACAACTTTAAGTGTGACACAATGAAAGCTGAATGTTTTAAACAGATGTATTAGTGCGAAAAACAATAGTGTAATCAAAGTATGTATAAAACAAACGAGAACTATACACACAAAAATCGAACTATTGTGCACACACTCCAGTGGTTGCTATTTGTCAATAACAATATTTTAATACTTAAATGTTACCATGGAGAAATACTGGTCTCCGAATTCACATGTCCTTGCCTTAACGACAATATAAGCATATCCAATGTTTTAAAAACACGATTCATGCAAAAAAATAATGCCAACGGCGGAGGACTCGTATGTAATCATGTATATCAACACAATGCAGATAGGTTAATGGGTTTTCCACTCCAAAGGATGCCAAAGTCAAGAAGGTTTAAGGGCCTGGGAAACTGCCCGTTAAGAGCCAAGCTGATCTGATCGCGTGTTCTCCCTTTAAGTTCCTCCAAGTATGCGGTTTGTCCTCCCTGGTGCGGTGACTGCCTCAAACATTTACACAAATGACAACATTATGCTGACGGTTTTGGTGGTTCACAGATTCCCTGAACCAGCCTCAAAGCAACTGACTGTATGGAACACCCACTTTAGGAGTAAACTAGAGAACGCTCTAAATATAGAACTCTACAATAGGCCTTAAAGGCACATCATATCCCCCTTCTTTAACTATCGAAAAGTAAAAAAAAAAAAATCAATGAAACATCAAAACTTAGTGACACAAAGTATAACATCAAAACTTAGTGACACAAAGTATAACATCAAAAACCAGGAGATGATCACCCCAGCAGATAGTCCTCAAAATACTCAGGCAGTCTACGTTTTCTCTGTGTCCGATTCACATTCACTTCCTGGCCCTCAATAGCATACCCTCTTATTATTCTCATCCCTTGATCACCAAATCCAGAAAATCGTCCTTCAACAACACCATTCTCACTCATTGAACTACTCCTCAATTCATCATCCCTCATCAACATAAACCCACTTCAATCATCATATTATTGCTCAAATCTCACTCACCACCATGTTGATAAAGAGCCACTCTGCGTCTATTCCACTTGTTACCATTTTCCAACACCACATACCACTCATGCACCTCCTTCTCTTTAAATGGCCAATAGAACTTGGAGAGCCCAACTCTCACACAGCCATACTTAACCTTGGCCCAGTCCCCTACTTAAATGACATTCTCTTGTTTGACATGGGATTCACTCCCTCCATTGCAATGCTGTAACCAACTTGGCATCATTTTGGTGACAGGTTTCCTCCTGTTCATGATCTCAAATGAAGAGACGAATGCCACATTGTTCATAGTAGTGCGATGCACCCACACAATCTTATTAACTTACTTCAATTTTCATTTTATTTTTTTATTTGTTATGGAACTCCTATGGGGGTCCACAAAAATACACCAATACAATCAAAGGACACGCATTAAGTACATACAGAAAATATATATATATTTTTTTTTTAAATACACCAGTAAATTAGAGGAGGAAAGAGGGAAAGACATACTTTGTATATAGTGCAAAATTCTACAATGTCAGACGTTACAAAATACAAACTAAACTTTTAAAAATGTCCTAGTAAATAGCCAGAAATGTTTAAAACATTTTTAATATCCTATGACAAACCATTTCATTTGGTGGGGACAAGACAAAAGATCGAGCCTACTGAGCAGAATGAATATTACATTTGATAAATGATGATCTTAAGAACACGCGCCTGGCCCTTTGAGGTTCCGGGCACACAAATAGCACGTGATTAAGATTCTGAATTTGTAAAAAACACAGTTCACAGATTCTCTCCCCTCTTGGAATTTTTTCCCATATGCCAGTCACTTCTCTCAGAAGCAACAGGTTGGTTCTCAAAAGTAGTATCAACTTTCTAATCCCATGTGGGAGATTTCATGAAAGATAGGGCTGAGGTCTACTCCCCACGGCACTCCCACAGACAAACTCATTGAGGGCTTTAGATTGACTTAAAACTACATCTCTTGCCGTGCTAATGGAGCTTGCAGACTTCTTTAAGAGTGACTTCAATACAGGCTTTGGCATGGGTGAATCACAATTTAACCTGAGCCCAAATAAATTATTTGCGTAAGCAAATGATCTGAAGAAAGCGGATTTATCCTTTAGTTTAACAAAGATTTCCATTCTCAAAGCGGCCATAAGGGTGCCCTCATCCCCCAAAAGAGGAAGTTCCCCACCTCAGGACCGCTGACAAGGATCAAGTATACGAAGAGACTAGATAGAATTCCAAGCGTAAAACATGTGAGGGAACCAATACTTTAAATTACAAATTTGGCAGAGAAACCGGCCTTCAGCCTGATCAAAAGCGAGCCAATAGTTCCTATCCAGTACTTCTGCAGCACATGTTAATGAGGGAGGAATTTTAACCTTAAATACTGACAGAGCATGGTTAAAATGGCGTCTCCTACAGGTTTTGTAAAATCTGTGTAAAGCTCCGGCCTGGGTGGCAGCCTTACCAACACACCTTTTAATATGCTCAGAGTCTCGCCCGTTTTTTTAAAAAAACCTTCCCCCAGATACAGAAACGAGTTGACCAATTCAAGTTCTTCATGCCGCAACAACCACTTACACCCTTTCTTTATTCTAAGACCTTTATTGCGGAAGACTAAAATTTTGTTTTAGCAATATTGATTTTCAGAAAGTGGTCCTCCGCATATTTGGTTAGGGCGTCCAGACGACGTTGCCAATAGGAGTTAAATAAAAAATTACGTCATCTGCATATAATAGGGAACCATTACTTGCACAAATTGGGATTGTTCTTAAGTGCCAATGAACTGCACTTTTTACCAGAAGGTTAACTCTTTCTGTGATTCAATTTGACTAGGGATTGTAGAAAGCAGTGCAATGGTGCTTCATACCACAATTATTTAGGAATATTTTCATATCCTGAGTTCTATAATCAGAATATGATAAAAACCTTCCTCCCTGAACCCTTCTTATAGGACAGAAATTGTAGCTTTCGTATTAACCCAACACATACGTTTGACAATTAACCCTTTTGAATGGACATACATTAACATCATGGCATATTTGAACTCTTTTCTCACCCCAGCCAAGGGGCCAATGAAATTCATGCTAACACTATTATATGCCCTTACGGGATCATGAATATGACCCCTTCCAGATTGTGCACCTACTTTAAGCCTTTTTTCACTCTCTTTACATAGGAAACAACGTTCACTTGACTTAGAAGTCTGATCATCGACCCCTGGCTACCAGAAATTCTATTCTGTTGTCCTTTTGGTCAAAGTTTGACCTGATTTCAAATCATAGTAAAATAGGTTAGGCTGTGTGTTCCTTATATTTTTTTTTTTGTTCTTTGGAACTCTGAAGCAGCTTGCCCACTGTATTATCCCGTTTCTCAACATCGACAGTCATTGCCCCCTCACTGCCAGCCGCTACAATTCTTTCACCGATTTCTCTAATACACAACTTAGACTCTTTCGACATTTTACATTTAAAGTACAATTTTTAGCAAACCACAAACTTTTTTGGACCTTTCTACTTTTACATTGAACAATTAGCTGATCACGAATAACTTCTTCAGTCATGTTGCCAAACTGATATTTCACAGATACTTCCTTTAGCCTTGCTACAAATTATTCAATGGACTAACCCAATCTTTGAGTTTGTGAATAAAACTAGCACCGTGTAATTTACTTCATTAACAAACATATGTTCCAGTCTAAGTTTGGCTTCCTTGAACACGTCAAGTATCCTTTGGCCAACGTGATCCAAAACTTCAGGAAGAAATTAAAAAAATGTGCAGCCTTCACTTCCAAGTGTCCTTAATAAAAGAGATTTCTTCCTTTCAGGTCTAAAGTCTTGGCCACCAAGTGCTATTAAATAACTGTCAAACATATCAATCCAATCCTCTTACTGAATAAGTGGAGTACTCTGTTGAGCAATAAATGGTGGAAGAGATGTAACAGAAGAGAATTCTGATGTTGAAGCTAAGTTAACTAAGAATTCCTTGAAATTACTGCAGATAAGGAATTGCCTTAAAATTATTATAATATGGGGGAATGCAACAATCCAGAAAGTTCAGTGTTAGTTTTTATTTCAACTTTCCTTTCCCAAACTTCAGTAAAGATCTTCTGAGTTTGGGGTGAGTCCTCCTTTTTTTCAACGTTTTGTTTTCTCCAGCAATAGGTGCTTTCCTCTAATACAAATGTGAATTGTGCATGCACCAGGGGAGGACATAGCAGGTGGGTATGCAGCGGTGAACAAGGAAAGGTGTTTTCTTTTCTTTTTCTTAACCAGAAGAGACACAGTGATCCGCTTGAAATCCAAGACACCTGGGTAATGCCACTCTCTGAATAAGCAGAGCAAATTGGAGTGTGCTGGCTGCAGGAAGTGCTGGAGCTGGGAATGTGAACGCGCACAAACTTGTGCCCATTATCTCAAACTGCCCGTTGATCACGAGTGTGTGCACCCCAGCCTTAATGGCACCACCACCCCAACTCAACCTCTGTGAGTAAGTAAGTAAGTACATTTTATTATGTATAGTTAATTAAAACCAGTACAATCATTACATTTAAAACAATTTCTTAAAATGTGGTAAAAGAGTAGTCTGTGTAACCGTCCTTACCGAAGACCATACGGTGAGAGACCGAGGGTAATTATCTAGCAGTGTTCCCTGAGCCGGGGCGGGCTAGGCATTTGTAGCCCAAAGTTCGTCCGTTAGGTTCCAGAACCAGTGGTTGCTGCAAGTTGTAGATTTGGTAGTCTTTGCTCTATAGTAGTCAGAAACTTGAAGTATCTACAATTCAGTTTTGTGTTCGCAGGGTTCAAGCATGCAAGCACAGCCTGCCTTCGCGTGCTGGTCCCTATCTGCTTGAGCTGGTCCCTTAGTAGCTGTTGGCGGGCTTGTCGGAGCTCTTCGCAGAGACAGGTCAGGTGGAGTATGTCTCCTGTTGCTAGGTTGCAGAGCTAACAGGCTTCATGGCCATTGCTCCTGAGACATGGTGGTTGGTGCTCTCTGCTGGGCAGGATCCCTAATCTATATTTCAAAAACTTCAGTTTAGTGATTTTTGGGTAGCCCTGGCTGAAATAAAGTTGTGGTGTCAGGGATTTATACATATTTAAAGTCATCCACGCATGGTTTCTTTTAGCAAAAGCGGCTTTGTCCTCTGTTAGGGAAAGAGTTTTTACGTTCTTCCAAATCACTTTTTTAAACAGGTTGTGCCCCAGTTGCATCTCCCAAAGTGCGGATGCCTTGACAGCCCCCAATGCTGCCTTCAAGTAGGAGCGTGCCTGAGATACATCCCTGCTTTGTATATCTTGCCACAGCATCGCGTTTAAGGTGTCATTGGAGGCAGAGCGGAGTTTGTGGCAGCAGATAATGTAGGCTCCTTGTCTTGCAAGGTCTTGTTTTTTTAGGCCGAACTCCAGCCGTATTTGGGCAGGCGAGGTGTTAGACGGGAGTGAGAACAGAGTTCTATATGCTTTTACCTGAATGTTATCTAGGTTCCTGGAGTCTCTTCCTCGTAGTGCCTCGCTGCCGTAGGAAATTGAGGGGAGCAATTTAGCCTGAATGACTTTTAAGTATGGTGTCAGGGTTGGCCCCGATAGTTGGTTTGCTAGATTTTTCAGTCTGATGGCGATCAAGGCCCCTCTTCTTTTGGTTTCCTCCATCTGCCTAACAAATGAACTGTCGGTGTCAAAGATAAGTCCCAAGTATTTATATTCGCGTGAAGACTCTATTTTTTGCCCGCCCAGAGTCCAGTACTTCTGGTGTTTGTTCCTGGTATTGATCGACATCGTGCGCGTTTTACTCAGATTGATTTTTAAGTTGTTTTCCACTGCGTAGCTGTGCATTTCGATCAGCAAATTCTGGTGGCCAATATGTGTGTGACTGCGAAGTACCACGTCATCCGCGTATTATAGATTACTTAGGGTTTTCCCTCCCAGCCTCGGAGAGTGGGAGTTGCATGTGTCGAGTCGGCCTGATAAGTCTGCCATAAACAGGTTAAACAGAGTCAGGGCCAGCACGCACCCTTGTATTAGCCCTTTTGTCATGCAGACTTTGGAAGACCGATGGGTCCCGCTTCCCAGCTTCACCTGCACCCAGGTGTCATAATGAAGTAACTTCAGCATATTTAAAAGCGGTTGAGGTATGCCCTATTGTGCAAGTTTCCGCCACAGCATGCCTCTCTCGAGGTTATCGAAGGCTGCTCTGAAATCGATATAGCACAAGTACAGCGGCAGTTTTTTTGTTTTGGCTCTGTCAATTAGCAGCGAGATAGCCAGAATGTTGGTTGTTGTTCCGGTTTTTTTCCGGAAACTCGTCTGGTTCCATGGTATAATCTGCTTTGAGTCCGCCCATGTCACAGTCTCCTCTAAGACTATTCCAGCGAAGTATTTGGCCTCGTTATCAAGGAGGGCTATTAGACGGTAGTTGTCGGGACCGTTTTGTCTCCCTTTTTGTGTATGGGGACAATCGTTGACCCTCTCCAGGAATCTGGGATTCTATTTAGGAGTCTGACTTCTGTGTATAAAGATTGTAGTATGGTGGCCCATTCTGTGTCTTTCTCCTTGAACAGGGCTGGCGGGATGCCATTAGGACCTGGAGCGCCTTCTTTCCTGCCCTTACGAATCTGTTTTTTTATTAGGGCTATTTGCTGGGCCGCTGATGGTGCCGGGGTAACACTAGGTTGAAATGGATCTCCCGGGATTTTCGGCGTTGACATGGTCGTTGCGGGTGCTTGCTCTGCGTTGGTACTTCTTTGTGCCCCTGTCTGTCCCAAGGGATCGTTGAAATGACTGCAAAGGTAGTTAAGCCACTGATCTTCCCCAATGTGTGAACCGAGGTCCTTGTGGTCTGGGCGTAGGATCTTGTTTACTGCTTGCCAAAAACGGGCACTGTTTTTGGAGTCGTATAAAAGTTTTGCCCAACCTTCATTTCCTGCGTCTTTTTTTATTACCCATTTTGTGTGTTTGAGCTCAGCCCTTTGTTTTTTCAGTGTGGCTCGTAATTGTTCCTTTTGGGGCGCTGCTCTTAGCCTCCGTAGGGATAGGTTTGCATCTCTTTTTTAGTGAGTGTAGTTGTGTTCTTTGACCTTTCTTTAGGCTGATACTGCTATGCTCTGTATTATGGTTGCCTTTAGGAGCAGTCTTTCTTGCCAGTTTGTTTACCAGTTAATCTGTGTAATGCTCCCAGTGGGAAATGAGCCCAGCTGCATCTGATGTGTGTAAGTTGTACAGTTGGGGGGACGTTTCAGCCAAGGTGGTTGTGTTGGTTGGCGAGCATTTGATTTTCCTTTGGTTGATTGTATAAATCTCACCCAGTGTGTTGTCAGGCCTGATTACCATTGATGTTTTTGCGGTCAGCTGGCTTTCCTGAGGGCGGTGGTCACTTTCCCCCTGGTCCCCCATTCTGAATTCCCAGAAGTATGGAAATAATGCCAGGCTGGCGAAAGTGTAATCCAAGATGGAGCTGACTCTATGAGAGTAGAAAGAAGCTACTGGAGGGGAGTCAGTCAGAAATCTGCCGTTTAGTGCCCGAAGATTTTGATGCTCTAAGTCTTGGAGAAAAGCGTTATTTTGGCGCTTTCTCCAATTTGGAGGAGTACTTTGTGCTCGTATACTGTAGATTTTATTAAGAGCCAGAGATTCGTCTTCTAATGACGAGCCAAGTAAGTTTTGGTTGAAGTCTCCCGACAAGAAGAGGAGTGGGTTCTCCAGTTAGGTGACGTGCTCCGCCAGTTGGTTCAAGATGTTCCTTGAGTCTTTGGCTCTGTTTTTGGGTTGAACATATGCGTTTACAAAGCAGACTTCTTCCTCTTTGGTGCCCAGCTGTAGCTTAATCTTTACGGATAGGGTTGAGGATGTTAGTGGGACCAGTTGGACCGCCGAGGATATTGAGGTGGTGGAAACATATGTCGCCAAACCTCCTGACTGATGACCAAATTTGTTGGTTCTGGCCGCCGCTGTTGAGAAGCAGGTGAAACCCGGGATGTGTTTTGTGCTTGAGAGCCAGGTTTCCTGCAGCATTACAATATCGAATTGGGAGATATACTTTATGAAATCCGGGTCATCCATTTTGGAGGTTAGGCCGTTTATGTTCCAGGAACAGATGCCAAAAGCTGGCACCCTTCCTCTGATGTCTTCTCCCGTTCGGTGAGGGCGTCATATCTCTTCGGGGCATGTGAAAATCGTTCTGGACATGTGGAATATGACAATGTATATGTACATAAGCGGCGTTCATTTGTGTTCACCATACCCCTAGCTGTAAGTAGAACGAATACCGCGAAGCATTGCCCGCATCATCTCGCCAGAATAGGCCCATGCACGCACGTACACGACAGCCATTTCAGGCACCAAGGCCTCTCTGCCCACTCCTGATAGCCAGCGTCTCTCTCTCCCCCTCACTCCCCAGCCTCGCAAGCATCCCCGACAGCCCCCGGTCTCTCATGCATAGGCCATAAAACCCTCTCCCTCTGCGCGACCCCGCTCTAAAAATGACACCCCTGCCTAACCGACACCCCCTGCATTCTTCCCAGGAACACCCTTCCCCTCTTCTGATGACCCCCTCCCGGCTACACCTGGCCTCCCGACCCGGTCCCAAGTCATAAAACCAAGCCTCATGGATGTACCCCCCCTGGCCCCGCATAGCAAAGCGTGATACACCAACCGAAGTGCCCGATCTTATCGCCTGCCCAACCTTAGATCTGACCACCCCCTCTCGCCCTCGTGTCCTGTTGGAATGTCCGGCTACAAGATTACAATCACATGTTACATTTGGGAGGGGAAACGACATCCGAGCGACTGGTATGGGAATAGGCCTGAAGCTGGGATTCCAAACACGCCTTTTCGTACTTCAAAGTGCCTTTATTACAATAAGGAATGTTTGTACATCATAAACCTGTGTATAAAAGACGAAGCCTCAGAGAAACTTGTTAGAGCACCTCTTGAAGACATTGTGCGTATGTCCGAAATGACAGGCTCTCCTCATGAGAAATAAAACTCTGTTCTTGCACTCCCGCTTCCAGCGCCCGTCTCTTTATTTGGTAACTGGTAAAAATGGGAACTAAGAGGCGTCTTGTGCCAGCGGCCTGGGCATCGGTTGTAATTTGGGCTGCTTTTCCTCAGACATTGTTCCTCTTACTAGTGCGTGATTTGAATGAGGTGCCTTCCTTGTGCTTACTTCTACCCATTCTCCCGTGGTGCGTAAGTACTTGTTTAGCGGGCTGTCTCGCTCGGAGTTGGCAGTGATAAGTGTGCGAGGCTGCTGGTTCCTTGGGGCTGAGTTGCACCTCCCTGTTGTGAACACTGGTTCCAAGCCAGTTGTCATTGACAGCCTGTCCAATGGTTGCTGCCAGATGCTGTTCTCCCTTTTTGTCGGTGATCTTCCCAACGCACCCCTTAGGACACTGCAGGGGTTAGCATGTTGCCTCGCTGGTTCAGAACTGTTTCTTCTGCGGAGTGGCGAGGGGTAGGCTGGTCTTTGTAGAGGAACGAGCTCAATACCCCAGTCCTTGAATTGAGCTGCTTCTGACATAATTAGGTCAACAACGTCACTGGAGGACCAAGTCGTCCTAGTCACATCCTGACTGTTTGAGTTCGGAGCGGGCAGAAATTCAAACGAAAGTAGATCATTGGAGTTTATGCCCCCCAAGGTAGGGACGCATTTCATCAGTTTGAGAATGTTGCCTCCATTCAGCACGTCCTGCTGCCCTTTCAATGTGTATTCCGGGTGGAAGACGAGAGTCTCAGTGATCTGTGATCTGTGTTAAAGAGAGAGGCACTTAAGCTCAAATGGAAGCAGTGCAAAGCAGTTAATAAAAACAGAGATCAGAGACACCCGGTTAGCAAGAAATGATCAGAGGACCTGTTGTGTGGAGAAACATCCAATGACCTGTACAACACCTAACATGCTGTAAGGCCGATAGCTCATCGTCAAAATGTGGTGAAGGACTCCTAACACCAAGTTATAGCCTACCTGAGCATGATGTTCCCTGAGCCAGGGTCAAAGCAACTGACTGTGTGGAAAACCCACTTCAGGAGTAAATAAGAACACGCTAAACATAAAATTCTACAATATGCATTAAATGCATAACAAACCTAACCACGGGATCTCAAAGAGGACCTCGAAGGTTTACACTTTTACCTGCCAAATCACTGCAAATTCTATTCTGTTGGTAGGAAAACAAAATGTTTTATAATTTGTGAGATGGATAGTGTTTTGTAATTACATTTTAGTTTACTTTAAGTGAAATACTCTTATCACTTTCAAATCATCAAACAGTTAAACAACAAATACAAGTATGGTTTGTTTAAAGGAAAACTGTTCAAACTAAAGTGATCGAGCCTAAAGTTATTTACATAAGTCACATGTCACAGGTGGCTAAAACAATTTGTATTTCAAGTTGGAACTGACATCTATTTCAAGGGCATAGATTAGTCAGTGTGTGTACTGAGTGTTTACATTTAAAAGACAAATACCATGTTCCAGTTACAGAAGGCCCACAGATAAAGGGGAGAGGAGAAGCTGATCTAGAGGTAGTGGGATAGTGTCCTTGTCGCTTGTCACAAAAACGATTTTGAGAGCACATTTGCCTCATTGTTAGCAAAGCGGTCTACCTCATGCCAGCAGTTCAATCACTGTATGGTGGGAGAAGACGTCTCACCAGGTGAGCCCAGTGTAAAGGGGTATCCGTGATGAGGGGTGCCTGTGAAGGCTACTCTCCTTCACGACGAACGCGGAAGATGCAGTCATGGGCCATACTTCAAATATGGTGCACTGTCCTGGTTTGTGAGGTGGCACACCATCAAATTGATGTCCCAAGCGCAAACAGTCACAGTGTGCCCTATTACTGATAATGTGCTGCCTCCATGGTAGCTCCAAACCTGTGGTTCCCTGGGGAGTAGCGCACTTATGAAAGACTGACTGGAAGGTTGAAGCAGCCAAGCCTCCTTTCACAATGCAGGCAGCACCCAGCTGCACTTTCAAGGAAGACAAATCTCAATGCAAGCGGGTGCATGCAACCACCAGTAGGTAATATCAATCTATCTATCTATCCATCAATCCATCTGCCTAACCATCTGTCTAAAAAACATGGCATTTACTACCTATTCTTAAATATTTGGAAGTGCATTTGGTATTAAATGGATGCAAGAAGCCATCATCGCTAGCAGTATTATTACCTTCTTCAATGTGAGAGATTGAGACATTTGGTAAAGGAAAATTTGACTCTACAATGTCAAAACTCTCTTGAGTGTTGTTGTGACCAGTGACTTCTCTGCATTCAAATACACTCCCAGGAATGGTCTTTTGTTTTTGAGGAATGGGAGAGGATATTTCCGTCTGGACTGTGAAGCCTAGTTTTGTTAAGTTACAAACAGTGCAGCTACTTGAATACTATTTTGGATTTCCAAAAACTAACTCCTCTTCACCATCCAATCATCCAAGTATGAGTACACATATATGGCCGAACGTCTTAAATGCACAGCTTCTACTGCCAGACAGACATTTCGGTAAAGCCTTAATGGCAAAAGGAAGAACTTTGAACTGATTATGGCTAACGTGCATATAAATCCTTTCCTGAGATGAATGCACACTTCTGTGAAAATATACATGTTTTTAGGTCCATTGTTGAGAAAAAGTCCTCTTTCTGGTACAAAGGAATTGCTGCGTAGAGCGTTTTCATGTAGAATGTTTGCATCATTCCTTTTTTATAATATGAATTGCAGGTTCAGAATTGTTCTTCAAGTGAAATCCTGTTTTGGAATCATAAAGTAAGCCGAATACACTCCTGTGTATGTTTTTATTTTTTTATTGAGGAGGTACTTGTTCCACTGCCTACTTTAGCTGCAGTTTATATACCGCCTTCCTGTAGTACCTAAATGTGCTTTGGTTTATAACGAATAGTTTTCTTACCTGTCGGTGTAGTTTTGCAGCTTGAAGATCTTTCTGGATTCACTATGCTGTGCATTATTCCGCGGTCTTGTGGTTGGGTCTGGATTCGTAGTCTTTTCTTTGTTTTTTTTTTTTTTTTTTCGTAGCCCAGGTGGGCGTCGGCGTCACACCTCCTTGGGTGCATTTCCGGTGACGTCGGCATGCTTCCTGCGGAAGCTCCCACTCTTGGGCGCCATCTTCGGGTTCTTTTTTTCCGTGTTTCTTTCGTTTCCGAAGTAATGGCAATGTTCTATTTAGGTGATATTTTACCGCTTTGTACTCTTAAG
Source organism: Lissotriton helveticus (assembly GCF_964261635.1). Lineage (NCBI taxonomy): Eukaryota > Metazoa > Chordata > Amphibia > Caudata > Salamandridae > Lissotriton > Lissotriton helveticus. The sequence goes on from NC_136063.1 coordinate 435,279,396, forward strand.
TCCTTTCTTTTTTAACCACCTCTTCTCTCTCCAGCCTCATCTTTCTGGCGGAGGTGGGTGGGTTCGCTAGTGAATCCAGAAAGATCTTCAAGCTGCAAAACTACACCGACAGGTAAGAAAACTATTCGTTTTGCAGCGTGAATCTTTCTGGATTCACTATGCTGTGCATAGATTTTGTAGCGGTTTCTCATCTCTGTGGCGGCTGGGTGGAAGATGAGCTTTGGTTATTGAATATGTGCTGGAGCACCTTTTGTCCGACTTGTGCTTCCTTGTTCATCTGTATGTCCACACAGTAGTGCTTCGTGAACGTGTGCACCGAAGCCCATGTTGCCGCCAGGCATATGTCCTCTATGGGTGTGTTAGCCAGGAAGGCTATTGTAGTACCCTTTTTCCTAGTGGAGTGGGCACGTGTCCCCTCTGCTAGCTCCTGTCCTGCACGTTTGTGGCAGAGTTGAATTGTCTGTGCGATCCACCGTGCAATAGTCTTTTTTGTTACTGCCTTCCCCATGAAACTGTTGGCGAATGACACGAAGAACTGTTTTGATTTCCTGTGTCCCTTCGTCCTCTCAATGTAGTGCATGACTGCCCTTCTGGCGTCCAGGGTGTGTAGAGCTCGCTCTGCGCTAGTTGTTGGTTTTTGGAAAAAACTCGGTATCTGTATAGACTGGTTCATGTGGAAGTTGGATACCACCTTCGGCATGAAGTGTGGGTCAGTCCTCATCACAACCCTATCATTGTGTATTTGTATGTAGGGTTCTTGTAGCGTTAGCGCCTGAAGCTCGCTTACTCTTCGTAAGGACGTTATTGCAACCAGGAAAGCTGTTTTCATAGTTAGCATCTTTAGGGAGGCCTTGTGAAGTGGTTCAAAGGGTTCCTTCATGAGTTCCGTTAGGACTATGTTTAAGTTCCATGCAGGTGGCGGCACCCGCTTGGGTGGTGCGATCCTTTTTGCTCCCTCTAGGAATCTTTTCACCACCTGTGATGTGAAGAAATTCCTGCACGTTTCTCCCCTTGTGTAGGCGACTATCGCTGCCAAGTGAACTCTTAACGAGGATGAGCTAAGGTTCTTTTCCAGCAAGTGTGTCAGGTACTTTAGCACTGTGGAGTCCCTCTTCATTTTATTGTGAAGTCTCTCTTTCCTGCACCACATTGTGAATCTTTTCCATTTCGCAACGTAGCACTTCCGAGTGCTGGGCCTTCGTGCCTCCCGAAGGACCCTCAGGGTGCTTTCTGGCAGTCTCAAATGTGCAAACTTTATGTCCTCAGGAGCCACGCTACTAGGCTCAGGCTCTCTGGCTCTGGGTGTAGCACCTCTCCGTTCTGCATGGAGAGTAGGTCTTTCCTCCTGCCGAATCTGTGGGGTGCACACTGTGTCATCTCCATGATCTGCGAGTACCATGTCTGCCTGGCCCACTGTGGCGCGACCAGTATCAGGGTCATGTTGCTCGCTCTGCACTTGCTCAGCACTCTGTGCATCAGTGGTATCGGGGGAAAGGCGTAAGCAAATGTCCCGGACCAGTCTATCCATAGGGCATTCCCCAGTGACCCCTCCTCGGGCTGTCTGGATGCGAAGTTTTGGCATTTTGCATTCCGGCGTGTGGCAAACAGGTCCACTGATGGTGTTCCCCATCTGTCGAACAGCCACCTTGTCTCTTGAGCATTGAGCTCCCACTCGTGGGATGCCGATGTCTGTCTGCTGAGCCAATCTGCTTGTATGTTGTCCTTCCCTGGTAGGTGTATGGCTAGCAGGTCTATCTTGAGAGGGATGCCCCATCTCCATATCTCCTGCGCCAGCGTTGAAAGCGGGGCTGACTGTGTGCCCCCCTGCTTGTTGATGTAGAACATCGCGGTGGTGTTGTCTGTTTGGAGCAACACCTTGTGCTTGTACAGTCTTGTTTGGAAAGCTTTCAGTGCAAGGAAGATTGTCTTCAATTCTAGGTAATTGATGTGCATTGTCGCATCTGTTGGCGTCCACAGTCCCCTCACCTTGAGCTCCTCCATGTGAGCGCCCCATCCCTTCAGGGATGCGTCTGTGGTGATGGTCACTGTTGGCGTTGGGGGTGTTAGAGGCTTTCCCCTTGTTATGTTCTCCATGGTCCACCATGTCATCTCTTTCTGCACTGCGTGCGTCACAACCACTAGATCCTCCCAACTGCCTGTAGCTTGTGACCATTGCTCCTGTAGCCATTCTTGAATGGGTCTCAAGTGGAGACGTACATTGGGTACCAGGTGGATGCATGATGCCATCATCCCCATGATCTTGCTCGCAGTCCTCACTGTCCGAGCTTGTCCCTTCCGGTAGAGGCGAGTTTCCTTCACCAGTGCCCTCGCCCTCTTCTCGCTGGGGAACACCTTGCCCTGTAAGGTGTTGATCTGTGCTCCCAGGAAGATCTTCACTTGTTCCGGCTCCATTGATGATTTCTTACAATGGATGGAGAACCCCAGGCTTATGAGCGTGCTCGTCACAGTATGTGCGTACTGCTTGCATTTCTGGTATGAATTTGCTTTCACCAGCCAGTTGTCCAGGTAAGGATATACGTGTATTCCTTGCCTTCGTAGGTGCGCTGCGACTGCTGCGAGGCACTTTGTGAAGATCCTTGGTGCTGATTTTAGCCCGAAGGCTAGTGTCGTGAACTGGTAGTAGCTTTCTCCGATGGTGAACCTGAGCATATGCTTGTGCTTTCTGTTCATTGGGATGTGCAGGTAGGCGTCTTTGAGGTCTATTGTGACCATGAAGTCTCCGATCTGCAATTGCGGGAGCACCTCTTGCAGGGAGGTCATTTTGAATTTTTGCGTTCTTATGAATTTGTTCAGGAACCTTAGGTCCAGAATGGGTCTCATTGTCTCGTCTACCTTTGGCACCAGGAAGTACGTTGAGTATATTCCTGTGTTTCTTTCCTTGAAGGGTACCCGTTCTATGGCCTGCTTCCGCAGAAGTTCTATTGCCTCTTCCTGAAGACACTCTAGCTGTTTGCTTGCTAGTTGTTTTCTCTTTGGTTTTCTGCTTACTGGCCTCCCCTCCAACTCTATGCAGTAACCGAATTGGATGATGTTGAGGATCCATTTGTCTGATGTGATTTTTCTCCATTCCTGGAGGTAAAGTCTCAACCTTCCTCCCACTGGTATTATGTGGTCGTAGGTGTCTAGCTTGTCTTGATCCCTCTGTACGTGCTGCCCCCTGGGATCTTTTCTGTGGGTGGGCACACAGAGTTTTTTGAAGTCACTTAGAGGCGGGCTGCTGCCCCCTCTTCTATTCTGGCCACGTCCATTTCCTCTCCCTCGAAAGGACTGGCCTCTTTGTTGGTATTGCCAGGACTGCTTCTGCTGACCCTGCTGGCCCTGCGAGTCTGTCTGGTGCGTTTGTTGGAAAGCCTGGTGTGATGTACCTGGCTGGTTTCCACCTCTCCCGCCAGGCCTCCGTGACGGGGTGCCCCTTTTGTTGCCTCTGAACTGCAATGCTCCCATGGACCTTGCTGTTTCGTTATCTTTCTTCAGTTGGCTGAGCTTCTCATCAACTGTTGTTCCGAAAAGCGTGTCGCCGCTGAACGGTGTGTTCAGAATGCTGTGTTGCACCTCTGGTTTGAAACCTGAGATCCTTAGCCATGCGTGTCTTCTTTCAGTGACACCCATCATCATGAGCCTGCTGGCGGTGTCTGCTCCATCCAGGGCCGTCTTAAGGCAAGAATTTGCCGCGTTTTTCCCTTCTTCAACCAGTTTTTCGGCCTTCTGCTTGGCATCCAGGGGCAGGTCCTTCACCAACTGCCCCAGCTCCTCCATGATCTGGTACATGTGTCTGTTTATCAGGGCGTTGGAGTTAGCCATGCGCCAGTGGGTCGCGGCATTCCGTTCGATCCTTCTGCCCACCAGATCCATCCTTTTGCTCTCCTTATCCGGTGGTGGTCCGGAGGTAGTGGGTACGTTAGCCCTCTTCCTTGCTGTGGCCGTGATAATGGAGTCTGCGGAGACCATCCCCTGAATGTAGGGTGGGTCCTTTGTGGAATATGTGTATTTTTTCTCTGTTCTAGGAGTTACTGCCTTGCATGTTGCGGGCTCCCTGAATGCTTCCTTCCCCTGGACCAAGACGCTGTCGAGCATTGGCAGGTACTGGCTCCTTGTTTGTGTTGGGAGCAATGTCTCTAGAAGGAAGTCTGCTTTCTGCTTCTCTTCATCGAGCTTCAGCTTGAATGCTGCTGCGGCAGACCTTATCACCGAATTGTAGGCCCCGATGTCGTCCGGCGGCGAGGGCCTCGAGGGATACATGTCGACCGCCTCCTCCGGGCTGTCGGTCTCGACGTCGAGGTAATCCACCTCCTGTAGGTCAGAGGGGACCGATTCTGCGTCCGTCCTGCTGTCCTCTTCCTCCCCATAGTTGTAACTATCGTAGGGGTTCTCGTACTCTTCCTGGTCGTCGACCACCTCGACGTCCGGGTCTTGGTCTTGTTCTTCGGTGACCTCGTCTTCCTCCTCGACCACCTCCACCACCGGTGGCTTGGTCTTGTGAGGGATCATGAAAGTTTTCATCTTTGCGTCGAAATCTTTCTTCTGCTGCACGATGTTTTCCATTTCGGCTTCGAGGCGCCTTCTCTTTTTCTCCATCTCGGCCGCGTGTTCCGCGTCGGATGGTTCGGCCGCTCTTTACGGCGGTTGGCTCGGCGCCGTGCCTTTCGGTGCCGAAGTTTTCGACGTCGACGTCAAACCGGATTTTGGGTCTCTGGTCGGCGTCGGTAGTTTAGGGTCCTTTTCCCTCGGCGTCGATCGATCCTTTTCGGGGACGATTTTCGACGACTTCTGCTGTTCAACAGCTCTCGGCGCCGGGGACTCCTTCTCAGAGGATCCACTGGGCCTGTGAGTACTCGCTGACGCCTGGTGCTTCGGCGTCGGCGCTTTCGAGGCCTTGCCCTCGTTTTTTCGAGACTCAGAGTCTCTCGGGTTCTTGGGGGCCGGAGAGTCTCCTACCTTATCAGAAGTCTTCGTGTAATCGGTCTCTACGACCGTGTAGCTGTCGTCTTCGGCGGCAGCGTTGTCCTCTTCCTCGGAAGACATCCCCAGGTCGTAGAGGGACGGAGTCGGGGGCTTCCCCTGCAGGGTGGCGTGGGCTACCCTCTGTCTCTCTCTCACACGAAGGGTCTTCGGGGTGAAGGCGGAGCAGGCGTTGCAGTCCTCGCTTTCGTGGTTCACCGGTAGACAAAGGTTGCATACCGGGTGCTGGTCCTTCTGCGCGTACTTGTGGTGGCAGTTACGGCAGAACTTGAACGGCGTGTTGTCCATCATCGAGCGCTCCGGGCCTCCCTGGTCGCGTGTTCGTCGACGGTCGTCGAGGATCTCGATGAAATCGCCTTTTCCTTTGTAGACTTCTCGTCGATGAAGTTCCCTGGAGTCTTCAGATGACTTTCCTTTTTATTCTGTATTCTTCTCTTCTTTCTCCAAAAATGTCTGGAGCCCAAACGGGAACGATCCAGACCCGAAGAATCTGAAGATGGCGCCCAAGAGTGGGAGCTTCCGCAGGAAGCATGCCGACGTCACCGTAAATGCACCCAAGGAGGTGTGACGCCGACGCCCACCTGGGCTACGAAAAAAAACAAACAAAAAAAACAAAAAGAAAAGACTACGAATCCGGACCCAACCACAAGACCGCAGAATAATGCACAGCATAGTGAATCCAGAAAGATTCACGCTGCAAAATTGTGCCTTTCTGGTTTCAGTTTGAGGACATTTTTGAAATTCTATGGAGTAACTATGTTTCAGTTGGTTTATCACCCATTTGTCTGCTGGTAGGGCCTTCCACTGTTTATGGTGTCGTTTATTCTGCCTCCTACAGGAGTTGGATATTTTGAAGGCAGGATTAGTAACTAATTTCATAGTCAGTTTGTAGCTGTTGGGACACTTTTAGATTTGTGTCTTTTTGACTTTCTGCTGCCGCTAAAAGTTTGTTTTTGGCTAATGACAGCTGCTAATGCCACTGACTCCATCCTTGAAAGGAAGTTGAAAACCCAGGTCCTTGCCTAGAAACTATGCTATAGGACTGTCCAGGTCAGTCAGAAAATGTGCCTCTTGATTGCAGACTTGTGCTTGCAACGCTTCTACGTCTCAAACTGAGTCATTAGCCTTCTTCATTTGATGTACTGATTGGCCACTTATCAAGAGCACTGCTACCCAGAAAAGTGTGCCCTGGTTCTAGAAGCATAGTAATGTATATAACTTAGTTAAGGAAGATAGGAAGGGAGTTGTAATGCAAAGTAAAAGTTACTTACCTTCAGTAATTATTTTTCTATTGGATACTCAGTCTACCTGCAAATTACTCACCTGTTGAAAAATCTCATGAGTCAAGCTGGATCCGGAAAACTTAAAGGCTCTATGATGCCGGTAAGAGACACTGGCTTCATACTGATGCCAGAAGTGATGCTGGGAGATGTCACGCAAAAATTCAAACAGCGCCAGCCCCGGTGCAATGAAGCCAGCTTCCATGTATTTCTTCCAAGTTTTTAGATGACCAAATGAAGGGACATCGATTAGACAAAATGGACTGCCAACATTTTTTTTTTTGTACCTTTTTATTCCTATCCATGTACTTCCATGCACCAGAAGGGGAGGAGGGTGCGATTGGTGAGGAATCTGTAGGTGGATAAGAGTATTCATCAGAAAGATCATTAACAAAGCTAAGTACATTATTATTCTGATGGGTACATCTACCTGCAGATTCCTCACATGTTGAGCAGATTCCCAAGCAGTGCCTTCTCCATAGGAGGTCGATGACCAGCACAGACCTAGCAAAGTGCCCATCCCTATGCACCTCCGAGTCCAAGCAGTAATGCTTGTCGGTGGATCATAGAGATGCCCACTGTTGTAAAGTTCATGTCTTCTAGTGCAGAGCCACATTTTTCATTTCAGTTTGAAGACATGCTTTAGTGAACAGGAAAGAAGTTATGAATTGCTATTGCATCAATGCACGTTTCAGGCATGTGCTTTTGTTCCGTAAATGTGTAATAAATACGTCAACAAGTTTTGCAAAGCAAGATCAATCAAAAAAACATTCAGCGATTATTTAATGATTGGAAAGTTCAGAAATTCCAGGAATGTCATAAATCTTATGACTGTTTCCCTCCATAATTCTATTATTTTATCTATTTTTTTTAACTTCCTTTAGGCTACTTTATTTTAGTTTTAAGATCCTGAACACAAATGCAGACCCCATTTTGTGCAGGTCGATACTCAATTTTGTACTAGGTGTTACTAGAAAATGACGTTCTTTAACTGCCTAGTCTAAAACATGGTGGCCTTGATCTTCCTGAGGAAATATAAATAGGCCACATCCATTTGACCTCAAAATGTTTCATACCCTCCTGTCAATGACACTGACAAAAATCCCCTGCGTGGCATAAGTCTGGGACAGGTGTTTTTTCAAGGTCAAATAACAACCGAAACACTGTAGCCTGTATTGATGCCTCATTAGTACATTTACAAATGTATAGGATTATGTCAAAGACATTCTTAAGGTGATGTTAGAAATTCCATCTTAGATAAGATACAGTATAAAAAGGCTGCCACTTGTCAGGAGAAAAATTCTTTACCCAGGTTCCAGATCGCACATCCAGATGAGTACAGCACCAGATTCCATCTTGACTGAAGAAGCCTCCGGCAAGACTCTCCAAGGCTCTGCAAAGCATTCCATTCTCCTTTCATGAATAGGTGCCAGGATTGTGTTCTCAAACAGACAATCTTCGTGGTCGTGTGCTGTAAATAGCTGACAAGCTATTCCAGACAGACAACAAACCCAGTTTTCCAGGTATGTTCAACACCACCGAAACTCAGGCTTATTATTTGTTTATCTGATAAAACTAGCAAAGCGCCTAGAGATCGCACAGTAAGGGTGTTAAAGACTATACATTGTGACCCGTGTTTTCCCCGTTTTCACTGTTATTGAAAAGCTGAGCTGCTTTTATTAGGGAAAATCACAGAAGGTCTGCATAACACACCCTCCTCAACCATTCTGTGGAAATTGGAATGCTCTGGTTCAGTCTTGGCAAATCTTCCTCAGAACTTGAAGATTCATGAGGATGGAGGAAACGCGTAGTGCAGCTGAAAGTTACACCTGAACTAAAACATGCCCCTAACGTTCCTCTCAATTGAGGGCGCAGAACTGCTAGCACAGAGTATTTTCCGAAGAGATGAACAAGTTCAACTGAGGACTGCCTCACTTGTTGAAGATTTTCAGTAGTACATTCGGCAAAGGCACCACTCATGACAGACAAGATACCAACGGCTCAAGGTGTCGGCTTTGATATTCAGAGACCCTGCCAGATGATTGCAATTTAACCAAATCCCTTGATGGTGTGCCTAAACCCACAGCCTGAACGCCTCTAAACATAGGAGTGGAGTCGCTACTCCCCTTGTTTGGTCATGTACCACAGTGCAGTTGTATTGTCCATATGGATCTGGACAGACCAACCTTGAACGGATGGGTGGAAGACCTTAAGCCTCAGCCAAATTGCCTGGAGTTTCATGTGGTTCAAACACCTGCACCTCCGAATACCAGATACCCCTGATCTCCAGATTCTTCAGATTTTCTTTCCACCCTAGAGTAGAGGCATACCTCAATATCGTGGCCACGGTTCGAGGAGGACCGAAGGGCATCACTCAGCGAAGGTTCTCCTCATTCGCAAATCAGACCTCATAACACTGCAGCATCCCAGGAGACCCCAAGGGTGTCCAACAGATCTCTCCCATGTTGGGACCACTGCCTGTGGAGGCACAACTGCCGAGTCCTCATATGCCAACAACCAAGCATGAGTGACCAAGAGCATACAGGAAGCCAGCTGTCTTAGCAGGCATAACACCATCAGGACTGGAGCTCTTGCACCTTCCAGGAAGGATGGAACCATCTTCTGGAGGACGTGGACTCTCGGAGGAGGAAAGGCACAAAGAATAGTAGTGTTCAGAACCGACCCAATGAACAGAAGACGTTGGGAAGGCTCCACATGACATTTGGGCCTACTGACTGATAAGCCCAGTTTGGACAGCAGAGTTGCCATTAACTGCAGATGGTGCATCAGCAGCTCAGCAAGTAAAGAAATCTCAGGCAACTAGAAAATATGAAAAAAACTTTGAGGCACATACTAGGGCTGACAAAAGAATCAAAAAAGTGCATCAAGTAGAAAAAGATATTCTTATTTATTATTATGATAAAATGTAGATATCAGTATATCTGTAATATATTCTTTTTACACAGAAACATAGTTGTGGTCATCAATTACAAAGAACAGTCTTACATTCAACGGTCATATTCTCCCAACCGCACACAATCATACTATTGCACATATTTCTTGCAAGCTGATATAAACAGTGATTAATATAGTTATACATTATACAAAAGACTGATTTGAGATAGTGGTTTCATAATAGTGGCCTAACTAATATAAATATTATTTGTTATTCTACACGCGTTTCGGCTAATTGCCTTCCTCAGGAAGCCACAAAATAAACAGTCCAATCTAGCACTGAACACGGACACTGCTCTGCTAAAACAGCAAGTGTGTCAGCTACAAGATCAACAGACCAAAATGGATTGGCTGCTCGAGGAGCCTGAAGATAGGGCACGCAGAAATAATATATACGAATCCTGGGAGTTCCGGAGCGGGCGGAAGGTCCTGCAGTAGACTTATTTGTGGAGAAAGTAATTCTGAAACAGCTCCAACCAAAAAGATTATCAAGCTACTTCTCCATTGAACGCGATCATCGTGTCTCCGGGGGTAGGCCTAAACCAGGAGCCCCTCAGAGGCCGCTTATAGCAACTTCAGAGATCGCAACATCATACTTCAGACTGCACGTGCTAACCAGTCGCTTAAATTGGAGGACAGTTTGGTCACCTTTTTTCCAGACTTCACCACAAAATTCCAAGCTCAACGGCACAGTTTTATGGTGGTCAAGAGGGCATTACGCGATAAGGAGATAAAGAATGCCATACTTTTCCTGGCGAAACTCCGGTTTGAATCAGAGGGCAAGGCGGGGTTCATTTCCTCCCCATAAGATGCGTGGGATTGGCTGGAGCCAGGTGGAGAAATCGAATGAAGACCGAAACGGAGAACACCTTGCTAGCAGACCTGACAACAGCGCCAGACAATGAGGCAAGCCTGTCCAGAAAGAGACTGGCTCAACATCACGCAGCTGAGAAGAAGGAGCTTGTGGTGCTGGTATGGACACATTTAGCCACGTATAGGGACTCTGAGGAGGGACGGTGGCTCAAGTAGAACATAGTGGGGCATTTTCAGCCGAACCATAGCAGACATTAGTGACTTGGTTATAATAACGGGGTAACCCACGTAAAACTACCAGACCTGGGTCAGTATTACAGTACAATTTAATGGTGGTCGTGGTAGCAACGTTCTTATACAAAAGAATGCTGGAAAAGCATTCACTACTCCTGCTTTTATATGATGCTCAAATCACATTTTAATTCTGAAATTGAAAGGCATCAAATGCAATATAAAGTCATAGCATTTCTTAAAGTTGCTCAAATAGATAGCAGTGCAATAAATATTTACAGTGCTCTTGGTGTGAAGGAAGAAGAAAGGGTAGGGTAAATGGTGGTGAGTCTGTGGGTGAAGGACAGGGTAAAGGTATAGTGACATATATACATCATTGATACATGAAGTTAAACCTTTCCTGAATGAGAACATAGCTCATATGTACATGTTATTCCTAACAGTCAATCCTTTGAGCTTGTGGTTGGGTTGTAGGTTGTCAATGTTTCGGCCCCTAAAGTAGAGGTTGAGTTAATCCTCATGTTGGGGGTCTTCATCAGGACAGGGCTGGGATGAGCACTTGTAGAACAAGACATGATAAGTGTGCGTTCCTAGGTGTAGTGGGCTAGTACGTAGCTCTGTGTAGAAAAAAGGGTTGCTTCCGAGGTCGTAAATCTCTCGCAGCAGGGAACCAATCCAATCAATATCTCTCTGCCGGCCGTCTGGCTAAAGAGTCAACGGCCGGCCGACAGATATATTGATCTGACCCTGCTTTGTTCTACAAGTGCTCTTCCCAGCCCTGTCCTTTGAGCGGATGTCACCAAGAGGCAACCTTCTATCACACTATATGGGACTGTCCCCAAATACGACCCATATGGGACAGGGCGACGACACAAATGCAGGACGCAATAGGGAAACAGATAACTCTGACACCACCGCTCGGGCTTCTCAACATTTGGGAAGCCACCGATCTTACAGAAGTGGAACAGAAACTAGCCACTCTGGGACACACTTTAGTAAAAAGAGCAATTGCAATGAAATGGGGGGCAGCAGAAAGACCATCGACTAAAGTTTGGGCAGCAGAACTGGATAAGTGTATGATTGCAGAAAAAGAAGTGTATAAATCTAGTGGATGTCCTAAGAAATGGGATTAAAAATGGAGCGGGTGGAATGCGCATAGGGGGAACTTATGTATTTCCCCGACCGTAGAGAGATGGAAATGTCAAGAAATAATGGACACTCACCTGAAATGATTGACTGATTCACTGAGCACTGTTATGCTATAGGTACCTGCTGTAACCAGATTGAAATGTATGCATACCAATATTTGTGATTATTTGAAGTTTGAAATCAATAAAGAAATCTTAAAAAATAAAGTGTACATAAATATAGAAACAAAATTGAAGATTTTAAAACGTTCTGTAAATGTAAAGTAATTTGAAACTAGAGGCTAAAAATTACGGGTCTGATTTAGAGTTTGGAGGACTAACTACATTGTCACAAATATGAGGGATACCCCGTCCGCCGTATTAAAAGTGCATTATATCCTATGGCACTTGTCTGGCTATCCGTCACATTCGTGACAGAGTATCCTGTCCTCCAAACTCTAAATTAGACCCTAAGTTAGTATCCTCAGATTAAAAGCGTTTTTGGGCACACTGGCCAAGCCAACAGTCTACCAGCCTTGCCCTCACCATCGTGTGCCCTCGGAATATACTCTCTATAGTTATGGCATTGAAACCTCTCTAGGATAGCATTGTAATGCTCTTTCACAGCCGCCTGCAGAGGGTTTGCCGCTGGGTCAGTGCCTTCCCGGTCACGTAGGTCATGTATGGTCTTCTCCAATGACCCTAGTTCCAGGTCAATTCCCTCTGCGCTCCTGTCACTCCCATGCAGTGTCCACTAATAACCACTTTAAAGACCTCCCACTCAACAAGGAAATCTGAGGCCGTGAAAGCATTCTGCACAAAATAACCCGAGACCGCCTTTCGGAGGCTCCCTCAGTAGACCTCGTCTTACAAATCGCTATGGCAGTAGGGTCACATGGGGATCGCAGGCCGTGGCACACACCACTGCGTTTCCATCAGAAGTGGGCTATGGCACGAGACAGTGGAACCTAGATATTTAGTATGGTAAATAAAAGGACAGAGAGGCTGAACTCAGGAACGTATCCAGGAGTATATGAAGGGCATACATAACATAAAAGGGGTAATCCCTCTCAATGCCATGTTGCGTCGTCCAAAAGTCTGCACATTCCCAGCAGGACGTCCATTCCCTGAACCCCTTCGCAACTGAGTGTGTTAATGTCCTGGGAAGCGGTGGAGTGGAGCGATCGAGGTTGAAATCTGCCACACAACTAAAGTCCTCCCGAAGCACCATAACCCCCCACCAATGTAGAAGGCCCAATTGTGTCGATAAATGAGCCACCAAAGTGAGTTGATCATGGTTAATGGCATACAAACATTCTATCGTCGATGGTTTACCACCCAATTTCCCTTCTACCAGAACATATTTGTCTTTGTCGATCATATGCAATGCCTCAAAAGGAACCCTAGCGCTAACCCATATCAAGGCTCCCCGGGCTTAAGTAGAATAGCCTGTGGCCAATACTTGCCCACACCAGAGTTTCTGCAAATATTGCACTTCCACAGTGGTGAAGTGTGACTCTTGGAGGAAAGACATTTGCACTAACCTGTGTTTCAGAAACATGTGTCTCTTCTACCTCCTAGCTTCCGTCCCCATGCCCTGAACGTTCCACATTAGCAGCTTGAACTCAGCCGGTCTCCCAGCCATAACCAAAGAACTTATCTTGCAGTCCACTCCTCCAGTCGACCCCAGCCATAAATCAGTTAGAGAAATGGCAACCCCACTCTGGAACCCACATAACAACAACACAAACTCCACCAACTTCCCGGAACCCAGGGAAGCCTAGCAACAGCTAGGGCATGTGTGAGGGTGGACAACCTTCCTAGCAAGTTTGCGCTGTAAGCCACTCGACCTATCATCTTACCATTACTTCCGCCCCACTATACACACTGTGAAAACCATGGATGACACGGGGGTAAAGCGCACCCCAACGGACCAACAGTGTCGATCATGACCACACGAACCAGCTTAACAAGCATAAAAAAAACACTCCAACTCGACACCAGCACTCACAGTAACGGATATGCCCAACTCCACAATATTCCATCAATGAAGCGCCAGGGAATGAAACTGTCAGAGTATCAGAATTCCACTGTTGTAGTGGTGGTACCCACATCCCAAAGGCTTCACTCCCCCTACCATGTGTCCATCCTACCACCACTTGACTCAGATCAAGTCCCCAGCAGTCTGCGGGTGATGTGGGGTAAGCCTCTTTCGCTGACTGAGGCATTATCCAACACAGAGTCAACAGAGTGTCCTTCCGATTGTGTTCCTCTATCTGAATCTGTAGGTTTTTCACAGGTGAGGTCAGTTGCTGCCACCAGTGCAGCCACCCTGTCCCTGGCCACTTGGGCATCTGTCGGGCTCGGGATGCAGCCTTTTTTTAACTGGGTCCCTGCAAATCGGCCTTGTAGCGATCAAGTCATTCTCCGATAACCGCTGGGTTTTGAAGTATGTGGATTTTCTCATCCAGCAGGAACCGGAGCTCCAAGAACTGGGGCATTAGCACAATTAGGCGCCACAAACTCCAGTGTGGCTGCCATTATTAGCCGGGTCAGAGGCGCTGTGCACCACAGGTAGTTTTCAGGCCTGGTCCCCCCAGCTCAGGTCTGACGCTCCCATACGGGTGCCAGGGGCCACAGTGCGGAGTAATTAGTCTCAGGTTCCCAACTGCTGCATTGCACTAGCTAGTCAGCTGCCAGCGGGGCCCTCCATCCCTTAAGCAATGCCGGCTACTCACAGCGGGCAACCACTTCCCAACAGTCGGACATCTCTGATCGGGTGACACAGGGCCAGGCCGTTCTTGCAGGCTCCCTTCTCACCTACAGCTCCGAGGGAATGAAAGGAGCACCCATCAGTGGCACGCAGCACTCCCGGACCCTAAGCTTCCTCTCCAGCCAACCTGGGGGATGAAGTAGAGCTCCCCAGCCTCCAGTCACCATCACGCCAGGCCCACCGCACCTCGCTCTGTGCGGTCCCATCCACTCAAGCCTCTGTCTCGCATAGCCCCGATTGGAATCTTCTGCCCTGCACACCTTCAGTCGGCTCGGACGGGCAGCTTTCTCAGCCCCTCCAATGTCTCGGGCTACGCCACTAAGGCCACCAATTACTGTGGCAGATAGGGAGGAATATAGACTGATGGTAGAATAGGCAGGAGTGGAGATGGTGAGTTTTGCGCCCGCCATCTTCCCTCGACAGGCCACACCCCATGAAAATACAATGAGCGATTTGTGTTTATTTCTGCTCTCATTCGCTAATAAAGAAAATGCATTCAATCTGCAGAATACACAGAGATACAATAATGTTTCTCCTGCTCACCTCCTCTCCATCTCAGAAGAACAAATGCCTTCCTAAAGCTCTATCTTTTGGATACCGTTAATAACTGGAGTTTACATAGCTCAGAATATCCAGCAGGTGCCAGACTGGATCCGGACAATTTTGTTGCATTGCTCCCGTGTGCTGGTAGGTGGTGTCGTTTGGCCCGGCAATGACTCCATATAGCTCTGAAAGTAACAGGGAGGAGACGCATATAAGCGCCACCCCAACACGCGGATGATAGTTCTTTATCTTTTCCCTTTCTGCACACACCGACACTAGAGAATAAACAATTGTGGTTACAGTGTGCAGAGTACTAATTTGGGACCATTTTAGACATTAAAAAGAACTCTCACAACAGTCAGTGCTGCCTCCCTCCTACTGCACTGCTGCTAATGCTTTTCCTGCCCAGTGCGGGTGCATAGAGTTGGAAAATAGTTTGAAAATGGAAAATTTGTTAGCATTAGTGGTTTACGAACTGTTGGCCCTTGATTCAGGGCGTAGGATAAAATGGCTGGCGGACCTCAGACATCTCACTGGCCTCATCGGGTTAAGTGAGGCCTGGGCTTCCCAGACACCCCCTTCCAAGCTGGAGCTTAAACGTGCTTACTGGGAATGGGTGTCGAAACGGGACCAATCCACCCAAAAACCAGGGAAATTAACAGAGGATTTCTTTGAGCATAAAAGCATCTGCAGTCTGGAACCCTACCTCGATTTTATCCAGGTACCTAGAGATAGATCCCTATATATCCAGATGAGATTTGGAACCCTGCCAGTTAACTGCTTTACATCACAATGGAAAGGTCCCAATCATGTCGGTCATAGCACCGAAACTGCTCTTTTGGCTGTGGTGGAGCACATCAGGAAGCTGTTGGATCAGGGTCAGACGGCGGCACTGATCCTTTTGGATCTCAGTGCCGCCTTCGATACGGTGTCCCATCAGATTCTTTTACACCGTCTGATGGAGGCAGGAGTTGGAGAGGTGGCACTTGAGTGGTTTTGTTCCTTTCTTAAGGATCGAGGCTTTAAAGTGTCTACACCTCCTTTTGCCTCAGCTTCTCGCCCTATACTTCAGGGTGTTCCCCAAGGTTCGGCTCTTAGCCCTACCTTATTTAATTTATATGTTCAGCCTTTGGCGGAGGTAGCCCATAGTTTCGGTCTCTCCTTAGTGTCATACGCCGATGACACGCAGCTGGCGGTGGCACTTAATGGTGACTCCAACATGGACGCCCCCACCTTCCAGTCAGCGTTAAAAGCTGTTGCTGGCTGGATGGCGAATAATCGACTTCAACTTAATGCCTCTAAAACCGAGGTCATTATTTTTGGTAGGGAAAGTGGGCTGTGGGGAGATCAATGGTAGCCGTCTGATCTAGACCCTGTTCCCACCCCTGTAAGTGAAGTCAGAAACCTCGGGGTGTGGTTTGATGATAAGCTCTCTTTCACCTCCCACACTAAGCGTGTGGCTGGCGCATGCCTAGGTACTCTGCAATGTCTGCGACCTATTTTTAAGTTTTTTGATGCGGAGACCAGACAGATTATAGTCCAAGCTCTGGTTCTTACCAGATTGGACTACGCCAACTCTCTGTTTTTGGGTCTAAATCAGGCCGAACTATCCCGTCTTCAGAGGGTCCAAAATACGGCGGCTAGGATGCTTGTCGGCCTCCCGAAGTTTGTCTCAGCTCGTCGAACCATCCAGGATCTTCATTGGCTTCCGATGGAGCAAAGAATTAAGTTTAAGGCCCTCTGCCTAACTTTAAAAATTCTTAATTTAGCCTCCCCTCCTATTCTTTCACAGACTATTCTGCACTATGTCCCTGCTAGAACCCTCCGCTCTGCTGGATTGAATCTCGCCATTGTACCGCGATTTAAGAGAGCTAGAATGGGTGGACGCTCGTTCTCAGTGCTGGCGGCTGCCCTCTGGAACTCTCTGCCGGCTCCTCTCCGTTCAATCCCTGACTTGCTTCCTTTTAGGAAGGCATTGAAGACTTTCCTCTTTTCTACAGTGTAGATTTTGTCGCTTCTGCCTGCTGTTGTGTTGTGCTATCCAATTTTCCAAAGCGCCGGGACGCCTCTTGGCTGCGGCATCCGAGCGCTATACAAAAAGTAAATAACATAACATAACATAACTTGTCCCGGAACCCTGTCCTAGCTGTGGACATTCTGAGGAGTCAATTGCCCATCTGTTTCTTGCATGCCTGGCATACAAAAACGCCAGAGAAAAGTGGCTCAAACCAGCATGCAGGGCACTGGGCTTTATGAGTCATGTTGCAGCCCTGCGCATTTTGAAAACTGATACCTCCTGTTTGACAATTGTTTGTGGTGTGGCCAAATTCCTGGGGCGCGCCTGGCTAATCAGACAAAAGCACCGTGACAATTGCAAGGCAATCACAACTGCCCAACAAAGAACTTGATTTTGGACCAGTGTGCTTACCGCAAGTCAGGATACAATATGGGTCGTAACCTTCCTCTGTGCCGTAACGGAAATCTGGACCTATGGATTAATCACCATTTTTAAAGATATGATGTGATATTTTTCTTTTTTTGTCTCATCTCTATGACATTTTACTATTTGTGCTGAATTTTTAACTGTCTTTTTAAAAATATATATATATTTTTATATATAATTTTCTTTTTAAAATGCTTTTATGATACATTTTTTATCGAATAAAGCCTATCAAATCGGTTTACCAAGCCATTAGCAAAGATGTGTTAATAACTTCATGTTGTATGCGGGGGCAGTGGTGGTACACCACACTAGGAATCTGCCATGGCAATTTGGGGCTCACCGACCCTTACCTTATAAGAAAGTTTAGGGCCAAGAATAGTTGACAGAACCAAAATCTTCCATATTTCAAAGCAATGTCAGTGCTGCAGGCATCATCAAGATCATCCATCATTCCATCAACCCCCCCCCCCCCCCTGCCTGCGCCCTTGACTCCTAGAGTTGAAATGTTCCCGAATCTTGTACATGAGTAAAAAGAAAAAGCATGGCCACCAGTCTGTTATTGAATCTGGTCTTAATCTAATATCTGCTCTTGTTCTTCTTGGTGGTCATTCTCATTTTGCAACAGGCTAAAAGCAATCAGACCTGGCTCATTATTCATGAAGTCACCATCACCACACACGCCTCAAAACAATAATCAACACAAGGAGAAATATGAGTAGAGCTTGCAATCCTGTCTCATTATGATCGTCTTCTAGATTCATCTTGATCCTCATAACGAAGACAGATCTAATTGGGGTGGGGGTTCGAATTGGGGTGTTTAGGGGCTGGGGTAGGATTCTCATTTGATGCTCTCTGTTAGACTGTATTGAGTGCGGAGAATCGATAACCTGCGTGTTGTATTGACAACTGGGTGGGAGAGGGGCCGACTGTCAGTTCTCAATGGTCTTTGCGGAAACCTGGCTTAGACTGGGCATGTGAGGACTTTAGGAGCATTGAGGATAGTATTTGCAACGTATAGTGTCTACCTAACGGCTTCTTTGCATTGCCCGTGAGATTGTTCCTCCCCCCTTAGTTATTTTCCTTGAAAATCAATAAAATCTGTTATAAAAAAAAAAAAAAAACGAAGACCTAATTATTCCTTTTCAACGATAGGATTGCAAACGGCGTACGTAGCTTAATGCTATATATTTAGATTTTCATTTGGGTCTGTAAGTGGTTCACTTTTCTGCATTAAATATTTCTTCACAACATAAGCATAGGCCTAATTTTAGCACATATGAACTGTGTTTAATGTTCCTTAAAGTGGAAGTCAGAGCAAAAAATAAGCATTGCCAAAGTCAATAGTTCTCAGCTTTGAGACCTACTGGCTCTGCCAATGCCTTTTAGCAATGCTGCCCAGCTTTCCCGAAAAAGAAAAATGCTTTCCTCAATGTTGGCCAGTATCATCATCAAAAAAAAAAAAAAAAAAAAAAGGCGGAGAAGCTGCATCTGTTGCCAATGGTCACATCATTCTGCTGACTTGCGCATCGTTGATTATATCTGGGCACATATGTGTCACAACGCATGCGCCGTTTCCTTTGCTTTTTCTATTTAGTGATCCATGATGGTGGATACCATTTGGTTTTGTAAATACAACAAATAAGATTCTTTTAGCAAGCAAGAGCAAAATAAAGAGAACCGCAGGACGGGTACGGGGGGAGGCAAAGGAGTAACAGGTGGGTTAAAGGAGAGGAAAACCAGCACATGAGAGAGAAGCAGAACAGAGCTGGGGACAGAAGCACATGATTGAGAGAAGAGCACAGAGATCAGCAGTGGTGGGGAAGAAGCACACACGAGTGTCAAAGTAAGCAGCACACAAATGTGAGAACATCACAGGGGTGAAGGAGAAGCACACAAGGGTGAGAGCAATACAAGGGCTGGGAGAAGAACACGAGTGAGACAGCAGTGCTGTGGAACTACACATGAGAGAGAGCTGCACATGTGAGTGAGCAACACTGAGCACTTGAGGGAGGGCAGCACATGAAGAAGAGAGTTGGAAATACATACACATACACTCCAAACATGTGTGTTGCCAAACATGTTGTAAAAAATTCTCTAAAGGTTAGTAGTGCCCGAAAGTGAGCAGTGGAAGGATACAAGTCAGGTAATCAAAGGGATGTTAGAGTGTGTGCTCAGGGGTGGGAAAGCCACCAAATACGAATCAAACAAACGTAAGCAGTGGGCATGCTCTAAGACCCAATGGGTTCTTGCTAACAATAGTTCTTTTGAAAATAGACAACACAAGGGGAGTCTCCATATAGCTAACAGTATTATTTTGCCTCGCATAACTTAAGAGGGCAACTTCATATTACCGATTTTAAATAATAAGTATACAATTAAAAGATACGTCATTCATTTTGTATCAAACTGTATCAAATAGTATCATTCTGATCAGAATAGTTCGAAGAACAAAACTATTAAAAACAGTATACCTGATTCAGCAGAAAGAAAACATTGAGGAGAATTAAAATGTTCAAAATCATCTCCAGGTATTCGGAACTTTCATCTTTACTTCAACTTTTTTTTCCGAGGACTACACAGTGGAATTGGACGTTACCAAGTGCTGAGCTCCTGATTTCATTCACATCCGTCAAAACATGTGTTTTTACATGTACCTTAAGAACTGAGAATATTTGGGCATTCCATACTCTTGCACTGTGTATCTGTGAACCTAGAGGCATAACCCACGCATGCTGAAGCAAAACCAGAACACTACATGTGCGTCATTCTGAATACGGAATACACAAACCTTAAAAACCCCTGAGCCCTGTGGCCTCACTTCTATGTGCTGATAAATCAGTTGTGAAGCATAATCCTTGTCGACTGTAAAACATCCACAACCTAGAATCATTGTATACTAACTTTTGTGCTTATGCTAATCCACAGGGATGAATTTATAAATGGTAATGTGCACCGAAAAAGTCTTAAGGAATGCGGATGCTGTGACGAAAACAACATATGTAAAAGCGAAATAATAATTGTTGAATTACTAGGAACTTAGTAATACTTTAGAAACGTTGGCCCTATCCATACATCTCATGAAAATGGTCATGTATAGGTACATTAAGGCCTGACACCAAACCCTCAAACACAAACAAAGCTCAAAAAGCTGGACCGGTCACTCATTTTGCTATAATCAGATGCTTTTCTTTGGTGCAAACATACTATTCGACTCATTTCTTTTAATCAATTTAGACTACTGATCCTTGTTGCCCTATTCAATGCTCAGGTCTTCCCAAAGGACCTGTTTTCTAGTTTGCTACCCTATATAAACTGCAAATGAAAGTGCATGGTTTAGTCTGGCATTAGCCAAGACCTTTCGATTTGACTAAATGTGTATATATAACATACTTGCATACAGACAGCCCTCTTTCTCCATTGTCTGTCTTTGTGTTATTTACATATTTCTCCGCTCACAGGACCATACATCCTGGAGCAATGGGTAAGCCCACTTCAGCCATTGACAGATTTCACTGTGAGTGTTTGATTCTGCTCTTTCTCAAGGAGCACATCCGCACACAACAAAGTTCCCTTCACTGCCACAAACTACTATAAAAATGTGTGCTTTCTGAAACCAAAATAAATGTTTGCTTTTAGCTAGTTATATATTTATTTATTTATGGGGGTTTGCAGATCCACAACAACAACGTTTTACAAATCCTGTGACAAAACAAGCATTGGCAAAGACAAAATGCTGGCAATCTATTGACTTTGCCAATGCTGGCTTTATCTTTTGCTGTTCTCTTTCAAACCCATTCTTACCCATCCATCGCCTATAGTTGTAGAAATATTGAAAAAAATAACTTACCCAAACACCCAGCACTGAGTTCCTACCCTCTTGCATTGTGTATCAGTCAGGTACGCATAATACTGTCTGAAAAGAAAACGGGAATCCATTAAAAGTGTAACACATAAGAGAATTTAGACAGCAAACAAAAAATACCTTACAATTTCTAGTGAAAGTTCAAAAGGAAATCATATAGCACACCAAAAAAAAGCATAGATACCTACATATACAAATCTTTAGTTGCATATTAGCACTTTATTGATATGGCTCGATGCAGGAATGGGGCTTTTTTTGTTTTCCATTCTGAGGGTGTTGAAGTTGAAGTTGGGGCAATTTATAGAGCGCACGTTTACCAAAAAAGGTTTCATGGCTCTAGTAATGTGCAGTACTGTAAAAACAATTTAGGCTTCAAACGCTCTGGTGAATAGCCAGGTCTTCAAACCTTTACGGAATTCCAAATATGAAGGAGAAGAACGAAGACTGTCAGGGAGGTCATTCCAGAACCTGGGTGCCAAAAAAGAGAAACACGACCCCCCATGCTTCTTCCTAACAAAGCGAGGGATAACCAAGAGGTTTTTTGACGACGACCGTAGGTTCCTGGAAGGGATGTAGGAAGAGAGCCTAGATGCCATATAGTGGGGAGCTAAGCCCGCCAAAGATTTAAAAATGAGGCATCCTAATTTGAATTGGCATCTATAAGAGACCGGCAACCAATGCAATTGTCTAAGGAGAGGAAGGGCATGATGGAATCGAGAGCGACTATAAATCAGCCTAGCAGCCTGATTTTGGATAAGCTGAAGTCGGCGTAATTCACAGGCAGGAATACCAGTATACAAAGAATTAGCATAATCCACCGTAGAAATTACAAGGGCTAGGAGAATAACCTTCAAGGCGTCAATAGTAAAAAAACGAGAGACCTTCCGAATTACACGAAGAGACAGGAATCAGGAAGAAACGATCATACTGATCTGAGTATGCATCGACAGATCATTGCTGATTTTAATGCCCAAACTCTTCACGGATTTGGACGCCGAGGGAGGTGGACCAAGAGAGGGGGGCCAAAAGTTAGAGCACCAAGGATTGGGCGAACCTCCGAACAAGACAAGCTCCGTCTTGTCGGGATTTAACTTTAAGTGATTCATACACATCTAGTCATGGATGAAAATCATAGTGTTCTGAAAATGGGTAACTGAATCAGGGGAAGCAGAAAGAGTAAAGATGAGTTGGAGGTCATCAGCGTAATTAAACACTGTGACCTCCAGACAGCGCAAAGCATAAATTAAAGGAAAAATATAAAGATTGAATAGAAGGGGAGAGAGCGGAGCCCTGTGGAACACCACAGGTCACCGGGCGAGGGGAAGAACAAAAAGGGGACAGTCGGACAGCCTGTTGGCGATTCTCCAAGAACGAGGAGATCCAGCTTAAGGCAACCCCCGAGATGCCAGCGCATCCGACACGGTCGACCAAAAGAGAATGGTCGACCGTGTCGAACGCTGCCGATAGATCAAGAAGTATCAGAGCCTGTAAAAAACCCTGATGTTTGAATGGTGAATGTGATCGTGTGACGCAGCCTCAAAGGACCGCTCCTGTGAGGTCAAGCATAGAATGTTTAGGCTGGTTTGATCTGGTTCCCTGACAGACACTCTGGATTCATGCTTAAACGAGGTAAGCACCTCCCAATAGTAGTGAACCACCACTAGCGAGAGGATTATCCCAAGGCACTAGGACTCTGAGTAGGCCACAAGATCCCAAAAGGTGCTGCTGTGCAGAGGGCCCCCACATGCTGATTTATTGTAATTGTATTTATATAGCACCTACTACCCCTGTCGAGGCGTTGGTGAGTAGCACGCTACTCCGGAATCCAAAGTTAGAGTTGTTTAGTTAGTGGATTAGTAAAAGCTTTTTCCTCCTCTTCGGGATTGGTAGTGAACATTGTGTTAAGTAATTGCTTGTTGAGATTTCATGCCTTGTGTGTATAATTTGTAAGGGATAGATTGGTTTTGGTGAATTAGTAGAGGGAAAATGTAAATTGTTACTGGGAGTGGTGGACATGTGCGCCTGTTAGTTGGATGAATAGGCTAAAGTAGAAATAAAAGAGGGAAGAGCTTGGAAAGGGTTATTTGGGAGTCCACTGTGGTAGGAGAGGTTTGGGACGAGTCAGAGAGCGGAGGTCGGGGCAGAGTTGTAAAGGTTTTTTTTTCTTCCGCAGTAGGTGTGAAATAAATAAATATAGAAATACATACCCACAAATAAAATGTGTACATACTGAGGGATATTAACATATTAAACATATGCAAAATAATGTAGAAGTATACAAATGTGTACTATCTAAAGATCCATATGTGCACACGTGTAAATATGTACAAACTCAAGGATTTTCAATTTTGAAGTTGATGAATTAGGTTTACAATTCACCCCCCTCAATATTTCAATAGTTAAGCACATATTCACCGATTTCCTATAATCAATGTTACAACAAATTGTGACAGATAAGTTTTATTGTCTAGAAATAAAACTAAAAGCATACACAGATTAACTTATATGTTATCTATTAAGCGACTTACTTATACACGATAAGGATAATTTATAAATATATTTAAATAATAGATTTTTTTCTACAATGAGTAAAGAAAAATATAAATCTATGGGTACATATCAACAGTTATAATATATAGGCAAAATGTATACATAGGCACATTAACATAATATGCTCATGTAATTTGTATTCAGCGGCGGCCGCTCCATTAGGGAGTCGGAGAAAATAAAATGGCTTTCAAATCCATTTTATTTTTTGCTTCTCGCGCTGCGAGAATGCAGACTGCAGGGGTATGCCTGGTTGGGGGCGGGCGTGAGGAAATGCCTGGTTGGGGGCGGGCGAGTGTCTGGGTGTGACAGAATTTATCTGCACTAATCTACATTCTAATAAATCTCCCTGGGCAGGAAGAGGGAGCTGCCACACCTGAATAGACAATGTTCTCTGCCCCACATAAAGGGCTGATTACTCCCCACAGACAGCCTGGCAGACAGAATTGAGATGAAAAGGTACCTGTGCACTTCAAGAACCTGCTTCAAAGTCACCCACACTTCAAAGGCAAATTTGGGGTTAAGTACTGGGGCTCCGACCCTACCAAAACAGTACACTATTGGACCTGTGAAGAACTTTGCCAGGAGTAAAGACTGCTCTTCCACCAGGATTGCCACTCTGCCAGACTGCTGTTCTGAATGAAATGCTTTCTGCTTTGATGAACTGCACTGCTGCCTGTATATCTCTGCCCTACTGAGGACAAGGAATGGATCCATCTAACTTGAAACCAAAGTGACTCCAAAGGCTTGCCCCTGTTCAGAAGTCTCCGGGCCATCAAAGATTTCCTTCAACTTTGCAACAGCACCTGGACTCTGCCATCTGGGTGTCCCGCCCTACCAAGTGGTGCCAATCCAGTCCTGGTCAATTGAAAGGTGATTTCTGCTGTCCAGAACCATCAAATTCGATGCAGTGATGACTTTGTGCCGATCAAAACTGATGCATTACCCTTTGACGAAGACGCCTATCGATGATATTGCTTTGACGCAGTGCACGGCTTGACACCAACGGACTGTGCGGTTCAACGCCGACGGACAGCATGGCTTGACATCAACGCAGCATCTGCATCGTAAAGGGGTTCGGCGTTAAAGCCTTCATCAACTGCGCGGATCGGCGCAACTGCTTCTCCTCCATCCACGGGATTGGCGACGACAGAGCGCCTCTTCGCATCGAGGCTTCGCCGTTGACCCTTGCTCCATCCAAGGTACTTTGTCAGCGGGTCCTGCCCGAGTCCTGAAACCAGACTGCAGGCAGCGTGAACTTTGGATTTACCCCGGTTTAGCGCGACCTCAAGTAACCTCTTAGTGCTATTGACTACTAAGCACTATTTTAGGTTTA
Organism: Lissotriton helveticus; assembly: GCF_964261635.1. Lineage (NCBI taxonomy): Eukaryota > Metazoa > Chordata > Amphibia > Caudata > Salamandridae > Lissotriton > Lissotriton helveticus. Next base: position 435,304,286 of record NC_136063.1, read on the forward strand.
TTCTTGAAAAATTCATAACTCCAGTTCTACTTATTGGCTTTTTGTTGTTTTGGTCTTGATTTTCTCATAAAAATATCCAATACTTTTTTAAACCGGTGTGCAGTATTTTTATGGTGTCTTGACTGTTAGTTTGTGTTGCACAGATCCTTTACACTTTGCCTCTTTAGATAAGCCTGCCTTCTCTGTGTCAAGCTACCAGAGGGTGAGCACAGGTTATCTTTTAGTGTGCATCTAGCTTACCCGGACTAGGATTGTGGCCCCTACTTGGACAGGGTGCATATCTCTGCCAACTGGAGACCCAATTCTAACTCCCACACCAAAAAATATGTCAACAGACAGGCCTCTACTTTCAAAAATACGGATTATCTTCTTTACTGGTTTGTGTCCCAGCCTTTTAGTGAAAAGAAACATAGAATCAACGGATCTTTGAAATTTCAGAGCTCTTATCTTTACCAGAAATTTCCAATTAAATGCTGCATTCAGCTGGATTCCCAAACGAGTAAAATTTTGAACTTAAACCACTTTTTCGCCAGACAAGGTAAATGTCAGAGATATAGAGATCCTAGGTCCACATTTCATTATAAATTACTTGGAAAGATTTATTTTCAGCCCAGGGTCGTTCATACAAGTGCTGAAAACAACCAAGAGAACCTGCAGCCCATTGGCAGGTCTCGCTAATAACACTGCATAATCCTTATATAATAATACAGGTCCAAAATGGGAGCCTATCTTTGGAAGGTCTCTACCCCTTTAGCATAAGAATTCTTCCAGACCCTTGATATAAAGAAAAAAAGAAATTGGGCAATTACACAGCCCTGGCAAACCCAGACAGTTGAAATTATTTTAGATGATAAATCGCCTTTGTGTTAGATCGTACCTTGGCAAAGGTTTGCCAGTGTAGCCGGCGGAGCACATCAACTAGGGTATCTGTCCCCATACCTTTAATAATATCCTAGAGCTTGGATAGTTGAACCGTGTCAAATGCACATGTAAGGTCCATGAACACCAAATGATTGGTTCCTTCTTGACCCGGACATATTTTTGTGTGATGAGACATAAGTTAAGACTGATCCACTGTGTCCAAAGCAGGCCGAAACCGGAGCTGCACATCGGATAGTGCCTGGTTCTCAAATGGCCATTGTTCAAGTTTAGATATTATTACCCTGCCCAAAATTTTAACGGTGCTATCGTGCAACAAAATGGGGTGGGAACAACGGGGCTGACCCAAGGGATAACATAACACTTTTAAAAAGCCACTAGAATCTTTCATCTTGCCTGCAATCTCCAGATCTCCCCATGCTTTGGTCCTTATTCCTGGCTGTGATAGCAACCTTGTAAATGTAAATGTATTGCGACTTATATAGCGCACGTATCACCCGAAGGTATCAAGGCGCTTGCTTAGGGAACCCGTCCTGGTATTCCCCTGTGAGATACCCCGGCAGGGTATCCACAAGGTGAAAGCCAGGCATCCCGCTGCGAGGGGCCGTAGTGGAGATTAAGCAAGCTATTGCCCAGAGTCGCAGAGTGTGACCCCGTGAGTCGAGTAGGCACCGGAGCGAGAATTGTCGAGTCCGTGGAATTTTTGAGCCCGAGACCCGCCGAGGCGGGGAATCGAACCCTGGTCCACGGCCGATCTCAGCATCCAGGTCTGCCGCCTCTAACGACTGAGCCACGCTTCTCCACCTTGCAGACATTTCTGGTTAAAATAACTTCGGTCTTGTCCGGTGGGCATTCCCCTAGTGCTAACTTGAGGCTTTTATGAGCAAGTAAAATTGCATGATTAAACCAACCGGGTTTGGTTGAACAGGGTTGTTTACTCGTAGTTAATGTTAGTGAGATATAAGCGATTAAGGAAGTGTTTGCCTGGATAATATCTTTAGGGTCTCCCTCCTGCAGTGAGCTCTGTTAAGATGGTTATTCTTCACAAAGTTTCTCATAAATTGCTCCTTGTCCATCTGATCCCCCCCTTCTTGGTAAATTCCATGGCCCTGCATAACAACGGTCTGTGCTTGGGTCACACATTGTGCAATAGAGAAAGTAATTGAGAGTGTTGCTTTGATTAGGCCACATAACCCAGTATTGTAGACCTGTAGCCAGATAAATCCAAGCTATCCCAAAACGATTATTAAAGATTTTACAAATATACTCTTTAATTACTATATTTGCTGCAAAAATACCACAATAAACGCAATTGTGTGCTGCAAAATTTCCATTTTTGTGCCCAATAACATACACAGTAACGTACAATAGATTATTGGGTATAGCAAAGCCATTCAACTGCTGGCCATGGGTCACTTGTAAGGGTAAAAAGATGTGCTTATCAAGCAGCAAAGCAACAAATTGATGGACGTTCTTAAATCTCATTGACAATGGAAATTGCTCTAGGTATAATTTAAGCTACTCAGGCCTTTTGAGAAGATCCACACGCAAATCAGATTTGGTGCTGCCTTGAAGAGAGCAGTGCAGCTCCAGAGGCTAGTTTGCATCCCTTCAAACTAGAACACAAGGGATCCAGCATGCCCTTTATCTATTAGTCAAGGGTGACTAATTCTATCACCGTGCTACAACTTCAAGCTGCTTACTGTTACCAAAGGGTCCCCAATTGTGTGAAGTGTTAAGGGTTGCCACTTAGTGATTTTTCACTAGTTATGGGATGCTCCCTAGTAAAACATTCATCCAAATACTTCGTGTGCCCATCATTCGCAGTACATACAATGACAAGCTGAAGTGCAACTTTAGTTGAACTGTGTATTCTATACAGTCTTCAGCATTCAAGTTTCTCTTACTAACCACCATAGTGCAGCTTTGATTGGTTTTGATGTCTCTGCCTTTCATTTGTGAGCCACAGTAACATACAACAAAGTAGGTAATCAAATGTGACCACATTAAGAATGTTTTGTACTTAGTTGCGGTTCCAGTGCAACACAATAAAAAGCACAGATGGAACACATAAGTAAGCTCTTTCAGAAAATGCCTATGGGTGATTTGAACAAACAAGGCTCAGGTATGAAGGTTCTTGGACTTTGCCCTTTCTGCAGGGCCATCGCCAAACTTTTTGCCATCATTCTCCGGTTTGTGTTGGCCTTTAGAACTCTGTCCACTTCCACTGCTAACCAGTGCCTACGTGCTAGTTATCTCTCCTTTAAACATTGTAAAATTGGCTTATACCCAATTGGCATATTTAATCTACTTGTAAGTCCCTAGTAAAGTGGTACTACATGTACCCAGGGGATGTAAATTAAATGCTAATAGTGGGACTGCAGCACTCATTGAGCCACACACTAAAGTAGCCCTTTTAAACATGTTTCAGGCCTACCATTGCACCCTGTGTGTGGGTAATTTAAACTGCCATTTCGTCCTGGCACAATAAACCTTGTATTCAAAAACTGGGCAAGTCCCTTTAAATTTTACATGTCTTGGGAGTGAAAAACTCTTAAAATCGTGATGCATCCTCGACACATGACCTCACAGTGCTCCGCAAACCAGGATTTGAAGTATGTTGTTCAGCGTGCTTAACTTGGTCCCTGTGTCCGGCCCGCATTCCATCCTGAACGGCCTGAACTTTTGACTTTGTCCCAGTTCAGCGTGACCAGAAAACTACAGTTTGCGCTTTGTGATTCTATGCACTATTTGTACTGCATCTTTGAAATTACATATCTCTGGTTCTACTATTTGGATTTCTGTCATTTTGGGCTCTAATAATGTACTACATTTGACACTATTTTCGTGAATTGGTCTGGGACTTTCGTTGTGTTGTGTTTTTACTTTTTTGTAGTCTGAAGTGCTGCCTACATACTTTACATGTTGCCTCTAAGTTAAGCTGCCTGATTTTGTGCCAAGCTACCAGAGGGTTAAGCACAGGTTAATTTGGGGTTTGCTTGTGTTTCACCCTGACAGATTGTGGTTGCTGCTTGAGTAGGGTTTCACCGCCATCAACCAGTAATCCAATTTCCCACAAAGGCCCATAGGGCTGACGAATAACCTTTAACGGTGCCCACAGCAAAGCCTAGTAATGCCAACGACTGAACAAATAAAAGAAAATCAGAATGATTGGCATGACGTGGATTGAACCAACATTCCTCGCCCCAGGCCACAAACTTTACCCAAGCAACCAGAATTTATTGCCTGTGGACAACCCACTTGAGGCCTAATTCACACCCACCATCTCCACAGGCAAGTCAAAGCCATTCAGGTGGTCGCCATGTATGGAGGTATAGATTGTGGAAGTTTGGGTGTAGAACCATGTTCTGCTGCTGGAAGACTGAGCATAGGACAGATGCTCAGACTCAGCAGAATGAACTGGGCTCGGTCCAGTCAGACTTACTTCAGGACTCAGGGAAGTAGCAGCAGTGGCGGACCTGCCTAGATACCAGAGTCTCATGGAATACAGAAAATGTCTCCCAAAATCACTGAAGAAGAAATCCCACAGTGCAAAAGGTGCAACACTGAGCAATTATGGCATTATCAAAAAGCTCTACCCATCACCTGCCCCACTCGGTGAAGAGGCCTTAAACTACCACCAACCCCATTTCTCAGTTGGAGCTGATGCACTTCAAATTTCCTGGGCCATCGTCGACCAACTATCCCAGATCAAATCGCCTATCATTTAACCTTTTCTCAAGGGCGTTATAGATATGTTTCCCCCACTACCTTTGTTATGATACAGCTCAACCTTAATTTGGGTCTAAAATTCCAGATGGGGTATCTTTTTGAGACCCATCATAGTTAGCATTTATGACTATTGACTTTTAAGACTGTTTTTCTAGTAGCTATCGCTTGTGTTAGTGAGTTGTAAGACCTTCCCATATGCCCTTCTTTTGCTACCTTTTTCCTGACAAGATGGTTCTTCAAACCAGAGTTGGTTTTCTTCCAAAGGTTATGGGCCCATTCCTTCTGGGTCACTCCATCATCCTTCCTTCTTTCTATTCCACACCAAAGAAGAGGAGAGGCTGAACAGGCTGGACCTGAAAAGGATGGTCAATTTCTATACTGAGCTCACCAAAGATTTCCGTACCAAAGACCATCTCTTTCTAGGGTACACAGGCAATAGAAAAGACAAAGCTGTCCAAAAGGGTCCACAAAATAGGTAGGGCACAGCACCCATACTGTCTTAGAGGGTACGGAGAGGAGGGTAGTTTTTTCCACACTATTCGGGATTGCCCCTTCATAACCGACTACTGGGGCTAGGTCCTCCGAACAATATCCCAGACATTGAATATCTCTTTGTTGCCTGAACCGCGCAGATGCCTCCTAAACATGTGGGAACCTAATGATCTAACACGGCAGGGACAGACATGGGTGACCCTGGGCTTCATGGTCGCGAAGCGAAATACTGCGCCGAAGTGGGGGCCACTGAGCGACCCCTGTTGGAGTCTTGATGCAGGGACATGGACGTAACAATGATCACCGAAAAAACTGTATATATAAACAGGAAGTGCCCCAGAAAATGGACCAAAATATGGACGGCCTGGAACAATTACAGAGGAGACATTTGCGAGCCCTATTCCTGATTCCGACCAAGATAGAAATCAAATAGGAAGGATGCACAACTGTAGATTACTCGAAGGTAGTCACCCACTGGTGGTGATTCTAAGATAGGTTTACTGGTGCTGCGCAAGGAGACGTCGAGTGCCTAACGGCGTCAATCGTAATGCGTAAAGATGTGAGGCAAGAGAATCTCTAGCTTCATCCCTTAGCGTGCACACATTGTCCTTTGTGTTGAAATAAAGACTTCCATATAATGGTTTGGCTTTCAAATTTGTTTGTATTTCATAATGATTTTTGATTTCTCATGATGATTTCATAAACTCTTTTAACAAATGACTTTCTTTTCAGGCAATGTCTTTGAAAATGTCCAATTGTGCCGGCGTTTTCTGAAATGTCAACACGGACCGAAAACCTTTCCACTCTTTACTAAGGTCAGTTACAGACACACGTCTTAACATATCTTTAGAGCACCGCACGTTCAGTTTCTTAGCAGCTTGCACTGACCTTATTTTCCCCGTATTTTTTCAGACCTGAATTATTCGTCACGAACAGGCATGTAAGTGACACATCGTTTTTTCTACTCCGTTTGTTTTGCTTGATAGATAGATAGATATAACTACCCAGGATTTCTAAAACACTATGCAGTTCTAACCACTTTTTCACAGATCACTCACAAGATGTCAAACAATATGTCAATTGTTTATTTTTTAACTCATGTTGTAACTAGTCATATAGACATCACTTTCACTAATATCCATTTATATCGTTATTTTACAGTGTCATATTCCCTGATGAAGGGCATGTTATCTATGCCCGAAATGCATTGGACATTTTCAAAGACATTGCCTGAAAAGAAAGTCATTTGTTAAAAGAGTTTATGAAATCATCATGAGAAATCAAAAATCATTATGAAATACAAACAAATTTGAAAGCCAAACCATTGTATGGAAGTCTTTTTTTCAACACAAAGGACAATGTACATGTGTGCACGCTAAGGGATGAAGCTAGAGATTCTCCGACCAAGATAGCTCAGATGATGATTCAGGGGAAGAATGAGAGGGTGGGTGGGGCAAGGCAATTGTTGGAATTAGTTGTGATGGTCGAGAAAAGGCCTGGGACACATGAAAATCAGTATCGAAATTGTTTTGTACACGCTGTACCAGTATATTGTATTCATGCACACTGCCAATCTGATGTTTTTTGCATAACCAATAAAAACATGTTTAAAAAAAAAAGCTGTCCAAAAGGGGACCTTATTGAGGTGAATCACCTTATGCATGAAAATGAGTTATGCCTTAGCAAGAAAAGAAGCACCTGAGGGCATAAGGGCCTATTCCACCACAGTGAAGTTTTCCATCTTGGTCTTTACAAGAGGAGTCCTTGTGGCTTACAGCTGCAAAAACACACGAGTTGGTATTAGGAGATGTCACGTACCGATGTTGTTGCTGCGGCCACCGTTCTTGTCGCTCCTGCGGCTACCACCGCTAGCGCTACTGTTGCCGCCGCCACCGCCGCTGCTGTTCCACGGACCACGGCCAGCCCAGAGGCTCCGGTGGAATCGCGAATTCCGAGGCGGAGAGCCCCAGCAGCGGGATCCAGACGGAGGCAGGCAGAACGGGCGGAGAGAGGAGCAGGCGAGTGCTGAGCTGTGTCTAGTTGCATTAGCCGCGTTTGCTGCGCTTGGAAAGTGGAGCACGGCACGGAGAGTGCTGCACCGCCAACCCGCCCGTGTTTCTCGGCAACCATCTGGCATTCTAGTCCTGGCCCCAGTAAAACACCTCCAGGCTCCTTCTGCTGAATTGTGCGTGTGGACGCAATTGGAGTGTGCCGCTAATCCACAGTCCCCTTGAGCAGCTCTGTACCTTCCTCCGAGCCTTACTCCACAGTCCCGCCTCTGCCCGGACGTCCGGAGGCCCGGGGGCTCAGGGGGCTCCGCTGCCCTATGCCCCTGTGGCCCATCTTGGCCTCAAACTCACTCTCCTCCTTGCTGTGTCCCCTCCACTCCCGTCTAGGAGTAGGGGAGTGCCTTGCACTGTATACTGCCCCCCCCCCCCCCCGCCCTGAGCGGTACAGGAGAGGCAGAGTAGAGGTGAGGACGGTGGGGGGGTCAGGTCGCTACACTAGCTACGGATCAGTACAATCCGGATAACCAGGGCACGATCAAACCCAGAAATTGTGCTACGGACCCAGAAAGGAAAAAGCAAGGCCCAGCAAGCCAAGGTTCTGCAAAGGGAACCAGTATAGTGCATAACCGAGGGGGAGGAACATCTCTGGAAGCCAAACAACCCAACCCACAAAAGCTCCAACGCCAAACAATAAAAATTAAGGAAAATAAAAGAAAATAAAGCAAACCAATAAAACAATTACCAAAAATCAAAATCAGCCCCTCTCAGCCTTCATTAAAAGGCATTGTAAAGCCCTTTACTGAAATAAAGGGTAGTGCAAAACAGAGACCAAGGAGTCATAAACCCCCCCAAAAAAGTCAAAAGCCGCTAAAAACCAGGGGGAAAAAGAATAGTATTTAACCAAGTATCACCATCAGGGAGCTATCACTGCCAAAAACCACCTATAACCACCAATAACCAAACCAAGCCTCCGACATCAACACCGCAATTAAAACTACCACTAATTGGGAGCCGAATTGGCCCAGTGTTGCAACACATCACCAACAGTTAAAACTTCTGCAGAGCGCAATATAGGAGCCTCGTTACACTTTTGCTAAGCACTACTGCTTGGATTCAGAAGTGTGACAGGACGGCCATTTTGCCCATTTGTCCTCCAGGACATCCTTGTCTGACCATTCCTTTAAACCCCTCTACCAAGAGGGGTACTGTTTGGCAATGTATTCAAAAGGTGAGGAATCTGAAGGTAGAAGTATCCACCTTTGGTAATGATCTTTCTGGTAGGTACTATATCTGCAGATTACTTACCGATGCCATTCTTCTCCCAGTCTTGGAGGATGGTCATCGGCAATGTTTAATGGGGTTCCAACAGTTTACTGCACTTCAATTTACAAGATGATACGGTCATTCTCCCACATTGGCATAGGAACAATTGATGGGAAACTGATGTCTGCATGCCGGGGTGATGGCTTTATGGCTTCGATGAAGTAACAATGATGTTGCTTCTGATGTCTATGTGTAGCCAGTTTCACCTACCGAGGTGGAAAAGCTATAGAAACATTTCTCGATCCCGTCTGGTGCATGGGTATTCAAAAGATGAGGGATGCATAGGAAACCGTATCCATCAGAAGTTGAAAGACCAAGCACAGAATGTCTGTGAGCAAACTGGCTTTGGTCTCCACAGTGAGCATCTGTACCTCTAGCACCGAAACAGCTCTACGAATTAACACTGTGAAAGAGGTGCTCTCTTCAGTAGGGGGAACCAATGATCAGTCCAACTAATTCTCAGAGGAGGTGCCATGGCCATTAGCATTTTGTAGATCGAAGTAAATACAACGCATTGGTGTAGTGAGGGGGAGTATCCTTATGGGGAACATGCAGAATGTCCTATAAACCAGATTTATTAAAGGAAAGCCGTGAGCATTGTATTTAGTATGCAAATTATGGTTTGCTTGGCTGTTGTACGAGTTACGAACTATGAAGCTATTCAAAATTAGCCAATTTTAGTGGTTATCTTGGATTTAAATTGTAACCATAATTGGGCTTTACTGTGTTTTTAAAGGAATTTCTAAGGCCTATTTATACATATATTAGGGTGTGATACGCAAATCCAAACATAATCTTGTTTCTTCAGTGAATATAAACATATATTTTACGTGGCTTTGTCATGTTAGATAGAATGACTGGATTATGAGAGAGAAGAGCAGGAAAACTGATTTGAAAAAACTTAAGGTGGTGGAAAGTGCCTTTTGGTGCATTCTCTTGGCCAGGTTTCCTTTTCACAGGAGTCGCAGAGCTTGTTCCTCTCCGTTGAGTATGGCTGGCAGGCCCTGGTGGGAGGACGCACTGAAAAAGTTTGCAGAGAATCAAAACATCAATCCGGGTTGTGCCACTGATGAAGACCAAGAAAACTGTGTTGCATTTGAAAGGATTTAGGCTGTTCTTCACATTCAAACCATGGACCTCAGAATGTTTTACATTTTCGGAAGCAGTGACCATTTCTGCTGAAAATCTGTAGTTCACTTTAAGAGTTGGAATTCTGCTGAAAATCTGTAGTTCACTTTAAAAGTTGGAATCCCTGTATATCAGTGAAACATCATACAAAAGTCTCTCATCTTTGTATACAGTCAGCACAAGGCTGAGGGCAAATAGAAACTTCGGTCTCCACCGGTGGCAAGCAGGAGACAAAGCAGCAGAGGTTCCCAGAAGGGTTTAAGGGAAATTCCTTCCTTAAATCTAGTAATCAACTACTGTTTAAAAGGGGCACTAACACAAAGGCCAAGAAGTGTATTCTTCTTGCTGTAGAAACTAGTAAAGTCTTCAAAGATCAAGAAATGCTTCCAAGTCAATTTGTGCAACTTCTAAAGTGTACCTAAGCTGATAATAATGTACAACATGCACAATTAGTAAAATGTACTTCCTCAAAATTCCAAAGCTGCAGAGTCCTCTGCTATGGGGCAAAGGGAACTATGTCATTTATTTATTTATTATTTATTTGAAAGTTTTATATAGCGCGAACAAGATCTTTGCAGATATCAGAGCGCTTTACAGACGAAGGGAACAGCGTGTGAGTAAACTAGCAATTGGGGTGGGGAAGATACAAGTGGGAGCATAGTCAGCCATATACATCAATAATAATACAAGTGCAATATAATTGATAGCGTAAACACTCAGGCAGGTCAATAACATGCGTCATACAGAAATGCAAAAAAGATTAGTAACACTGAATGGTGTACCGTCTGTGAATATCATCCCCAGTAATAATTCAAGTGTATTTAGCCATGAGGATAGCCTTTACTTCTCTCTTAAAAAGCATGGTAGAGGAGATGAGTCTGATTTCAGGGGGGAGTGAGTTCCAGATCCTGGGTGCCATTCCTGAGAAGGAGCGTTTATACGTTTTTTCCTTGCGGAATCTTTGGGGCTTTAGCAGAAGGTTGTTTGTGCCTCTGGTGTTCCTAGAGCCTCCGGAAATCGTCAGCTTTTGGGCGAGGTATCCGGGTGAGCTCAGGTGGACAGCCTTGTGCGTGATGCAGGCGATTTTCAGATGAATTCTGGCTTCATAAGGCAGCCAGTTCAGGGCTCTCAGGTCAGGGGAAATGTGTGAGTGTTTTCTTGAACCGGTGATGAGTCTCGCTGCAGCGTTTAGAGAAGCTCTTATGGGTGCCGTGGTAGTTAGGGGGAGACCGCAGAGGCCGATGCTGCCGTAATCTATTCGAGGGATGACTAGAGCTTGTACCGCAGTTTGGAGATCTTTGGCTGGAAGGAAGGGTTTGAGTTTCCTTAGGGTATTGATCTGATAGTTCGCCCCTTTAGTTGCTTTGTTGATGTGTTCCTGCATGTTGAGGTTGGTGTCAAGTGTTATTCCTAGAGATTTTGCTGAGTCCACAATGATGGGCTGAACATTGAGTGCGGTTAGGTGTTTAAGCCAGATTTGAGTGCTAGTGATCTTCGCAGGAGGTGAGATCAAGAGGAACTCTGTTTTAAGAGCATTGAGCTTGAGGTGATTAGCAGCCAACCATGATTGGGTGCTTCTGATCGTTGAATTCAAGAGCATAATGTCTTTGGGTGATTGTACTTTGAGATAGAGTTGAGTGTCATCGGCGTACATGTGGAATTGTACATTGGATGCTTGTAGCAAGGTGGTGAGAGGTTCCATAACTAGGTTAAACAAAGTTGAGGATAGGGAGGATCCTTGTGGGACGCCTAGCGTTACGGGTATTGGCGAAGACATCAAGTTGTTACTCTTGAATTTCTGCGTTCTGTTGTGTAGAAAGGACATGAGTCAGAGCAGCATGCTCAGCTTGGAGCCAGAAGGCGGCTACGGTTCCAAACGATTAACCACCTGGACATTTGTGGAGAATAACTCATCCTTAAAAAAAATTCTAATTTCCATACAGACTTATCAAATTATGAGAAGTTATAAATAAAGTGTGACGATTCAACAGAAAAAATGCATTCAAATGGATAAAAGACTTGGATAAAAGTGGAATTTGAATAAAACAGGAAGGAAGTACCACACCACCATTATAGGACAGCACTAACATTAAAAGGAAGAAATATTTGTGCAGAGAATCTGCAATGGCAAAGTGGGCTTGACTGGAACAAAGTTGAATTATAACACTATAGAATAAACTGAGAAATGTGATAAAATAATCTGAAATTACTTAGTAAACTAAATGTATCCTTCATAAAAGTCATTTAACTCCACTAGGCCCACTGTTGAGTCACTGTGAACTACGACTTTCAAGCAGTAATGCTTGGTGAAGGTTTGTGTACTCTTCAGGTTGTAGCTCTGCAGATGTCCTGGATAGGTACTCCGGCAAATAGAGCAGTTGACACAGAGACCGCTCTTGTAGAATGGGCACACACTGGCACCCACAGAAGTTGCTCTGCTAATTGATGGCAATATCTAATAGCACTTGAGATCCAATGTGTAATACTCTGTTTACACAGGGGATAGCCTTTCAGAGGGGCACTAAAGGCCACAAAGAACTGGGATGATGTGAGAAAGGCTTTGGTACTACGAAGATAGAACTAAAGACAACGCTGTATATCTAGCAAATGAAGGGCTATTTCCACTACCGTTCTCAGTCGTGGAAAGAAGGTTTCGAGTACAACAGGCTCACTCAAGTGAAAGTCAGATGGAACTTTGGGGATGAATTTAGTGTTGGTACGAAGGAGTACTCTCCCATACCTGAATTGTAGAAAAGGTTCCTGGATAGTGAGAGCCTAAATTTCACTAGCCCTCCTAGTTGAGGTCACGGCTAGAAGAAAGGCCACTTTCCATAAAAGGAACTGGAGGTCAGATCTGTGTATAGGTTCGAAAGGATGTTTCATGAGTTGTGACAGAACTATGTTTAGATGCCAGAGGGGTGGAGGAGGCTTGACAGGTGGAAAGACCCTAAATAGCCCTCTCATGAATTGCTTAATAATCCTTGCCGATCATAATGAGGAACCAGAAGAGGTCCTCCTAAATCGAGATACTGCTGCCAGATGGACCTTAACAGAGGCATGGATGAGTAAGGATGGACGTCGGTTTCCTGACACCTGATACAAAATCTCTTCCACTTCATTCCGTATGTCTTGTTAGTGCTTTGTGACCTGACGTTGACAAGAATATCCCTACATTCCGAGGGGATATTTAGATGCTCAAATTCAAGGTGTTCAGAGCCATCACTGCTAATCGAAGTGATTTAGGATCTGGATGCAGAACTTGTCCCTGGGACATTGTCATAAGAGATGGAATGGGATGCAAGAGGATGGGCTGTCTCTCTGAAAGTAGGAGATGTTATGTGTACCAATGTTGACGCGGCCATGATGGGGTTATTGGGATCATCCTGCAGGGTTCTGCCTTCATCTTCATCAGCAGTCTTGGCAAGAAGAGAATCGGTGGCAAGGTGTAGGCAAAGATGTCTGAGCATGCCTTGGAAAATGCATTCCCACAAGATCCAGGAAGGTGATGCAAAGTAACAGCACCTCTTGTTGTCCTAAGTCGCAAGCAGATCTACGGTTGGTCTGCCCCACTGGCGGAAGATGTTGTTGAGTGTCTCCTGATGCAACTCCCATTTGTGGCAGGCTGACCCGAGCCTGCTTAATGTGCCTGCTGTTGTATTCGGATTACCCGGACAATGTTCCACCTTTAAAGACTCTATTTTGTATTGCCTATTCACAGATGCAGAGCCTCCTGAGGGAGGAGGTGAGATCAGTTGCTGCCTTATTTGTTGACATAATGTATTGCGGTTGTGTTGTCTGTCCTGACTAACACCGCAGAGTTTTTTTATCTTTGGTAGGAAAGTCTGCAATGCCAACTTCACCGTCCTGAGCTCCAGCAAGTTGATGTGGAGATGCCGATGTTGCTGCCAACGGCCGCTGGCCTGGAGATCTTGAAGGAAAGCTCCCCATCCTTCTAGGGAGGCATTGGTGGTAATTATGAACAGAGATGAAGTGGCGAGAACAGAGAGACCAATTTAAATATTTTTCCGCCGAGTACACCAAAACACGGCCTTGACCACTGCTGGCTTGATAGCAATAACGTCCTCAAAAGTACTTTCTGCAGAGGACGCATCTGAAGCCGGTAGAAGAGAATAAGAGGGATACAAGATGACATTGTTCCCAGGAGGGACTTGTAGCGGATGCCCGAGCTGATGACACTGATGAAGCTTTGATTAGCCAGTCATCCAAGTAAGGGAACACTTGATGTTGCCGCCTCCTTAGAAAGGCTTCTAGCAGAGCCAGACATTTAGTGAATATTCTTGAAGCCAATTTCAGGCCAAATGGCAGTACCTTGAATTTATCATGGCCTCCGGGTACAGTAAATCGAAGGTACTTTCTGTGGGTGGGGTGGATGGGGGAAATGAAAATATGCATCCTGTCATGTGAGTCGAGAGCAGCCATGTAATCTGGGTTTAGATTTAACAAAATGTCCTGCAGAGCGACCATGCAGAATAATGCTTTTTGAGGTAGGTATTGTGGATTCCCAAATCTAGAATCAGTGGCCATTGACTGAAATATTTCCATACCAAGAAGAAACCGGAATAGAACTCTTTCCCTACCTGGGACACAGGACCCTGTTCTACTGCTCCCTTCTGGAGCATGAGAAGAACTTCTAAACACAGACAATGTAGGTATTTCACATCCTGTCGACCTGGTGGAGTGCATGGTGGAATTTGAAAAAACTCCAGGATATGGCCTAACTGGATAAGGTTGTGGACCCATCGGTCTGTTGTTATTTTTTGCCACTGCTGAAGTTGTCACGAAAACTTTCCCCGTAAGGTGGCCTGTGAAGGAGTGGAAAGAGAGGTAGCCGGAGCCTGCAACTAGTCATTGGCAATGTGAGGAATCCTTCCCCTGTCGCCCTGCTCTCCCTCTAGGGGGCAGAGCTTGAGTATGCCGCAGACTGTGGTTGACACAGAGTCTGCGGGCAGTATGGAGGTGTAAGAGGGATATCGATATTGCTGGTATCCACCTCTGTAGGATGGAAGACCTCTCCCTCTCGCTCCCCTATAGAGTACCTGTATTGAAGCATTCCCGAGGACATGGCAGTGTCGGTGTCACCCCCCCCCCTTACACTACCCCACCAATGTTACCTGCATGAACCGTGACTGTCGATATGCTTGCCAAAAAAGCACGGAAGGTCAAGAATTTTGCTTTACACTACCGGCCTAAAAGATGTCGCCCTAAGCTATCCTTGGTGGCATAATACTGCGGCACCCCCAAGCGATCTAAATACTAAAGTGTCAATATCCATCGCACAGTCGATATCCTCCATGGGTGCTCTCTCCCCTTCCTGGAGGATCTTCCTTGCGTCTGTTTTACTGTCCTCAGGAAGCTTAGCTATGTAAGGTGCTAGATCGTACCACATTGGCCAATCATAGCATCCTCAAATTGCGAGAGCATTTGCTGCTCTGACCACCAGAGCCGACATTGAGGAGAATCGCTTGCCAGCATTATCAAGGCGCCTGGCCCTCTTTATCTGGAGGTGTGGTAATAGGAGCTGAAAGAGTTTTGGATTTCCTCTGTGCAGCCTGAGAGATCACATAGTCAGGCTTCCGATGACCAACAAGGAGCCCGCGACCAGCGCCAGGAACCCTGGTTCGCCAGCGCTAGAGCTCCTCAGCCCACCACAAACTAAACACTGGTAGGAACTTCAACTGCAAGCTCTCCTCACCTTTCGACACCCTCAGACCCTTCACCAGCAGCCACTGCCATGACTCCGAGACCCAGGACCCTCCACCACCCTCCAGCAACAACTCCATCGCACCCAAACCCAGAGGTGCATCCTCCTCAACGTCCGCTCCCTCCACTGACACGCCACGGAAATCTGGGAACTCCTCAACAGCACCGCCCCGGACATCGCCTTCCTCACCGAAACCTGGATGAATGCCACCACCAGCCCTGACAACACAATCGCCATCCCTGAAGGATACAAGTTCACCCGGGAAGACCGCCCCAACCGAGGCATCGCCATCAAGACCAACCTCCGACTGAGCACCTACTTCGACGGACCCACAGACCTTATGGAACACCTCTATTTCAAGATCCAGACCAACCCCTCCTCCACCCTCCGAGGCACCCTCATCTACTGACCCCCTACCCTGCACTCCCTTCGCAATTCCATCACCAACATCAACACGCCACATGACATCACCTCCACTGATTTCGCGCTGCTAAGAGAACTCAACTTCTACCTCGACAATCGCAGGGACCCCAACTCCGCCTCCCTCCTGGACAACCTCCTCACCATCGGACTCAAGCAGATCGTACCTGAACCAACGCGCTCAGCGGGGCACACCTTTGATCCCATTTTCACAGCAGGGAACTCCACTACCTTTAGCCACATCTCCGAATTCCAATAGGCGGACCACTGCTGTGTCCACTTCACCTACACCTTAAAATCCAACATCCCCCGAAGATGCCCACATCAGCTCCAACGCAGAAATTGGAACAAAATCTCGGATGACCAGCTCGCCGACACCCTCAGCAGCTCCCACCACCACAAACGGTGACCCAACCACCGCCGCCCACACCCTACACACCGACTGCGCCAACACCATCGCCCCCTCAAGAAAGCCTCCAAGTCCTAAGCCAAGAAAGCCAGCTAGTTTTCCACTGAACTCCAAGACTCCAGACGCACCTGCAGACGACTTGCAAAACTGTGGAGTAGCTCCAAAACCCTCGACAACTTCAAAACAGCTACTGCGGCCCACCACAAGCTCATTAGATTCGCAAGGAAGAAAGCTCTATAGGACAGAATCTCCTCCAATGCTCACAACAGCAAAGAACTCTATGGCATCATCAAAGAGTTCGCCCAACCCAACAGCGAGTTTATAGACCTCACACCCTCCCAGGACCTCTGCGACAGACTCAACATTTTCTTCCATCACAAAATCAAGACAATCTACAACAATTTCGAAGACAACGACCCACACAAGAACCCCCCACCACGGCCCCCAGTAGCAGGCAACCAGCACTCAACAGCTGGACCGCCCTAAGCATCGAAGACACTGAGTATAATGAAGACCACCCACGTCGGGGCCCCCACGGACCCCTGCCCCCACCACATCTACCGTAAAGTCGTAGACATCCTCGCCCCGAACTCCAAAGTATCATCAACCGCTCCTTCGAGACCGCCTCCTTTCCCGACAACTGGAAACACGCCGAGATCAACCCTCTCCTGAAGAAACTTTCAGCGGACCCCATAGACCTCAAGAATTTCAGACCAATCTCCCTCCTTGCCTACCCAGCCAAAATCATGAAAAAAAACTGTCAACAGCCAACTTGCTGCCTTCCTCGACGAAAACAACATCCTCGACTCATCCCAATCAGGATTCAGAAAAAAACACACTCCTCACGGCAACAGATGACATCCACGCTGCCTCCTCGACAGAGGAGAGACTGTGGCCCCCATCCTCCTCGACCTCTCCAAGGCCTTCGATACGGTCTCCCACCACACACTAGCCCGCAGACTCCATGAAGCGGGAATCCGGAACAAGGCTCTCGACTTAATCCTCTCTGGCAGAACGCAATGAGTCAGACTCCCCCCATTCATCTCTGAACCGACCCCAGTCCCACAAGGATCCTCCATCAGCCTGACCCTATTCAACATCTATATGGCCCTGCTCGTATCCATCACCAGAGAACACGGACTCAACATCACATCGTACGTAGACGACACCCAGCTCATCCTCTCCCTATCCAACTAACCCAACACCACCAAAAGCAACTTTCAAGATGGAATGGAAGCCGTCACCAGATGGATGAAGAACAGCTGCCTCCTACTCAACACGGACAAAACGGAGATACTCATAATGGGCCCTCACCCCGACACCTGGAAAGACACCTGGTGGCCCCCCATCCTCAGGGAACCACCCGCCTCCACGGACCATGCACGCAATCTCAGAATCATTCTGGACTCTGAACTCAAAATGGACCGCCAGGTCAGCGCCATCACCTCCTCCTGCTACCACACCCTATGCCCGTGGTACTCATAGTACAGCCCGCGGGCCACCAGAGGCCGCCCGCGGTCCTTGAAGGCAATGTACCCATGGTCCCCCAGAGACAGTGGAGAGAGAGAGAGACAGTGGAGAGAGAGAGACAGTGGAGAGAGAGACAGTGGAGAGAGAGAGACAGTGGAGAGAGAGAGACAGTGGAGAGAGAGAGACAGTGGAGAGAGAGAGACAGTGGAGAGAGAGAGAGAGAGAGAGAGAGAGAGAGAGAGACAGTGGAGAGAGAGAGAGAGAGAGAGAGAGAGAGAGAGAGAGAGAGAGAGAAAGTGAAGAGAGTGGAGTGAGACAGTGGAGAGAGAGAGACAGTGGAGCGAGAGTGGCAAGAGAGTAGAGAGAGAGAGACTGACTGACAGACTGAGATACTGACTGACTAGGAGCCAGACAGAGAAATAGACTGACTATGAGAGAGAGACTGGCTGACGGAGAAAGAGACTGACTGAGGGAGAGAGAGACTGACAGAGAGAGAGAGAGACTGACAGAGAGAGACTGACTGACAGAGAGACTGACAGAGAGAGAGAGAGACTGACAGAGAGAGACTGACTGACAGAGAGAGAGACTGACTGGCTGAAGGAGGGAGAGAGAGACTGACAGAGACTGATAGAGAGAGAAAGAGACTGACAGAGAGAGAGACTAACTGACAGAGAGAGAGAGAGACTGACTGACTGACAGAGAAACAGACTGACTGACTGAATGACAGAGAGAGAGACTGACAGAGAAAAGAAAAACTGACTGACAGAGAGAGAGACTGACAGAGAGACAGAGAGAGACTGATAGAGAGAGAGAGAGAGATACTGGCTGGCTGTGAGAGAGACACTAACTGACTGACAGAGAGAGAGAGAGAGACTGACAGACAGACTGACTGACAGAGAGAGGGAGACTGACTGAAAGAGACCGACGGAGAGACACTGGCTGACTGAGACACTGACTGATTGACAGAGAGACTGACTGACAGAGAGACGGACTGACAGAGAGAGAGGGAGACTAAGAGAGAGAGAGAGAGACTGACAGAGACTGACTGAAAGAGAGAGACTGACAGAGACTGACTGACAGAGAGAGACTGACAGAGAGACTGACTGACAAAGAGAAAGAGACTGACTGACAAAGAGAAAGAGACTGACTGACAAAGAGAAAGAGACTGACTGACAAAGAGAAAGAGACTGACAGAGAGACTGACAGAGAGGGACTGAGAGAGACTGACAGAGAGAGAGAGCGAGACACTGACTGACAGAGACACTGACTGACTGACAGAGAGACTGACTGACAGAGAGCCTGACTGACAGAGAGAGAGAGAGACTGACAGAGAGAGCCTGAGAGGTAGAGAGAAATAGAGAGAGAGAGACTGACAGAGAGAAACTGACAGAGAGAGACTAACAGAGAAAGAGAGAGACACTGACAGAGAGAGAGAGAGAGAGAGAGAGAGAGAGAGAGAGAGAGAGAGAGAGAGAGACAGTGGAGAGAGAGAGACAGTGGAGAGAGAGAGACGGTGGAGAGAGAGAGACAGTGGAGAGAGAGAGAGAGAGAGAGAGAGAGAGAGAGAGAGAGAGAGAGAGAAGTGAAGAGAGTGGAGTGAGACAGTGGAGAGAGAGAGACAGTGGAGCGAGAGTGGCAAGAGAGTAGAGAGAGAGAGACTGACTGACAGACTGAGATACTGACTGACTAGGAGCCAGACAGAGAAATAGACTGACTATGAGAGAGAGACTGGCTGAGGGAGAGAGAGACTGACAGAGAGAGAGAGAGACTGACAGAGAGAGACTGACTGACAGAGAGAGACTGACAGAGAGAGAGAGACTGACAGAGAGAGACTGACTGACAGAGAGAGACTGACTGACAGAGAGAGAGACTGACAGAGAGAGAGAGAGACTGACAGAGAGAGAGACTGACTGGCTGAAGGAGGGAGAGAGAGACTGACAGAGAGACTGATAGAGAGAGAAAGAGACTGACAGAGAGAGAGACTAACTGACAGAGAGAGACTGACAGAGAAAGAGAGAGAGAGAGACTGACTGACTGACAGAGAAACAGACTGACTGACTGAATGACAGAGAGAGAGACTGACAGAGAAAAGAAAAACTGACTGACAGAGAGAGAGAGACTGACAGAGAGACAGAGAGAGACTGATAGAGAGAGAGAGAGAGATACTGGCTGGCTGTGAGAGAGACACTAACTGACTGACAGAGAGAGAGAGAGAGACTGACAGACAGACTGACTGACAGAGAGAGGGAGACTGACTGAAAGAGACCGACGGAGAGACACTGGCTGACTGAGACACTGACTGATTGACAGAGAGACTGACTGACAGAGAGACGGACTGACAGAGAGAGAGGGAGACTAAGAGAGAGAGAGAGAGAGAGAGAGAGAGAGACTGACAGAGACTGACTGAAAGAGAGAGACTGACAGAGACTGACTGACAGAGAGAGACTGACAGAGAGACTGACTGACAAAGAGAAAGAGACTGACTGACAAAGAGAAAGAGACTGACTGACAAAGAGAAAGATACTGACAGAGAGACTGACAGAGAGGGACTGAAAGAGACTGACAGAGAGAGACTGACAGAGAGAGAGAGCGAGACACTGACTGACAGAGAGACTGACTGACTGACAGAGAGCCTGACTGACAGAGAGCCTGACTGACAGAGAGCCTGACTGACAGAGAGCCTGACTGACAGAGAGCCTGACTGACAGAGAGAGAGAGAGACTGACAGAGAGAGACTCTGACTGACAGAGAGAGCCTGAGAGGTAGAGAGAAATAGAGAGAGAGAGAGAGACTGACAGAGAGAAACTGACAGAGAGACTAACAGAGAAAGAGAGAGACACTGACAGAGAGAGAGAGAGAGAGAGAGAGAGAGAGAGAGAGAGAGAGAGAGAGAGAGAAAGAGAGAGAGAGAGAGAGAGAGACTGTGATGGAATTGGGGTCAAAGTGTGTATGAAGCTATGCAATGCCTCTTAAAATTGCTATTGTCTGCTAATAAAAATGTATTATCAAAACGTGCTCTTTGTAGTTATATCTGCTTTTAAAGTACAGCATTGTGTAATGTTTTGAAACAGGTTTGATTTTTTTTACTGTAACCCCACCCCCCCCCCCCCCGCCCACTGACCCCACCTGTAGTGGTGCGGCCCTCAATCACAAACCACACTGTAATTTTGGCCCCTGACAGAAAGTTTGTGAGTACCCATGCCCTATGGCTTCTTCACAAGACTTTCAAAAGGATCCCCCCGAACACAGGAAAACTGTCACACGCCTTCATCACTAGCAGACTCGACTACGGCAACGAACAGCAAGTACCTCCGCAGGAAGTCCTCAACCTGCTGCACCACTGCCACATCAGCCAGCACCTCCGGACCCTACACTGGCTCCCCGTCGAGAAGAGAATCACCTTCAAGCTTCTCACCCATGCAGACCAGGCCCTCCACAACACCGGACCTGCCAACCTGAACCACCGTCTCGTCTTTCACGCTCTCTCCGCTCGGCACAGCTCTCCCTCGCAGCAGCAGTACCTCAGATCAATAAAAGCAGAACAGGGGGTCGCTCCTTCTCCCTTCTTGCGGCCAAGGCATGGAACTCCCTCCCTCTACACCTCCAACAGATGGCATCAGTCCCCAAGTTCCTGAAGGAGCTCAAGACCTGGCTCTTCGATGGAACTCAGTGATCCTCCCGGATCTGCGGTCCCCCTCCCACTCTCAACTACTTACTTCAGCGCCTTGAGATCCGCACCGGGTGAGTAGCTAGCGCTTTACTAACCCCTGATTGATTGATTGATATTAATTTTACCAGAGTTGTTGTAACAGAAAACCTGTAGGACTTTCTGACCAAGGCGATACGTGCCAATAAGACAGCACAACAGCAGAAAGTATAAAAGGAGACAACGGATTTTTACTCTGTGTTTATAGAAGCAGCACAGTACCACTGTATGCTGTAAGCGTAACACATATGAATGCTGCATGTTCAGTGAAACCGAAACCAATATACCAACAAGAAGCAGGGTTGATTGGTACCAAGCTGCAATGAATGCACCAGTGTTACCTGGATCTGGGTAAGTGGCATTGCCCATTTAGAAAGCAAATGAGAGCTGTGGTTCGCATGTAGGTGTCAAGGCCTCCGTGGCGTTCTAGGTGTGGAATTCCACACAATGGCAGACGTAATTCCTATGGTGGTGACTTATAAATTGCTGCATGCCACTTGTTATTTGGTTAACTGCTGAGGTAGTGTCTCCATTTGCTTTAGTACATAGCAAGTAAATTTGGGACCCTGGAAACAAAGTGTAGATACATTCTACCTAATTTAATAGGTATCACTAATCACAACCATGAAACCTATGATAAGGGGGATGAAAATATTTTTCTAAATCGAAGTGAAAGTCCTCAATACACTGTATAGAATTAAATAGGGCCCCTAAAGCTTAGAAATCCAAACAAGAAGCAAAATACTTTCCATATAATTGGAAGAGTTATGATAAATAGCAGAACAATTAAAAGCATGAGGTGGACAATGGAGACCCAGTTCCTTAAAAAACTGGCCCTGGAACATTGTGTTACCCTTAAGATCCCAACATAAATTACTTACAAGAAACTGGGTTGCATAGTAAATTGTAACTATGCGTTTGCCACCTGCTCCTAAATTGTTTCATAAACCAGTAATTCAAGACTGTTAAAAAACAAATGAAGCCAAATACAATGGCTTCCCTCCATGGAATACAGAGGTAGAACATGTTGGTATGGTATACATCTTAAACATCTAATAATTACAGTCCGATTCACTACTGTGCTACAATATATTCACCTACTCTTGAGCCATTACTTCTCGTGATACCAATGAGGACAGCACATTGCCACAACAGCATTTGTAAGGTGCTTACCGTACAGTAGGTGCAGTAATCACTCCAATGAAGAGAATCCGACACCAACTCAATGCATGACTTGCTTGGAAGACAAAGATATGCTTTAAGAAGAAAGTGTTCAGCTCAGTCAGCTACAAAACAAAAAAGGCAGTACACATTTGATTTAGTTTGGAAACATGAGTATGACTATTTGTTTTACTTAACCCCTTCCCTGCTCATGACGGAACCACGCCGTCATGAGCCATGGGCGGCGTGTGCTCATGACGGAGTGGTTCTGTCATGCTATGGCCGCTCCGCCCACGCAGCACTGATTCCCCGCCTGTGCGGGCGAATTAGTGAGTGGGCGGAGTAGTTACGGAACCACGCCGTCATGAGCACAGCTCGCCCGTGGCTCATGACGGTGTGGTTCCGTCACAAGCATGGCGGCGCTGCGCTACCCCCCCAGCGACGCGCCGGATTTACCGATTCGGCCAAGTGGTTAAAGCACAATATATTCCTACACACACACACACAAAACAAACCTCTGGGATCACACACTCTGCGTTGCTGCACTTGGAGTCTTTAGTTAGGAGGAATACATGGTAAAAACAGTCTATTAATCTGTTTCTGGATAAAGTGATGATCTCAAATACATCACATCAATGCAGTGATTTTTACTATGTCTTGAAGTCACAAGCCAGGAACTAAATAAGTAAAAGTCCTAAGTGTATTTTCAGAATTACAAATTCCATAACGAATGCACAGATATGTTAAATCATAATCTCTGCCTACAGCACAACAGATGAAAATGAGAGTAATGCGAAAAGTGGAAAGACTTAGGAAGGGATTTTTGGAATCAGTCAGTCTAAATAAAAAATATTTGCAGCTGCTTCTCTGAAAGTCCTGGCGTGACAACTTGAAAGATAAGTTAGTCAAGAGTTTGGGAAAACTTAACTTAAAGAACAAGATGTAGAAGAGCGGAGCAAGCTAAACTTGTCTAAAAACTCACAGAGCCAAGGTATTAGCATAATAAATATTAGCTATGAATAAATCAGCTAATATTAGCTATGGAAACTGCAGCAAGAATGCACTATCCCAGATCTATTTCTCAGGAAGATGTTTGCCCATACTTATATTGCTGTTCTTTTTATTCTTAAATTAATCTCTAGTCTTTCTTTCGTTATAACGCCGTATATCCCTGATTACTGACTTAAAGGCATCCCACGTGGCAGCTGGTTGTGCATCTTTGTATTGGTTGGTATTAAAGTATTCTTCCATTTGGTCTTTCATCTTCTTTTCTATCTTCAAGTATGAATGAATTTAATTTCCAAGGCTTCCCTTCCTATAAGACTCACTTCATATAAAGTCCGAAATTATGGATGCATATTCTAATAGCATTGTCAGGCTTACCTCGATTTTGATTGTCTGGGTCAACAGTGTACCTGTCCCCCCCCCCCCCATGTGGTTAATTCTGGAAAAGCTTCTGATTGTTTGAAAAGAAGGTAGATTTTTTTTCTCTGCAGGGTGTTATTCCCTCTATTGGTTATATAAGGGTGAGTAGTGTAATCTAGTCTGGAGTGTTTATCCTTATATGTACTATATTAATGTCTCCCACCCAAATAATTTCGCCTCTGCCAAATAAATTTCTTTTAGCCTATTTCATGGTACAAAGTAACTTACAGGCAATTTTTCTCCTTTCGAAACTCCAGTTTGAAATGTCACTTCATATGTCTTTCTTTCCCACCTCTTTAGGTCGGTCTCATATTCTAGGGTGGGGAGTGCATAGGGACTGGAAGAGCCTACAAGTATTTGCGGGAGCAAGAGTTGTTTCGTTCTAATGACTCGTAACGAGAAGCATATGCAATCTGAATATTGATCACAGCTAAGAATTAACCGGGACTTGTAATTCAAGTCAAACCTGCGAGATTGGCAAAGCATCTGCACAACAAGCACACAACAAAACAGAACTTTCATCAAACTACAGTAAAAATTCCATAACTTTTGTGCACCTGCCAGATGATCATGAAAAGATACACTCCGGCCACTCTTTGGAACGAAGACTTGGGATCAAACCAACGAACGTAAGTCCAGCTTGCAGGCGTGAACTGCAGCACAGCTCTCTTGATTTTCCCTGTGGTTGTATGAATATCTCTTAAAATGGAAAAGAAAAAAGTTACATGGAGTATATCGAGGAATGCTAGTACAAAGCACAATCTAAAAAGGCAGTTTGTTAGAAGTAACAATTTACATTTTTGCACTGTTGTAAATATTATCTGATGTTGGCAAAGCGGTTGCATGACGAATTTGACCACAACAAAATAAATGTGAATGCCAACAGTAACATGCAGTTAATATATTGTTTACACTGCTCATTACAAAATTGGTTTTCTAGTACAAATAGTTTTGAAAAAATTCTGATTTCAAATATGCATTAAAATATATTACAGAATGCAAAGCCCCTCAGCCAAATTCTCTCTGCCTTTGCGCATCCGTTTATACTCCTACCTTCACATTATCCAGATAAACTGAAAGCAAACAGTAGGATCCGTGTTACACTCTTCGCAATATGTGGCAGTAGCCATTTGAACAAGTTACTAACTTTTGTTAACACTCTTTCGAGTGGACTCCTCACCTTTAAAATATTTCCCAGGCACCAAACTGGATCTGGAAGTTTTCATAGCAGTGCTCTGGTGAGCCACTAGGTGGTGCCGTGAGGCTTCGCATTGACTTTGTTCCACCCCAGAAGTGAATCAATTGGAGGTACAGGTGTCCAAATCTCTAAGTTGGGACCATTTTAGATGGAATAGATACCAAAGCAGTACCTACCTAGGAGGAGGGTCTGTGAAGGTGGAGGGTCTATGGAGTTGGCTTAGAATAAAAAGTCCTGCAGGATCAAAAAGCAAAATGCCCTTCGCATTGGACCTGGCTGTCAAGGCAGCAATGGTTCATGAACTTCTGCACTGATGTGGCCTGACTTATATAAAGGTCAAGACCTCCGAGTGTCAGTGCAGTGGTGGTAGACGTAGCCCTGGTGGAATTGGCTCTCAGACCTTCCGGAGGCTGCTTGTTGGCCAACGTGTACGAGATATTAGTGCAGAAGACTATCATCGTGACAAAGTCCTTTACTGTTGCCGCAGAGAACACAACACAAAGCTCATAGTCCACCCTAAGGTGGATGTAAATGCTTATACTCCAGTCCATGGAGTCTCACCTCTTGATGGGCGAGGCAGAACTTTGGAAGGGTGATGGATTGCCTAACGTGAGAAAGAAACACAACTTTTAGTAAAAAGGCTTTAAAAGGCTGCCCTGGCCCTCAATGCCAGTTAGTCAAGAAAAAAGTGAAGCAGGCTGTCAGCATCAAGAGAGACAGGTGCTCACTCAAGTGATGAGCTGAAGTGATCCCAGTGATACAGTTTCGAGACTCAGAGGACACAGTGAGCAGTAATGCATTCGCTTGAAGAGGGTGCACCTGATTAATGTCTGTACCATATTGGGATCCCACTGTGGCATCACAAACGGTTTGGAAGGGAACATGTGTGTCAAACCTTTAGCATCATAGCAGGTAACAAATAAAGATGGCTGGCCCAGTAAACGCAAAAAGATCGAAAGGGCCAACAAATAATGTTTAATAGTGCCCACTGCAACACTGACAGGGCTGGAACGTCAGAGGGCATGATTTGTGACACAGCTCATTCTCAATCCGCCAGCTGAGCTCGTACAACCTGGTGTTTAAAGATCTTGCCAGATGGCTCAAGATCAGGGATATGTCCAAACACTTCAGCCAATTCCAGCAACACAGACCCAAACCCAGTACCCCACTTCAACCTGATGGTTGCAGTACCACTTGGCAGCTGTACTGTCCACAAGAACCCGCACAAGCCTTCACCTGATACACAGAGGGTGGCTTCTAAACCCAGTTGGAGGGCCTGCAGCTCCAACAGCCCTCTAATCTCCAACTCTCCCAGATGGCCTACCCAACACAGCAGTGACATGTCCATTACCACGGTCTGCTCTGGGTAGGGTTGCGGTCAAGCAGCCACCACTGAAGATCTACTGCAGTCTCCTCCAAAAACCTGGATAATATCTGCCAGGTTCCATTGGTTCTGGCTCCACTGACATGTCAAATCCCACTGCTGAGCCGGCATATGCCACCAGACGAAGTAGGGTGCATGGGAGGGGGACTGAAGGGATTGGTTCCATTGATGACATGCACACTGTCCCCATCCCCAGCTACCAAAGGACAGAGGTGACTGCAACGGGGCAGTGGGGTTGGCGCGGTCTAAACACCACACTTCTAAAGCAGCCCTGAAAATATCAGGACTGATGAGCGAACAGTATGGCAGAAGTCAAAAGGCGTGAAGAGTACGCCATTGCCCATCTTTCCTTGAAGCACTCCAGGGCAGAATCAGCTTTTTCGCCAAAAAGGCAGAATGTATCAAAAGGCATATCCTTGATGGATGCCTGGTCATCTCCGTAAAAGTTTGCAGATCACATTCACACATGGCATCTGCTTACCCTAACAACTGGTAGTATGCAAGCTAGCCCGAAATATATATTTGGCCACATCCTGAGCTTTCTGAATGGTTTGAGCCAGTTGAGCCAAAGAGGACCTGAACTCTTCTGGGTCCATTAGCAAGATCTCACTACCCAAAGGGCATGGATAGAACGGGCTTGCAAACAAATGGCCTTGACCAGCCTCAAGGCTAGGCTGGCTGAAGGAAACATCTGTTTTCCAAATGCCTCAATGAGGATCAATCTAAATTACTAGTCCAGGCCTTCTCACACATTGCCTCTATGGCTAAAATTGTTAATAACCCATCTTAGGGTTGTGCCATAATGACGGCCAAACTGTACTGCATTTCTAATAACACTATGAGATGTTATTCTCATTGGATCATGCTCCAGAAATTTGTGAGCAAAGTTATCGGAGACATTGGCCAAGAACACAAAAAAGAATTCTGTGGCATGAAAAGAACTAGACTAAACATGATTACTGAAAGGCGAGTACAGAAGGATTAGTTACTTACCTGTAATCCTAGTTCTCTTCCAGGGGTATACTCATTAAAGTCATAAGCACTGAATTATCTCCGCCCATGAGCGGGAACCCGGAACACATAACAATATACATATATATGTGTAAATATATCAAAAAGTACATTGTACTAAATAATTATACACATATACATGTATAACAACCATAATATGCAGCCTAACATATACACATAGGCTAATAAAGCCAACCTTACACACGTTCTGAAGCATGAAAATATGCTAAATATAAATGCAATAAACAGGCATGAGCCCAAAATGCATTTCATAACCATGAAAAACTTTTATTTTCATCAAAGAACCTGTTGTAAACAGTTATTAGCCTAAAAGGCTGCATATGAAAAATTGTCTGTGTACAGAAAATCAGACTGGCACCCTGCCTTTAAGGCCCCAGAGAATCTGCACACTTTGCCTTTAAGGCCTCTAGGAGAACTCTGTTCCCATCATGCACCACAGGTGACAGTTAGGTCAGTTCTTTTGTACGGTACAGTAAACTTTTAGCAGGAATCTGCACTTAAAAAACTTCATAATACATATTGAAAAGCACTTCAATGCTACTGTTCGCCCGGGGAGGCGGGAGGGTGCTTATGACTTTAATGAGTATACCCCTGGAAGAGAACTAGGATTACAGGTAAGTAACTAATCCTTCTCTTCCAGGGGATACTCATTAATAGTCATAAGCACTGAATAGAGTAGCAAGCTCATACCCACTAGAAGCGGGCGAACAGATAAATGCATAGATGCACTTTTAACAACACAGGGTTTAACTAGAAACAGCAAACAAATTTCTGAGTGATGCTTGTCCCACTTGTGTATCAACCTGCGCATCAGAATCCAAGCAGTAATGACGTGTAAACGTATGCACTGAACGCCAAGTAGCTGCTTTACATATCTCTGACATAGCCACATTCCTAAGGAGAGCTGTGGTAGCAGCTTTCCCTCTCGTAGAATGAGCCCTAGGTCTACCTGATAAAGACTTGTGGGCTAGCTGATAAGCCAGTAAGATACATGACACTATCCATCTAGAAATGGATCTCTTGGATGCTGCCAAACCAGTATTCGTAGGACCATAGTTCACAAACAAACGGTCCGTGTGTCTCAACGACTTTGTTTTATCTAAGTAAAATTTCAAAACCCTCTTTAGATCCAATGAATGCAAAGTCCGCTCAGCCGGACTCGAAGGGTTTGGAAAGAAAGTAGGCAATGTGATGGATTGGTTCACATGAAAATCCGACACCACCTTTGGTAGAAAAGCAGGATGAGTCCTAAGCACCACTCTGTTTCCATGAAAAACTGTGTATGGTTCCTTGCAACACAGAGCCTGAATCTCGCTCACTCTACGAGCAGAAGTGATGGCTACCAGGAATGCTACCTTCCAAGATAAGTGTTGCAAAGAAGCTTTATGTATGGGCTCAAATGGTGGACCCATCAACTTAGTCAATACCACATTAAGCTCCCAAGGTGGAGAAGGAGACCTGACTGGAGGAAAAACCTTCCTTAACCCTTCTAGAAAATCCTTCACCACAGGCATCCGAAAAAACGATATCTGTATAGGCGATTTTCTATAAGCCGTTATTGCAGCAAGATGGACCTTGATAGAACTAAACTGCAAACCAGACTCAGCAAGGTAAAGAAGATAAGGCAAGATCACCTGTTCTTGACCATGAATAGGATCAAGACCTTTACTCTGACACCAGAGGTAAAAGCGTTTCCACTTAAATCCGTAGGAGTGTCTTGTAGAAGGCCGCTTTGCCTCCTTAAGAATGTTCATACACTCCGGATTCAGCTGTAAATGTCCGTACTGGATGACTTCAGGAGCCATGCTGCCAAGCGCAGGGAGGGCAGATTCGGGTGAAACACTCGCCCCTGCTGCTTGGACAGAAGATCCGGGCGACAAGGCAATCTCCTGTGTGGCCTGATGGACAACTGGAGGAGATCTGGGAACCACCACTGGCGTGGCCACCCCGGGCAAATCAGTATCATTCTGGAGTTGGTCTTGTACATCCGGTTGATCACTGCTGGTATCAACGGTGTCGGTGGAAAGGCGTACAGCAAATTTTGACACCAGTCTATCAAAAGGGCATTCCCGTGAGACCCTTTCTGGGAAAACCTGGACGCGAAGACGGGGCATTTTGTGTTTGCCGCGTCTGCGAACAGATCGATGTCTGGTGTTCCCCAAGCCTGGAAAATGCTGTGCGCGACGTCTTCGTTGAGAACCCAGTCGTGCGCTTCGACGAAGTCTCGGCTGAGGCCGTCGGCCTCTGAGTTGAGACTTCCTGGTAGGTGAACTGCTGTTATGGACAGGTCCCTTGCAAGTAACCAATGCCAGATGGTCTGGGCTTCTATGGACAGAGTCCTGGATCTGGTACCCCCCTGCTTGTTTAGATAATACATTGTTGTGGTATTGTCTGTTTGTACCAGAAGGGACCGAGTCTGTAGAGATGGAGCCAGAGACTTGAGAGCAAGATGGACCGCTCTGAGTTCGAGTAGATTGATGTGATATCCTTTCTCGAAGTCTGACCATAGCCCTTGTACCTGAAGAGGGCCCATATGTGCCCCCCAACCAAGGAGAGAGGCATCTGTGATGAGAGTCTGCATTGGTGGGTCCTGATGAAAAGGAACTCCCTTTATCAAGTGTGCCTTCTTCATCCACCACCGAATGGAATCTCTTGCCGACTGTTGGAGATGAATTCGATCCTCCTAGCGTCCCGTACTCTGCTTCCACTGATCTTCCAGACACTGCTGCAGAGGACGCATCTGCAAACGTGCGTTTGGCACGATGAATATGCATGATGCCATGGACCCCAGGAGAGAGGATACTTGCCGAACTGTCGGACGAGCATACTGGAGGAGAAGCACGCACTTCGCCTTGATAGATGACCATCTCTCCTCCGAAGGACACACGTTTTCGTTTTCTGTGTCCAGCTGCGCACCCAGGTAGTGGATTTTCTGGGTGGGATTCAGTATGGACTTCTTGTAGTTGACTTGCAGACCCAACTTGCACATGAGTTGGAGGCATATCGATAGATGTTCTTCTAGTAGCGATGGGGATGAACTCTTCAGAAGCCAGTCGTCTAAGTACAGATATATGAAAATCCGTCTCTTTCGAAGACAAGCTGCCACTACCGCCATACATTTTGAAAATGTTCTGGGAGCTGATCTCAGGCCAAAAGGGAGTACTGAGTACTGGTAATGATGAACCCCTACTTGGAACCTGAGGAACTTGCGATGCTTTCTGGATACCGGAATATGAAAGTACGCATCTTTCAGATCGATGGAGCACATCCAATCCCCTTGGTGTAATTGAGGGAAAATCTGATGAAGAGCCAGCATTCGAAATTTCTCCTTCCGAATGAATTTGTTCAATACCTTCAGATCCAGAATGGGTCTGAACTCCGTAGCTGGACCTTTTTTCTGTACGAGAAGAAAATCGAGAGTACAGGCCTTGACCTCTCTGTTGAGATGGTACTGGTTCTATGGCGTTCTTCTTCAGAAGGACGTTCGCTTCCTGCTGCAAGTGCCTTATATTCCACTGAACCCTCCTTAAGGGGCGAATGAAAGGAGGGGGCTTCTTGAATCTCAAAAGGTACCCGCTCTGAATAATACTCAGCACCCATCTGTCCTTTGTGATTTGCTTCCACTCGTCCAGATACCACACAATACTTCCTCCAACCGGAGTGGCACACGGTTGTGGAGGAAGCATCCGTTCATTGCTTTTGAGGCTGCTTGGTAGCAGAGGATTGCTGCCTGTTTCCATTGCCTCTGCCTCGCCCAGGTCGTCGCTGTTGAAATTGCGACCTCTGCTGATTCTGGCCTTGATTTTGCGAGGACCAATTCGACTGTTGGCCCCTCTGCTGAAAAGATCTTTTGTCAAAGGGACGAAAATTACCCCGACGTCGAAATTCTTTTTTCTTTACAAGACCGACAGCTTTCAGGGTGTCCAACTCCACTTTCATTTTAGACATTTCGTCGTCAGCGTGAGAGCCAAATAGAGTCGAACCATTGAAAGGTAAATTCACCACTGGCTTAAGTCCCGTAAGGCGAAGCCAAGCCGTACGTCTAGCACAAACACCATGTGCATAACCATGAGCTGACAGATCCGCCGCATCAGCAGCCGCACTAATACTCTGGTTAGCCACCAATCCTCCTTCTTCCACTATTTCCAGGAAGTCTTTCTGATCCTCCTTAGGGAGTTTATCTGCAAAACGAGTCACTGAGTCCCAGAGCAGACGATCATAGCGACCCAATAAGGCTGACGCACTGGCCACTCTCATGACCGAACCTGAGGTGTTGCACATTCTTCTCCCCAAGGAATCCATTCTCTTACTATCCTTTTCAGGTGGAGCAGAAGAGGTAGATGCCGCAGAATGTGCTTTTCTGACCGCCGCCACAATAAGTGAATCTGGAGGAGGGTCAGAACGCAAAAATAAAGGATCCTCTGCTGGAGCCCTGTACTTCTTAGCAATCCTAGAAGGACCAGAACCCACCGTGGCCGGAGTTAAGAATGTTCTCATTGCTGGTTCTATTAATCCGGGCACTAACGGCAGAAGAGGTCTACCAGTCGTCTTGTGATGTAGGGTTTCAAAGATGACTGACGTTGCTATTTGAGGAACTGCCATCTTGATCTTGAACTTATTCGCCCCACGACACAACACATCATTAAATGTGCCCAAATCATCCACTGGAGACACTCTGGAAGGAGGAGTAGATGAGATTGTGGGAGAATAGTCTCTATAGGAAGATCTTAAAGAAGACTTCGAAGACGTAGAAGATGAGGAAGGAGACCTACTCCGCCTCGGAGGAGTTGCCGATCGCTGCCTCATTCGTTCCCGTGAACGTGATTTCTCTCTCACTAAGGACCTAGAGCGTGATCTTCTATGCAGCTCCGTCTGAGGGACCGGAGCCCTCATCCCCATCAGTCCTGCATCTGGACACATTTTCCAATGTCTCAGGCTTTCCAGCCACCTCGGAGACAAGTTACTAGGCCGCCCTACACGCTCAGGTGAAGCCTCAGATGACACCTGCACAATATTCAGTCCAGTGGAAGACTTGGAGGCTCTGGAAACTACACTGTGCTCAGAAACCAATGAGCCAGATGGAGTCCGTTGTCTGGGCACCAATTGTCTATCATCCGACACCTGTCCTGAGGTTGAGCCCGAATGAGCCACCACAGACGAGTCCTGGTGCACTACCTCTTGTCCCACCGCAGACCTGTCGTCTTGCTGGTCACGCGGAGAAGACAAATGTTCTGGACTGATGTCTGACCTCGACAAAGACCTAATTGAGGTCCGAGAGGCCGGTCTGGATAGTCTCGACGCCGACCCATGTTCGGGTGGGGGAGACCTAGACACTCCATGCTTCGAGCCCGAAGCAGACTTCGACATCGACCTATGTCGCGATGGAGACCTTGATCTTCTCTTTTTAGGTCTCGACGTCGACTCCTTCGACGTCGTCCTTTCTCTCGACGTCGAGCTCTTCTTCAAAGACGTCGTAAGTCTCTCTCTCGACCTCGGTCTCTCCTTCGACGTCGACACTTTCCTCGACGTCGACACACCATCCTTCGACGTCGACACACCATCCTTCGACGTCGACACACCATCCTTCGACGTCGACACCTTCGTCGTCGGACGCCTCTCTTCTCTCGACGTCGACTTCTCACGAGCCTTCAACGTCGGACATGGCACCCCCGACGTCGTCTTTACAGCAATCGACACCAGATGTCTCGACGTCGAAAGAGATTTCGACGGCGACCGCCTCGACGCTGAACCTTGCCTCACCGGCGAAGTCCTCGACGTCGACGGAGCCCTCTTCGACGTCGACAATGTCTTTTTTGACGGCGACGCTCCCTGGAGTCGAGTTTTCTTAGATCTACCTTCTGGAGACGCTGATCTTCGACGTTTAGGATGAGAAGATGGCTTGGAAGAGGAGAATAAGCCCTTGGAACTCTTCTCACCACGGTTTTCTCTCTCCAGGAGGCCCAGCAACCTCATTTTCTCCCTTTCTCTTAAAGTTCTACTAGAAAGGTTGAGGCAGTGATAACAATCCTCCACCTTATGAGAAGCTGGAAGACACACCACACAAACAGAGTGTGGATCTTTTTGACATCTTCTTCCCACAGGAAGGACATTTGTAAAATAAAGGTGGCATTCTGACTAAAAAATACCAACAGTTAGTCAGAACAAGATAGAAAACACCACCAAAATATTCTTTTGTCAAAAAAAGGTAAGAAAAAACCAACTTCTGACAGAAAATACTACAAATGAGCAGAGCTCAAGTTCCAGGTTCCTCACAGAACAAGCCGGAAAAAAGAACTGACCTAACTGTCACCTGTGGTGCATGATGGGAACAGAGTTCTCCTAGAGGCCTTAAAGGCAAAGTGTGCAGATTCTCTGGGGCCTGAAAGGCAGGGTGCCAGTCTGATTTTCTGTACACAGACAATTTTTCATATGCAGCCTTTTAGGCTAATAACTGTTTACAACAGGTTCTTTGATGAAAATAAAAGTTTTTCATGGTTATGAAATGCATTTTGGGCTCATGCCTGTTTATTGCATTTATATTTAGCATATTTTCATGCTTCAGAACGTGTGTAAGGTTGGCTTTATTAGCCTATGTGTATATGTTAGGCTGCATATTATGGTTGTTATACATGTATATGTGTATAATTATTTAGTACAATGTACTTTTTGATATATTTACACATATATATGTATATTGTTATGTGTTCCGGGTTCCCGCTCATGGGCGGAGATAATTCAGTGCTTATGACTATTAATGAGTATCCCCTGGAAGAGAAATGACCTAATTGTGGATGGTGCTGGAGTTGAAACAGTTAGTCCTTAATTATATACTTTGCTGTAAGTGATCTATGAACATAAGTAATCACTTTAACTCAACGATTCATAGATATCATATTGGAATTTTTGAGCCACCACTATATTCATCAAAGTTAAAACAAGCATTTGAGAAGGCAAACGTTTCAGCTTGCTAACAGTGCAAAACACTAGGAGAAGATATGCATGCACACAGAACATACGCAGAAGCACATTCAACTTTGTTTAAAATGTGGTGCAAAGGGGGGCGTGGCCAAGATGGCGGCGGAGTAGGACGTGCCTCACAGTCCCTCCGGCGCCGCCAGATCTTTAGCCTTGTCTATTACCCAGTTTTGTGCCCATCCGTGCCTGTAGCAGTGCGGCCCTATGTCCATGAGTTTACCGGATGCCAGTGGAGCCCTTATTTGTTGGAACCGAGCAGGTGTGGAGCGGGGCCGCGCGGTGAGGCCCTAGCCGACATCGGGCCCGGCGGGCCTTGTGGCAGCAGCGTCCAGGGGCCTGCAGACATTGGAATGGAGCCTCGGAGGCTCATCGCTGCCAGCTTTGTCCGGGCGGCACGGCGAGAGGAGCGGTGATTGAGGCGCCGGAGGAGGCGAGGGTGCATCGCCGAGCCCAGAGTGGTGCGTGGGGAGAGGTGGAGACGCATCCAGACTGAGCGGTGCGGCGGAGTCAGGAGCGGCCCGGACGCCTATTGCAGAGGCGGCGGCCGATACCCACACGAGGCACTTGTGAGCTCCCACGCCAAACTGCAGCAAGTGGAGCTGCTTTTTTCGACCGCCCCGGTCCCAGGGACAGCGGTGAGGAGAGTGTGGGTGGCTCCCCGGGAATCCTAGCACTCGGTCCGCGGACCGGCGGACGGCAGGGGGAAACCCGTGACATGGGGCCTACGGTGGGGAGCAGCACAGGGCATCCGATGCAGACAGGGGCGTGAGCGGCTGAGTGCATCGTCCTGGCGGCCCCTGCGATCTGGTGATTGGGGCCTTGCCGACTGCAAGAGACCTACTGCCCGGGAGGCGGGGAGTGAGCCCGGAGTCCGGCGCACGTCCTTCTCCCCCCTCACCAGACATTTTGAGCTGCGCCATTAACCACCCGGCCAGGTGAAGATTAGCCCAGGGGGGCTGGCCTACTGTCGACCCGCGTATCGGTGGGGAAACCTTGGCTGCGGGAGGCTCTGGGGGCGCCTACTTTGCTGTTTGTGCCTAGCTGCAGACTGGGAGCCTCGTGGCCGTCCTGCCCCCACGGCCCTGGTGCTGCGAAGGAGGCTGAAGCGCACGGGTGACGGGCATTCCCCCTGAGCTTGTTGGTGTGCCGGGGCCTACCCCTGATCGGGCCTTGCGGCAGTGTGCCGCCCACGCGCCAGAGAGACTGCGACCCAGATTGGACTACACATCCGCTTCTCGGCGGGGAGGCCTCATCGAGGGGTGGCATTGGGATCGGCTGCTCTGCAGAGTGGGTCGGTGGGCAACCTGGAAGACCCGAGGGGCAGCCGGGGAACATAGGAGGACGCGAGGGGCACGTCTTGGCCCTCTGGAGTGGCCGGCTGTTGGGAAGTGGGGCTGGGAGGGAGCCCAGCGCTAGCCTGTGCCTGTGGGCACCCCGTGCCTGTGGGCAGGAGGACTGTCACTGTCGGGCCTGGACTGTGCTGTCCCTCTCCCTTTGGCGACGGGCCGAGATGATCTGGACGGGCCGCTGAGGCTCTGCCAGCTATCCCGGGCACGGAGTGGACCGGCTTTCTCCCACCCCCCTCACTTTGGAGACATCGGATGGAGCTTGATTTGTGGTGGGGGCTTTTGGCTGGTGCCTTGTCCGGTGGCTCCACTTCCTGCATAGCCCCCTTAAGGCGCAAGATGGCAGCGGCCAGAACCCGAAAGGATAAACCTCTGAAAGACATGCCCCAGAAGGTGACGGGGCAGTCTACATCGCCGACTGCAGATAAATCCCCGCGAACTGAAGGTAGCGAAGCACCAGCGACCAAGGCCTTCATGCTAGAGTTGTTCTCTGCCATCAAGGAGGACATCTTAGAGCTGCGCTCGCAGCTTACGTCCGACCTGAGGGAGATGAGGCGCGATGTGGATGCTGTGGGGGAACGGGTGATGACTCTTGAAGAACATGACCTGGGAACGGCGGATG
Organism: Lissotriton helveticus; assembly: GCF_964261635.1. Lineage (NCBI taxonomy): Eukaryota > Metazoa > Chordata > Amphibia > Caudata > Salamandridae > Lissotriton > Lissotriton helveticus. The sequence continues at coordinate 435,340,719 of NC_136063.1, forward strand.
ACATCCATCAGCTCCAACAGGATGTGATTCGCCTCACGGAACAGAACCTGGACCTTCAGGCGAATGCCGAGGACATAGAGAATAGATCTCGGCGGAATAATATTTGGATTCGGGCAGTTCCGTGGAAAGGTGACGGGACTGATCTACGGGAGTATGTAGGAGCCCTTTTCCGTCAGATCCTAGATGAGGAGGACCTACAAGAGATTCAGCTGGACCGTGTCCACCGTGTGGGTCTGCTGTAGAGGGCCAAGGCCCCTCTCCCTGACATTTTGGTGTGTGTGCATGATTTTCAGCTTTCTCAGGACTTGGCGGCCTCCACGCTTGTCAAGCGCAGGGCATTCAAGCCCATCACTACTCACCTGAGGGAGCAGGGCATTCCCTACTCGTGGTGTCACCCGTTCCGGCTAATTTTTAAGTTCAAAGGCAAGATGGTTCAGGTCTGCTCCCTGGACCTTGAGTCGGCCTTCGAAATTTTGGGATTGGAGCAGGCTGCTCCCACGCCTAGAACGGACAGGTCGCCTAACAGGCAGCGTAGGCGCTCCGTGGAGTGGCAACGAGTTGGAAAGCCTGCTTCCGCTACAACGCCTGACTTGTCAGCGAGCCTGCTGGAGAGGGGGGCTGCGTTTGCTACTGTGGCCCTGGTCACCGACACGTCTGGGTTCTCTTGAGGCCCGACAGCTTGGCACTAGCTGGGCCAGTAGCTGGCGCCGGAGGCGGACGTTTATCCAATGGAATTTGCTGGCATCCTTAAGTCCTTGGTTGGTGATGAGTCCAGTATCAGGAATTGGGAGGGTGAGATGTTGGCGCCATGTTCCCTTGCTATTGGGGTCTGTTTAACGGACTGTCGTTTTCTCTTCTCCTTTGTAAATGTTGAATCCTGTGTTCTGGGGTGGGGTTTCTCAAGTGCTTGGGGCTGGGGTGGAGGGTTGGAGTTTGGGGTTTTTGGGGCTCCGCAACAGCTCTCGGGGGAACTGGGCAAGGATCCAAGGAGCGGTTGGGGCAATGTGGTACAATAGGGGCTTTAGAGTGGGGATGTGCATTGGGTATCTGTTCCTTTCATTGACACGATGGGCAGGGATTTGAAGGTAGTGAGCCTCAATGTCAGGGGCCTTAATAGCCCAGTGAAACGTGCTGCTATTCTATCCCTCCTGGAGAATGCAGAAGGGGGTGCGTGCCTGTTACAGGAGACCCATCTCCTCTCTAAAGATGTCCGGCGTATGACAGACAAGTGCCCCCCGGAAGCTTGTTTTCTTCCCAGTATAAGAATTGGCTTGGTAGTTTGGTTTGCCCTGTTCCCATCATTCAGAAACTCTGTCCATCACCACCCCCCTTTTCCAAAATCGGTTTTATCCACACTATGTGTGGGAGGGTATACTCAGACGTGAGCCCCTTGCTCATTGCACCATCAGGATTCAAGCAAGCCGGGCCGAAGAAGGCTGTGATGCCAGACACCGGTCCCCGGAAGCTTGTTTCCTTCCCAGTATAAGAATTGGCTTGGTAGTTTGGTTTGCCCTGTTCCCATCATGCACTGGGACAGGAACAGACTAATTTGCATATAGCCAGGTTCTGAGCTGGGATGGTGCAGTGAGCTAAAAAACGGTGATGGATTAAAACCATGATCTATTGACTTGGTAAGAGTATTCTGCATCATTCAGAAACTCTGTCCATCACCACCCCCCTTTTCCAAAATCTGACTTGTCAGCGAGCCTGCTGGAGAGGGGGGCAGCGGTTGCTACTGTGGCCCTGGTCACCGACACGTCTGGGTTCTCTTGAGGCCCGACAGCTTGGCACTAGCTGGGCCAGTAGCTGGCGCCGGAGGCGGACGTTTCTCCAATGGAATTTGCTGGCATCCTTAAGTCCTTGGTTGGTGATGAGTCCAGTATCAGGAATTGGGAGGGTGAGATGTTGGCGCCATGTTCCCTTGCTATTGGGGTCTGTTTAACGGACTGTCGTTTTCTCTTCTCCTTTGTAAATGTTGAACCCTGTGTTCTGGGGGGGGGGGTTCTCAAGTGCTTGGGGCTGGGGTGGAGGGTTGGGGTTTGGGGTTTTTGGGGCTCCGCAACAGCTCTCGGGGGAACTGGGCAAGGATCCAAGGAGCGGTTGGGGCAATGTGGTACAATAGGGGCTTTAGAGTGGGGATGTGCATTGGGTATCTGTTCTTTTCATTGACACGATGGGCAGAGATTTGAAGGTAGTGAGCCTCAATGTCAGGGGCCTTAATAGCCCAGTGAAACGTGCTGCTATTCTATCCCTCCTGGAGAATGCAGAAGGGGGTGTGTGCCTGTTACAGGAGACCCATCTCCTCTCTAAAGATGTCCGGCGTATGACAGACAAGCGCTTCCCGCTCCAGCTGTGGTCGTCGGGACCGAATAAGAAGAACGGGGTGGCCATTCTTTTTAGTGCGCATGCGCATTGTAAAATTATCTCCCAGGTGGTGGACTTTAAAGGCAGATTCCTGGCTGTTCGTGTGCAATGGGGGGGGGGGGGATGCACTTTACAATAGGGTCCATTTATGCTCTAAACGTCCAACAGGAGTCCTTTTTGCAAGCGGCTTTCTCACAGGTGCTGGGGTCGCCAGATGCCCCGATTCTGGTGGGGGGTGACCTGAACATTGTTATGGAGGCGGGGTTTGACAGATCTGAGCAGCGGTCCCATCAGACATGGGAGATATCACAGGGGGGGAAGCAGTGGCTCTTAGAGGGAGGGTTGCATGATGTATGGCGCGTTCAGCATCCCAAGGAGCGCGATTACACCTACTACTCGGCAGCCCATAAGACATATGCACACTTAGATCATTTCCTGGCCCCGTCCTCTCTCTTGCCTCAGTTGTCAGCAGCAGAAATCGTGCCGCGTTCCCTGTCAGACCATGCGCTTATCTCAGTTGTCCTTACTTCCAGCAGCGCTAGGTCTCCGCCGGCTGGCTGGCGCCTTCACGATTCCTTGCTCCACTCATTACCTTGCCGTAAATGAGGTAGGGGTACGGCCCTTGCGTCGGTTTCGGAGGCCCTGAAATTGGTAGTACGGGGCGAATTTATAGCGATTGCTGCGACATATTCCCACATGCACAAAGAGAAGCGCGCGGAGTTGGAGAAGGAAGTTAGTGGTTTAGAGGCGATTCATAAGAGGACTGGGGCTCCGAGGGTCTGGAGGGAGTTAGAGGCGAAGCGAGGCATGCTGAAGCACCTTGACCTCAATAGGGCTGCGCATACCTTATTACGTTTAGGTCACAAGTTCTATCTATGTGGGGACAAAGGGGGACGGATGCTTGCGCATCGGTTGCAGGCGCGTACTCAACTGACCACTATCCATACCATTAGGGACCCTCAAGCGACAGAGCACACCACTGATGCTGCCATTGTGGACACTTTTCGCCAATTCTATCAGACCTTATACAAGAGGGAGGGGGCGACTTCTCAGGGAGTGGCAGACGATCTTGCGTCGTACGGTGTTATGCCCTTCCATCGGGAGTCGGCGGAGGCTTTGGACTCGGCGATCCGCATTGAGGAGGTCATCTCTGCTATTGCAAAACTGAAGGTAGCTAAATTCCCTGGGCCAGATGGCTTTTCGGCTATCTTTTATAAAACTTACTGTGTGGAGCTGGCGCCTCTCTTGACTCGCCTTTTTAATTCCTTTCTTGATACGGGAGCGGTGGCTCCGTCCATGGCAAAGGCGGCGATTACGGTCATTCTTAAACCTGGGAAGGACCCTAAAGAGTGCGGCTCGTATAGACCGATCTCGCTGCTCAACATCGATGCCAAGTTGTTTGCGGGTGTGCTAGCTGCGAGGTTTAGCCCCTTGATGGACGGAATCATTGAGCCAGATCAAGCGGGATTTATCCCAACTCGGCAAGGGGGGGGGACAACACTAAACGGTTGCTCCACCTCATGGATTTGGTTCATCGTTTGCAGACGCAGGCTTTCTTGCTTTCTATCGACGCAGAGAAGGCCTTCGACCGCCTCTACTGGGACTACCTGTTCGCTGTGTTGAGGGCGTTCAGAGTGGGGGATAATTTCCTGCGGTGGGTTCAGTGCCTCTATGAGGATCCTAAAGCAGCTGTGTGCGTAAATGGCTGCAGATCTGCCCTTTTCCCCATTACTAGGGGACCGCGACAGGGGTGTCCCCTCTCCCCGTTGCTTTTCGCTCTCTATATGGAGCCCTTTGCTCAGTGCGTCTGGTCTAACGTAGATATTGCCGGGATCAAATTTGGGGCTGGGACTCATAAGATCAGTCTGTACGCAGACTATGTCATCCTGTCATTAACTCAGCCTTATTCCTCATTGCGGCGCCTCTCGACAGAACTCTTAGAATTCCAGAAGGTAGCGGGTTTTAAAGTTAACTTTTCCAAATCACAAATTCCTAATATCTCCGTCCCTGAGGCAGACGTACTGGATCTGAGGCAGGACTTTGCCTTCCAATGGGTACACACCAACATTCCATACTTGGGTATCCGACTGGCCCTATCCATTGCTAAAACAGTGTCCTTGAACTACAGAATGCTGGTTGATCATGTTACCAAAGCGCTTTCGGATTGGTCTGGTCTTAATTTGGCCTGGTATGGGAGGTTGGCTGCGCTAAAAATGACTGTACTTCCCCGTATATTATACCTCTTTCAATTGCTACCCTTGAGTCCCCCGCAGGGCACCCTGCGGAAGCTGCAGGGGCTCCGCAACAGGTTCTTATCGAACAATAAAAGACCGCGGCAGGCGTTGTCTGTAGCGTCTACCCCAAAGGCGGCAAGGGGGCTGGGCTCTCCCCTGCTGATAGCGTACTTTCAAGCATCTTGTCTTAGGTACATAGTCGAATGGAACAGACCCCTATCTAGTAAACATTGGAACTTTATGGACCAGACGGTGGCAGGTTGTAATATATGGCGGGAGTTGTGGTTACAGCGCAAGCATAAAGCTTGGGGTCTTTATTCCTCCCCAGTGACTTCCCCAACCCTGAAGGCCTGGGATCAGCTGGCGCAACGCAAGGGGTGGACTACGTTTTCCTCCCCAATGACCCCCATTGTTGATAACCCGGACTTTCCACCGGGCCAAGCGTCCTCAGTCTTCCATCGCTGGCGAGAGGAAGGCTGTAAGAGGGTGGGTTCCCTCTTTGACTTGGAGGGCCTGATTCCGTTCCACCGGCTACGTACAGAGTTCTTCCAGCTGCCGATGGCTGATGCTTTTCACTACTCGCAAGTGGCACATTGGGTGACCCAAGCAGCCAATGTTGCCTCAACGTCCCGGCCCCGGATGGTGTTTGAAAAATGGTTGGTCTGCAAGAAAGACGACTGGAGACTCATCTCGGAGTTGTATGCGATGTTCTTGCGTCAGCCTCGGCGGCAGCGTACGCCTGCACAAGTTCGCTGGGAAACTAAGTTGGGATGTCCGTTAACGAGAAAGGAGTGGGAGCACATCTTCTATCGCGCACAGCACACGGCCTCTAACACTGCGGGCACCGAGTTGGCCTACAAGGTAGCGGCTTATTGGTACTACACTCCAGCGCGCGTTAGGGCGTGGGATGTCATCAAATTGGGCCTCTGCTGGCGGGGGTGTGGCCTCTCAGGGACACTGGCGCACTTGCTAAGGCACTGCCCGAAATTGGGGCGGTATTGGACCATGATTTTGGATGAGTTAGATGCTGCGTTTCAGATTACATTCCCCCCGGATGCCGGAGCATACACTGTTGGGGCTTCCCCACTCTAAGTTCTTTCCCCTGCGCTCGCTGAAGGGTAGGCAGATTGCGATGGCTTTGTTGGCTGCGAGGCAGGTTCTCCTGGTGCACTGGGGCTCTCCAACTGTGCCTGACCCCCGAGACTGGTTTCAAAGACTCTGGCACATTCTAGCTATGGAACGACTCTCACTGGGAATGGATGGAAAAGGTTCTGAATATGCTAAGCTCTGGGGCCCGTTCTTACAGCCCCTATCCAAAGACCTCCGGGAAGTGACTTGCCTGCAGAACCTGCAGATCCTACAACTCATTCCTTTAGAGCCAGAGGGGGTCAAGCCTGTGGACTGAGTTTTGCCTAGTAGAACGAGTGGATCCTGGAGAGTGAACAGTACAGATAGAAGCTGATGCGGAGTGGGGTGGGGAGGGGAGGGGGGTTGTTTTGGGGGGAGAGGGGCTGTTTTTTTTTTGGTTTTGTCTTGTTCGTTACTTGATAAAAGCGGAGGTCATTGCTCAGGCGGGGTTGCTCCTCACGTTTCCTTTTACCTACGCAGGGTCGTCCTCCGGGATGTAGGCCCAGACGCTGTGTCATTACTATGACATTGCTCCCTGCCGGCACGTTGATGTAGGCAGCTGGGCTGTGTACCATGATGTGTTCCAGCACAATAAAAACGATTGACTCTAAAAATGTGGTGCAAAATTCTTAAGTGGAGCTAAACAGTACACAAACGCTAAAGTATATATCATTCGACAACCTGCATGCAATGAGACAATGCTAAAACCTAAATATTTTCTCAACTTTTAAAGAGTTTAACAACTGGGGAAACTGTTATAAAACTATACCATCATACAGATGGAGTAAAAGAGGCTGCCTAGAGTCAAACAGAAGTTGAACAAGCCACAGGAAGAACAACATAAAATAAGGTATATTTTTCAGCTTTATTTAGGAGAGTGCAATACTGCATAACTTCAGGTTTGAACAGTGAGATTTGCATTTATGCACTACAGGTTTATAATAAACTCCACAGCCATAATAATGTCTTTAACCTTTTACATCTGAGGAGTAAAGGAACAGTACTATTTCTTTTTACTTAGTTAGCAGCCCTGGTTTATGTTTCAAAGCAGCGTTGTGTTAAAGAACAAGTTACTTACCTTTGGTAACGATGCATCTGTAAGAGACATAGGTTAGTTATAGATTCCTGACGTTAGAATTATCCCCAGGTATCAGACTGGATCCGCAGAATTTTTTCTTAGCAGTACACCTGCGAATCGGTAGACTGTCGGTCGACTCTGCGTCTGTCCTCGGCGTCGCCGAGATGACGTTGCAGTGTCTACTTATACGCCGCCCCTGCACGCTGACGTCAGTTCTAACACGACGTTCCATGCCATGAGCGCAGAACCATGAAAGACACTGACCACTGGTGCGCCATAACTAGGGCCCTGTAAGGGAGTCCCTATCCCTAGAAGTCAGTTCATAGAGCGGTGGAGGATGGGTTGGGTGGTAAGGAATCTATAACTAACCTATGTCTCTTACAGATACATTGTAACCAAAGGTAAGTAACTTGTTCATCTGAAAGAGACAGTTAGTTACAGATTCCTTACCTTAGAATAGATACCCGAGCAATGCCATCCCCAGAGGAGGGACTGTGAACTAAGTTCACACCATAAAGTCCAGGAGGACCGAACAGGCAAAATAGCTGTGCCTCTGGACTTGGCTGTGCAGGCAGTAATGTCTGGTGAACGTGTACAAGGATGCCCAAGTTGTTGCCTGTCACATGCAAAGGAGTGGGACTCCAATGCAGTAGTAGCTGCCGTGGCTCTAGTGGAATGAGCACGCAGCCCCACTGGAGGTTCCTTGTTCACTAAAGCGCAACAGAATTTAATACACAGGACAACCCATCGGGAGATGGTACCCTTTTGGACAGCCTGACCCTTCTTGGCACCTACATAGCCAACGAAGAGTTAATCATCCACCCGGAAATCTTTTGTGCGATCAAGATAGAAGGACAGCACACGTTTTGGGTCCAGACAGTGGAGTCTCTCCTCCTCCTTGGAAGGATGCAGAAGTGGGAAAAAGGTGAGCAAAGTGATCGTTTGTCCAATGTGAAATGGTGTAACAACTTTAGGAAGGAACAAGTGTCTCGTCCTAAGCGCCACTTTGTCCGGATGCACAGAGAAGAAAGGGGGTTTAAAGGATAGAGCCTGAAGCTCACTCACTCTGCGAGCAGAGGTGATGGCAACAAGGAAAGCAGTGTTTAAGTAAGAAGCCTGAGAGGACAGTTGTGAAGAGGTTCGAAAGGAGCGCACATAAGATAAGTTAAAACAAGATTCAAGGCCCGCCCAATGGGGCATTATGAAAGGAGATGGAGGAAAGAGAGGACTAATGCCCTTAAAGAATCTATTTACAGTAGGGGATTTCAATAAAGATGGCTGATCTGGTAGCTGAAGGAAAGCACAAATCGCTGCAAGATAGCCTTTAAGAGTGCCCAGAACAGAGCCCTGCTGGCTCAAGGAAATGACGAACAAGAGAACCTCGGAGAGAGGGGCAGAAAGGGGATCCACAGCCTTTCCTGTGCACCATGCCACAAACTTATTGGATCAACAGGCGTATACCGTTTTAGTGGCGGGACGCCTGGCTGCCAAGATGACATTACAGACTTCAGGCGGCCGGTCAAACGCTGTCAACTGTCGCCGCTCAATCTCCACACAAGGATGCGGAGGCTGGACAGGTTCGGGAGGATGAACGTCCACTGTTGCGGCAACAGAAGATACTCCAGAAGGAGCAGTCTGATCGGAGGATCAAAGGCCATGCTTAGAATCTTGGGGTAGCAGAGTCCAGTCGGGAGCCACAAGAATGACTTGGGCACGGCCGCGCTTGATTTCCTTCAGCACTCGGAGCCTGCAGTTCCACTCGTGACGAAAAGCGTCGCCGAGCGAGTGCCGCCTTGGAAACTCCAAATCGCAAAACTGCTGACATTGCACGTTCTCTTCAATGGCAAACAGATCTAACCAAGGCTCTCCCCATCCCTGAAAGAGACGTTGCACCACCATCAGTGAAACGCCATTCGTGATCTACCAGGCACTGACGGCTGAGTTTATCCGCCCTGGCGTTCAGAGAATCTGCCAGGTGTTGAACCACCAGGGTCACGCCCTGATGTTCCAGCCATGTCCAAAGGCAAAGAGCATCTTGACATAAGGTCCACAATCCCACCCCGCCCTGTTTGTTGCAGTACCACATGGCGGTGGTGTTGTCTGTGAACACCTGCACTACTTTCTCCTTGAGGGTGCGAAGGAATGCTTTCAGTGCCAGGTGGATCGCCGGGAGCTCCAACAGGTTGATATGGAGTCCGGACTCTGCCGGACACCAGAGTTCTCTGATTTATGCTTCTCCCAGGTGGCCGCTCCACCCCATGAGTGACGCATTGGTCACCACTGTTAAATCTGGCTAGGGAAGGAAGAGGGATCAGCCTCTGACACAATCTTGTGTGACTAACCACCACTGCAGTTGTTGTGCAGTTCCCTCCGAGATCTGGATGTAGTCGGAAAGATTCCCCGGATGCTGCACCCAATGGAACTTCAGGACCCACTACAGAGCCCACATATGCAACCTGGCATGATCCACTAGCAGGATGCTTGAGGCCATGAGACCCAGCAGACTCAGGGTCATTCTCACCGAAATCCGGATAGAGGCTGAAACATCGGTATCATTGCCCGAATATCACGGACTCACTGCTCGGGAGGATAAGCCTGAAACTGCACTGTGTCCAGAACAGCTCTGATGAAAGGGAGTGTCGGAGAGGGAGTCAGGCACAACTTCAGCACGTTGATAGTGAACCCCAGCAAATGCCGAAGGCCCAAAACCCGCAACAGGCTCCTTGGGGACCGAAGATGCGCTGGCGGAGTTGGGCTGCCCAAAAATATGATGGAGGGCTTCATAAAATGTACAAAGTAGGGCAGCGGACGATCTGGCTCCCGGAAACAGGGGATTTAACCCTTGTTGGAGGTCCTGTAACGAGCCGCAAGATCACACCAGTACACCCCAGCCCTCTGGTAGAAGAGCAGCTTACCTTTTGTGTCCATCAAGCGAGAGCAGCTGTGATCACTGGCAACCAACCAGCAGCGCTGCTTAACTGGAAGAGCATGGGCCACAGAGAGATGCCATGTCCATCACGAGTGGCCCGACTTCACAGTACAGGATCCGGACTTGGGAGCTCCCGAGAAGAGGGCACTCACTGCACAGTTGAACACTGAAAACCACCGGAGTGAACAAGACTGAAACTGGGTCTTTGGTGTCCTGGGGAACTTGCTGCTAATAGAGCTGAAGCACCATAGACACTTTTGCCTACATTCCTACAAGGACAGAAGGGAGAACTCCTGGATACGGCCTAATAGTTTGCTTTCCATGATGCAGCCATTAATGAATGGGGAATAATCCTAAACACGTTACATAAAGGAGGGTGGGACAGAGATTTGCCTGACAACTACTAGAGTCCCAGCTTCAAGGGGCAATGGGCTATTGCATTTGAAGGTCACATCTCTTTGATTGTGCAGAATTAGAAATAAAATGCTACTTTCTCTTATAAAAGTATTCAGTTGGACATTGATTTATTTTTCATACAGCTTACATTTTGAGTTAGGAGTCGTGTTCAATAACCTGTATTTACATCCCACCCACAACTACCACGGCGAGTCAAGTGCAGAAGAGGTACTTTGCCCAGTTGAGCGGGATCCATAGTAGGCCAGGACCTGGGACATCAGGAGTACAAGGCCTCAACCACCACGGTTTGGCCCTGTAGTCCCTGCATGTCCCATGTTCCTTTGAAAGAGGTTCTAACAGGAGCAAATGACTCTTTCAGAAGGCCTACTTCAAAGACCACCTCGCTAGATCTAGCCTTTAGACATGTGGCTCAAAATTCCAGAAGACGCTGCGGGTCTTCGAGCGCGCCAGTGGTCTCAAATCCCATACTTCCTCACACATGACCCTAATGAAATCATGGCGAAGCTTGGTAGAAGTGTGATCTCCTGGTCTTGCTTAATAGGGCTGCTGCAACAGAAAGGCCATACTTCTCCAGGCAAGAACTAAACAACAACACTTCACACCTTTCTGAGCAAGGCTCTGTGCTAAAGGATATTTAACTGCAGACATTATAGGACGTGGGTGCCTAGTTTAAAGCAAATACTAACATTTCTAAAAATCATTTTTGCAACACTAAAAGCCTGCCAATGAATTAGATGGTCTCTTTTTGGTACAATGTCATAACATTTGACTTTCTAGTTTATTCCGATGGAAAGTATACCATTTTAGGTTTAAAGATAGAGGGAGCTTTGGCAATGGCAAGCACCATCTTAGCCTTCACAGTATAAGACTATTTAGTCTCTGCAGCTTTAGAAGCATGCAAGTTAATATACTTTGTGTTTTCATTTCTAAACACTATGCATCTAGGCCATGTCAATTAACATGTTATTGCTGACTTTATGTTCGAGTGAGACTTAAAATGGCAAAAAATGTTTTTAAAACTGGCACATTCATGCTGTATATTTGCCTACAGTGACACAACAATGCTAACCAGCCCTGCTGCTATGTTTTTAAAGTGGTCCGTGTGATTGGTGTAAGGCCACCCTTTGTTCCATATGGCCCATTCGACTTTTATGCCACTTGCACAGGTTTTGCACACACTCACCATGGGCTTCTCTGAAAGTCAAATCTACCAAAGGGTTGCCATAATTAGGGGTAGAGCACAAGCGCTGGTGGTGGTGGGGGGGGGGGGGGGGGGGGGGAGGGGTGAAGGGTTAAGCAGCCTCACTCATAGCGCCCAAATATGCCAGAAATGCTGTAAAACACATTCGGAGAACCATGCAAACAGACTTCCTCAACTATTTTAAAAACAAATACATCGAGGCAAAACTTTAAAAAATGCTTAGAAATAAAACACTGGTGAAACAGTGGCTTAGTAAATATAGGAAAACCTTACATTCAAGAGATTCCTTTTGAAGGTTAGAAACTCTAAAACATGAACGCAAGGTGCAATCATTTCTTTTACATTTTTATATAAATGTGAAAAATGGCAAAATTCAACTTAAACCACAAAAAATGTAATGCGATCCTATTTCAGAAATTGTTGATATTGAATATGCTACTTACCAGTATGCATCTGTTCTTGGCATGTAGGGCTGCTAACATTCATATCTTAGCATTAGATCGCCGCCTAGTGTTGGGTCCGGATGATCGCACATTGTTGTCCTGGAAGAGTCTTCGAAGTATCCTGAGATAGGTGGCTCCTCCCCTGGATTACAGTGCGCATGGGCATCGGCTCCATCCCCAGATTGTTTTTCGCCATTGTGGCAGAAGATGGAGTGAAAAGTGTAAAGGATGTCCATGCTAATAAGTGAATACAATAGTATATCTGCAGCTGCGACAGGCACCGGGGAGGAGGGTGGGCGATATGAATGTTAGCAGCCCTACATGCCAAGAACAGATGCATACTGGTAAGTAGCATATTCAGTTCGAGGCATGTGGGCTGCTAAATTCATATCTTAGCATAGAATACATAGCAGTCCCTCCATTAGCGGCGGTTGCCCGTGCCAGCTGCAGAAAGCCGAAAGAGTGTCTTGAGAACAGCCTGTCCTACAGCAGCTTGCTGCTTGGAATGTACGTCAACACAGTAGTGTTTTGTAAAGGTATGTGGTGTAACCCACGTGGCTGCTCTGCAAATATCTTCTAAAGGAATGTTTCCCAGGAAAGCCATGGATGCCCCCAGTTTGCGTGTGGAGTGCGCCCTTGGGGGTATCGTTAAAGTGCGCTTGGCCTTTTGATAACATATTTGGATGCACTTAACAATCCACCTGGCTATTCCTGCTTTGGAAATAGGGTTGCCTTTGTGTTGTGGTGCGAAGGCAACAAAAAGTTGTTTTGTCTTTCTAAAAGGTTGTGTCCTGTCCTTGTAGTACATCAACGCCCTCCGTACGTCTAACGTATGGAGCATTCTTTCCGCCACCGTTTGTGGGTTTTGGAAGAATGCCGGTAAGTCAATAGTTTGGTTGAGATGAAACTGTGACACCACCTTCGGAAGGAATTTGGGGTTAGTACGTAGCACTACCCTATTTGGATGAATCTGAATGAATGGCTCTTGGATTGTGAGCGCTTGCAGCTCACTAACACGCCGTAGCGACGTGATAGCGATTAGGAAAGCTACTTTCCACGTTAGGAACTGGAGTTCACACGAGTGCAGTGGCTCAAAAGGTGGTCCCATTAGTCTGGTGAGGACCACATTGAGGTTCCACACCGGAGCTGGTGGTGTTCTTGGGGGAATGACTCGCTTCAGACCTTCAAGGAAAGCCTTAATGGCAGGCACTCTGAAGACAGAGAGATGCTGCCTGTTCTGAAGATAAGCCGCTATGGCGGATAGATGTATCCGAATGGAAGTGTACGCTAGATTGCACTTGTAAAGATGCAACAGATAGCAAATGATGTTAGGGATAGATGCATCAAGCGGGTTGATGTCATTGGCTGTACAGTAAATGACAAAACGCTTCCATTTCGCAGCATAGCATGCTCTGGTAGTCGGCTTCCTAGCCTCCTTGATGATGTCCATGCATTCCGGAGGCAGGTTAAGGTAGCCAAACTCTAGGACTTCAGGAGCCAGATTGCCAGGTTGAGCTGTTGCGGATCTGGATGCTGAATTTCTCCATGGTTCTGCGTCAAAAGACTGGGCGTGAGGCGTAGTCTTTGATGCGGCACCACTGAGAGTTCGAGGAACGTGGTGTACCATGCTTGGCGCGCCCACGTTGGAGCAACTAGGATGAGAGTCATCGCGTGCTGCCTTAGCTTTCTCGCGACCAGCGGTATCCGAGGGGCTGGTGGAAAAGCGTACGCAAATTTGCCTGACCAGTTCATCCATATCGCATTGCCCTGCGACTGTGGGTGAGGGAACCTGGCGGCAAAGTGTTGGCATTTTGCGTTTTCTTTTGTGGCAAACAGGTCTATCTCTGGATGACCCCACTGCGGGAAGTACGGGTGGAGTACAGATGGGTGTAACTCCCACTCGTGCATTTGATGGCTGTATCTGCTGAGCAGATCCGCCATCTGATTGTCCTTGCCCGGGAGGTGTTCCGCCATGAGGAAAATGTTACTCTGAATGGCCCACTTCCACATGCCCTGAGCCAGATGAGACAGCTGTGGCGAGTGGGTGCCCCCCTGTTTTTGAATGTAGTACATTGCGGTCATGTTGTCCGTCCGGACTAACACTACCTTGTTGCACAGATGCACAATGAAGGACTTGAGCGCCATGAAGATTGCCATCAGTTCCAGATAGTTGATGTGCATCTTCTGTTGCTGCGTCGTCCATAGTCCCTGCACTGTGTAAGTGAGCAGATGAGCTCCCCATCCCTGGAGAGATGCGTCCGTTGTCAGGATAATTTGTGGCACTGGCTCCTGGAACAGTCGGCCCTTGCAAAGGTTGTGTGGAGTCCACCAATGCAGAGAGTCGTATGCCCGACTGGTAACCAACACTAGGTCTGTCAATTGTCCCTGAGCCTGTGTCCACTGATTTGCTAAGCATTCCTGGAGCGGACGCATATGCAACCGTGCGTGCGGGACTATGAAGATGCAGGAGGCCATCATGCCAATCAACTGCATGAACACTCTCGCTGGGAGTGAGTGTTGTGGTCTGAACCTTTGGATCAGAGACTGCATGCTGTCTATCCTGACTTGGTTTGGCTGAGCCATGGCCGTCAGGGTATTGATCGTCGCACCTAGAAACTGCCGGACATGTGCCGGCTGAAGATGCGACTTTGGGTAGTTCAACGAGAAGCCCAGATCGTGAAGGAGGTGAATGGTAGTTGACATGTCTGCGGCGCACTGTTGTTCCGACTTGGCCTGAACGAGCCAGTCGTCTAGGTAGGGGTAGACATGAATGTTCTGCCTCCGGAGGTGCGCTGCTACTGTCGCCAGACACTTGGTAAACACTCTTGGTGCTGTGGTCACTCCGAAGGGTAGGACCTTGAACTGATAATGCTTGCCTTGGATAGTGAATCTGAGGTATTTCCTGTGGGACGGGTGTAGTGGAATGTGGAAATAAGCATCCTTGAGATCTAAGGTTGCTAAGAAGTCCCCTTGGTTTAACAAGGGAAGAATTTGTTGCAGTGTAAGCATATGGAAGTGTTCTGATAGTATGTACAGGTTGAGGGGACGTAGATCCAGAATGGGTCTGAGAGATTTGTCCTTCTTTGGAATAAGGAAGTACAGGGAATACACCCCTGTGCCTTCCTCTCCCACCGGCACGAGCTCGATTGCGCCTTTTTGCAGCATCACCACTACTTCCTGCTGCAATAAGAGCAAGTGCTCTGCGGACATAGGCCTTTGCCTTGGCGGGATGTTGGGTGGAGTGGATTTCAACTCTAGGCAATAACCATACTGGACTAGTTGTCGCACCCACCTGTCCGTGGTGATGTTTCTCCAGACGGGCAGGAAGTGCTGCAGTCTCCCCCCGACAGGTGTTAAGTGGTCGGGGGGCTGCGACAGAGAGTCACTGTTTGCTTGGGGTAGAGGAGCGGGAGCTGTTTCCTCTGCCGCGACCTCTGTTGCTGTTATTCCTGTAACCTCCCTTGTTCTGTTTTGTGAACGAGGATTGTGCTCCACCTTTTGAGAACTGAGATTGTTGACCCATTTGTCCTCTGGTGACTCCACGTACACCTGAGCGACGAAAATTGCTGCCACGAAACTGTTGTGACTGTAGGGCCCCCATGGACTTAGCAGTTTCTGTGTCTTTTTTTATTTTTTCTAGGGTGGTGTCAACATCTGGACCAAACAGACTATCAGGATTGACTGGCTGATTAAGAATGGTTGTCTGAATATCTGGTTTAAACCCCGAGATGCGGAGCCACGCCTGTCGTCTCAGCATAACGCTAGTGTTGATAGCTCTAGCAGCTGTGTCTGCGGCGTCAAGTGCACACT
Source organism: Lissotriton helveticus (assembly GCF_964261635.1). Lineage (NCBI taxonomy): Eukaryota > Metazoa > Chordata > Amphibia > Caudata > Salamandridae > Lissotriton > Lissotriton helveticus. The sequence goes on from NC_136063.1 coordinate 435,356,323, forward strand.
TGATGGCTGCGTTTGAGATTAGCTTCCCTTCCTCAATAAGCAGTTTGGTGCCTTCTTGGAACTTTGGAGGCAGGTGTTGTATAACCTGTTCTAGGGTGTCGTAATGCGCCCTATCGTAACGTGCTAAGAGTGCTTGTGTATTGGCAATGCGCCAAAAGTTTGCGGCCTGCGCAGCTACTCTTTTGCCCCCTGCCTCTAGCACTTTGGACTCCTTATCCGGGGGAGGAGCTTCACCCGTCGTCTGGGAGTTGGCACGTTTCCTGGCATTGGCGACCACAAGAGAGTCCAGTGGCAACTGTCCCCGAATGTATGCGGGGTCCGCAGGTGCAGGTCTGTACTTTTTTTCAATGCGTGGATTGACCACTCGTGCTCTGGTAGGCTCCTTAAAGATATCCCCAGCATGCTTGAGGACTCCTTTAAGCATAGGCAGCGTCTTTACTGTCCTTTCAGAGACTGAAAATGTGTCGAAAAGGAAGTCTTCCTCTATCGGGTCAGCATGCATGTCCACATCATGATTGGCCGCTGCCCTCTCAATTAGCGCATGAAAACCTGCTGAATCCTCAGTTGGGGATGCACGTGCATTAAAAAGCTGCGGGTCCTGCCCCACACTTTGGGTGCCCTGGTCACCAGTGTCATCATATGAATCCGGTTGTGCATCTGGTTCATTGATAGGAAAATTGAATTGCTCATCCGCATCATACCCCTCACCCGCAGAGTGTTCTGGTGAGGGAGTAGGGCTCCGTCTCGGAGGAGGCTGGATTGGTTCCATGAGGCCCGAAGCGTCAAGGGGCACCCTTTTCTTTTTCAGTGGGATGACATATGAGTCCACTGACTCTGAAGATATTTTTCTCTTATAGAGGGTCAATTTGCCTGTGTCAGCGTCGATGAAATGCTCTGAATCATCCTCTGATTCGAGTACCCGACGTGGAAGTGGGCCAGCCGTTGAAGAAACCGTCTTCTTCGGTGCCGATTTGGTGGAAAAGGCTTTCGGCGCCTCCTTTGGCGGCAAAATAAAGAGAAGTTTGCCAGAAGGCTTTGCTGGATTGTCCTTTTGCGCCTGCGGCGATGATATCGGAGCCGACGGAGCAGAGGCCTTCTCCCTGATTCTCTGTAGTGATGCGGCGATGAGGGACGTCTCACTCTCAGTTGGTTTTGGCGCCGACGAGGATGTTTTGACCTTTCCCTCGGATCCGACGTCTTTGTGGGCCTTGTGGGCTTTCGACGCGGATCCCGCTGTCACCGACCCCGAGTCCTGGGACCGGTGCGCAGACGTGCCAGTCTTCGATCCGTGCGCCTGCGTAGACTCCGTGGAGCCGGCTTTGGCGTGCTTGGACGGCGGCGCCGATGTTGACCCGTGCCGACCATCTTTCTTAGAGGACCCCTCCTCTGGCGTAGATTTTGAATGTGCAGCAGCGGAATCAACGGACTTCTTCGACTTCTGCGGACCGGAGGTCGACGGAGTCGATGGAGTAGCGGGTACAGTCGTTTTCGCCGGCACGGCAGCCATCTTAGGGACACTCGAGTCCTTAAGTTTCGGTTTCGTTTTCGGGTCGGCCATTTTAGATGTAGTCGATCCCGATGCTTTCGGTTTCGGTTTCGATACAGTCTGCTCAGCAAGTAAGTCCGTGGCCGGGCCAGAAGGCGGGGCTGTGGCTTGCGGCATTGGGTCTTGGGTAAAGCCTACAGGCGATCCCGTGACCCGGTCGGTATCCTCGAAACCTTCGGGGCAGAGCTCGTCCCCCGAGCTATCCGCCGCGGCCCCATAAATCTCTTCGTCGTCTCCTAGTTCGTCGACGTATTCAAGGCCTTGACCCACGACTCCGTCGTCGTCTACCGGATCCGCCTCGACCTCCGTCTCGGGTGGGGAGATTTGAAGATGATGACCCTGGTCCTCTTCATCTTGGTCGCCGAAGATGTTTTCCGGGGCCGCTTGTCTAGCTTCCATGCGCACCGCGCGCCGAAGCTTGAGAGTCTTCTTAGACCGGAACTGTGCACAGGCCTTGCACTTGCCGTCGTCGTGGTCAGGCGAAAGGCATTTGTTACAGACGGGGTGTAGATCGATGTGTGGGTACTTGGACCCACAGAGCGGGCAGTACTTAAATGGGCTCCGCTCCATGTTCAGAAAAGTTTTGCAGTCGTGCCGCGATGAGAAGGCCTCAAAGTCCGAAGAGCGAATGAAAACTCCGCCTATTCCGGCTCCAAGAGACGGAAGACTCGAGACCGTGCGCAGACAATACCGACGCAAAAAAAGCGAGGCCTTTTGGCCGCTAAGAGTTAGTTTTTCTCGGTTTCGACAGAAAGACGTCGAGACCACATCCGAACCCAATGGCGGAAAAAAACAATCTGGGGATGGAGCCGATGCCCATGCGCACTGTAGTCCAGGGGAGGAGCCACCTATCTCAGGATACTTCGAAGACTCTTCCAGGACAACAATGTGCGATCATCCGGACCCAACACTAGGCGGCGATCTAATGCTAAGATATGAATTTAGCAGCCCACATGCCTCGAACAAGAGTATTAGGTGCTCATAAACATCCAGGGTTTTAACATAAAATAGAACCTGCGAGAGAACTTGTAAAGTGACTTACTTGAAGCTCGCCCAGTGATAGGATCTCATTTCCAGGAAGTGACAAACTACCATGCCCAACCAGATGCCACCGCCGTTGCATAGCAGGATGTCCAAAATGACCTGGTCCCACCAGCACTCTGCAAAGTTCGGTAAAAGATGCATAAAGAACAGCTAAAGAAAAGACACACAAAAAAAGGTGTTAACAAATTACATTTTGTTACAGTTCCATTTTTACATTTAAAGAAACATTCATTTAGTGCAAAATAAAAAAGAAGCAACAAAGATATTTAGGTAAACGAATAAGTGTTCTGCATTACATAAATCAGTTCATATCTAGAACGTACATCTGGAGGCCACCTAATAGCACCTATTTCAATATCCCGAGAAGGGAGAGTAATAACCAAAATCAGTACTGCGTTAAAGCATTACTACCCCTTAAATGAGCAGTCAATGAATGCAAATCTGCACTGGTGGTGTAAATATCATGTTTTACTAACCAACAATAAACAATTTATTGTACAGTCATAGTATCTGTAGCTGACAGTTTACTGTGCTACTAAGTAAATGTCATTAAAAGGAAGTCTTCATGATGTTTCCTTAAAGTCCTAAAGTGTAATTTAATTTGTGCCTGGAAAGCAATCAATCGCAGATTACATGACAGTTTGAAAAAGGAACAGTTTAAGACAAGAGTTATCACCATTATCGCATACAATTACTTACTTGCTATTCAATTAAGTATTGTATTTTCATGCACATTCATCACAAACGCAAAAAAAAATCAAGTCAAAGAAATGCAATATGTGCAAATTATGATTCCCGCTTGCCGATTTATGCAACGTTGAATGTGCATACAAGTATAAAAATTAATGCAATATCCTGATACCTATGTTCATAGACTGGGTATTGAAAACATAATAGTCCTATGATTACCTTATTCGAGAGTCAAAGCCTGGAGAGAGGATGTGTTAAGTAAAACTGCCACAGTGAAGGAGCTTGTGATTTTGTTGGAACAGTCTTTAGGTTGAAGAGGTTTTTACTGCATCTATTAACTCACTGCTAAGTCCCTCTACTAATGGTTTGGCAAAACTCGTAGACCCTCATACATTGCTTTGCGGGGTCATACAGTGTAGAATCCATATGTTAAGAGGGGGATCTGCAATTATTTATAACAGGTTAAAAAGTCACCTTTTGTTTTTTAACCAGGTGTCGGGAAAATTCTTCACTTCATATTTGCATAGAGATGGTCTCCCAAACATACCTTAAAGAACGAGCTCCAAAATATGCTTTTTGGGCAATGAATTGCCACAATAGGAAATCCCAAAACCATCCAGTCATTTTAGGTTTGCAACTTTACAATGTACCTTCTGGCACTTTTTCCCAACTTTAGCAACTAAACATTAACACTTGGCACTCACAACATTTCTCCCTCATAGCTATTCTTTAAGTGGAAGGGAATGTGGCGGTTCCTCTACAGGTGCGAGCAGCCATGTCACCTGTGAGGCGCCAAAGAAAGCCCAGAGACTACACAGACTGTTAATAATTTAACTCGGCAGTGTTGATAAAACATTCCTTTGGTGTTTTAATAAACACTGCCAGTATACAGGTAAGCCCTTTTGGCCTCTACATCCAGCACCTGATGACAGAAGGAAGAGGAGCGGGCTGGCCGCAAGACTGGCCTACAGCGTTGTGTAAAACACAGCACTCTGTACACGGATGTCTGGACTGTGCATGTTTGGGGTGTAACTCAACTACAATCCCCTCACAGAGGCACAATAAGGTGTGGGTATGGCATCAGGTTAGTGCAGGCTAGTTTATCAATCAGTGCACCTGCGTAAGGTTCTCTAGTCTTAGGGTGGGGATCGGACTCATGGTTTCAAGAGTGCGGTTTGGCAAGGAGTTTAAGTGCAGTGGCCCTGGCTGCTGTTTGCCTTCACTTTCCAGCCCTAACTCAAGTTGGCTGAGACAAGGAAGCGCTTCTAGCTTACTCCTTCATGGGAGTAGCCAGCATTGGTAGACAGACACACAAAACCACAAACACACACACACAGAAAGACAACACACACAAACACACACACACACAGAAAGACAACACACACACAGAAAGACAACACACACACACAGAAAGACAACACACACACACAGAAAGACAACACACACACACACACACACACACACACACACACACACACACACACACACAGAGACACAGAAAGTCAAGGTAGCTATGGATTGTCTTGTGCGAGGCACTCTTGCAGCTGTAGACGGCTTTCTGTGTGGTTTGGTGGAAGTCTGCTTGAATTTTCCCCCTAGTCTCTCATATGGTTCCCTCAGTCGCATCAGTAGGTTGGGCAAAGGGCAGAGGTCAAGGGGTAAGACATTCGACTTGGAGTAAAGGCCTGACTGGATTTTAGTCATCTTGAACTTGGTGATATCTAACAGCTGAGCAAAAACTGAATATTGGGATATGTTCCCTCATTTTCACCACTTTATCATGGGTAAGCAGATCACACTAACCACTTGCATTGTAAAAGGAGTGTATACATAATATCACAAATTATTGCCTTTTCTTATTTTCAATATAGAGACCTCTGGTCAACACTACACACTCAAAGCGAAGTCACTTTCAACATTCCTCTGCAAGTGCTGTATTTGTATGGGTTGTTTGTGAACTCTAATGCTTTCACTACTTAGTATAAGACTAGGAGCACGGCGGCCCGGTGGGCTGTGCTTTATAATGGCAATTAGCTACACACATTCAATGCATCTTCGTGTACATATTTTTTTACATCTTCATCGGCCACTTCAATCAACTGCAGACGGAAACTTTATTTGCAGAACCCAGAATTCGATTTTATGAGCCAAAACAGGTTTGCAGTGCTGTGCGTATTCCACAGAGTAGAAGCATTTTGTGCAATATTCATGGTAGTAAATCCGGTTTCTTATATTAATTAATTGCATGTTAGTGTACTTATGCTATTTGTATCAGCCTTGAGAAAGCTCCAGGCCCCAGGGGTTGAAACACATATTGGCAAGTTGTCAAGCACTATGATCACACAAGGAATATTACTATTTGCATAAACAGATTCTAGAACAAAGCACCACACAATTCCCTAGTCTCGCTTCCCCATCAAAGAATTATGGATACTTCATCCTAATACATGGGGGTTATTTTTTCCCCTTCCTAAATGTACCGATGTGCTAGCTGTATATTTTACTCATCACCTGGGGTCGGAGACTTTTAATGAGTTCTATTTAAGGGGTTAAAGGTTGTACCATGGCTGAAAAAAAAAAAACTAGAACTATTCTGCTACATCAGTCAGAGGTTTCATTCGCTGAGATTTACTTCTTCTTAAATCACCCGAAAGCAGCTGTAAGTACCAGCTTCAGCATCCAGGCTTTGAAGACGGACATATTAAGAAATGGGCGAGAATTCACGCACATCTTTGCTGCAATCGTTTGACATGCTCGCACCGCAGGCTACTGGGACCAGAGGCTAGACAGCAAAGCTGTGGCTGCATCACTTCAGCAAGTAATGGGGTCGCCATGTTATTCTTGTAATGCACCTGAATCTTACACTTTTTAATCTAGATTAACTCTCGTTCAGCCAGAAAACGGTCCACTGTCTTTCCGCTTTCACATGGCCCCGCTGCATCTTGCAAAACTAACTGGAATCCATTTCAACCAAAAATACCGATATTTTTTTTTCAAGGCTGGTAGGTCTGGATCCCTTGCAAGAAAACACTCCATTTTCAAATGGCCTTTTTGCCAGCTCCCAAACCACACATTTGTTGGTGTTTAATATTTGGGTGTGGTACGGCCAGGTAATTTTGAGATTTATGTTTTTTTAATTAAGGGGAGAAAACATTTCCATACAATAAGAGGTGACCTCGCTGAAATTCTAAATGTGCATCAGATAGGATGGAAACTGCAAAATGAAAAACCAAAACTAGTACAGAGCGTATATGAGTAGTGGAAGAGGAGTGCAACATGTGGAAGAGGAGTGCAACATGTGGAAAAGGGACAAAAGTAGGTCTGGCTGGTCAGCAGAATACTGAATTGAGTTGTCGCCCAACACATCTTACATCGGCCTAAAAGACATCTGCAAGGAATTCAGGGGCATAGATCCGTTTAACTTTAAAAATAGACAATAACACGTGCATGACAAATCATTTCTGACTGCACTATACCTCATCTTTTATATATGCACTTGTACTTCCGGGCCCACCATCTTGGGTAAGGAACACGAGACAATTCACCAGGGCTAGGCCCCTCCCACCCTCATGCCCTCGCCGCTATAAAATACACCTAAATTCACCACATCTCACTGACTACGAGTGAGTGTGGTGTGTTGTCTGGTCCTGAGGCGGAAGCTGGGACATTGTTTTTTAAACTTGACGCTTGATTTAAAAGCCTACTATTATTTTAAACCTCGCTCCAAAAGATCGCTATTGGAGAAACTGCATTTAAAAAAAAAATAGAATCAATCGCCACTTACATTCAGTTGCTGCTGAAGTGAGAGCGGATCCTGCCCCCTCAAAAACGCGATTGAGCCTCGGCTCCCCTGCCGAACTTGCATTTCCGGGCCCACCATCTTGGGTAAGGAACACGAGACAATTCACCAGGGCTAGGTCCCTCCCACCCTCGCCGCTATAAAATGATTACCCTACCCAGGAGGCGCAGCGGCGGCGCCGGCGGGGCGCCAAAGGCAAGCCCGTTTGGCCCGTCCGCGACCGACCGGGACCAGGGGCCACTACCGCTGGCAAAAATAATTCCATCTCGTACTCTTCCAGCACGTTACATCAACTACGAGGCCCCATCATTGAACAATGCCTTGCGTCCTGGAATCCCTCTTCGAATCTCTTCAGCTGCCCACAGTGCACGTTTCAAAATGGCATAAACCCACACCCCCCATCATATCTTATGTTCCTGCTGAACTGCAGGTCTCTCCCTAAACATGCCACAGAAATATCTCTGTTAATCTCCGACAAAGAACCCGACGCCATTTTTCTCACAGAAACATGGCTACAATCTGAATCCGACCCCTATGTCATTCAAGCTCTTCCCGCAGGATATCAAATACTTCGGGCCGACCGCTCATCTGGAAAAGGCGGCGGCATAGCCATCATTTACAAGAACTACTACACATGCCGCTCCTCTCCAACTACCCTATCAGCTGCGAACACCTTACTTTTTTCTCTGAACTTCTCCCCCACATGCACATTCTCTGGGACTCTTATCTATCGGCCACCAGGCACTCCGACTAACTTTATAAACAAACTTGCACCGGAGGCAGCCAACTGTGTCTGCTCTTCACCTAATTTCACCTTATTAGGCGACCTGAATGTGCACCTAGATGACCCCCTAGATTCGGCTGCCACCGAACTATGTAACAATCTGGAGGCACTAGAACTCTCCCAGCGAGTGCTGCAACCCACCCATGAAAAAGGTCACCTCCTAGACCCAATCTTTACTAACTGTACTCATCTCACAGTGAATCCACCCATTCCCCTCCCATGGACGGACCATTTCTTGATCCCTTTTACCTGGGCGCCATTCGGACCACGTCCTAAACCTTCCACCGCCTCCTGTAGGGACCGCAAATGGTCACAACTTAACACCAACCTATGGACAACAACTCTGGAAGCCTCTGTCCCACTAAACAACCCCGATCCGATTATCAATAATGACAACTTTAACAACTGGATTACCTTCTCCTTAGATCTTACTATCCCATTTAAGGACGTCAAACCCAAACAGAGACCAAAAAACGCTCCTTGGTATTCACAGGATCTGCGCACTCTTAAAAAAGAATGCAAAAGATTGGAACGGAAATGGCGCATCGATTATTCACAAACCAGCAAAGATGAATATCCGCCCGCCATAAAAATCTATAAAAATGACATAAAAAAAGCCCAAGCAACCTTCTACGAAAACAAAATTAACGAAGCATCATCTAAACCCAAGGAAATATTTCAAATCGCGAAAAGACTGCTCAAACTTCCCGATAAACCATCAGATCCTCTTACTGCTCAAATCCGCTGCAATGAACAGGCAGACTACTTCCTCAATAAAATAGCCACAATCTATGCATCCTTTCCCCTATCCCCTCACCCCACATTACAACAAAGGGATATCAGTCCATCTCCACCTACCACCCTAGAAAACTTTCCACCTCTGGAGCTTATTAGCTTGGAGACCATAATACTCCAGGTAAAGTCCGGATCTCCCAGCGACCCTGCCCCAGCTCAGTTCCTCAGAACAATCACCCCCACCATACTGCCCACCATTCTGAACTTAATTAATAACTCACGACTTGTCCCCCCTAATTATCGCCCAATATCCCTGCTACCATGGATATCCAAAATCGCGGAAAAGCATGTCAACCAATCCCTTACAAAATTCCTGGAAGCAAATAAATTACTAGCCTCGTCTCAAACTGGGTTCTCCCCCATGCATGGGACAGAAACCGCCCTACTAGCCGTAACAGAAGGAGCAAGAATGATCACGGATCAGGGCGGCACTGCGGCCATTATCTTATTGGACCTCAGTGCCGCCTTCGACACTGTGAATCATGACATCTTGCTTCACAGGATCGCAGAACTAGGGATAACATCTACAGCGGCGGCCTGGATACGTTCATTTCTTTCAGACCGCTCATTCCGAGTCTGCGAAGGCGACACCACCTCGCCCAGTAAACCACTCAGTTGTGGGGTTCCCCAGGGCTCCTGCCTGAGCCCCACACTGTTTAACATATACATGCACCCCCTCGCAGAAATAATCCGCCCTTTCGGCGTCCAAGTCGTGTCCTACGCGGATGACACGCAGCTGGTGGTTACCCTAAATCATCCCTCCTCTTGCTCCAATGACCTCAGAGGATGCATGGAAGCTGTAAGTACCTGGATGAGCCAGTCGTACCTGAAGCTAAACGGTGACAAAACTGAGCTAATGGTACTGGGTAACTCCCCTCAAAAATCCATTGAGTCTCTGTGGCCACCAGATCTAGGCCCAGCACCCCCAGCCAGGAACACCATCAAGAGTTTAGGAATATGGCTAGACAGCACACTATCCTTCGGGCACCAGGCAACTAAATTATCTGCCACTTGCATGGGCATTATGAGACTCATCCGAAAAATCCTACCACTTCTCCCCTACAAAGCCAGACAAATCATGGTCCAGGGCTTAATCCTTTCCCAGCTGGACTTCGGAAATGCCCTTTATCTAGGTGCCCCTGAATCTACCCTGAAAAAGCTCCAGGTGATACAAAACTGCGCTGCCCGTACACTTCTGCACATCCCCCGCCGCCTATCAGTGAAATCCGAACTAAAAACCCTCCACTGGCTGCCAGTAAAAGACAGGATTAATTTTAAAAGCATGTGCATTGCCCATCGCGCCTACTGGAGGAAAGGAGCAACCCTCAACCACACCCTGATTACCCCTTACCACCCCAACAGACAGTTCAGGTCAACTCACACCTTTCAAGTCCTCAGACCTAGGTTCAAAAGAGAAAGGAGTGGAGGAAGAATGTTCTCAACAAACGCGGCAAGACTCTGGAACTCCCTCCCAATCTCTATTCGCTCAGAACCCAACCTCCTGCACTTTCGGAAAAAATTAAAAACCTTTCTCTTCAGCAGATAAAATTACCCTCCCCACTCACCTGTACTTGGCTCAGCGCTAGGATGCCTGCAGGTAGCTACCGCGCTATACAAAAACCATATCCAATCCAATCCAATCCAAATGTAGAAGGCAATGAGGAAAATAATGTCAAATAGGGAAAAGGAGGTCAGGGAGCTCCTGATTTCCGAAAGAAAGTGAAGGAGGGGGCTGGGTTGTGTTGGACTAGGAGATCTGCTATTTTTAGTTCAGTGTGAAGTGAGGCCAGGACATTTTCAATTGTGAATGTTTTAATGTGCGTTACTAGGATTTGGATGGAGTTGTCAGCATGATGAGCTAGCCATGGATTCCAAGAAAGGTGCAGCGGTCTAGAATCAGTCCACAGAGGAATAGAGCTAGTTAGGGGTTTTAGTGGGCACAAAGTTAGGGAAGGAACAGATATAAGGACAAAAATTGAGATATAGAGCAAGAAGGAGGGTCGAGCATGGATCCTAAGTGGGGCTGCGAAAGGGCCATATGGGGGTGAAAGGGCAAAAATGGCATAATCAAGAGAAGAGTCGAATGTCAGTTGTTACCTCTGGAGTCATTACATCAGGAACACTGTACTAAAATACTTCAATACTCATCCCTGGACCCTAAAAACCCTCTTACTGCCCCTCTATGCCACCATCCCTGAACCCTTAAAGTGCCTCATGACCCCATGCACTACCCAACCCAAAACTTCAAAAACCTCTATTTAGAATCACAAACCATCACTGAGCCCAAATCCCCTTATAACCTCTTTACACTACTCATCCCCTAGAATTCAAAATGCCCTTACTATCTCTACACAGTTCTCATCCTTGAACCCTAAAACCCATTATTACTCCTATACTAAAAAAATGGACAACCATTAAAAAGGGCCTGAAGAGTATCGCCTGGTACTCCCCCAGCTCAGAGAACTGAAACAAAAATGCAAATGCTTGGAAAGAAGCTGGAGGAAGGATTTCTCTCAAGCCAAGAAAACTAAATATAGAGAGGCTACCAAAGCATACAAATTAGAAATCAAAAATGGCCAATCACTCTATTACGGAAATAAGACCACCACAGCATCTAACCCTCCCGCGCCCCCTCTGCCCTCTGATGATATCCCAGGAAAGTGCACCAACTTGGCAAAGTACTTTTCCCAAAAAATTGAAGACATTTACTCCACTTTTCCCTCTTTTTTTTATATACACTAAGCACAGGGGTTTGAGGCTATGAGAGATTGCACCTATCCATTAGTGTCCAATTTGTATCTAGAGAATTTAGGTGCTAAGGACAGGAAATCCAAGACCCCTAGATCTCCCTAAGACTAACAAGTCTCAAACAATCAGAAAAAAGATTTGTCCAGCACTCTTTAACACATGGTATTACACACAATAATCATAATAATTTATAATAAACAATGTTGTAGCATGGTATTCCAATGATTGTAGTCCCAATCAATGACGAGTCTTCAGTGGAAGAGTAATAAAGTCTTTATTAAATTCATCAAAAGATTCTTTCTTCATAAAAGACAGACTGTAGCCGATGCCTACGCGTTTCGTCCATCAAAGGACTTCTTCGGGGCAAACTGATAACTGTCCGAATTTCTTAGTATGTTGGAAGAAAGGTTTATACTGATTCTTCTCAATGTAACAATTCGTATTTAGTTATTTTCTTGGCACATTTGGTGCGATCCCAAGACGCTGATTTGCTTATAGATATAATGCAAGGTTTCTCCTGATTGATATCCCTTTCTCTTTTCGATGAGCATTTGACTGTAGTCAGCTGGCTTTTTACAAGTCCAACATATTGCATTTCGTTTGCAGCTCGCTTAGTGGCGTCGTGTCCTGCCGCCATGTGTTAGAGTGCTGGACAAATCTTTTTTCCACTTTTCCCTCTATTTTAGCTTTTTCAAATCCCCCACCTCCAGAGGATCAAATACGAACATCCAACCCTCGCCTTGAAATAATTCCCCCCCCATGATCTAAAACCGCTAAAAGATTACCGTACTCAATTGGAATCCGGCTCCCCCAATGATGTGGTCACGCCCAACACTCTAAATCTGGTCAGCGACACGGCCGCCACAACCATACTGGATCTCATCAACATCTCCCTATCTTCTGGATCTGTGCCCCATCCCTGGAAACAGAACGAATGCCTTCATGTCTCACAAATGGGTTTCAGACCCCTACAGGGCACGGAGACTGCCTTGTTGGCTGTTGTCGAAGAAACCAGAAACATTTTGGATGTTGGTAGTTCTGTGGCGATTGTACTGCTCGACCTTAGTGCGGCCTTCGACACGGTGAACCACCAATTATTGATGGCAAGACTTGGAGAGGTTGGAGTGACTGGAACCGCACTTAAGTGGATTAAGTCCTTACTGGATAATAGATAATAGATCATTTCAAGTATTTGAGGATGATTCTACCTCCGAATGTATGCCGCTGCGATGTGGGGTGCTGCAGGGCTCTTCCTTGAGCCCACGCTTTTTAATATTTATATGCGCCCTCTCGCCAAGATTGTGGAATCCTTTGGACACCAGATAATTACTTACGCAGACGATACACAGTTGATTGTATCACTGAATAAAACCGGCAACGTGGGGATCAACGTGGCCAACTGTCTGGATAAGGTAACTGCATGGATGAATTGCTCATTCTAAAAACTTAATGGGGCAAAAACATAGTTTCTGGGTAACATCTCCCCCCAAGATGGCAACTTATTTTGGCCAAGTTGCCTAGGTCCAATGCCTGTCCCCAAGGATCAGATTAAAACCCTTGGGGTATGGCTGGACACAATTTAAACTTTAAGGAACAGGCAGGCCCGTAGAGTGGCAGGCACGTGTTATGTGATCATGAAGATGATCAGGAAAATCCATCCTTTGTTGCCTTTTACGGCAAGGAGACTGCTGATACAAGCCCTGATCCTTTCCAGGCTGGATTATGCCAATGTGCTTTTTCTGGGCTCTCCCTGCTCAATCATTAAAATTCTTCAAACTGTACAAAACTGCGCAGCACGTCTTCTTATGCAGGTCCCTAGTAGGGTATCTGCAAGACCACATATTGCATTGCTACATTAACTTCCAGTGGTGGAACAAATTAAGTTCAAAGCACTGTGCATCGTCCACAGAACTTTTTCAGCCAAGGGACCTCCGATCCTTCATTCTATCATGTCCCCTTATCATCCTAAAAGATCTCTTTGCTCCGGAAAGAAAAATCTAGCAGTGGTTCCCAGGATCCATAGATCGTGGAGTGGCGGACGTATGTTTGAATATACCGCAGCAAAGTGCTGGAACCAGCTTCCTAGCCATATTCCCTTGGAAAATAACTATCTGGTCTTTCGCAAACTGTTGAATACTCTTTTATTTCCATGATGCCTGACCACAGCACGATGATGTCTCTTCCTCTAGCGCTGGGAGGCCTTCTGGTAGCCATGCCCTTTAGAAGTGCCTGTTCATTCATTCATACAGTACCCATCTCTGAACACTAAAACCTGCTTACTACCCCTATATGCCACCATCCCTGAACCCTAAAAGCTCCTTATGACCCCATACACTACACATCCCTGAACCACAAAACCCTCTATTTCGATACACTATCATTCCTGAACCCTAATAACCTCCCTCTTAGCCTTATACCTACCCTATTCCTGAACCCTAAAATACAATTACTACCACTATAAACTAACCATCCCTGAACTCAAAAAACTCCTTACTACCTTCTAAATTAACTTTTTTTAAATAATGATGAAATACTCAATAGTACTTTTCAATTAATTACTTTAGCAATTATTTTACATAATACTTGCAATATTGTTTTTAAGTTATTACTTAAAATGAATGTAAATTATTACTTTTTGTAATTTACATTTTTATTACTTATATTTAAATTATTTTTAATTATCACTCAACTTCTGTTCAATTAATTAAAATTACTTTCACAATTTTAAGTGACTTACCTTAACTATTATTTATATTTATTTCACTTGCACAGATGGCGCCAGAGTAGATATGGTTGAGCTTCCACAGGGAAGGCATTTTTTGGTTTTATTAATAACTTGGGCAACGAATTAATATCCATGAAACTCTAAAAAAAATCCATCTGAATTCTTCATGGTAACTTTTATGCATATCTGTTAAGCAGAGTTCAAGAAAAAGTGGGCCCCAAAAGTATAATTTCCTACTTAAATGCCGTAGGAAGAATTGATCTCCAATACAGAAAAATGGCTGACGGTATTTACACCACACTTGGCATAAAGTTAGAATTTACCTCAAGAAACTGTGCTTTTTTGGTTTGGTATGGATAATTCAGTTCAGTAGTTTTCGAGAAATTAGCATTTAAAAAGAGGCTCGGGTTGTGAATGAAGGGGTTACATTTTAGAAAATGATAGAGGACACTGACAGTTAAGGATCTGCAGATATCAGAGGATGCAAGAATTCAAAGAATACTCAGATCCTATTGGCCAAGGGAGCTTTTTCTCCAGTGAGCCACTTCAGAACTGCGGATCCAGGTAAGTATATGTGGATATGGAAGGATTCGACTGGTTCCGACAACAAAGAAAATGCTTTTACAGCCATTAAAAGACTCAGAGACTCTGTCCCAGAGTCCTGAAAAAAAAATTAAGAGGGGGGAAAAATGGGGCAGGTTGAGAAAACTCGTGAACCCCACAGGACCACGTGGCCGCCCTCAGTGTTTCATACAAAAAACAACAAAAAAATTGAGAGATTTTTTCACTTGATCTTCGAGTCCGAGTGACGCCCTGCTATGTGGATTCGAGGGTCCACTATGGACTGAAGGATGTGTGGAGGAACCTGGAATCCAGCAATGGCCATGGATACTTGCATAGGTCTGAGGCACCAGGGCAGGGACGCTTGCCCCCAATTTAAAGATCCAAAATTGGACCAAATACAAAAAAAAAACCAACACAAACAAATAAAGGGATCAGGCCCTGCGGCCAACCACCATTGCCTAAACTATGCACAACGGGTTGGCTGCCAGCAGGGTGTTGGGGCAGGGTTTGGCCAGAAGCCAAGGCCTATTACCAACCCTTGCTGTGCACGGTCAAAGGCTGCGTGCAGCAGGGACTGGCCATCCGCAGTGAACCTACAGGCCTGGCCAGAGGCTAGGTCCTACGTCCAGCCCCCAGGGCCTGGCCCATTTGCAGCTGGGATTGGCTGCCTAGAGTGGGTTGGACGCAGGGTTTGTCGCCAACCACTGCTACACATGGCCAAATCCATGAATCTGGCGCCAACAAGTGAAGCTTTGTCGAGTCTGCGGCACAAGGGTAAAGAAGCTTATAATGGATCCGTAGACTTAAAAAATGTAAATAAATAAAAGGGATCAGACCCTGCGGCCAATGATCATTGTGCAGGCCAGGCAAAGTGGGATGGTTGCCCTCATAAGGTGGAGGCTGACCGTACTAAGCCTGGCGACTTTTTGCAAAGCAGGGGTAGGTTGGCAGAGAAGGGATTAGAGAAGGGATTGGAGCCTGGCAGGAGGCCAGTCCCCTACAGCCACATGCAGTGGGTCGAGCCCAGGGCCTGGCCAGAGATGAGGCCCTAAAGCCAAAATCTGCTTTGCTGAAGGGTGATGCGCATGGACTCTTGGATGTAGTATGTGATTTAAAAACAAAACCCAAACACACAAGAAATTAATTGGAAAAAAATAAGGTAAAAGTGAAGTTATGGCTGCCACTGCAATAACACATTAACGTGTGTTTAAGAAAACTCATATTCCAGTAAAAATCAACACTGTTAAAGTCTAGTTAGTAAAACCGTCATGCAAACTATAATATGCATACAAAATAAAAATGAAATGCATACGAACTAACCAACTTATATCTATAAAACAACAAAAAGCAAAAATGTGATTTAAGAACATCACATCAAATCATTATGTAAATAAAGTACATCACATGTATTTAAAGTACATCATAATCAAACCAAAAAATTATAGTACATGCATAGTTGACTCTGAAAATGCGGTACGGGTAATGTGTAAGATGATTTACAATATTTGCAATTACATAGGTTTCAATATGACAGTCATTTGTAGAGGTAAGTAAAACTGTGAATTTTTAAATCATGTTGGTAGCATGTCTCATCTTTGTAACATTTGCTCTAATTCCAACCCTCTAAATATGTAATTTAGCAAAAATATTATATGTTAGAAGCAAGGAGTATCTGCTAAGGTATAACAAATTAAGGTGACATGAGCATATGTATATTGTCAATGTGATAGCATTGATTTAATTTAGTGCGACCAGAGACCAGGGAATTTATGACTGATCTACAATGTAGGACTGAGCTGATAGACTAATCTTTACGTAGTAGTTGTGGCTGTTTTTGTTTTACCCTTCCTTAGAAAGACAGTTTTAAAGAAACATGGTCAAACTGGTATCACTGTGTATTTTTATATTCGAAACTAAACTTTTCTTCTTCATGATCTATTTGTTCCTTGAAGGCAGGATTATATATATATATAATCGCTAGTAGCATAACACGCCTGAGTCCATTAGAGAGCAGTTGGGCATAGAGGTACGAGCAACGAGACCCGGGGAGGCTTCCCCGAGGTCTGTTTACAAAACGGCGACAGCATGTGCAATGAGGATGAACGCCGCGAGGCGGCTCTGGATGTGTTTAAAAAACGCACACAGAATCCAACAATGACCGCGGATACCAGAGGTAATGGGAACGCACCAACAAGTTCCCTACGAAATTTATTTCTAAAATTGGAACGTTTAAGTGAGAGAGAAATCAGGAAGTGGTGGGAAGCCACTTCCCTACAAAATTATATGGATGTTGACCGAGTGCCTAGGGGGCTTCGTATTTATACAGTCCCCGCCTACGAGAATCCAGACCCCATGCTATTGGAACAGTGGGCGGAACTCATAGCGGCATCATGTAAGGCACAGCTGGATTTGCTCGTTAAGTTCGCCTGGAGTGATAGAACTAAAGCGATTAACGAGATAACCGCTTTGGATGCTGAAATTGCAAAAGAAACAGACACTGCAAAGTGCGCACAATTAAGAGATGACATGAAAAAAAGATTAATAAAATATGAATCGAAAATCAGGCAGCGGAAGCAAGAGAAATTTGAAAGGGATGAACGGGATTATGCTCAAGGCAGAATCCTTACCTTCTCCAAGAAATTCGATGGTCCACGCAAGGCCGCTGATAAAATGAAGAACACTGGACCGGTGGAACAGCCCCCCACATCTGAATCATCGGCCACTGAGGAGGAAACCGAGGATGAAATGCCAGGGTCCAGCAATGCGGGCGACAAGACTCCTTTTCAGCGGGAATTCGACCTCATCCGCCGTACGTGGCTGAGGGGGGGCAAACTCAAGCCACCAGAAAACGACGGAGAACAAGACGAGGCGGTTGGCAGAGGACGAGGAAGGGGCAAAGCCATATCCCAAACACCTCAAGGGGCCCGCAAGAAGAGGGGGAAGAGGTGGTAGACATCAGTCCTACCGTCATCAACCTAACGGATAAGATCCTATCAAAAGAAGAAGAACAAACCCTACAATTGGGACTCAGTTTTTGCCCTAATAAAGGACTTGAGTATACCCAGACCCGCATCGACCTTTTCAAACTGATCCGCAAGCTAAAACTCCACAAATTTCACAAAATGAAACCTGACCTAGGAGAGACAAAGAAATCAAAAAAGAAGACGACAATCACTTCTACGGATGTTCTGTCAATAAGGGACCTGCACACGGCCAGAACCTTGGAGGATCTTAGGGAGGAGCAACTGATTGATGATGCAAATGGCAGCCCAGAGACACAAGGGGCACACCACATTGAACAGCAATCACCCATCACGGCGTTCAAAGCACCTTCCCAGTTTAATCCTCAAATGGCATATGATGCCATAGACACCTTTTCAGATGCAGTGACTAAAGATCTGATGCAACATAGGCTATCCAATTTCAAGAGATCGAAATTCAGGAGTAATCTCACGGCAGGGCAAAATACAGCTCTGGAGACTCTAAGCACCAATAAAGAGATCATCGTGAAGCCCTCCGACAAGGGAGGCAATGTCGTCCTGCTATCACGCAAGCAATATTGTCAGGAATCCTTAAGACAATTGCAAGATCAACTGAGTTATGAGTCAATCGATAGAGAAATCTACACCACAAGCATTAAACTCTATCATGATCTCCTGACTAGATGGCGAAACAAACAGATGATAGACATGAATGAATTTCTATTTCTTAGGAACCCGGAACCAACAACGCCCACCTTTTACCAATTACCTAAGGTACATAAAGATCTAGTGTGCCCACCTGGACGTCCGATTGTGTCCTCCAAGGGAAGTCTTACGGAGAATCTTTCTATATACATTGATTCTTTTCTTTCAGAATTTGTGGTTGATTTAAAATCATATGTGAAGGATACCAAGGACTTCATCAGACAGATCGAACAGATCACATGGGACCCTAAGTACATATTAATAACCATGGATATTGCCAGCCTATACACCAGTATACAGCACGATCAGGGTGTAGAGGCTGTTAGATACTTTCTTGAGAAGAGACCAGCAAAATATCTGGAGCATAGCAAAATGTTATTAGAATTTTTGAACTTTTGCTTAAGAAATAACATTTTTCTTTTTCAGGAAGATCTCTATCGGCAAACAAGTGGTACCGCGATGGGAACCTGCTTCGCCCCCAGCTACGCGAATCTCTTCGTCGGCTGGTGGGAGGAGCAGGTGGCCCTATCGGGGCATAATGGAAAATGGGCCAAATATATAGTGGTCTGGCGTCGATATATCGACGACCTCTTCCTGGTGTGGAGGGGCTCCTCCACACAGGCAGAGGAATTCATTGAGGACATCAATTTGAACCAGTTACATCTGAAGTTCACCTCTGAAATAAGTAGGACTGAGGTACACTATCTGGATTTGAGGGTCTTTGTCAATCAAGGGAGGTTAGAAACGGCCCTATATAGGAAACCCACTGCCGGGAATAGTATTTTACATGCCGGTAGTAGTCATCCCCCCAGTCTCATTCGCAGTATCCCCTACGGCGAACTGTTAAGATTACGACGGAATTGCTCGCTTGAGAGAGATTTCGTTATCGCGGCTAGGGGATGCATTGCTAGATTTCTTAACAGAGGCTATGATGAAACGTTGCTAAATGACACCTATAACAAGGTACTAAGAATCCCCAGAAAACAACTCCTTGCCCCAAACATGGAAACTAAAAAAGATTCGGATACCACAGGTAAATTTCGAATGGTCACCACCTACTCTGCTGAGGCCAATCAGCTGAGGAGAATACTCACCAGAAGCTGGCACATATTACGTACAGATCCAGTCATAGGGAAAGATGTCCCAGACAAACCGCTCCTCACTTTTAGGAAAACCAAATCCCTTAGGGACAATCTGGTACAAAGCCATCTGAAACCGATTGAACAAAAATCGAGTGGGAAGTTAAGAGATATGAAGGGCTTCTACCCTTGCGGTAAATGTCGTGCCTGCGAGAATAGTAGAAGGACACTTAAATACAATGTCCCGGGTTTGAGTCAACCGAGGCCAATCAATAAATTCATCACCTGTACCACCCCTTACGTTGTTTACTGTCTGGTCTGCCCATGCGGACTTCAGTATATTGGCAGTACAATAAACAACGTAAAATTGCGAATACTTGAACACCAGAGGGCAATAACCAACAAGGATGTTGCCTATCCTGTTGCGCGGCACTTTGCCAAAGTCCATGCGAGCAATAGAGAATTGCTTAGGTATTTTGGTATTGATCATGTACCTTTGCATCCTCGAGGAGGAGATAGACTCTTGAGTCTCCGCAGATTAGAGTCTAGATTTATCATAGATCTGCAGACCAAGAGTCCACTTGGGCTTAACATCGGGGAGGAATTTACAGTGCATCTAGGCCGCTAATAAATAATAAAAAATAGGGATGGAGAGAGAGTAATATAACACCTAAACAAAAGAAGTAATGAGAAGTCTCAACTCAGGTCATCACACCTCCATCCCAAGCAGCTACTACCTACTGATAGCAACGTTGTTTGTAATGTATATTATATCTAGGAACTTATTACTGAAATTGAACATCGAGTTCCACATTCTGGTCAAATCTATGATCGATCATGATCTGTCTACATACCTTGTATATATTGTATATATTGTATATATTCTATACATTTTGCACTTTCAGTGCAATTTATATATTGTGATTTTGATTTTGATTTTGATTCAGTCCTTGTTTCCTTGCTTTGTTCTTGTCTTTTGACTTATGATGGGTCTCTCTTATGAGTTCTAACAACTTGCAAATATGTCTACTGTAAATAATTTTTGAAGTATATATTGGACATAAGCTAGGTGGTTTATTGAACTCTTGAATTTTGAATTTTGATGCAACCTTTGCAAATTAAGTATCCACACATACATATGTATATAGATTTCTCTCATGCACTTATTCTTTCTAAAATCACAGTAAGGCATGTAACAGCCTGATATTACCAATTTGTCTCCGGTAGACTAATATTTATTATGAACACCGGAGAAGTGCCGATACACGGCGAGATTCAATTTTTATCTCTGGTAAAAGACATGCCATTGTTGGTTTATAATTTACGGTCAATTTTTTGTTATTCTCTGGTATCTAGTGGGATGTAGAATGTAATTTGAAGTTAAAACCAGGTATAAGCCGATTCACGGCCTGATTAGGCGCTCATTATTATTTTTATGCCTCTAATTTTGTATTTACAATAATCTTGGCCAAGTGGAGTTATGAACGCTATTGCTAAGCAATGGTTGATTTACAAAATGTATTATGACGTTTTTCCCATTGTGCAATGGCCGCCACGTTATTCCTGGTAATAGTCATGAATGAACACCCATACCGATACCATGAGTCCGCCTTCACTTTCTGTGAAGGCGTGTATGAATACAAGCCGCGCGCAGCTTTACACTGACACTGAGGAAGGACTTTTGTGTTTGAAACGCGTCTGTCATCTCTTGCTTGCTGCTGTAAGCCGTAATAAAATCCTCGTTTTGCTGTACCTGGAGTGCTTGGAGTTTCCTTTTTTCACTGAGGGAGACCACGGAGCTTCTATATATATATATATATATATATATATATATATATATATATATATATATATATATATATATATATATATATGGATTTACCTCAGACCTACCTTTTTCTCCTTTTACCAATTTAAATAGTAGTTCAAGGCCAAAATGCACAGCGCGCCCTACTGGATATTTTTCACTTTGCCTACCCTGGACCTGATGAGCATCTTTTCTCAACCTCCTGTCTATCCATACTTTACAAGCTATATCAGCAGTCGTTAGGACTCAAGGGTGACTGAGCATCTGGTGGAGTGAGGATGTGAGCCTAGGACAGAAAAAGGAGACAATGTGCGTGAACAGGAAGAGGCCATTGATGGCCCTATAACAGAAAAACAGAGAATAAACAAAGATGATGAACTCATTGTCACTGAACTGCTTGATTAATATAGTTATCCAAGAAGGATGTAGCTAAATCCATACTTGCCTCTGTGACTTCCCACGTAATGCTGATTGTCCAACACAATCCATAGCTCCTGATTAGCAGAGCCTTCATGGCCCAGCCCCAAAAGTGTCCGAAGGCAAATATGTCAAAATGGCTTAGGATCCTTTCCCAGGTAATTACGTGGCAATTAACCGCATATTCCTGTGGTAAAAGAAGCATAACATCAATAAAAATTTACCACAAATTATTGTAAGAGATCTCACTGGCAAAAGAGAAGCAATGCAGAGGTAACTGGAACTAGTTCTGAATGTCAGCATGACATTTAACAAAGGTATGCATTTTAAAACGTGAAACATTACATTCAGTGCTCAGTTTCTAAATATGCACACTTTACTACCTTCTCTGCCAAGGGTCGAGTATGACTTCAAAAACCATTAAACACTGCCAACTAGTCACTTTGAAAATAAAGAGTTTAATATAGACATTAAGTTTGAGGTTTCAACTGTAATGTTATATTATTTGGGAATCTCATACCGTAACGACTACGCAATGTTCCTAGATTTGTTATCTTTGTGTGCTTTTAGCAGTACAGTTAAGGTTTCTTTCCAAAAGTAATTGGTTGGGTTCAGACAATTAGCAGTAACTAATCGCAATACTTAGAGAGAGATCCTTGTGGTATCCTGGTCTGTATTTCCATATTTGGTCATTCTTTATTCATTATTAGTTTTGGTTGTGTTGCTTCTTATTTATACATACCTGCCTAGTTTTCTTGAGCTGCGTCTCAAGACTTTTTTCTTTTTAAGTTGAAGGCTACCAGACGGTGAAGCGGTCTGGTTTGCTAATGACATCTTAGGGGACATTCCGAAACCTTCCCTGTGAATGTCTTCCGCCAATTGCTTACCATTGGCTTCGTGGTTTGTAACTCAGATTTGCTAGCTTTCTATGTGCTGGCTTTATTTGTTTTAGGCTGTCCAGCTTGAGTTCGTCCCTCCCAGGGAGCATTGCCTATTTACAGTATTCTTCAGGCTGCTTGCGTTCTATAAATAGGCCTTTACCTCTTGTTCTTATCTTGTCACACTTGCTGTGCATTCGAAGACTGAGGTCAAATGCCAGACTCTTCTCTTCCAAGGGAGCTTGGTGTTTACTTTTCTTTCTTTGACTTCAAAGTGATAGGATTTATGCAACAATCTTGCTATGAAAGAAAGACTTTTTTCTAGCACACAACAAAATTGAAAAGTTTGTAAATGAACTGTACATATGTTTCAGAATATATCAGAATTAGGAAAGCACAAATGAAGCACATTTTTCCTCATTCTGAAGTGGTGTAAACAAATTATTTGAATAGAATCAAAACAAATCAATACACTAGGTGATGACAACTCCACACATTGTTTGTGCACTGTATACTTTTATCACTAAAACTGTATTATTGTGTAATGGTAATTTCAAATGTAAATGTGTTGTCTGTAACGTCAGTGCAGTACCACACCATGCCGTCTCCACTCTGCAAAACTGCACTGCTCTCTACTCTACTGTACACCACTATACTTTACTGTACACCACTCTTTGTCACTGCACTCTACACCACTCCAGTGTAGGCCCCACCACTCTGCAACACTGCACTCTACACCAATCCACTCTACACCGTACCGCACAACTCTATGCCAATCCACTCTACACCACTCTAATCTACTCTAGCCCACTGCACTCTATCTTGAACCACTCTTCCCTGCACCATCCCACTCTGCACCATTTCACTGTACTCTGAAACAATCTATTCTACACCACTACACTCTACTCCTCAGCACTACGTCACTCTACTCCACTCTGTGCCACTGCACTCTATGCCAATGCACCCTAAGCCACTCTACTCAAAACTAATGCACTCTATGCCAATCTACTCTGCACCACTGCACTCTACGCCTCTATACTCTACACCATTGCAATCTATGTCACCACATTCTACGTGCACCATATTGTACTCTGCACCACTGTGCTATACACCACTCTGCACCACTATACACTACGCCACTGACAACTACACCAGTCTACGCCACTGCACCACTTCATTCTACTCTACGCCACTTCACTCCACTCTATTCTGCAGCATTCCACACTATGTCACCACACCCTACATCACTCCAAGCCACTCTACTATACGCAACTGCACTCTGTTCTACTCTACTGCAGTCTACACTACTCTAGTCTACTCTGCACCACTCTAATGTACGCCACTGAATTCTACAACATTGCAATACTCCACTCTATGACATGCCATTCTACAAAACTCTATGCCACAAACTTTTAGCCATGCTGTACTGCAGCTGCGCTGGTGTACAATATGGCTAAAGGACATTTATATAGCCAATAGCTCTTGCATAGACCAGTTTGCTTTGCCAGTGCTTAATGTTCTTGCTTACGCCTTTCTGGCTCCAGTGTTTCTCAGGAGTTGAATCTAAAATCTGGAATTTTACTGAGGGGTAATAAATGTATGCCCATAGAAGGTTTACATCGTCAACGTTGGTCATATGGGCTGTGCGTCAATAGAAGAACCTTTGCATGAGTCAATTTGGGAGGTCTGCCTTGCCAGGTGGATGATTTGGTAAGTAACCGTGAAGAATATTTCTTACCCAATAGGCTTTGGAAGGCAAGTGACACACCTTTAATGTCTTTACAGTTTCTAGAGCATGCCTGGATTAACTGGATTTATATTTTGCTGGACCATACCTCAATATATGTTACTTATATTATTTTGGGAGACTATTCTTTTATTGAGTCTATAACTAGAGGTTGATGTGCCGTTTCGGACCAACATTTTTTTTTAGAAGGTTTTTCCAAATAATGGGTCACAGATAATCTGAAAATATGGAAGTGCCTTTGAGAATTAGAGATAAAAGTCATTATACATTAGCTAGTTGTGAGGAAAAAAAGTTTGGGCTTATCATAACAGTCCATGTTCCACCACTGGTGTCTCTCCTTTTGGTTTACTGAGGGAATGGACTGCGAGAACCAGTTTGGTTCAAATCTTTTTTTAAGTTTGTTTAAATTTCTTTATTAGTTTTACAATTTTTATGTGTCACAACAATCACATTATTCGTTCTTAAATGTTCCATGTAAAGGTACATCATAGCATTTGCAATAACATATTAGGTCAACAATATGAAATAAGAAAAAAGGGGGGAAGGAGGGAAAAAATATTAACAGGGTAGTAAGGTAGTGGTGGGGGGGAGGGAGGGAAATCGCATCTCACTAAAGTTCCATATCCAATGTGGTTGGTGTAGCCAACACTGTGTTAGTCATATAACCCGCCATCACTCCCAGCACCTGCGTACCGTGTACTAGTGTCTCAATGTTATTGCCTGTTGTCTTGTGGGGGTTGTCAGGGGCACATGCTGCTTACTCAGATGCTTCGTATCCTTCTAGATTAGCACTCGGGGTGGAGGGAGTGGGAGGTGGGGGTAGAGATACGGTCATTGGGGTCTTTCCATCTCTTCACCTGGGGTACTCGACCCCTGGGATATATCCTGTGTTTCCAAGTGCTCTTGCCATGTACCCCGTAGGTTTGTGAGGATTGTGTCCCAGGCCACAGCTATCGGTGCCCTGCGTACACCTATGGCATCTTCCTGTCGTATGGCCACAGACTCCGCCTGTGCCCAACATATCATGGAGTGGTACCATGCCTGCGGTGACGGGGGTTGGGTGACTTCCTGCGTTTAATGATAAGTCGTTTTGCCATGATGAGCCCTAAGTCTATGAATCGTGTTGTCACTTTATGTTTCTTGCGCCGGTGATATGGTCCAAATATACAAACCTCCCAATTCCAATCTAGAACTCGCTCTGTGCAGTGTGCCAAGTGTGTCGTGATGGTCTCCCAATGGGCGTTCAGTTTGGTGCACGCCCACAGCATATGCACTAGGGCTCCTCCTACCAGTTCACAGCAGGGGCAGTGTGCCTCAATACGATTATACATTCTATTAATGGAGGCCGGTGTCAAATATGCTTGCTGTGTTATTTAATACTATATGATCCTAAACCGAGCATTCCTCGGACTATAAGTGGGGCCTTCCAGTATGGTCGTCCATTATCAATTTGGTTCCATTATGGTAAAAGGAAAAGAATCGAGATGATAATTTCAAGAAGTCATTCTGTAATTTACCTTAACTTATAGTCTTGTAAGACAAGTTAGAAAGTACTAATGAGGAAATCATTGTGGATGATAGTTTGTATGAAGCTACTGGTTCGGGAAACCTTGCTGGAGAAAGACCGATTCAGATAAAGAGTGGTGGGATGTCTAAAAAACATTCTTATTTATGGAATTTAACTTGAATCATACTGTGTTTGTTTTAAGGCAAGGAGAAGTACAATCCTTGTTTTCATTTACTTATTTAGTCTTTATTTACTCTTTGTTCATTTTAGTTGTGTTGCTTCTTATTGAGGCATTTTCAGCTAGTTTCACCAAGCTGCATCTAGAGGCATGTTTACTCTTGCTCACGCCTTTCTGGCTCCAGGATTTCAATTCCAGAGCTTCACCTATGATGTGCCAGTTGAAGTTGAGGGCTTGACGAGGCTGGTTGCTAGCGGGCAGGCTCTTTATTCATTACCATTAAAGATAAGCAAATAGTTTCAAATTTCTTCCTGGAGCCTTCCTGATGTGATCGATAGAACACGACAAACCTACGCTCATTCAGATGTCCTGCCGAGGTAATGGCAATGAGGAGCACAGTATTGATGATAAGGAGCCATAACGAATAGCTGTGGGACGGCTCAATTGGAGAATGGACAATCACAAAAGAAGGGGGACATATATATACCAGGCCTTTCAAAAATTGTATCACAACGGGTGACTTAAACAATGAGGGCTGATCAGGCAAGCGTAAGAGGGCTGAAGTGTAACCTTTAACAAAGTCCAAAGTAAGACTTTGCTTGGCAACTGATGAAAAAAAAGCAAGAAGACATCAGACAGTTTGGCCTGGAGGTACTCAATCTGGCGTGTGCCTCACCAAACTAAAAATGTGTCCCAAAGACCGTCATAAACAGTCTTTGTTGAGGGACACCTGACTGCAAAGATGACATCAATCAACTCAGGAGGAAGGTTGAAGGTGTTCAGCTGTTGCTGATCAATCTCCATGCATGAAGGTGGAGTTTGTGAAGGCACGGGGTTAGAATCCGACCCGGCTGCTGCGACAGCATATCTTCCCGAAGTTGCAGCCTGAATGGAGGACAGATGATCAAGCCCAAGAGTTCTGGATACCATACTCCCCCATGCCCAGTGTGGAGCCACTAGGATGCCTTGAGCAAAGTCAGTCTTGACCTACCGCAGAACTTGGGCCAGGGGTGGTATAAATGGAAAGGCATACAGGAGTCCAAGTTCCACTCCAGGCATAACGCTAAGCAAGAGACGCCTTGGAAACAAGAACACGCTGACATTGCACATTCTCGGCGATGGCAAACAGTTCGAGCCAAGGTTCTCCCCATTCGCATAAGAGACATTGCCCCACCTCTGTTGTAAGTGCCAGTCATGATACACCAGGCGCAGACAGTTGAATTCATCTGCCCTGGCTTTTAATGAACCTGCCAGGTGGTTCACCACCAGAAGATTCCTTGCAGTTCCAGCCAGTTTCAGAAGCACAAGGCCTCCTGGCACAGGGTCTGTGACTTTACCCGCACCGTTTCTTGCAATACCACATAGCAGTGGTGTGGTCCGTGAGCACCTGTACCAGACCACCCCCCTGATGGATGGCAGGTAGACTTTCAGCACCAAGCGGATGGACTCAGCTCCAGTTGATAAATAGCCGGGAATCCGCCGGAGAACAGAAGCCTCTGATTTCCACCTCTCCCAGATGGCTGCCCAAGCCCAGAAGTGACACATCAGTTCTGGGTACGGAAAGAAGAGAGGTCTGCCGCTGACCCATTCGGGTTTCAGTAACCACCACTGCAAATCTTTTGCTGTCTCCTCCTAAATCTGGACCAGGTCGGAGATGTTCACTTGATGATGGGCTCACTGGGACTGAAGAACTCACTGCCAACTTGGCATATGCCACCTGCTGTGCTCAACCAGCAGGATGCCATCATCAGTCACAGTAGCGTCAGAACTAACTTCACTGAAATCCAGGACCGAGGCTGAAAGATCAGGATCACAGTCTGAATTTCCTGGACTCTCCTTTCCAGGGGAAAAGCACAAAACCGAACGGTGTCCAGAACAGCTTCGATGAAGGAGAGTGTATGAGAAGGAGTCAGGTTTGACTTCAGGCACATTGACAGCGAACCCCAAAAATGACAGGAGCTTTGCAGTAGTCTGAAAGAGTCCGATGGCTGCCTGGGAGAGTACGCCTTCAACAGCCAGCTGTCAAGGTAGGGGAAGACTGGCGCCCCGACCTATGAAGGTATACTACCAACACTTTAGAGAACACTCCAGGGGCGTTGGTGAGACCAAAGGGGAGCACAGCAAATTGAAATTATTCCTCTCCCACTACAAACCATAGGTTGCGTCAATGGGTCGGAAGGACAGGAACATAGAAATAGGTATCCTGCAGATCCAATGCCACCATCAAGTCTCTAGGGTCGAGGGCAGACAAGACCTGGGCCATGGTGAGCATTTAGAATTTCTCCTTCTAGAGAAAGGTGCTGAAAGGACACAGGTTTAGAACAGTACAAAGGCCTCTGTCCTTCTTGGGAATCAGAAAGTAGCAGGAATAGCAAACACGCCTTACTTCTTGTGCAGCCACTCTCTTGATAGCCCCTTTGTCAAAAAAAGGCTTGCACTTCCTGCAACAAAATGTAGAGATGGAGTTCCTTCAGTAGTTGGGTGAATGGTTGATGTGGTGGGAAAGAAAAGAAAGGTAAAGCGTATCCTTTGCTAACAATATGTAGGGCACACGTGTTCAACAGGATCTCTTACCAACCGGATATAATTGGTGCATTCTGCCTCCTGCTGCGGTGAGAGTAGTACTACTGCTCACTCTCTTGACTTCTCTCCCCAACTTCACCAGCAGCAACAATGCCACTGTTTCTTTTGTGCCTTTGTCCGAGGCACCCCCTACTGCTAGCCGGTCCCACCGTATGAGGGAAGTCAGCAGTTTTGCAGCAGAAGCGGAGGTGCCCATCACCCCCACAGCCAAGCTCAGCATGCATGCCGCTCAGTCCATCGGTGTATGTGTCTTTCACAAATCGAGCTATTTCCAATTGGAATATATGTAGTTAAGCTGTAGCCTAAAAGTTACACACTGATGCATATAGGGTCAATGTGTCCTGAGCAGGGGATTACGTTTGGGAAGTTGCTGATTAAAAAAAGCTGAATCTTATTGTTTTCTAGAAAAATTGTTGTGACAAATGGTTATCCTGGAATTAGGAGCGGCATACTTGATGCAGGAGTATCATAGTGGATGGAAAACCTATGAGTTTAGAGGAAGTAAATTCAACGAATTTCGGTTGAATGGTTGAAGATTATGTAAATAAACTTCAGACCAGGTATGTAATTGTGAAAAAAGATAAAAAATAGCAATTTACCTAATGGCGATTCAGGGGGTGCACTTTTTGATCCCTATACTTGTGATATTTTTCAGATAGGAGCCACGTGAGGCCTTGTGAAACCTTCCTAATGCAACAGCTAAACTCGTGTAACTTTGACCATTTTCTTTCAATAAAAATTTTCTAAACTTAAACTCAAGATCCCAATGTGGGCGAACAAGGTAAGCCCTCAGAAATAAGCAAGCAGAAAATATACGTATAATAGCCAGCTATACAATTAATAAAAGAACTGTTGATGGAGTCTAGAAAACATAAAACCCTTAGAATTAAATCAACTAACGTAGCCAACAGAGATATGAGTGTAGCACAAATATAGAATCATGGGTGTTTACTGCGACTTTCAATTTGGCACCAATTTCTCAGATGGTAAAGACGTTTTCATCCTTATTTTTTAACTGTTTATTGCGGCTTTCTAAGAGATTTCGTGTGAAGTTTATATTTTTTGTTTTTTACATACCCTTTCTACCGAACCTTAAAGTGAATGTAGGGTGTCTTTATTTATAGGTTGAAAGGCAAGACACATCCCATCCAAACACATGCTGTTCAAAATCAATATAAGACACATTGACGCAAAGAGTTTGATAATACAATGAGTGCAGCGAGGAAATAAAAACGTAAGCTCCAAGCAAAAATGCAATAATAGTATTGTGATTCGAACGCAAAAATGTGTAACATTTACAGACTGCGACACTTAGAGCTGCTCCCAAAACGTTTCTTGATATTCTGGGTCGTGCATCTCCTGCCAGATTTAGGTTCTAATGCACAATATCTCTGTCTCTATGCATTGTTGAAAAACTAGCCAGCCTATACTATTTTTGGCATCTGAGAAAAGACTAAAACTCATGTCTGTTTTTGGTGCATGGTTAATTAGAAAAGTGTTCTTAAAGTTCATCCCTAAAAACTAGAATTTTGAAAGCGGCCAGTGTATCTTGTTCATCCATCTAGCTAAGAGCATAGACGGAATCCCGAGGGGCCCACTCCTTTCTCTGAAAACCTCTACCGTTAGTTTGAAAGCACGCATCTTGACTGCAAGGAAAATCCCCGAAAGGAATTTATAGAAGTTCGATGATGGTTTGAATGTCATTTCTCCAAAGCATCATCCAATGACGTTTGATGCATGCCAGTATATTAAACATTTAATAGCTATCCCAATATTTGAATCTGACAAGAATTTTTAGGGTTAATCTACTTAAAATGAAAATGATCAGTTATTGATAAGGCACTTGCCAAATGCCCATAATTTAAAGCAAACGACGACTGAGGCACAGTGAGGAGGAGTTTACCCAACAATACGGGACGTGGTCACGTAGAAAACATGTTGTCTACGACCAATCTCCTTGACTGGTTAGTTTACGCACAGTAACCTTTTGTAAAACCATCTGAATGTGTTAACAGTAAATGTAACTCCACCTCACTCATCCTGTCAGAGAAATTAATGGAAAAGACCGTTCATCTGGAACTAATGTAAGAGAGAGGTATGGCATTATTAGAACCCTGGAATGTCCAGAATTCTCAGATCTGGTACAACCAGAATGATGGAATAATGGAACTCTTGCTACAATCCAACCCGGACAAAATCTGAGTGTGGTATTACCAAAGCTTTAATATAATGGGCCCCATAATTTTATACTCCACAGGATACCAAAAGTTTTATGGGGAAGTAAATTTTTTCAACATCTCATGCCCTGAACACATTTTTTACATATTTCAATTCCCTTGTAGAAAAATCAACAGATTTAAAAAGAACTTGGTCAAATAATTATTGTTCGAAGATTTTAAAAAAAAGCACAATAAAATACGACTGTAGAACAGGATGTTGAAGAATGTTGTGCTTAAGAAGGCCCAAAATTTCAGGACTGGTTTTAGAAAAATTTGTTAACCAGCTCAAGAATATTAGTGGGAACGATTAGCTGGTTTTCAAATTCATTGTTCTCAAACAAAAAACTCACAAGTATAGGGTTAACTTTCAAACAATATTTCAATTAAATTGCTTTTAGGAACGTGATTCTTTAATGAAAGATGTAGAACGTATTAGTCCTGATCCCCTTAATGTTATACTCCTCACTCAGACATACGTATTCAAGGTTCCTGCATGCTTCATGTCTGCTTCTCACGTACACCAGCCCTAAATCTGGATGATCCATCTTAAAAATAGATGTTTTACTGGGTTAGAGGACGATAGTAGTAGCAGTTTATTTTGAAACTTCACCAAGTCGCCATCATTTTGAGCCACCATAATCTGCAAGATGAAGGTACCTGATTGCAGCTGTGGGAGGGATGCCCGGAATGAAAGACGAATTAGGTAGATGCGTCCGGAAGTGTTTTTCAGACGCAGCCCTTTGGTCATGAAGGCAGAGGATCTGAAACACCCGGCGGTGGCATCCTTTATCTACCGGTCATGGAACTGTCAGAAATGCCTATTTGCCTGGTTGGATGGATGGAAGGAGGCAGTTGATGTCAAAGACAGGAGGCGAACAAGATGGTGGGATGGGGGTGATCATGAAATCGCCCCCTCTGCTGTTGGAAAACCTTCTCCATATCTTTCGGAGACTTTTCGGAGAGCCCCTCCATAGGGCGCAACAGATGTCACAATGTCAGCAATTTCTAAATTGGTCAGAAGCACGTTCGTTTACAAGCGAACCACACTAAAACATTGCTCCCCTGGGAATTTTAGGGCAATAAACCCTGAAATGGCCTTTAGGACCAAGGCAAAGACTTGAGCACAAGTGAATGTGTTACTTTTAAACAGATCCAAGAGATTAATGCTATTTATTAGACAAACAGAAGAAAAATAGCATCCTATCAAGGAAAATTAACACTAGCTTCAGTAGGTCATACATCAAGAGCATAATAATAGCTCAATCTCCACAAAGAGGGAAAGATCTACTTGTTCAGATTCATTTACCAGGGCTTAATACTGGAGGAGGGAAGGGATATCGTTTGGTGATTATAGGAGATAAGTGGACAGCATACGCATCAAGATCATCTTGCCAAAAGAATACACAAATTTGTAGACCCCAGACTACCATAAGGAAAAACTAAATATGACAGCCCATAGTCCTGATGGCTTTTCAAGAAACTTTTATACGGCATTTGAGTCTGAGTTGAAATGTCCACACACCTGTGTTTTAACATTTCCCACCTGCTGGGAGGTTTATCTCAACACTCAACAGATAGTACAGCAATTCACACTTAGGGCACGAATGAGGTACAACGATGTACCAACAGGCATATTATTCTCTTACACGTGGATGCAAAGGTCAATAGTAAAATTGTGGCCAACACTGTAGAACTGTTATCATCCGTGTTTCATCTCGAAACAACTGTGTTAATGGCCGACAGAAATATGAGAATGCAAGGAAGATAGCACATCTGGTTGACAAGGTCTCTAAACACAGAGAGAAGGCAGTACTAGATTATTTATATGCAAAAAAAGCCTTTCTACATGGGGAGCAGGATGGTCTGAGATACAGTCTGAAAGGATCCAGTACAGGTAATTAATTTATTGTTATGGTGGATTATGTGACACTTGCAGATATGCTGGGGGATAATAGGATGTTTCCGACCCCATTTTGACTGCGGACGAGTGTGTGACAGGTGTGTTTTCACTCATGGCGATGGAACTTCTGGCAATTGAGATTCATGATAAGGATATGGTAAACAGGATTACATTTTGTGATGGAGCCCATAAGGTTGTGCTTTTAGTGGATGACATAATGCTTTTCCGTACTGAGGAGACCTGCTTCCAGACTCCAATATGAGTACAGAGGGACTGCGGTGCAGTGCTGGGATTCGTGGTTAATGAGTTCTTCTATTTGGTATGGGATTGGAGTAGCTAGAAAAGGATTTGTGAAGCATTACCATTTAAAGAGATGAAGACGTGCGAGACTACATACCAGAGCACTCAACATATGTATATGATGCATATTGGGTAGTTTGATGCATCTGTACTTCTTAGCACCACAATTAGATTACTCTTTGTGTAAATCTTTGATAAATACACTGGCACATGCCAAATAGTGGTGCGACTGAATAAAACCATCACTATCCAACCTTAGTTTTGAGTGAT
Organism: Lissotriton helveticus; assembly: GCF_964261635.1. Lineage (NCBI taxonomy): Eukaryota > Metazoa > Chordata > Amphibia > Caudata > Salamandridae > Lissotriton > Lissotriton helveticus. The sequence goes on from NC_136063.1 coordinate 435,389,589, forward strand.
GAAGATGTATTTTAAGTACTTAGGTGTATGTATGACTGAGGGTAGACAGTTTAAGGAGCTAACATCTACCATTTGTTGCAAGAGATTTAGTTGCATTTGGTGAGGTGGAACAACATGCACGTCCCTTGGTGTGGCCAAGGCGATCAAGATTAACACAGTACCCAGGTTTGTGTACACACGACTTGTTGATTAAGACTGGTAAGGGTCTTGTTGAAGCACTAGAATCAGGACTTACAGAGATGTGTGGCAGGCAAGTAGGCCCCATGGTTGTTGGCTGTTCTTCTTAAAAACCAAAGGAAACGGATAGGCGGTGCTCTATGACATATTTTCATAATATAAGCCATCTTAACTGCACATCATGGGAGAGTGGGTAGCAAGAAAACTGATAAGCACTGTGCCTTAATGGACCAGAAAGAGACAGGGAGGACACTCTTTGCTCTGGTGACAAGAAAATACCCTGATGTCGCACCCCCAATGAGTCATCTTCCAATAAGGACCCTCAACCTTGGCGGGCATGTGCACCGACAACCATATTGGTGAGAACTTGTTTCGAAGACTGGCTGCATCGGAAGGTGACAGGATGTATGGTTCATAAAAGTACCAGTTTTGCTTTATCGCTCTTTCGTTGACTCTCTTGTCTAACCAGATGTTTATAGTGATTTATATTGCCTCATCTGTTACAACTGACCAGAAGGGAAAGGATAGGGAGAGGGGGTTGTTACAGGGGGAAAAAGAGGTCTGTGGTACACCCATAATAACGTAGTGAAACCTTTGTTCTTACTCTTGAATCAACATTGTATTAGTAGTGCTTGAAATATGTATGTCCTTTTCTAATAATGCATTATCAAGTGAGACATGCACCTACCATAACGTCGGCCTCTCGAGTGGCATAGCGAAGGTTGGGATCCAGCCAGTACATCACAGATTTGACCTGCTCAAAGTTAAGGAAGAGCAGGAACACCAGGAAAAGGAAATACAGCACGCTGAGACCTACATGGATTTAAATCAGTTTTTAAAAACATGTTCTACTGTTCATCTTAAATACTTTTTGGAAGATCTACAACCATTCACAGTATAATGTGGGTGATAATCAAAGCTAAGGGCTTGCTATACAATGTCTAGTCACTGCCAACTTAATGCCTGACGCTCTTCCTCTCTTCCAAGTTAATATGGCTCTATAGTGGACAACAGAGAAAATGACAGAGAAAGGCACACTCAGACATGGTCACTAACAGTCAAGAAATAGTAACCAACGCACACTTTACAGGTGCCGCAAGGGGTACAATTAAATGGCTGAAACAACATGAAACAAGAAACATGATTAAATGACTAACAAATGTTTGACAGGCTTTTATGGTTGATTAACTACGGATATATGATTTTAAATCTTAAACCAGGTCTGTTTTTGAAAGGTCTGTTTATCAATACACATTTTCAAAGCTTGACTCATCAGGTCACTGAGCTGTCTAAGTTGTAACAGAAAGGTCTCAGGAATAGGATTTAAAATTGTATATAAATAAAATCTTAAATGCTATTCCTGGGACTTTTCTAATACAACTTAGGCAATTCAGCGACATGATGAGTCAAGTTTTGCAAACAATCGTAATATTTAATATATACAGTATTATATTATTTTTAAATCATATTCACTATGTTTCTAATACAACTTAGGCAGTTCAGTGACATGATGAGTCAAGTTTCGGAAATGTATCTCGATATATATAAATATATAAAAGAACTGGATTCTGTAATCCCTGTATAAACCTTTGTCTTGAAATTCTTTATAATCGGTGACTGATGACGCACCCAGTTGCCAAATACAACGCAAAGATGTCAGAACTCAACTATTATAAGTTATTACAGTCAAGTACTGATGTCATAATGCCTGCTGGTAGAGCTAGCATTCAAGGTGAAAGGTAGGTCAGGTCACAGAGCATAATTAAAGCAGCTGTTTAAAGTAACAAAAGGAACATTTCTTTTCTTTCTTCTGCTCTATTTGTTTTAGCTTACAATGATAAGCAGAGAGAACGTGTTTATTTTTACAGTCCTTATATACTTAGGGAAAAGCTAGAATCTTTCTGCATGTTTGTACACATTCCAAGCTAGTGCAACTTTTTTTTAATTTAAAAAAGAAAAGTGGCTTGTATTGAACTGTTTCTATAATCTGTTTGCAACAAATATCTAACACGTTTTCTTATGTGTTTAATTTTGCCCTAGTTGTATTTTTATTCTTCATGTTTGCAAACATGCTCGCTCTTTCATATAAGAGAGCTCCGCACCACGGTTTAGGTGGGTTGTGGGAAAGGTGATGGTGTGACCATGCATATTATGGGATGAAGTACCCCGTGGCTCCTGGAGTGCAAGATAAGGATATTGCAAGCCACCTTGGAGATCCATAACCTAATAAAGGAACTCAGTCTTCTGCCATGATAGCCACAAGTGACGAGTTGCACATTGGGTTCCAGAACAATTTCCAGAGAACTACGGCTAAGAAAAACTTTATATTACGCTATGTTTTTTGTGCTTTCTTCATCATACAGGTACCAGGCCAGTAGACCCAGAAATGGTGTATGTCAGTGACTTGCATGAATTGTGAGGTTCACTGTGCACACTTACACTCCCATTTCATGAGCAATAAGCTTTTGATCACATAACACAGGATAGTGTCCGCCTATACAGTAACACACACCGATCAGTCAGAGTTAGGTCCTTAGGAATGCAACGAGACCCAGTCTTCACCCAGGTAACTGAAACATGTAGACCACACTTTCAAAGTTGATGTCAGGAATCACTGTTACTCCCAATTACATCTCTTGTTTTTTTTTTTAACCTTACCCCAGTTCCAGGATGCATAATAATAATCAAGGTAGGGACATTGGAGGTAATTTTAATGCACATTTCACAGATCTCCTCCAGTAATCTGGTTTAGAAGTACTCCCATCTTGAGGATGTCGAGCACCCTCAGCCACATTAGATGGCTGAGTGCCGACCAGAGGATGAAGTATGCCATCGAAATACCACGGTAGGTGAGGGATGCTTAAAAAACCTGAAGGGATTCCAAGTTGAATTAGGTTTCTTTGAGGCAACTCACTCCCCTTTGATTTTTTGTAATAGTTTTTTGTGTAGTAGAATTACTGTTAGACCTGGCATCTTTGGTGTGGTTTCACTTGTCTTTTTGCCTCTGCCTCCTGTATTTTTGACGCTATGCTGGATTTCGATTTTGCTGGGTTAGATGCTTTGGGCACTTTGCCACTGCTGATCAGTGTCAAAGTGCAATTGCTCCCTGTGTCAATTGTTATTGTAATTGGTTATCCATGATTGGCATATTTGCATCACCAAGAAGTCCCTAGTAAAGTGCACTGAGTGTGCCAGGACTGGTGATACAAATGCTACTAATGGGCCTGCAGCACTGATTGTGCCACCCACATGAGTAGCCCTAAAATGGTGTCTCAGGCCTGCCACCGCAGTGCCTGTGTGCAGTCTGAACTGCCATGTCCTCCTGGTCAGTGTCCCCACTGATCAGGCCTAACCCTTCCCTTTCTGTGCACATTGGACAGCCCTATGGAAGGCCCAAGGTACCCCCTTGGGCAGGGTGCAGTGTATGTGAAAGGTAGAGCATGTGTAAGTGCAGGTGACATGCTCTGGTAGTGACTGACAGCCATTTTCGTCTTTCACTATTGTAAGGCTGCCTTGCCCATAGGCTATCATGGGGAATGCTGGCTACAGTGGCTACCAGCATATCTTCCCATAGGAGCAAGGTAGGACATAAAAGTCTGGTATCCCTGAACTCAGAATTTAATAACACATCTTTAAGGAAAGGTAATTTTTAAATCCTGTGTTTGAGAACAGCACTTTTAGAAAGTGCTGTTCTCTTGTCTGACCTTTATGTGTGCCTTGGCCTGTTTGTGAATTGACTGTCTGGTTTGAGAGTGACAAGGGCTGGGGAGCCCCCAGGAGGCTGGATGAGTCAGCCCTAGACTGAATGATTGCATCTGCATCTTGAGTGGTGGGAGAAGATAGCACTGTGCCTGCCTTTCACAATGCTGGCTCCACTTCCTGCTGGGTGGCTGACGATCCTGCCCCTCTCTGAAAGGAAAGGAGAAGCCAGGGAAACAAAGTGCTCAAGGAGTCCCAGGAACAAAAGGACTTCACCCCCAGCTTCCCTGAACTCTGCTGAGAGAGTACTGTCCTTCCTAGAGTGCTTGGGCCAGTTGTGGTGCCTCTGGAAGTTGTACCTGTGTTTGGAAGCTGGAAACCAAGATTGTAAAGACTTTCTGCAAGTACGCATAGCTCGTTTGCGGAGCGCATCCCCGTCAGTGCGAGGAAATCCCCCGCCGCTGCGAAGGCCAAGATCGTCGCAGCGCCTGTTGCCGCTGCCAGAGTCGTCGCATTTTTCACTTGCAGGACGCACCAGTCTGGTGCGGGAAGATTACCATTGCTGCGAGTATCGTCACAGAGCCTGTCGTCACTGAGTGAGATCGTCGCACTGCTTGCTTGCCGACCGCATCACGTCGCTGCAATAGTCGTCGCAGAGCCATCGCATCGAGGAGCCGCGAGAGGAGAAGATCGACGCTGAGACGCGCATTGTCGCCACACCGGAGGTCGTCGCCGCCCCGAAGATCGTCGCACTGTACCTTTTGCGAGCCGCTTCCACCGAAACCTGTGCACCGGAATCCACGCAAGGTATCGCATTCCTCCCCATACAGACCGGAGTCACCGCAACACGCCCGCTACAGGCAGCGGGGTTGTCGCATCGCCTCCCCAGGGTCTCAGGAGTGACGCATCGCTTGCTTTTCAACGCTACAGTTTTCACTTGGAACTTTTGTCGCATTTAAAGGTACTGTTGGGTAAAACATGACGCAACTGTGGATTATTTTAACGCAACCTTAAGAACTCATTTGAAACCATATTCTTGAACTGTGTATGTTGGATTTTTGTCGTTTTGGTCTTGTGTGGTTTAGATTAAAATATCTTTATTTTTCTAAACTGTTGTGGAGTCAGTTTGTGGTGTTTTCACTGTGTTACTGTGAGTGTTGGTACAAATGCTTTGCACATTGTCTTCGGTAAGCCTGACTGATCATGCCAAGCTATCAAGGTGGTGAGCATTACCCTGACTAGAAGCAAGGGTCCCTATTTGGACAGTGGTACCTACCTCTGCCAACTAGAGACCGCCAGTTCTAACAATTCCCCACTTCCCTTTGATTAATTTTTGCTTTGTAGGCTACTCAGTGGCATTTGACAAGGTATACAGAAATGTGCTCTGGTCCAGTCTATCGACCATAGGTACTGACATGCTCGTTATTACATTTGATCATGTCGCTCCCCTTAAACACCTGCCTAGAGGTCAAATTGTCAGGGAAATCAGTTATATCTCCTAGAATAAAAATCAACAACGGTCATAAGCAAGTCTGTGTGCTAGTCCTATTACTCTTCTCCCTGTATATTTCAAACATAGGCTCATTTATCCATGAACATAATGTTCTTCCGCCGAGGCTAGGAAATAGATTAATCAACTATCTAGCATATGCAGACGGCATTGCTTTGTATTCTTTCATTCCAACTGGTCTCCAGAAGCAACTTTCTGCATTCCACAATTTCAACCAGTTAAACGGCCTGTCTGCCAATATCACCAAGACAAAAAACGTTTCTTTCGCAAAGCAGGTAAGATAGTTTCAGTGAGCACTTGGCCATCAACTTACTGATATAGCAGATACCTATGTGTATCGGAGTTTCATGCTGGATACCGAACTGTCTTTGACACATCTTGAGAACTTGAAATCCAACGTTCCTACAATAACAAAATCTCTGAAAGGGTTTGCTAAACTATATGGGGGAAAGGCACTTGGTCCAATTGTTAAAGCTTTAAATGTGCCTCGAAACCACCTTCATACAAAATGTCCGGTTTTTACTTAATCTTTGACTTTTAGCCCCTCATGCTATGATTCGTCTTCAACTACTTATTTTCCCTTAGAGGCACCTATTTATCTAAAAAAAATCTATATGAGGGTCAGATTTACCAAGAGCAAGCAATCCTCGGCACAATATACCTCTTTTGGAGAATTCTAATACTGATTATAAGCATATATATCCTGCCATCTATTTGGGACCTGCAGTGTATTTCGAAAACAGTCCGTAAAAAAACATAAGACAAGTACCGCATGAGTCGCTCCGAACAGGGCCGGCTTTAGTACTGGTGGCGCCCAGTGCGAAAATGTTTGATGGCGCCCCCCTCAATGACCACCTTGCCACTGATTTTCTCACTACCACCATTAGACAATGCCCCCTAAGTCTCCATAGCCAGTCACGTAGATTCATTTAATTTTATGGTGCCACTCATACCAGTTAAGGTGTCAGAACACTTTACATCACACATACACTGCACAGAAACAATCATACATGTGTAAATCGCTGTATAGGAAATGTTACATAGGACAGAGGCCTACAAGGTGTAGGAGTCACATGTCATCCATACCGGTAGGCAGTAAAGTTTAGGAGCCCTTGGTCTGAAAAAGCACGAATTCAGAATTTCAAATGTAACACCATTGTTAGGGTTTTTTTTTAATAATAAGAATTATTTTCTACCCGAATGAACCATTTTTGCAATATTAGGATAAGGAAAGACTGGGCAAAAACACATGTAGTTGTAATTTGTTTTTTAGCAGTTTGCATGCAGCTCTTTGACAACAGTGAATAGCTCACAACTCTATATTAGGATTTTAACTTTTAAACTGCAAGTAACATAAGGATCTCTCTGACAAAAGCGATAACCCATTGACCTATTTATAGTGCATGCACTTTGTGATCTGAATGGGACATGTTCTTTGCAGCAGGCATGTTAACCTTCTGCGCTATGATAAGTCAAAACTTCCCGATCTGTCCCCTGCAAGAATATTAATCACCGGAGTTATCTGACATTTTTATTGATGCTTGAAAATTGATGGGACAAGGAACGTGGCATCCTGGTGTTTTTAAAACAATAAACATGGCGCCCCAAGCCAGCGCCCGGTGCGGTGGTACCGATTGCATTGCCCTAGAGCCGGCCCTGGCTCTGAACAACTGACCTTCTCAGGGTATCATGATACCATCACTCAGAGTACTAGTTGGCATCATATTTATTGCCCAGGCAGTACTAGATTGAATCCAACTTTATACCCAGAACAAAACAAAAATACTTAAGATTCCGCCTCTTACACATTCCTCTGAAGCCGTTTGACGGCTCCTGGAATATTGAAGGTTGAGTAATAATTTTGTAGTGCAATACTTTTTATGAAACCTTATGTATCTTCCCAGGCCTGAGTGACATTCGGAACATGTATTTATTATCAATATTTAGAGAGTATTCATTCCGAACAGTAGGCGAAACAATAAGGGCGTGCGTGGTACATGGTACAATCCAATGGACCTATTGGTGAATTAATGAAATTTCTGGATACAACCGATCCGAGACTTAAAAATGGGCATGACGTTGGTTGGCTAAGAGACTATAGCAGTCATTCGATTCTTCTTGCTTTAGCTTCCTAAGTTTGCATATTTATGATATTGCGAAGTTTTAACTATCTCATCTTATGTGGCTTGAATGTACTGACGGAGGCAAAAACAACAGGTGATGGACAGAATGCAGAACATTGTCATACATTCACCCCAGTACAGAGATCTGGGCCTAAATCCATCGTTTTTTTGCACTCCACACCACCCCAGATCAGACATGGCTATATGCAAATCAGCCTTGACCCTGTGCCTCATGTGAACAGTCCAGCCCGAAATGCCAAGCCATGTCTTTCCTGGACCGGAATCAAGCATGCAATGACCGGTTTCTGGCTATCAGCCGTCATCAGCCTGGATAGCTTGACTCCAGTGGTGTGGAGAGCATGCGACTCACGTCTGAGCATACCCATCCCACTCGGGGCGACAAAGGCAAAAACAACAGGTGATGGACAGAATGCAGAACATTGTCATACATTCACCCCAGTACAGAGATCTGGGCCTAAATCCATCGTTTTTTGCACTCCACACCACCCCAGGTCAGACATGGCTATATGCAAATCAGCCTTGACCCTGTGCCTCATGGGAACAGTCCAGCCCGAACTGCCAAGCCATGTCTTTCCTGGACCGGAATCAAGTATCCAAAGACCGGTTTCTGGCTATCAGCCGTCATCAGCCTGGATAGCTTGACTCCGGATAGCTTGAAAATGATGGATTTAGGCCCAGATCTCTGAACTGGGGTGAATGTATGACATTGTTCTGCATTCTGTCCATCAATTGTTGTTTTTGCATTTGTCACCCCGAGTGGGACGGGTATGCTCAGACGTGAGTCCCATGCTCTCCACACCACTGGAGTCAAGCTATCCTGGCTGAAGATGGCTGATAGCCAGAAACCAGTCCTAGGATGCTTGATTCCGGTCCAGGGAAGACATCGCTTGGCAGTTAGGGCTGAACTGTTCCCATGAGGCACAGGGTCAAGGCTGATTTGCATATGGCCATGTCTGAATTGGAGAGGTGTGGAGTGCAAAAAAACGATGGATTTAGGCCCAGATCTCTGAACTGGGGTGAATGGATGACATTTATTTATTTATTCAAAGTTTTATATAGCGCGACCAAGATCTTTGCAGATATCAGAGCGCTTTACAGTAACAGAGGTTAGGGGCAACAAGGGGGGGGGTGATTATACACTCTTAAAAACAATATAATAGTCGGAAGTAAGTGAGTTGCAAGGTAAGAAAGCAATCAAGTAAGAGTATAACAATAAACAATAGGCAATCAAAAATACAGAGCTGTGCAATGTCTTTGATCCAGTAACAATAGTGTTCAGGTGAACTTAGCCATAAGGATGGCTTTTACCTCTTTCTTAAAGAATGCAGTGGAGGGGATAAGCCTGGTTTCAGGCGGGAGTGAATTTCAGATCCTGGGTGCCATTCCTGTGAAGGAGCGTTTTTATGTTTTTTCCTTCCGGAATCTTCTAGGTTTCAGGAGGAGTTTTTTTGTGCTTCTATTGGATATCGAGCCTCCTGATATAGTCAGCTTTTGAGTGAGGTAGTTGGGTGACTTGTGGTGTATGGCCGAGTGTGTCATACAGGCAATTTTCAGCTGTACTCTGGCTTCAAAAGGCAGCCAGTTCAGGGATTTTAAGTCAGGGGATATATGCGAGTGTTTTCTTGAGCAAGTGATGAGTCTCGCGGCAGCGTTCAGGGAGGCTCTTAGGGGTGCCGTTGTTGATAGGGTTGTATCAGTGTTTCACTTTGTGTATAAGTGGCTGCATGGGTTGGTGAGTTGCTACATGTGTGTGTATATGGGTTATTAGATGTTTTTTTAGTATCAGTATGAGTGTCTGTATGGTTTGGTGGGGGTGTTACTTAGCACATAGATGCATCAATGACTGACTCACTGTTTGTATGTGTTTTGAAGACAGCATATGTGCAGGACTGTATGGGTGAGTGAATGACTAGTGTCTTTATCAGTAACTACATATGTTTTAATCTAGTACATGTGAGTATTGATGTATATGTGAGAGTGAGAGATTGAAAGAGTTCTTGTTTAAATAAGTATGTGTTTCTATAAGTGATTGTTTAAGAGAGTAAGTATGTGTAAGTTTCCTTAGAAGTAAGGTGGTAGTGTGTGTATAGCTGTATATGCAAATAAATGGATGTTCAATAGTTTATTTGCATGTGCGATTATGTGTGTGAGTACCTTTTGCATGACTGTCAGTATGTAACAGGATGTATAGGTGTTTCACTACATATGATGAGTGAATATATGTATGAGTGACTATATAGAACTGTTGGTGAATGAGTGGATGTGTATATAGATGGTGGTATTACTGAATTGGTTGTTGTAACTGGTATGGGTATCTATTTCTTTTGAAAATTTTTGTTTCTATTTTTGAATGTGTTTCAAGTTGTTCTGCATTCTGTCCATCAATTGTTGTTTTTGCATTTGTCACCCCGAGTGGGACGGGTATGCTGAGACGTGAGTCCCGTGCTCTCCACACCACTGGAGTCAAGCTATCCTGGCTGAAGACGGCTGATAGCCAGAAACCGGTACTAGGATGCTTGATTCCGGTCCAGGGAAGACATGGCTTGGCAGTTCGGGCTGGACTGCTCCCATGAGGCACAGGGTTAAGGCTGATTTGCATATGGCCATGTCTGAACTGGGGAGGTATGGAGTGCAAAAAAACGATAATAATTAGTAGCAGTTTTTATTTGAGTACCTGTTTTACCAATGTTTTAATGGATCCTGTGTTTTCCTGTGGCTAATTGTATTTTTAATTTTTGTTCGGGAGGGCTGGGGTGTACTGGATTGCTTTGTCGTAATTTTAATTAATTACTACAATAAAGAAATTAATGCAGAAAATGTATATCATAAGCAATGGCAATGTATCGTGCTGTGGTTGTTTATTTTGATCAGCTGGCTGTGTGGAGTGTTCATATGGACGTTCTGGAGATGCAACGCTCCTCCCACCCCAAAACTCAACAGCCTCTTGAAGCTTTGTTGGAACACTTCGGCCGTGTTGGCCAAAAGAAATATTCCCAAATGGATTCAACTTCACTTAATGATTAAAGCGCACGACTAAGCAGAGCGATTAAGGAGACCAGAGGGACCGCGCCTTTTAGCTCCACTTACTCTGTAACTAAATAATCGTCTGTGCGAGACAGCCCATCGCAGCCGAGCACCGAGGAGCCCGAGACCGCATGGAAACACGGGCAGCCATCAATGATGCAGAGGCCGCCATAAATACTGCATCTGTGCAAATCTCGCACACGTGCAGTACGAATGGCACGAGATGAAAAGTTCTGTCAGGGACCCCTGAAAATATATGGATGTGAATGCAAGTGCGGGCAAAGGCAGGGCCGATGACGAAAGGCTTTCCTTCTAATTGGTGATAGGCAATCTATTTAGTGGGAACTAAAAAATATACTTTCTATGCCAGATCTGCACATCGCACTCTGCAACATAAGTACGATTACTGCCATTCACCACAAGGCACGGTGGCTGAATCACCTAGGGTACAGTTAATTGCCACGTACCATATGCGTGCCTGGCAACCAGACCTCAAGAGGACGGTCGCAGAGCGCGCTCTCTGCGTTTATGGGTCCAAACTTCTCTTCTGTCTTGAACTGCGCACATCTTTGGGGGGGTGCACAAAGTAAAAGGAGGTTTGCAGGATAATCTTTCCAGGACCCTAAACTGCAGCTGAAAAACGTGTGCTTAAAGGGCACGCGACTCACAGAGCAGGCCGAATTCGTGACTGGACAGCTCATTCTTACATGGCACGTGGAGGATTCGGATCTGGGGCAGCAGTAGCACCAGACAGCGCCCTGGGGCATAAAAAAAGGAATGACGAATGTCTGCGTCAAATATAGTGTGCAAAATGTATTTAAGTAGAGTGCGAGCTTTGGGCATTGCTCTGGCGAAAGAGGTGAAGAGAAACGCTCCCGTAAATGACAGCCAGATAAAACGTTTCCCATAAACAAGGTGAACATAATTCAGCACAAAAACCAGTGGAAATGCCGAATCTTGCCAGAAAAATCTAAGAGGATAAAAACAGATCCTCTTATCACTCTTTCTTAAAGGCGACCCTCACACCATCACTGCACGACCCTTCCTCATGTTGATTATACCAACTAAAAATAAGAAGTGATTAGCCAGGGATTATTTTTCAGTAGAATCTGTGGCGTCAGGAACAGCCTTGCCTGCATGGGCGTCCGCAGGGGGGGGGGCAAGGAGGGGTGCTTGCCCCCCCCTGGAGCGACCCTCCTTGCCCCCCCTGCGGACGCCCTTGAAAACCGTGACTTCAAGACGGGGTTTTCACTTTCTTTCCTCTCCTTTCTTTTATTTGCTTCCCTGTGAAATGGATCCAAAAAAGAAAGACGCTTTTGCTGGAAATGTCGTATTTTTCTGACATTTTAATTCCAAAGTGCAGCATTGGGAATAAAAGGCTAAAAATATGAAAAAAAGATAAATAACTAAATAAAGTAAGACAGAGTGGTAGCAAACTGGCCAAACTGATTTTATTCACACTGAAACACATTAGCGCCACTTTTACAGAGTTTGCCAGTGAAGCGCTATTTTTGTTTTCTTGTCTTTGATTTCCCTGGACTTGGAACTAGTGCACCAATTATGGAGGCACTGCAATGTGTGGATTGATAAACAAAATGTATGCTGCGGCTCTGCGTCCAGGGATGTGGTCTTTTTACCATACTGCTTACGTTTTGTAAGAATATAAGCAATGGCCATTGAAATGGGTCCATTCAGGGCCCTGTAGTCGTGTCCTTAATTTTTCAGGCAAAAGCACTCACTGATTTCTGAAAGTGAGTGTAAAAGCATTAAGGTAACCATGTTGTTCCTGCTTACATTTCCCATGGTTTGCTAAATTTTGCATTCCCTATAAGTGTTTGCTTTTTCCAGGATGTTGTTACTTTTTTTTTTTTTGTAGGCCGCATATTGCTCTGGTCTAGTGCGTAATTTAAATTGCGCATCCAGGTGTTTATAGCGGGCAACAATTGGGTTGTAGTTGAAAACAGTGGGAGTTTTTCTCAGTGGGGCAGTACAGTGTTCAGTGGGGGAGAGGATGTGGCACTATGGTCAGAGCTGCTGAATTTGGAACTGGGAACCAGGTTCAGCCTTAATAACCAGCCAACCAGATCACTCTCCTGCGAGAGCACAATCACATGCTAGACATTAGAAGGCTTCGCAACACCTTAGAAGTCCTGGTGTATTCGCACCAGCAGGTGGACCCTAGCATGACAAGTATAGGTTAACCTTCAAGGCTTGTCCACCACTATCCATACTGAAGTTCACCTCCAGTCTTGCGGGCAGGCCTATGAAGCAGCACACCCTAGAACAGTCACTGAGGTCACAGGACCCTTGAGAAGGGCCAGCTCTAGGGCGGTGCAACCAGTGTGACCGCACTGGGTGCTGACTTTAGGTGAAGGCATCATGTTTTCAAGTATATTATGGTTTTAAAAATGCTTGCTGCCTCCTTCCTGGCCTCCAGCAATTTTCGGCAACAATAAAAATGTCATGATGACTCAGGTGATTAATGTTCTTCCTAGAGAGAGATCAGAATTTTGTCTAGTGGAAGCTTTGACTCATGGAAAGGTAGCTCAGAGAGTTAATGTACCGGCTGCAAAGAACATGCGCCATGCAGTTCACAAAGTGCACATAATGTAAATAGGTCAGTGGGCTACTGCTTTTGTCAGAGAGATCCTTTTGTTACTTGCAGTTTATAAGTTAAAATCCTAACTTAGAACAGTGAGCTGTTAACTGTCATCTAAGAGCTGCATACAAACTGCAAGGTATAAATTAGAGCGTTATGTCCCCCCCGTCCCCAGTCTTTGATTATCCTAATGTCCCAAAAAGTGTTCTTTTGGACAGAAATCCATTCTGATTATTAAGGAGAACCCCCAACCATGGTATTACGTTTTAAATTCCGGGTATTGTGTTTCTCCAGACCAATCACTATAAAACTATACGGGCTACTAGTATGGTTGTCATGTGACTCCTACACCTTGTAGTCCTTAGTCTTATTTAACAATTTCTATACAGTCATTTACACACATATTGATTGTCTCTGTGTAATGTGTGTGATGTAAAGTGCCCTGACACCCTACAATGGTATGAGTGGCGCTATAAATCAAATTAAATGTATCTGAGATAGAGTGGTTATGGAGTCTTGTGGGGGCACAGTTAATGGGTGGTAGTGAGGGAATCCATGGCAGAGGTGGTCATTGGGGGGCACTAACAAACATTAATGCACAGGACATAACCAGTGCTATGGTTGGCCCTGCCCTTGAGGCCAGTCTGCCTCACCCAAAGGTACCTCCATTGGCCTTGTTTCAGCAGCAGTAGCTGCAACTCCCCAGGGATTGGCAATGCAGGATTTGCACGCACACCAAACTAAGTTCGCAAACTTCACAGTTTCCCTGCTTCATTCACAAGCAATTTTAACATGTGCTGCCTGCTGTGGGGCCACTGGAATTAATTATGCAGCAAAGGATGACAACATTATGCCGTAGTGTTGACTAAATTATGCATTAAAAAAAGGCTGCAGCGTAATGCAGTATATTTTCAGATATTTTATTATTTTGATGTGTGTTCACATGCTAACAGTCTCTGGAAAGATTTTGCCTTATTAGTACCAGTGTAACATACAAACGCAGCAGTGAGAAAGGTGACCAGTCAACCTTTACAATAGGCCATCCACTCCGCAGCAACACAAGTCACATTTTATATTAACTTTTGATATGTTTGAGCTACAAACAATTTATTAGTTTAAATGGTCAGATCATGCAGCAGATCTTGCATTATGAGGTAATATGGCAGAGCCATAATTTTAGAGAAAACATTTGCAAACTAGGATATTTTGCCATTCATGTTCGAACTGCTGTTGTTGAAAAAGGGTGAAGTGCTGATGACAGAAACTTCATGGCTCGGAGACAAATGGCTTGTGTTTCCACATTTTATCGTATTTGGTACATTCTGTGATTAGAAGCATATCCCACTTTGTGAATATATTTTAATGTCAATAACTCACTATAACCTTAAATAATCATGTGTATCCATTGGTTGATTAAACTGGGCAGTGAAATGCTGAACAAATACTAAAAAATGGGATGTCTGCGCATTCTAGTCACACCTCTGGCTCCACCCACAGATCCAATCCTTGGGTTATTCCCGCCCTCTGATTCTCCGCCCACTGTTCCCCAACTTTTTTCCCCCACTTCGACCACTGTGTAAGACTCAGCATCCCTGGACCTGTGATGTGGCGCAGCTGCAGAAGCCGCATGTGCCACACATTTATGGTGCCGGGCTTCCGCATAAGGGAGCTGGCCATTATTGTATCCCTAAACATGCGCACAATGCCACGCTAACATTTGGACCTATACATTTTATTTTGTATAAATTAATTGAATGTGTGTCAAATTTAGCAAAGCCCGGGGAATTTTAGTAAAGGGAGCACCTACTGGCAAATCACTAGTGTGTGTGATTGCTGCATTATTTACTACTAACTTTGACGTAGTGCTTTAACTTTGGATAAAAGTTATCATGCATTCTAGCACCAAGATGGCAATATTGGTAAATATGTGTGCTACAAATAATCCCTAACATACACAGTGCATACAGTACATTTAATCTGGTGCTTTAATCATAGGCTGTTTTAAACTATTCTGATAAAAATCGAATCGTGCTGAAGACAGCCTTGATTGGTGTTGGATCGAGAACCCAGACGTCTGCACACCTAGCAGTCAGAAATAAAGCACCTTGACAGAAAGTTTAGCGTTTTCCCTACAGGTGGTGTTTGTTGGCCTGTGGCAGGGTCAGCCACATGCCCTGGATTCCAGGCATTTAATTGAGTCTATCCTAATTCTGCACCCCAGTGTTTCTTGTGCCCCACCTAGCACACATCATGTCGGAGGATGGTGATGACGTTAACATTTTGCCCCCCCCCCCCGCCCCCTGGAAAAATGTCTGCGGACGCCCATGCTTGCCTGTATCCTTGTTCGGACTCTTTATTATTATTATTATTATTATTATTGAGTTTTATATCGCGCCTGGTTACCCTTGGGCATCCCCGCGCTCTTCCAAAAAAAAAAACAGGGGCACCATAACAGAAGAGAGAGACATTAGACAGGGAACAGGTGGGTCTTTAAAAGTTTGCGGAACCGTAAAGAGCTCGTTTCAGAGCGTAGGAATAACGGAAGGGAGTTCCACAAAGTTGCAACGTTTATGGAAAATTTTCTGCCGCCAGTCCTGGCCTTCCTTACTCTCGCCACTTGTAGCAGATGTTGGTGATCCGAGCGCAGGGTACGAGGGGCCTTATAGGGTTGGACCATCTCCCGTAGGATCGGTGGCCCTTTACCCTGCAGGATTTTGTGGGCCATACAGAGTGCTTTAAAATTCACCCTCTCTCTGATGGGAAGCCAATGGAGCGCCTTAAGCGCCGGGCGGGCAGATTGGCGCCTGGGCAGATCCGTCAAGAGCCTAGCAGCAGCATTTTGTACTTGCTGCAGTTTGTTTAGGGTTGTTTCTGGAGCCCCCAGAAACAGCGCATTGCTGAAATCCAGCCGTGAGATGATGAGTCCCTGGATTAGCAGCCTCCTCGAGGCCATCGGGAGGAGAGGTAGGATCTTCCGGGAAGACCGGAGTAGACCAAAGCACACGCCTGCTGTCTTTTTGGCGTGAGTCCTAAAAGAGAGGTCCTGCTCTAGCCACACCCCCAAGCTCTTAATCTCCTGTTTGGGGGTGGGTGCCATTCCCAGGCAGCTGGGCCAGCTGCTCAGTGAGAGGGAGGGAGGAGAGTTCCCTAGCATCATCAATTCGGTTTTCGAACCGTTAAGTTTGAGTGCCGAGTTGCACATCCACGTAAAGATCTGAGATAAACAGGTGTGCAGCCGGTCGGGTTGGTTTGCCGCCTGGGGGAGCCCTACCACCAACTGGGTATCATCAGCATAGCTGATGATATTAATACCCAGTGGCAGCACCACACTCTCCAGAGGGGCCATATAAATGTTGAACAATGTAGGGCTCAACGATGAGCCCTGTGGCACACCACACTGGAGAGGGACTGATGTTGATTTCTCCTGGCCTTCCCAAACCTCAAACGTCCGGCCCTCCAGAAATGACGCGAACCATTTCAGGGCCATCCCGGAGACCCCCACCCCGCCAGCCGATGGAGTAACACCTGGTGGTCTACGGTGTCAAATGCCGCACTGAGGTCCAGGAGGATGACTGCCACCGATCCCCCTGAATCCAAAATGCTCCTGGCATTCTCCACGACTGCGAGCAGGGCAGTGTCCGTCCCCTGAACAGGGCGAAAACCCATTTGGGAATCACCCAGGAGGGAATTGGATTCCAGAAAACCCGATAGGCGCTTATTCACGAGTTTCTCCGCCACCTTGCTAATGCCGGGGAGCAGAGAGATGGGCCTAAAATTAGCAAGGTCGGCGGGGAGGGGGGGGCGCTAGAGGGCGCACTGCGGAATGGCTGGCGTGTGAGTCAGCTCCGCCGGACGGGTGAAGGAAAAGCGGCCCTATATCCCCCAAAACTGCTTCTCTGCCCGCCACGGACAGAGATATGGCGATCGGAAGATGGGAGTAACGAGACGCTGACATTACAGCAACGTGGCGAGACGCCGTAAGGAGAAGGCGAGGAACATTGCTGTAGCGACGATCGGCGATCCAAGATGGCGGCGACCGCGACCCGGGGCACCGAGTCGGACAAGTGCTGACAGCCCCTAAACACGGCCAGTGAGCGGCCACAACCTCGCGCTGCAACAGCAGTAACACTACGCTGCCCGGGACAAAGCCCTGGATGCCCCTGCAGGCGGTGCCTGGCCGGCGAAGGAGATGCGTTCCACGGACCTCAAAATGGCGGCCGCAGTGAAACGCAC
This sequence comes from Lissotriton helveticus, assembly GCF_964261635.1. NCBI lineage: Eukaryota > Metazoa > Chordata > Amphibia > Caudata > Salamandridae > Lissotriton > Lissotriton helveticus. Next base: position 435,406,975 of record NC_136063.1, read on the forward strand.
GGCCGGAGGGACTGCAAACGGCGCAGCGAGCCTGTAATGACCCTGAGTGAGTACTCGAGTGGCGGGCGGCGGCTCAGCTGTGCGACAGTCGGCTGGAAGGGGCGGCTGGCAGCTTAGTGGCAAAAAAGGCGCAACTCCTGGGACAAAGATATTCGCAACTAGGAAACAAGCGCTGCGGTACAGGCACAGTGCGAAGGTTACCTTCCAACAAAACTCACTGCCGGATGGCCAGCGAGCTTCTCATGCAGGGACGTGGCTCTGTCGATCCGAGGTAATCGCGCCCTGTTGGGCTTCCCGGCGCCTTCCACTTCGGTGAGGATATCAAAGACGGCACATTAACGGCGATACAGCCCCCTGCAACAGCGCGCAGAGGTACGCATGCCATGATGACAGCATGAATAGAGAGGGGCCAAATGAGTAAATCAGCGGCGATAGGGGCACAGGGAAATCCACCGAGAAGGAAGCGAACGACGATAGTGTCCCCAGCTGCGACCAGTCCGGCGCAGCGCACTAGCAGTCCGATTGTGTCCTCCAGCGGCATGGGGAAACCGGATAAGAGTCAATCAAAATTACCCTTCGAATCAAAGAAACAAACGCCAAAAACAGCGCCTGCCACGGACGCGGAGAGGGATCACGACCTGGGAGACGATACCAACATGGAAGCAGTCCTGCGTGCCATCCAGCAGAGCATGCAGGAGATGAACAACAAGATGGACGCGGTTGTCCTGAGGGTGTACGCCATGACGGCGAAAATGGAGAACCATGAGGAACGACTGGTGGAAGCAGAACAACGAATATCAACGGTCGAAGATCTCTCCAGGGACACGTCAAAGTCATGTGGCGCCATGGCGAAAACGCTAGAAACCCTAAAAGCGAAGGTGGAGGATCAAGAAGCCAAGTCACGCCGCAATAATGTGCGCATTTCGGGCCTGCCGGAGACGACCAACACCGGCAAGATGGAGCCGTACGTGGAGGCCATGTTGAAGGACATATTTGGCACGGAGAGCTTCTCAGAGGTCTTCCTGATCGAGCGTGCACATCGCTCCCTGGCACCCACCCCTAAGCCGGGGGCTGCTCCTAGGATGATCATCGCCCGCGTCCTCAACTACCGGGACAGGGACACCATACTACGGCTTGCACGAGAAAAAGGCAAAGTTACGTATCAGGGAAGCACCCTGGAGTTCTATCCCGACCACACCATGGCAGTGCAAATGGCGCGGAAGGAATTCGCCTCCGTCAAACAGAAACTCCGTGACATGGGAGTTGGGTATGCAATGCTCTACCCAGCGAAACTCAGAATTCTTACTGAGGGCAAACCAGTGATACTCAAGTCGGTGCAGGCCGCGCACGAATATGTCAAGACACTCGGCAAACGCCGCAAAGAGCGGGAAAAGGGAGACAGGCTGAGCGACAACGATTGATGGCCGAACTGAAGGACTACAGCGAGTGAATGAGCGGATTGAACTTGACCTGGCCGAGATGGGCGGACGCCGAGTTGCATTGAGCTGCAGTGGGAGAGAGACGTTTTTGGTTTTTGTTTTTCTCTCCTTTGGCTGCAACGTGCACCTACAGGACTGTTTGAACAGTGAGTAAATATTGCGCCACAAGACGCAAGGTAAATGTCTGCAACTGATGACTAGCAATAATAGGGATGCATAACCTTTGAACTGATGTAACGACACTTATGTCCAGAGTGGGACCTCTACTGAAGGGACGCCGTGGGCGCACTGGAGCGCACTATCTCACGCTCTACAGAGCAAGGTTAGACTGCCTATGGAGATAGTTGCTGCCTCACCCTAGAGCGTCGCAAGGGGAGGAGATGAGGGACAAACTCTGTCACATATGCGACTGAAATCTGCACCCGTCCACATCCACTATGTGGATGGAGACGTGTGCTCTTGGCGACACCCCCACGCGGGTGTACCCCTACTCAAGTTTCGACATTGTTTTGAAGTTCTTATGGGGATGGCTTTGGCAAAGTTTGGGTGCTGAAGTGGGAGGGGGGAGGAGAAGGGAGTTGGGGAAGGTTCAAATATATGCACTGTATCTGAGAGGCATTGCGACTCCATCCGTTGCTTGGATTGAAGTGGTTTTTACTATGCTCCCAATAGGAATACTACGACACGAACACAACACAGAGTTGCGAAACTGCATAATGGTCAATATACCAAACAATAACGCACAGAATCGACAGCTAGACACTCAGCGATGACGCACCCTAACACGCTGAACTTTATCACGTGGAACATACGAGGCCTGGGGAATCCGAAGAAGATACGACACATGTTTGCGTATCTAGATAGACTTAATGTAGATGTGGTCTTTATACAAGAAACACACATGGCGCCCACTAACACATCGAAACTGGGGAGTAGGTGGGCGGAATCGATCACTAGCTCTAACTATTCAACCTTCTCAAGGGGCGTTAGTATACTGATAAAAAAGGGCACCCACTTTAAAATCACGGACACACGCAAAGACACGGAGGGCAGATACGTGGTGGTGGTAGGCAAGGTGAGACAACAGCAGATCACACTAGTGAATGTCTATGGCCCGAATATAGATGACTCCAACTTCTACGAAACCTTGTGGCACACGCTGGCAGATGTTGAGGCAGACAACATACTATGGGGGGGGAGATTTTAATGTCACACTTTAAGATGGGCTGGACAGAGCACAACATACCCTGGAACCACATGTCAAGGCGAGGGCAATGCTACAAGAAGCGATGACTGACTTACACCTGGTTGACGTGTGGAGGATAAAGCACCCTGGGGACTATCAGGCGACACACATAAACGCGGCTAATAACAGCTGGTCCAGAATAGACTTCTGGCTAGGCACTCAGGATACACTGACATGGGTGAAAGACGTCAAGCACCTCCCCAGGACGTTATCAGACCATAGCCCTGTGTTAATAAAGCTACATATCCCTCACTATGTGCCGCCGCCGTATGTATGGCGATTCAACGCACAAGCACTGAGAGATCCAATATATACGGACACCATCCTGAAGGCAATCACAGACTACTTTGAGCTAAACTCACCCACAACGGAAGACCCGTGCCTCCTGTGGGAAGCCTTTAAAGCAACTATCCGGGGCGTATGCATAAGCACCACTTCTGGCATACTGAGGGACATACAACACCAACTGCAGAGGCGGGAGGAGGACATACAGGAACTGGAACAGCGGTACACACACACGGGAGATGCTGCTCTGCTGGGAGACATCAGGGCCCTTTTATCAGAACACCATTCATTTGCGGCAGATGAATTGAAATACATCTTCAAACGAACGACAGCCAGGAGATACGGCGAGGGGGGTCGACCTGGCAGGGCGCTAGCTGAGAAAATCTGTAAGGGCAGGACACCGCAGCACATTGAGGTGATTCAAACCACGACTGGCGAACGCACACACAACATACAGACTATCATGGGGGAGTTCATGGGCACATACGGGGCACTATATAGAGCACGACCGGTCATACCGCAAGAGGAACTGCTGACTTATCTGGCGGACGTTGAAATAGCATGGTTGGCAGACGGACAAAGGGAATACCTAGCGCGCCCTATCACAACACAGGAGGTCATAGACACCATTAGACGTCTCCCAAATAGCAAGGCCCCGGGGCCGGACGGCTTTGTGGTTGAGTTCTACAAAGCGTACGCAGACATTCTGGCGCCCCACCTAGTGCGACTCTATGAAGCCTCACATGAGGCACAGACGCTACCAGCGTCAATGAGAGAGGCGCTCCTAATTACCATGTTGAAGCCCGGGAAGGACGAAGAACAATGCGACTCATATCGTCCTCTCTCGCTCATCAACGTGGACACCAAAATACTGGCAAGCCTACTGGCGGACAGGCTGAAACCACTCACGCCGCTGCTGATTAGGCCTGACCAGTCGGGTTTCATCCCGGACAGATCAACCACGCACAATACCCGCACCCTATTTGCACTGGCGCACCACTTGGCCCCGGACATAAAGGCGGTGGCGGTCCTCTTGGACGCGGCCAAAGCCTTTGACACCATTGACTGGCCCTTCCTCCACGCGGTACTGATTCGAATGGGGTTCCCGCCACTGTTTACAGGTTGGATTACCATGTTATATACGAATCTCACTGCGCGAATTAGGGTTAATAAACACCTCTCTGGCCCAATTACCATTGGACGCGGCACCAGACAGGGGTGCCCGCTCTCACCAATGTTATTTGCCCTCGTGCTCGAGCCACTGGCGTGCAAGATCAGACAGCATTACCATCATTCGGCCATTCAACTTCCAGCACGACCTATACACATATCTCTATACGCTGATGACATGGTCCTGTATGTAAAAAACCCCGACCAGCATCTCAACCCGCTGCTGCGGGAATATATAAAATATGGTCAACATTCAGGACTGCAAATTAACTGGTCCAAGTCCCTAGTGCTAGCACTAACCGACGGCACTAAGCCTACCACACTGGACTATCCTCTGGAGTGGCAAGACGAGCCGACTAGATATCTAGGAGTGTGGTTCCACAGGGACCCGGAATTGGTTATCCGCACCAATTACGGGAGAGTCATATCCTCGCTGGAAGATAAAATTAAGAGGTGGGTTGGACTGCCACTGTCCTTGGCTGACAGACTTGCTATAGTGAAAATGGTACTGTTGCCAAAATTTCTGTACCTATTCAACAACATACCCATTAAACCCCCCGCAGAGGTGTTCCGTAATATAAAATCGCTCATGCTATCCTTAATATGGGCCAGGAAACAGGCCAGGATAGATCTACAAACAATGACATTGCCATACGCCCAGGGTGGGTTTAAGGTCCCTGATATGTACCTCTACTATCTCTGTGCCCAGGCGCAATTCGCCCACTACTGGTTCCATGAGATACCCTTCCTAACGCACGTAGCGGTGGAAAAGGGGGATGCAGACCCGATCCCGCTGACAAGCATTCTGTCCCACAGCAGACCACGATTACATGCACAGGATATCAATCCGGTGAATGCCACAATTGAAGCCTGGAAACTGCTAGGCAGGACAGCGCACAACACGCCCCTTTATGCACCCGCACTCCCACTAGAACACCATCCAGCCATTTCTGTGACTCAGGAGCAAGTTGGTATGGACCTACTAAAGCAGGCTGGCATAGACAGATGGGGCGACCTGTATAAGGACGGGAAGTTTGTGACACTACACAAGCTGACTTACATTAAAAACCCGACACTGCTCTTTAGCTTCAACTACTATCGACTACAACGAGCGGTGAAGGAGTATTATCCGACATTCCCGGCTGAGCCACAGACACTGGCCCCACTGCAAATGGTTCTTACCTCTCCCTCCGCATCACACTTGGTCTCTAGACTCTACAGCAGCGCACAGGCACACATAGGGAGTACAGCAACACGGGCCCGGGAGAGGTGGTGCACTTCACTAGAGGATACACTGACAGATGAGGAATGGGAGACATCCTGTGTACTGACGGGAATGCTGACACCAAATGGCAATCTGAGACTTATACACTATAAATACCTGCATCAAGTGTATCACACACCCAACAGGCTGCACCGGTATGGTTTGAGGGATGACTCCAACTGTGTAAGATGTGGGCAGGACAATGCTGATTTTATGCACTTAGCGTGGCACTGTAACTTGGTTGCACAATATTGGGTACAGGTGATCCAAGCCCTTAATGATATGCTGGGTGCGGAGCTGCCATGCACAGCCAAGACATGTCTGCTGGGGTTGGTGCCACAGCTAAAAGTGCAAAGGCGAAGGCTGTGCGTGATCGCCTTACTCATGGCAAAAAGGAGAGTGTCATTGCACTGGAGCAGCAAACTACGACCTAAAGTTAAAAACTGGTTGGAGGACTTGGCGTATTGCTGTGACACACTAGCCACATACGAAGAGGAGTTGCCGGCGGGCTCGCGCCCTCGAGACTATTGGGAGCCCTTTAGACAATACATGGCGTCGACCTTGGCAGTCCAAGAACCGCAGGCAGAGCTGAATTGACATAGACCGAAAGTTGGTAGGGGAGTTTAATCGATGAAGTGATGGAGGGGGAAGAATGCTGTGATGCAGTGATATATACGTTTTTATTGTTTTCAATTTTTTCGGGGGGGTTGGGTTGAAATGCTCCTCCAGGTTACGGGGGTTGCAACTGTAAGGGAAAAAAAACTGTACAAAATGTGAGACCATCAATGCCATAGTACCAGCGTCACATATTGTCTAATTGCACACTTGACAGTCAAAATATCGACACGCCGCCGGACCTTCGGTTGTCGGCTGATGGGCTGTGTATGTGAAGAGCAATGTTTGATGACACCAACCAATGCAATGCCGGCCTAGTCAGGTTGTAGGCGTAGAAAGTGTATATTAACTCTGTGACGATGTGAAATAAAAGTCTTGCACCAAAAAAAAAAAAAAAAAAAAAAAAAGAAGAAGAAGGTCGGCGGGGTCCAGGCTAGGCTTCTTCAAGAGGGCCTTGACAACCGCTCCCTTCCAACTGGGGGGCACCTCTCCTTTGGAAAAAGAAAGGTTTATAAGGTCAGTCACAAGGCCGCCGATGGTAGGGGCGACCTGCTTCAGGTATTTCATCGGTACGGGGTCTCGCGGGGACCCACTCTTCACAGTCGACTGCTTATTTCAAAATTGTAACTGCCAATCAGAAAGAGGGTTTGATAGCGTCATATAATTCAGCCGCTCTAATCAGTGGAAAATATGGCCCCATTTGGACTCAGCAGGCCAGGCACATTAAATGAGAACTTCACTCCTAAAGCAGCTTTCAGGTGGAATTTTGTCCAATGCCGTCATGAACCCATCTGCACTTACAGTACACCATGACAACGACCAATATGGACCCCAAAGGATGAACCTCCCAAAACCGTATGGAAACTCCCCCAAGCCGCTACAGCGTCACACAACGCTAATCACAGATCTTACAGAATCTGGTATTAAACTACTTATAATCAATTACTGGAAAAAAGCACTGGCCGACTCAAGTTTAATGGGCATTATTCAATACGGCTCACAACCAATACAATATAAAAGATACGATTTGGACTCCAGTGAACGAGAACCCAACTGAAGATTTATTTGAGAATCCATGGATCTGAGCTTGGGTATTACTTAACATAGGAACAACAAGGACACATTCACAACGGCTCAATCATGCTTCTCCCACTGCAAACTTAGATCTGAACTTACAATAAAACCTCTTCAGATCAGCAGCAACATTCCACTGTGCCTTAGAAAAGCATTAAGTACGATTAGGATTTAGGCTCGTGACAGACTTCTGCCCTCTTACTTCGGTGCCTTGTACTACTTAGCAGTTCTGACTGCTGCTCTGTACCAAAGACAGGGAAGTCTGAGCAGTGTTTGAACACCCAGTGTGCTGTTGTGGAGACAGTAACTGCAGGTGCTCGTTTGCTGGGATATTTAATCAAAGATAAATAAAGTGGCATGAGTGGAGCGCTGATAATAGGAGGCGTGATGCAACATCCAACTGTCGCATGACAATTATTTCATAAAACACAACTCCAGCTGGAGGGCACCAAATGACTTCACTGCAATAACAGACCGAAGCTGCATGTTCTTGATTTAGTTCACAATGTAAATACTGGTTTTATGACTTTTTATATACTATTCCGTGAAATGATTAACATGGGCCCACTGTAAAAAGGCATGTTGCGGTTACAACGTCTATGTCTCACAAAAAAGAGGGTTGGCGATGTAACACTTTTTTACAATCTATCAAAGCACTTTTCCATGTCAGGAAAGTCTTTCAGACTCACCAAAGTGCTTCAGCGACCATTTCCGTCTCTCAAATTGAAGGGGGCATGAAAGGGGCGTTCTCTTATTCGTGGGTCGCTTAGGGGTGTTGAGGAAAATTACCCCAAACCGAGACATGGTGACAACTCATGGGATTGGGAACTATTTTTAATGGTCAAAACATTTATCTGCGGTTGTGGAGGTTGAAAGGGCGTTTAATGGTGAAACAGACCGTAGCTATGTAGGAACTGAAACCTGCAACGTTTGCTTACAGGTACTGTAGATTAGAGGCAAACATCAAGAATATCAGAGGAGGAGCTGGAAAGGACTAAGGATGTGGGGTCCTTTTGAAATGTTTTAGGGTTCCATTAATGTAAAAGTCTGTAGTCAATAGCTGGAGAATTTGTTTGGGGTCAACACTGTACATGCGCGGATACATTTACTCTCATGGGCTATGGTCCGGTGTATTTTGCTTGAGGATCCGATTGCGACACTCTGACCCACATACAAGTCTACCCAGGAGCTCATAAGTGAAAAGAGATATGGCCCTTAGTAGCTCGGGTCCTTTGTAGATATGCCTGGGCTAAACCCCCAAGAGGGGGCCTTGAATGAGACCTCTCCATGAACAGAAGATGGCGGTGCCACCTACTCCTTACTCTACTGTGGCGTTTTCGATGCTGGAGGTGTTGATGGCGACATAAGGATCACTTCTTGTTCATAGAAGACTGAAGGAGAGCAACCTCATGCAAGAGGGGCAATCTGGTGCCTGGTCTTATTGTGGGTCGTGGAGCTGCGAGGCCCCAGTTCATAAAAGTTACTTTTTCGTATCACAATAACTGAAATATATATGTGTGTGTTAAATACACTTCCTAGATGCATATTTTTACTAAGCAGTAAAAAGGAGCTACTTTGTGATGAAAATCCTGAACATACAACTACTGCATGCAACAAATATCGTACAGTATATATTATTAAAAGCTCCCGTGAAATCTCCCCTCCTCACTGCATGTTTCTTCAGTCAAGCTTTTTGCAGGAGTAAGGTGTCTGCCAAGGGTACCTCAGTGCACGGTTAGAAGATGATCTGACGAAGAAATCCACTTAGTGCAGCTTCACTCTTCGCATTACCATGATCATCTAAGGATCTACAAGTACAAGTCTAGATTGTTCTGAACTGCCACTAAATGGGGAAAGCCAAATGTGTGCCTTTCACATTAAAAATAGTTTTATAACACTTACCAAACACCATTCGCCAGAGGGCAGGATGTGGCCGTGTAAATGGTCCTGAAATGAAAAAAGTAAGGTTTAAAATGGGGTGATTTTATGGGGTAAGAGTCTAGCTTTAGAAGAGAAGCAGTGTACATGGTCCAGCTTCAATCACCTACATTAGTTGTGCGCACAAATGTATTTATCCCGAGTATCAGCTTGCAGCATTGTCCGCCTCTACAGGTTTGTTTTGTGGAACCAGCGGCCAAACATTACCCCATATAATATGTTCCTCCTTTTAATCTTGCTTGGTTCTAAACTGCAAATAATCAAAGATCAGGTGCGAAATCAGTCATGGACACACTTCATATATTACCATCATACGAAATACTGACTCCATGAATCCTGGTGATCAGCTTCTAAACCATTCAGCATCTCCCTGCTTCTAATGGTTAAATGTGGATACTCCATTGTGTGCATTAAATAAAGATTTGTGAAGTAATCACTCTTCGCTTATTTTATTATCAATTCTGCAGTTCCTTGCACCCCACTATTTATGAAGATGAAGGACCCCTGCTCTTAGAGTTCCACACTTTTTTTTGCTATGCCCCACTATTACAATTAATCATACAATTTGTGTCATACTATAGCGACACCACAACATTTACTGCAACATCCAATGTAGATCAGATGCCTGCCACAATATTCCCATAAATCTTCGAGTCTGTCCTCTGTGCATCTTGACCATGGACTCAACATTTGAAAAGTCACCTGAAAGTATTACTACCATTACCATAGCAGACTCAGAATGATCTCAGAACCAAAGTGGTTACAGAACAGTAATTATTACTGAAATCTGCCAGACGTTTCCCAAAGTTTCCACATTATATATATACAAAAATAATCAATCAAGTAAGTAAAGCAGTGCCACATAAATAGTTTCCCAGTTACAACAAATAAGAAGCTGCTGAGAGAAATTGGTGTCTTAAAAGGTGATGAATTGGGAAAATAGGTGGCTTTACAGATATCTTTTAAACAGTGCAATATCAGGGATAAGACAGCCCCTAAAGAAGCAGCTGGCAGGCTCCAGGACATAAATTAAAAACAATGGATTCTGAAAAGTTTAATGTTTTGATGTGCGGACATGTTGCGCTTACGGCGCTAGCCACCAGCCTGAACATATGTATCTCTTATGGTAGACTAATGGTGGTAAAATGAATAAATAGAACCACTGTAAAGATTAATTAGGATGGATATGAATAACATGGAAGACAGGCTTGGACTTCGAACAGCCACCAACATTGTACAAAATGTGAAGGAGACCTGGAAGGGTTCATAGAGGTCAGTAACATTTCACACTCCTAAGGCTATGTTTAATGACTGGGAACAAAATGTTAATACAACAATACTAGGAGGAGGAATGAATAAGTTACCTACCTTTGTGTTTCGAGTAACTCAAGCCGATGAAACGTCACTGCAAGCTACTGGAGCGCAAGTGGAGCATAAGTCATAACGCTTTAGTTCAAGACTCCTGCAAATCAGCCCTAAGATGCTGCCACCAGCAGATACGGAACACCAAGCACACAGCTCCTGCAGACTGCATAGCATAGACGCCAGCACTAACAGCAGCACGGAAATCTTCATCATCACAGATTTCAGCGGGCCTCCTGCCACCTACAGAAACATCACCCCTTCACAAAACCATAACAAGCTATTGAAATTCGTCTAACAAAATAAACTCCATTTACAGTAACTCCAGCTTTTAACCAGGCCCTGTCATCATTGCAACTCAACTTCCAGCAATGACCTAATCTCATGGCCTGACTTCACCACAGTCTGCATGGTAGTAGCGATTTGGACAATCAACTTGGCGGCTTCATATGACCCTTGCCTTCACCATGCCTTCAGCAAAGGACTCCTGACGATCAACTAAGCACTAAAACTCATCCTCGACTCAGTCACATTGTCGTACACCTGGAAACATGCCATTGTCATGCCCATGCTCAAGAAATTGTCTGCGAACCCAGCCAGGCTTCACAACTACAGACTTGTCTCCCTTCTAGCTTATCTGGCACAGGTCTTAGAGAAGCAAATCAACGGGTGCCTCACTGACCACCTCAGCAACCACTAGCTCCTTAATGCAACACAGTCTGAATTCAGATCTAACCACAATATTGAAATAGCATTCATCGCCGCAACAGATAACATCCACATGAACCTTGACTGAGAATACATGGCAGCCCTAATTGAACTGGACTTTTCTGCAGCATCTGATATGTTCATACACCCTACTCAGCAGGCACCAGCACAAGATTGGCATCCAAGGGCTTCGCTCTCTGATGAATCTGCTCCATCTTAACAGACAGGACACAAGCTGTTAGCTTGGCACTTTACTCCTCGGAAGCCCGCAAACTCATCATTGAAATGCCTCAAAGTTTGATCAGCCCCACTTTCTTCAACACATACATGATCCCTCTGGTCAACTTCATCCTCGCACATGATATCAACATCATCTCCTATGCAGATGACAAGACCTCCAACACAAGAAACAAGTTCATTGGCTGCATGACCGAAGTCGCTAACTGGATGAAAGCCAACTGTCTCAAGTTCAACACATACAAGACAGAAGTAGCGAGCTTTGGCAAGAACACCTCACCATGGGACTCCAACTAATGGACCCACACCCAGAACCCTGGCCAGGAACCTCAGAATAATCACTGACAGCAAACTGGACATGGTCACAAAAGTCAGCACTGTCACGGCATCCTGCTGCCACACCCTGAAGATGCTGAGAAAGATCTACAAATGGCTTTCAAGCAACACTAGAAAAACTGTAACTCACACCCTGGTCATCAGTAAGTTGGACTAAAGGAACATCCTCTATGCTGGATCACCAAGCAACTCACTTTAAGACTACAAACCATCCAGGCAGCCCCACTCATCCTCATAGTCCCACACAGAACACAGACACACATTCAAAGCACTACACAACTCAGGCTTCACCTACTTGAACAGTTGCAACTTCTTCCACCAACTACTCAGACACCTCCACTCCACAGTACTACTACTCACACATCCCATGCATACAGAGAACCTGATTAGGAGGATAGACATTCTCTTACATCTCTCCCAAAGCAAGGAACGTACTCCCACTCCACATCAAAGCCTCTACCTCCCTTCCTGAATTCCGCAAGAAGCTGAAGACCTGGCTTTTCAATTAACCAACCTACCATAGAAAGCACTAGGCACACACACCTGATCAGTGCCAGGATACCCTTGCGGGTGATAGTGCACTTTAGAAATACGCTTAACTTTGGTAAAGCTCACTCTACCTAACCACAGATTACTTATCATTGAATCTCCACGGATGACGTAATAGATTTGAAAACTCTTGCAATGACTTCCTGCATGCTGGTAGGTGGCCACTGGACATGATGATATGGAGCTTCTCATAGGTGCCACCCCTGCACGCTGCTTTCAGTTTGTTTCCTATTTTTCCCCATGTCCTCAGATGCTAAGCGTGGATGGCAAGATTAAAGTTGCACTGGATGTGTTCAAAAACTCTCTTTGAACCATATCAACTCCTGAAAATCCACTACATCAACCATACGGGCAGTGGGAAATCTGCAGTCACGAGTATCCACCAGAAACTGCATTTCTGAAGGCAAGTAACATTCATCTGATGAAAACATCTAATTGCAGATTCCTCACCATGTCAATCATACCAGAGCAATGTTCCTTCCAAGGAGCTGGGTCTAAGGGGTAGACTTACACCAGGAAGTTGTGCCTGACTGAACAAAATGGTCCTCTTTGTGGACTTGAGAGACAATGCAACAGTGCCTGGTAAAAGTATGGATGGATGGATGGATGCTGATATAGCTGTGTGCTAGATGTCCAGGATAGCAACACACCCCACGCTAGAGCTGTAGTTGAAGATCTAGCTTTAGCAGAAAAAGCCCTCAGACCCTCCATAGGATCCTTCTTGGCCAATACATAACAGAGTTTGATACAAAGGACAATCCATTGGGATAAGGTTCGCCTCAGGACCTTCTTTAATACTTTCGCACTAGTGATCCCACAAGCAGCTAATCACTGACAAGTTACTCATGCTTGTACGATGGTACAACGCAGGCAATTACTCCATATGCCTTTTGCACGCATTTTTTACCACGCATGTTTTTACCACGAATATGCATTTAAAACGCATGCCAATACCACGCATTAAACAAAATATTTTAAAACAATGTATTTGTGGGGGAGAACCCCCACAAGCCCAACTTACCTGAAATGTGTGGTATTGGCATGCGTTCTACATGCATATTCGCAGTACAAACATGCATGTTAAAAAATGCGAGGTAAAGGTACAAAGAGGTAAAAATCTCATTGTAAAGGCTGTTTCCCGTTACTCATTAGGGAACTGACAAACAGCGAATTACTGACACAGTACTCATATAGAAGCTAGAGGAACACTATGGGCTTAACCAGTAAGGCCTCTCTTGCTCGTTAGAAGGATATGGTGGAGAAAAGAATACAGTAAGCATGAGGACTATCCTCACATGGAAAGGTGGCACCACTTTTGGGAGAGAAAAATGCAGCAATCCTAAGTACCAGCTTTCAGGAAAAAGGGTGCTATACAGAGGTTTAACCTGCAACTCACCGATTCAACATGCAGGAATGACTGCAATAAGAAACAGTTTCAAAGTCAAACGCCTCAAGCCACAGCTAAGAAGAGGTTCAAAGGGAGAAAATATCAGAAAAGTTATGACGAGTTTAAAGTCTCACTGCAGCTCAATAAACGGGCAGAAGGGAACATATGTGAAAGTCGTTTCAAGAAAAGCATTAGAATATGTGATTTGAAGAATGACGGCTGAACAGGGAATAAAAAAAATAGGCTCAAAGGACAGATATGTAACTTTTCCTACAACTAAGCATTGCCTGGCCAAAAACAAAATGAACAAAAGAACATCAGACAATTTTGCCTGTAGTGGGTCAACCTGCATTTCCATACAGAATGCAACAAGTCTAGTACAACAATTTGAATGCACGGGGGAAGGGTGGCAGGCTGTCAGAACGAGAATTGGTGCTTCCAATGGAAGGCTGAAACCTCTAAATGTGTCACACTCAATCTCCACACATGAAGGTGTACACTATGGTAGGTCAGGTGTAGTGTTCTGCCATGCTGCAAGAACAGCAGATCCTCCCGAAGAGGTATTACAAGTGGAGGGCAATTGCTCAGGATCAGGAGCTCAGAATGCTCAACCATCTGAGCCCAATATAGAGGCACCAGAATAAGCGGTGCCTGGTCCTGCCTGACTTCCCTCAGGGTAAAAGAAAAAGCGGTCCCAATACACAGTTACTTAAGGAACAAAAACGGTTTCACATAATATGCATAAGGAAAATCATACACAGAATTGTTGAGATGTTGTTTAATCACATCCTCATTCCAGCAAAAACATGAGAAGAAATACTTTGAGTATCACATTAATATAGTGCCCAGAAGAGGGAAGGGAGTTGGTGGGGAAGGTCAGTGAAGGATAAAGTGGTGTAAACAACTCAGAAGGAAGGTGTAGTCCCACATTTGACAGTTGACGCCCAAAAGACATATTGTTTAGCAATATAGCAAATTTTGGACAGTTATTGGCCTCACCCACACAGAGAAACACGGTAACAATAATCTGTTGTTGATGGGCTGGTATAAATAAAAAAGTTGACGTTTCGACCCACGTAAAGCATAGGTTAATTTCCACCTTACTATGGGGTCTGACTCAGGTGTGGGAGGGGAGGGAAGTGGGGCACCAAAGAAAAGCCCTATACATAGGGCTGGGATAGGGGAAGGTCGGGCGCATGGGCTCCGAGAAGAAAAGAGCGAGATAACAGCACTTAAAAATGAGGAACAGAAAGTTCCCTCATGAGAGGCCGTTTAAATTAATAAAGCATGGCCATTCAATAGAGACATCTGAAGTGTGATAAATCAAATAGTAATTGCACGAGGGCGCCAATCGCTCCTCGGCGGTCCAGATCAGTTAATGATTGCAGCCCAGTGTTTGAATCGCGAGGAGCTGCTGGCAGTCATGTAGAGTCAGTCTCACTGTAGGTGAAACATGTCCTCTCAGGTAGAAACTCTAGAGAGCAAAACAGTGGACAATGAGCATTTTTACATGTACCAAAAAGATCTACCAAGGGCCCTCCCCTATGCCACCTCGGGGTGAAGACATCGCTTAGAGTCAGCAAGATGATGCCTGCAGAGTTCATCTGATTTGGTGAGATCCCGCTAGATGACTGTCTGTCCATGAGATACCATGAAGTGTAACCAGTGCCACAACCTCAATGGCTCTAGACAGAGAGAATATGACCCTCACCCTACCTTTCATGCTGCACCACATCATGGTGGTCATGTTGCCTGCTAGCACATGGACTGACCTTCCCCTGATAGATGGTAAGAAAGCTCTGAGAGCTAACTAGATGGCACATAGCTCAAGCAGATATATGTGAAGGGAAGCTACACCAGAGAACACAGCCCTCTCTCCTTGTCATCCACATGACCTCTCCAGTCAACAGATGATGCATCAATCTCCACAATAACCTCTTGAGAGGGTTAACAGCACGGTCTGCTACACCTCAGATTGGCATCGGGCATCCACCATGGATGGCCCTGATCCGTCTCATTGGAGATAGAGATCTTGTACTCAAGGTATTTCCAATACTGGACCCACTGCAGACACACTTTTCAGTGAAGGGCACTCTGTAGGAAGCCGGCTATTTATATACTATACCAAAATTAAGTATTTTGCAGAGTCCAGTGGAACCCCAAAGGTAGGCAGAGGTAAAAGAAGTAGATAGCACCTTACTCTCTATTTGTGATGGTGTGGGCGAGCTGTTAGGCTTTATCAGAGGGTAGTGTTAAGCATTTGTTGTACACACTCAGGCAAGAAATTATGTGAAACACTCAAAGACTGAACTCCGACCAATTTTGTTTGTATAAAAATATTATTTAGTTATTTTATTTCTAGAACCAAGCCGAGCCTGGTGCAAGTGTAAGTGAAATAATACTTTGTAAAATCTTATGCAGTGATTTACAGTTGAATGCGGGTTCAAATGCAGTTGGTTGAATTACAGGTCAGTCAACAGTTCAAAATTATTTTTCAGCAACTTTACAGATTACTGTGCACGTTATTTTTAGATTACTTTCTAAGTTACTTGTGCTAATCAGTGTGATATGCCTAGATATCACACTGAGAAATTTCCCAGACAAAGGGTAAGCAATTCACTTTTAGTACGGTTGCAGTTTTTCAGTGTTTCATACACACCAACTCCACACTTAAAATAATTTTCAAGGAAAAACAGTCAATGTATATTATGGAAGGAAATTAAGTAAACACTTTGCAGATAAGTACTTATTTGTGGGAGTTGGTTAGAACCAGGGTTCCCCAGGGTCGAGAATGCACTCTCAGAACTCCCTCATCGGCACTAGGGCGGCCAGGTGAAGAGTGCTGAGGCCCAATGTTATCCAATGGGGGGTATGGGATCAGTTGGTGGCTGCTAACGAGCAGGCCACAAGGTTGTAAGAGTAAAGCTCCTGGTGTTAGGCTCAGGGCAAAGGGGGATCTGAGTTAGCATCCAAGATACACCCGCAGCAGCTATGAGGTGGCTGGGTGCCAGGTGCTGTTTTGACATTGGGTGCCCTGTTGATTTCAATGGGGATTCTCTGGTTGCAGCAAACACTGCAGGCTCAGGGACACAGGGTGCAGGGGTGTCTTTAGTCGTTGGGTTTTCTTACCAGCCCCGTCGCGGTCGGGGGGATCCTCCAGAAAGGGGCTGCAGGCGTCCATTGTAGATTCGTGGCAGGTCAGAGATCACCAGATGTCATGTCAGGATTGCTGGGGAGACCTCCTGGGATACTCAAACTCGGGCGTCAGGTGCAGAGTGGTGCAGACTCGCGGATTTGGTCGGAGCCTGAGTCTGTGGGTGACCAAATCCGGTGCTCATGTGAGACAAAGTCTTGGTTTAGGAAGGCAGGCAGGTCCTCAGGGTTCTTGGGGGCTGCAGGACACACCGGGATTTCGCTGGAGCAGGTTCGAGGTGGGAATAGGCCAGTAGGGCTGGGGAAAAGTCAGTGGGCGTCCTCCTCTTCTTAGGTCAGCACGGCTTCTTCGGTCCTTCTTCTTTTCTTCTGATTGGTTCTTGTCTGAGAAGGCAAGGTTTAGGGTTGCCCCTAAATACTAGATTTAGGGGTGTTACAGGTAGGTAAAGGTCGAGACCAATGGGTCCCTTCCTTGGGGTGGCCACACCTACTATTATGCCATCCTCCAGTGGGACGGGGGCATAGGCCTCTCTCTGGTTGGTTGGGTTCCCGATCTGCAAGATGGCAGGAACTGAGAGTTGTGCTTCACCTCACCTCCCCCATCTGAGGTTGGCAAAGTTGGGCACACCTCACTTGGTTTTCCGCTGATTCAGCCACCCAAAGTGGGGGTCAGAACCGGCGGGGCCACTTGCTGGAAGCAACAAATTGCTGGGGTAGCTCACAAAGGCGGCAGGCCTTTGAAGATTCCCCTTGGTGGACCCTGCCCATCCTGGGGAGGAAGCTTGGCACCTCGTCCCAGGATGTGCATTGTTTAAGACCCCCAAGAGCAGCAGGCTCTCGACCCAGGGATCCAGAAACATGTCTCGTGGTGGCGGCAGCTGGTGAACCGCCACTTAGCCGGGACATTAGAGTTAGGTCGTTATTCAGGGGGCATCTCTAAGATGCCCTCTGAGTGCATTTTTTCATTAAATCCCACACTGGCCTCAAGTGGATTTAATGTGCTGAGAAGTTTGATACCAAACTTCCCAGTTTTCAGTAAAGCCATTATGGTGTTGTGGAGTTCGTAATGACAAACTCCCAGTACGATATACTCTTAATGGCATTACTGCACTTTCAATGTCTATGAATTGGCTTAGACAATGTAGGGGTACAGGGCTCATGTAGCTGTACCCTCCCCACTGGTATATTGCACCCAGTGGGGACAGCCATGAAAAAAGAGGGCACTTTCTTACACCCACCATGAGCCACCCAGTGTTGAGCACCAGCAGGATGCAAGACACGAGTAGAACAAGCAGCATCAGAGCCATCATGGCTGGAACAGTGGCTCTCAGCCGAAGCATCTGGATCACAGCCTGAATGTCCCAGAGCTGCATCCCTTGGGAAGGATATAAGTGGGAATTGGACTCCACTGATTGTGATCTTCAGGTGATTAGAGAGCAGCTGAGGAGAGAGTGCTTTCAGGAGCCAGAAGTTGTGGTACAACAATATGTGTATCCTGACTCTCCTAAGATAAGCTGCAACTAAAGAGATGAACTTTCTAAAGCAGGGAGGGGCAGATGTATGGCCATACGGCAAGGATGTGAATTAAAAGTTGTCAGCTCTCACTACAAAGAAGAGATGTTGTCCTTGTCCCTCAGGGTACTCACTTTCCTCTCCCCCTCCCTCACGACCTCTCACTTGCCTGGGGTGACGCCGCGCAGCCGATATTGACGCTGCCGCGGGAAAAACACTTAGCAAAAACCGCCGCCATTGCCTGCTCGAGCGCGGAGGCCACGCCCCCCTCGAGGCCACGCCCCCGCATTAGTATTTAAGCGCTGACCACTAGCGCTCTGTATTGTGACCTGACTGACCTCCTGAGGCGGAAGCCGGGAGTGTGTATTGCCGATCTTTGTTTTTTTAAAAATTGAATTGAATTGAATTGTGTGTGATTTTAAAACTCACTTTCCTCTCCCCCTCCCTCACGACCTCAGGACCTCTCACTTGCCTGGGGTGACGCCGCGCAGCCGATATTGACGCTGCCGCGGGAAAAACACTTAGCAAACACCGCCGCCATTGCCTGCTCGAGCGCGGAGGCCACGCCCCCCTCGAGGCCACGCCCCCCGCATTAGTATTTAAGCGCTGACCACTAGCGCTCTGTATTGTGACCTGACTGACCTCTGAGGCCGAAGCCGGGAGTGTGTATTGCCGATCTTTGTTTTTTTAAAAATTGAATTGAATTGTGTGTGATTTTAAAACTCACTTTCCTCTCCCCCTCCCTCACGACTTCAGGACCTCTCACTTGCCTGGGGTGACGCCGCGCAGCCGATATTGACGCTGCCGCGGGAAAAACACTTAGCAAACACCGCCGCCATTGCCTGCTCGAGCGCGGAGGCCACGCCCCCCTCGAGGCCACGCCCCCCGCATTAGTATTTAAGCGCTGACCACTAGCGCTCTGTATTGTGACCTGACTGACCTCCTGAGGCGGAAGCCGGGAGTGTGTATTGCCGATCTTTGTTTTTTTAAAAATTGAATTGAATTGTGTGTGATTTTAAAACTCACTTTCCTCTCCCCCTCCCTCACGACCTCAGGACCTCTCACTTGCCTGGGGTGACGCCGCGCAGCCGATATTGACGCTGCCGCGGGAAAAACACTTAGCAAACACCGCCGCCATTGCCTGCTCGAGCGCGGAGGCCACGCCCCCTCGAGGCCACGCCCCCCGCATTAGTATTTAAGCGCTGACCACTAGCGCTCTGTATTGTGACCTGACTGACCTCCTGAGGCGGAAGCCGGGAGTGTGTATTGCCGATCTTTGTTTTTTTAAAAATTGAATTGAATTGTGTGTGATTTTAAAACTCAC
The DNA here is from genome assembly GCF_964261635.1 of Lissotriton helveticus. NCBI lineage: Eukaryota > Metazoa > Chordata > Amphibia > Caudata > Salamandridae > Lissotriton > Lissotriton helveticus. Next base: position 435,426,574 of record NC_136063.1, read on the forward strand.
TTTCCTCTCCCCCTCCCTCACGACCTCAGGACCTCTCACTTGCCTGGGGTGACGCCGCGCAGCCGATATTGACGCTGCCGCGGGAAGAACACTTAGCAAACACCGCCGCCATTGCCTGCTCGAGCGCGGAGGCCACGCCCCCCTCGAGGCCACGCCCCCCGCATTAGTATTTAAGCGCGGACCACTAGCGCTCTGTATTGTGACCTGACTGACCTCCTGAGGCGGAAGCCGGGAGTGTGTATTGCCGATCTTTGTTTTTTTAAAAATTGAATTGAATTGTGTGTGATTTTAAAACTCACTTTCCTCTCCCCCTCCCTCACGACCTCAGGACCTCAGGACCTCTCACTTGCCTGGGGTGACGCCGCGCAGCCGATATTGACGCTGCCGCGGGAAAAACACTTAGCAAACACCGCCGCCATTGCCTGCTCGAGCGCGGAGGCCACGCCCCCCTCGAGGCCACGCCCCCCGCATTAGTATTTAAGCGCTGACCACTAGCGCTCTGTATTGTGACCTGACTGACCTCCTGAGGCGGAAGCCGAGAGTGTGTATTGCCGATCTTTGTTTTTTTAAAAATTGAATTGAATTGTGTGTGATTTTAAAACTCACTTTCCTCTCCCCCTCCCTCACGTCCTCTCACTTGCCTGGGGTGACGCCGCGCAGCCGAAATTGACGCTGCTGCGGGAAAAACACTTAGCAAACACCGCCGCCATTGCCTGCTCGAGCGCGGAGGCCACGCCCCCCTCGAGGCCACGCCCCCCGCTTGACGCTAGCCACAGCCTCATAAAAAATGTGCTTTCCTAGAAAGCGCAGCGGACGAGCGCAGCGGGCGCGACGATTGCGCGCCGAAGGCGCGCCTAAGGCAAGCCCGTCTGCGCCCGTCCGCGCCAGACCGAGCCTAGAGCCCACACCCCTGGCCGGTTCTGAACCGCCTCGAATCAAATACTCACAAGAAACTCTGCACCTACTCAGAGAACAGCTAAACACTAGATGTAACGGACTTATTACCCCGGATCAGGAGCCTCTTAGATGCCAAAACTGTGCCTATAGGGCTTCGCCCTTATCCCATTCTCAACCTGCCTTCCTGGAGATGGCCCTGCTGAATTGCAGGTCACTCCCTAAACACCACACGGAAATTAACCTGCTATTAACAGAGTCGGACTTGTACGTTCTGTTTTTAACAGAAACTTGGCTGTCCGAGAGTTCCGACCCGGACATTATCCAAGCACTACCTCCTGGGTACCTTATTAAAACCCTCAACAGACGGACGGGCACGGGAGGGGGCATCGCGATTATCTATCGCGACAACCTCGCATGTCAATTCAAAGATAGCCCCATTCTCGATAGCGAAAATGTCCTTTTTTCTTTACACCTTCCACCATCTACCACACTAACTGGGGTGTTAATCTACCGTCCACCAGGACAGGTAGGGTGTTTCATAAATTCACTCATGGATGCCATCTCCTCCCTGGCTTGCGGCACGCCAAACTTCACAATCCTCGGGGACTTAAATCTCCACTTCGATGATCAAGGCAATAAACTTGCCACAGACCTAAAAACTGATCTAAATTCCTTAAATCTACAATTACTCAGCAAAGATCCCACCCACATGAAAGGACACCTATTAGATCCCATCTTCTCTAAACTCTCTGTTCAAACTCCTCTCCCTCTCTCCTGGTCGGACCACTTCTTGGTTCCTTTCAAATTCCAACTTCCAGGGAAGATCTTGGACACTCCTTGCCCCCGGGCCCCGTCACGCCCATGGAAAAAACTAGACTCTATCCTATGGGAACGCTCTCTGTCCTCCACTCTACCCACAGTCGACCCTGACCCCTCCAAAGCCGAAATTCAATTACATAAATGGATTGGCGACTCTCTCGATACAGTCCTGCCACTTAAAGCCCTCCCTCCCAATAGGAAATCCTCCAAACTACCGTGGTTCACTGAGGAACTACGTGAATTAAGACGGAAAGGCAAAAGGCTTGAACGCCAATGGAGAAAGCACTGGAACACAGAAGACAAAAGTGGATACAAAGCCCACATTAGGCTCTACAAAAATGCATTAAAAACGGCACAGGCCTCCTACTTTGAGGATCAAATAGCAGCCGCGACCAACTCCGCAAAGGAGACCTATCGGATAGTTAAACTCCTCTCCAGAATACAGGAACCCCCACCACCACCTGACCTGGATGGTGCAAAATGCAACCAGATGGCCGAATTTATTTCGAAAAAAAAATCGAAAAAATCCTGAACTCCCTCCCGGCGGCGCCAAGCGCACTAAGAGGCCCTTACCACCCGGCCTCCCAAGACACCCCGAGGTTGCTCTCCCTTCCCCAAATCACCACCGAAACGTTTCTCAACGTCCTGCACAAAGTCAAAAGCGGCGCCCCATCAGATCCAGCCCCCATCAGTAAACTGAAGCAAGTTGCCTCCACTATAGCCCCTCCTCTCACCAACCTGATCAATGCCTCGTTCAAAAGTGGCACAGTCCCAGCAAACTGGAAAAAAGCCACTGTGAAGGCTCTCATAAAAAAACCGCATCTGGACCCCACAGACCCATCAAACTTTAGACCGATCTCACTGCTACCGGCGATTAGCAAAATCGCCGAGAGAGTAGCAAATCAACACCTTTCTGAGTTCCTAGAGACCAATCACCTCCTCCGCCAAACCCAGACAGGTTTCAGACCAGGACAAGGGACGGATACCGCACTGTTAGCCGTGGTCGAAGAAGCTAGGGGCATACTGGACGTAGGAGGATCAGTGGCAGTGATCCTCCTCGACCTGAGTGCCGCCTTCGACACGGTGGACCACGCAACCCTTGTTCATCGTCTTGGACTAATAGGAGTGGCGGACTCCGCTTTGGCTTGGATCTCATCCTTCCTTGAAGACAGGTCTTTTCAAGTGACAGATGGACACTCCATCTCCAAGGCCCAGGCACTCAAGTGTGGGGTGCCTCAGGGATCCTCCCTGAGCCCCACACTTTTTAACGTGTACATGGCACCCCTCGAGGATGTTGTTAAACCTTTTGGGATCAAATCAATAATGTACGCCGATGACACTCAGCTTGTCGTTTCCCTCAACCAATCAGACAACGCCCTCTCCAATCTATTCAGCTGTCTGGAAAAAGTGCACCAATGGATGTGCGAGTCCCGGTTAAAACTGAATGGGGAAAAATCAGAAATACTCCTTCTGGGAAACCCAAATAAAATCCCCACACCCCTTCCCTGGCCACCATGCATGGGATCTCCACCATCCCCAAAATCTGAAGTAAAAAGCCTAGGGATATGGCTGGAACAGGATCTCAGTTTTAAAACACAAGCAAGGAAAACTGCGGAAACGTGCTTCGGCCTTATGAAGATGGCACGAAAGATCCTCCATCTACTCCCCCTTCAATCCAGGAAGCTCTTGATGCAGGGGCTGGTGAACTCCAGATTGGACTATGGGAATGTCCTATATCTGGGGGCCCCAGTCTCTGTAGTCCACAGACATCAATGTGCACAAAATGCGGCGGCAAGAATACTCACAGGAACTGCAGCGATGAACTCAGCCAAGCCAGCTCTTAGAAGTCTGCACTGGCTGCCAGTTAAGGAACGGGTCAACTTCAAGACCCTGTGCATTGCTCACAGAATACTGCACAATGAAGGCCCTCCCATCCTCAGGCCTCTTGTGTCCCATCAACAATCAATCAGACAACTTAGATCTAACTCCCTCTCCCTTGCAAAAGTCCCCAGAATTAGGAAAGCCAGAACAGGTGGTCGCATGTTTTCGTACAATGCCCCCAGACTGTGGAATGCCCTCCCACTTTCCCTGGGGCAAGAACAAAACCACCTCAGATTTAGGAAAAGACTGAAGACCCTTCTCTTCCCCTGAGCACTCTCCCCATGACCTCCCACCCTCCAGGACTGTGGTCACTAGCGCCGGGATGCCCAGGGGTAGCTGTGCGCTCTACAAAACCCAAAATCAAATCAAATCAAATCAATCAAATCAGGGTCACTGCTGCCTCTAGTGCCATGAAAACTCTGCACAGGCTGTTGAATCTGTTATAAAGTATGCTTCCTTGGCCTGTCAGTTCCGCTAGCAGTATGGGAAGTTCAGACTCTACTCTAGGGTTCTCAACTTCCCATACTCATGGTGTAACTGGGAAGACAAGCCCAAGGAGCAAGCCACTTGCCTGCTGTTTTTAAAATAAATGGTTCAGGGATGAAATAACTCATTTTGGCAAACAGTGTAGCCTCATCAAAGGGCATGTTCATCAAAGAGGCATGGATGTTTCTGGAAAAGCTTTAGGAGTGCATCTATGTGTCACCTTATGTGTCATCTAATGAGGACATGGACTCCCATCATAGATGGTAACTGTATCAGGGGGGCCAGCCAAGATTTTAAACACAGCTTGGACACCTCTTGGCAACTCCGCAGAGATTTGAGCAAACGCTTTTTGAATGTCCTCCATTAGCAGCATGCTGCGACAACAGTGGTCAAGAAGACATGAGATATTCAAAGAGGGGATCAATAGACTGCCCAAAAAAAAAAAAAAGAAAATCTTTCTTTCCCTTTGCATCAAAACATTTTGTTACCCTTACTGGTGGAGTGGAAAGAAAACAGTTTGGATCGACCATACAAGACGAAGCTTGCACCACAATGCTCTCAAGAGTAAGAAGGTGTAAAAAATATTGCAGGTCCCCTGGAGTTGAGAGTTGACCTATGGCACTTAGTTATAGGGCAACTCACTGCTGGAACCGGACAGTGTTTCAACTAAGTCATAAATATTGAGTCAACTAAAGCTCAAATGAATGGCAAAATGGGCTCTGAATCAGAAGATCTGGGTTTAAGTATCTCAGTAAGTAGATAAACCTTAGTCTTTCTTCAGCTGGAAGAGAAAACTCCAAAACCAAATCTGCCCTCTGAACTACCAGTGCAAATAAGGCTCTTTCCTTGGTTGGGTGTCCCAGCGAGGAACCCAGAGAGGATTCAGTCGAGGTATTCAAGCCACTGGCTTTTTGTAGATCAGTATAAAACTTGGTTTGAGTATAATGTGGAGGGAGCAAACAATTTGCCTCCTTGTCATCACTCATCTTCAGGAACTGATTGAAAATCTTGTATAGTGTCTGAGGCGGACACAAAAACGTCTTTTGAAATTCTGTTCCGGAGGAAGAGAAGCCTCCTCAACACACAGGGTTGTGCATTAGTGATGGTTTCTCTAATGATAGGGTGAATTATCAGTGATAAAGGGTCAGAATATGGCACAAAAGATCCAGAACCAATGTTATTGGACTTAGCAATGGCACAGATAAAGAACAGGCATAGCCTGAGGCAAAGGATATGAGACGCAGCCCAGTGCAGGTGGCATGCTGGATCAATTGGCACTGAGGAAGGACTCACCAGTGGAAATGCGACTGGGGACTCTGACAAGTCTGCAAATATGGAAGGCGCACCAGAGGGAGTCAGAGCAAACCAGAAGATCTGATGAGTGATCGCCTCAAAGACCACAATCTGCTGTTAAGTCAACAATGACCAGGGGAACTCAGTGGGCATCACCTCCATCATCAGCACTGGATCCTAAGAGGAACACAAAGCTAGAGTCTGGTTTCTTACATGTTGACTATGTGGATGTCAAAGAAGTTTGCTTCTGCCTCTTTGTCTTATCTCAGACTTATCCATTGAGTTTGCCTTAGAGTTACTTGATCGGGACATAACTTCCTTATTGTGTTCAGCAACGATGTTGGGCATCCTGTTCTCTGTAGGCCTTCAGTTGCATCAGGGAACATTTGTGTCGGGTACAGAGACACCAAAGATGGGGCCAGTTATCAGCATCTGCTTGTGACACATGCAACATGGTCTGAAGCCTCTTGTCTTCAGAGCAACTCTGTGCACTCTACTAAACGCAATAGAAGCAAGACTTATAGAAATCTTTAAGAACAGAGATTCAGATCCACTGGTAAGGGTATGGGAAAAGAGGGATGAGTATAAGGGTCCATGGGGTGCAGCTTGTATTTTATTCTGTGTTCTCGTTTCCAGAGGAAGAAAGGCGGAGGCCCACAGCACCATTAACTGGCATGCAGAACTATTGCAAGAGATTCTGGATCTAGTCTGGAGCCTGAATAGAGTCAGAAGGTGAGAAATCTGCGGTTAGAAGTATCCTCCAAAAAGTTTATGATGCTCCTTTTGTGATGGCCAGGCTGATTCGCTTCTGGGTGGTCATCTTTTCTAAGAATAAAAATATTGGAATCCCGAACCACGCTACATGCTGAGTGGTTTAAAAGTGCAAGAACTGGACTTCATATAAATATTTTGTACTGGATTTTTTTACCTTTCATGGTGGTACAGAAACATGGAAATCTGGTGTTGCTTGCCATTTGATTCAGAGAAGATATGGCCCTGTATTTTGGCCATATTGCTCTTTTGTGGCAGTTGGACAGATTTGTATTGTTCATTGGTGCAATGGCAAAGTTGGGCTTAAAAACATATTTTGTTCTGAAGGCATTTTCAGCGTTTAGTATTTTTCATCTTAACAGAAAAGCATCAAGAGTACCACCCACAGCAAACATGCAATTTATGCACAAGACAGTCTTATTAACGCCAGATACAGGAGGATGTTTATGGAAAACCACGAAAGCTACTTAGAATTGGATGCATCAATGTCACACCTCTTCAGTGACATCCTATACACAATCAGTCCTACAAAGGAATGACGACATGGAAAGGTTTCCTGCCACTTTTGTTTTCAGTCACAAATATCCAGGAACCTATGTAGTGATATTAGTTCCGATAAACTAAACTCTTAGAGAACACCTCACCTCAAGGTTATCCAATGTTAGCTTGTCCTTACCTTTAAGCTTCCTTGGAAATCAAATAGAACAGACTGTATATTAATACAGCATATTGGGTGTGTGAGACAGTGTGACAGCTAGAAAGTGGAAGTGACACATCGACACATTTCCACAGTGACAGTGAGCGATGATGGAAGAGTGAAACAGTGAGTGTGACAGTGTGAAAGAGAAGGAGTAGTTTCTGTCCTGTAACTCAAGTTCTGTAGTAGGGGTATCTCTGTAATAGTCATAATCTAGTGAATATTCCCGCCCATGTGCGTGGACCCCTGAGCAATCAAAAATAATCTCTTAAGCTGTCAAAACATGCAGAACTGCATCGACACTTGAGAGAATTTAAAGACAGATAATGCAGCCTATATCCACAGGCTACACTGTCCAGTACTCCAACTAGAAATTCCACCAAAATCCACAAACAGCACAGCCTGTCCAGGGTTTTCTAAGAGAAAAACCCTGCCTTTAACAGCAAAACCCTCTGGAATGATAGAGAGGAAGAAGTGGACAGACAAGCCTCATAGGCTGCCATTATGCGGCTCAGAACAGGATACTGTGCCTTTAAGAGAACTTGCCAGAAGTCTCACAGTATCCCAGAATGGACTGCAGGTCCCTTTTACTTTCAGTTCTTTTTGAAGGCGTAACACGCCAAACCTGTAGCATTTCTTACATGAATAGCTCTCTCCACCGGGGAGGAGGGCGGGCGCTTATGACTATAACAGAGATACCCCTACTACAGAACTGGAGTTACAGGACAGAAACGTCTCCTTCTGTAGTAGGGGATCTCTGTGTATAGTCATAATCTAGTGAATATAATGGCAAGCCCATCCCCACACCAAAGCGGCAGTGGAGAAAAGAGAAATAACACCACTACTGTGCAAACAGATTTCACAGCGAAGCCTTCCCAACCTGAGCGTCTGCCCTGGCATCAGTGTCCAGGCAGTAATGCTTAGCAAAGGTATGGACCGACTTCCAAGTGGCCGCCTTGCAGATTTCTGCAATTGGAACATTACGTAGCAAAGCAGTCGTGGCAGCTTTGCCCCTGGCGGAATGAGCCATAGGTTTACCCCCTAAGGTCTTATTAGCCTTTTGGTAACACAATTGTATACAGAACACAATCCACCTTGAGATGGACTGTGTAGCAAGACCCGTCCTGACTGATCGATAATTGATAGAAATTGGTCTGACCTACGAATATCCTTGGTTTTATCCAGATAAAATTTCAACACCCTCCTAACATCCGGGGAATGCAGGGACCTTTCCGCTGGAGAGCAAGGATTCTGAAAAAACATAGGTAAAGTTATGGTCTGGTTAACATGAAAATCAGATATAACCTTTGGAAGAAATTTAGGGTGAGTACGCATAACAACCTTAGCAGCATGAAATACAGTACAAGGTTCTTGGCAACACAACGCCTGAATTTCACTCACCCTGCGGGCCGATGTAATGGCCACGAGGAACGCCGCCTTCCAGGACAGGTGCTGCAACTAAGCCTTATGAATAGGTTCAAAAGGCTCCTTCATCAATCTGGACAGCACCACATTCAATTCCCATGAAGGCGAAGGAAGCCGGACAGGAGGGAACACTTTCTTCAAGCCTTCCAAAAAATCTTTGATCACAGGGATCTGAAAGAAGGAAGTCTGTGAAGGGCATTTCCTGTAGGCAGTCAGCGCAGCAAGATGAACCTTAATGGAATGGACATTAAGGCCAGACTGCGCCAGATGTAGAAGATACGGAAGGATGATATCTTCCTTACACGTCATTGGGCCATAGTTCTTGGACTTGCACCAGATGCAAAACCTTTTCCACTTGTAAGCATAAGAAGTCCTAGTGGAAGGTCGCTTAGCCTCCTTCAGTATGTCCATGCAATCTTCTGGTAGATTCAAATGGCCATATTGCACTATCTCAGGAGCCATGCCGCCAAACTCAAAGACGAGAGGTTGGGGTGCAACATCTGCCCCCGAACTTCGTGAGAAGGTCCGGCCTGCACGGCAGCCGTATGTGAGGAAGGAGAGACCGGTGAAGCAGGCCCGTGAACCACCACTGTCTGGGCCATTCCGAGGCAATCAGGATCATCCGCGCCCTGGACTGGGATAGCTTGATGAACACCGCCGGAATCAGGGGAATGGGTGGAAAAGCGTACAGAAAGCTGTTCGACCAGTTGATCCATAACGCATTCCCCAGCGTCCCCGGCTGGTAGTACCTGGAGGCGAAGTCTCGGCATTTGCTGTTTTTGGCGGTGGCGAACAGATCTACGCCTGGAGTCCCCCACCTTGCGAAGACTTCTCCTAGTACTTCGTCGTTTATGACCCATTTGTGGTTTTCCTGAATCAGTCTGCTCAGTGCGTCTGCCTGAACATTCTGCACACCTGGTAGATGGGTAGCAGTTATCGTCAGTCCTCTGGCTAGAAGCCAGTGCCAGATCGCCTGCGCCTCCTGCGCCAGAGTGTGCGATCTCGACCCCCCCCTGCTTGTTGAGGTAATACATCGTGGTCGTATTGTCCGTCTGAACAAGCAGAGAGTTGGTCCGGAAGGACGGATTAAAGGCCTTCAGTGCCAAGTGAACAGCTCTGAGTTCCAGGAAATTGATGTGGTACGTGGACTCCGTCGGGGACCACGTTCCTTGAATCTGTAAGTCTCCGGAGTGCGCCCCCCCAGCCGTGGAGAGACGCATACGTCACGATAGTCTGTGTGGGAATGTCCTTGTGGAAGGGAACCCCTCTGAGGAGATTCTCCGCTGAACACCACCACTTCAGAGACTGCAGAGCATGCAGAGACAGTCGTATCCTGTCGTCCCAAGATCCTTTCCTCTGATTCCACTGATCCTCCAAGCACTCCTGCAATGGTCTCATGTGCAGCCGTGCGTGTGGCGTGAGGAAGATACAAGAGGCCATCGATCCCAGTAGAGAAGACACCGTCCTCACTGTTGTAGATGGAGCGGTCATAAGAGCCTGAGCCTTCCGAAGGAGTGCTAATCGTCTCTCCTCCAAAGGAGACACGCTTGCTGACAGCGTATTGATGGAGGCTCCCAAGTACTGTATGCACTGGACCGGAGTTGGGACAGACTTGGACATGTTGATGAGCAACCCCAACTTGTTCAAGAGAACACACGTCTTCTGGAAGTGCGCTTGAGCTTCCGAGAAGGAGGATGCCTTGATCAACCAATCGTCCAGGTACGGGTAGACAAACACCTTGCTCTTCCTCAGGTGTGCCACTACCACCGCCATGCACTTCGAAAACGTTCTGGGCGCAGACTTCAGCCCGAATGGCAGTACTGTGTATTGATAATGATTGGCGCCGACTTGGAATCACAGGAACTTCCTGTGTTTGTGTGCAATGGGCACATGTAAGTACGCATCCTGTAGGTCTATAGCACATAGCCAGTCTCCCTGTTGCAGATGAGGATAAATCTGATGCAACGACAGCATGCAAAACTTCTCTCTGCGAATCCACTTGTTTGCTTGCCGCAAATCCAGAATGGGCCTGAACTCGTTCTTGTCCTTCTTGCGAACCAGAAAGAACCGGGAGTACAGACCTCTTTCTCTTTGAGACAGAGGTACGTCTTCTATCGCCCTTTTCCTTAACAGGATATCGGCCTCCGCCTGGAGCTCGCGCAGTTGAAACTGCGAGCTGACCGGTGGAATTGATGGAGGCGGGCTGGTGAACCGAAGACTGTATCCATTGCAAACAATATTCAGCACCCACTTGTCCTGCGTAATTTTTCTCCACTCTGCCAGAAAAATCCCCCCACCGGAGCGGGTAACGGATGTAGGGGAAGTAACCGCTAAGGGTCGAGACCCAGCTGGGCCTTTGTTCGCTGCTGCAGACTGCTGGCCGCCTCTACACTTCTGGCGCTTCTGTCCTCGCCCTCGGCCTTGCGCCTCGAACCGTCTCTGGAACGGGCGGTAGGTGGTCTTCTCCTTGGGCTTTTCCAACCCGACCGCCGTCAGGGTCTCGACCTCCGCCTTCATGCGGGCCATTTCGTCATCCGCATGCTTGCCAAACAGGGTTTCACCCAAGAAAGGCAGATTGGCTACCCGCTGCTGAGCTTCCGGCTTGAGTGACGTAAGCCGAAGCCACGCGTGGCGCCTCTGGTTGACAAATAACACTATTGAGGAGGGTCAAAGGGGAATGTTTACCGACCTAGTATCCCATGCCCCTACTTAACATGAACTACAAAAGGGGGATACTGGGTCATAAGTGTGTGTAAGCACAGAGACTAAGGAGAAAGAGACTATATACTATACATGATGAGTCATATCTGGCTAAGAGATACCCATCTGACCACCCTTATTGGTGGAGTATCGTCATATGGGAGTTGGTGCATAATCCTAATACTGCCGAAGCCATCGAACGACGGTGCGGGTATGGATTTGTAGCGACACTCTTGCCAAGATAATACTCAAGGAGTGGAGAGAATGAAGAAAAAGTGCAGTGCTCTTAGTGAAAGTGAACTAAAATTGACTACTTAAACAAAAAATATGTTTAATGAGAATTGTCTAAGTGTCAAAATTAAAACCACGCCCTGTAGTGAAATTATATAACTACAAAGTGGCGCTGTGCAGGACGGTCAACATGTTTCAGCCAGTTGGAAAGATTATCCGGCTTTCTTCAGGACCCAATGATGTAATAGCTACTGCAAATATACTGGATACTTTACAAGATAGCAGTCTCCTTGGACCTTGGAGCCCCAATGTGTCCTGGAGAACTGGTTTTTCTTTTCCTGTTGTAAAAAGGAAAACTTTCAACATACATATATGTATAGTATATATATATAGTCACCGAACACACAAAGAGAATGTGAAAACAACACACTAGCATAAGTAATTTACTTAGCAGTAACACAAGAGTAATAAATCTCTGTTTCAGGGAGGTAATAACCTCCACTGAAATACTCACCCAGCTTTATGTGGGGGAAGGCCTCACCTCACCCGACAACCTACTCGGGAAATGGAGGCCCCGCTCTAATTTGCAAAAAAAGGGGGGAAAACCATGATTTTAGTCATCCAGTATACCCAGCTCACTGGCTTTGCAAAAAGAAACCTAACTTTAAAATAATGGACTGCACATCCCAGGTCACAAACCGACTAGTACAGGACTGGTGGATGTAGGAAAAAGGATTTTTATATATACCTAGCCATATTACCAACATTTCTTCATTTGTTAAAAACTGGCAGTCAGGAAGAAGAGAATAGTAACCTCTATCCCCAATTACCAAGTGTAGAATGATAATAAACACGAGGAGAGGGGCAAATCAATGTTTACTTTTATCAAAAGCTCAAGTGTGCTAGAGTTCTTCAAGAGACTCGTTTCTTAGCAGCTAACAAGACCTAGAGACTCACCTGTCCGTCGGTACCTCTTGCCGTCGTCCAAGCGGAAGTGGAGGTACCGACAGGACAGCCTCATCCGTTTAAGTACTCTCGCTGATTAGTTGAAATTGTGAGATTGACAATAACGAGCGGCCAATTAATGTTTAAATAGCCGCTTCGCCGTGTTGTTTGTGTTACCTTTGGCGCATGCGCGTTTCCTCGAGCGTCGGATCCACTGCTCAGCTTCCGACGCCTAGCGCGCATGCGCAAAGGAGTAGTCATCTCAAAGGCTCACTGCGTGTGTGTACCACGAGTTCTGTCGAGTCTATGCTCATGCGCAATAGCTAACTATTGTGTTTACTCATGGAAAAAGAAGAAAGAGCGCGAGTTGACATAGCATCTAAGTAATTTGTATATTTTAGGACAGAGAATGTATCGACAGTGGGGGATACTATTCCTAGAGTGCAAACGATGTTATTAAATGAATAAATACTTATGTTGATAAGTATGAACCCTTAGGAAATTACTTCAGAAGGTAACAATGATACAGTGTTTATCAGCCAAACAGCACAGATATCAGTGTTGTTGTAGGGTAATAATTTCTATGATGATGGCAGATGCTCACCACTGTATCTATTCTCGAAGTGCTCATATATTGGGGGTTAAGAAATCTTGCCCATCACACTGAGGTCAAGAGAGAGTATGTCATAGTGACTAATCAAGACTACAGGGAGACCCAAGGAATGGCATCATTCAGACCCTTGGTATCACATTGAAGTTTGAAAATCCATTTTTGTTCTTTTAAGAATAGAAACTTTGAGACGTCACTAATGTGTGGTGAAATAAATGGATGCTCCAATATCACCCATCGCAAATCCTCTGCCTGGTGTTTGAAAGAGATGAAATGATTAGTCAGGCAAGTGGACTGTTTGTGTCGTCTGATAGTACTCTTATGTTCACTTATTCGAATCTTCATTTTCCGAGTAGTGTGGCCAACATATCTGAGCGAACATGGGCAGGTAATCATGTATATGACGCACTCTGTGTTGCAGTTAGTGTGTTTCCGTAACAACCAAGGTCTACCTGTGCCTATGTCTACCTGATCGGTTTTGTAGGTTTGTGGACATGCACTACATGAACCGCAAGGATAATGACCTCGGCCTGGTGTGTACCAAGGTGTCACGTAGACTAGGGGCTCTTTTAAAAGAGAAGAGTGGTGATGTTATTGCAGTCTGTGCCACATTCAGGATATTCCAGTGTCGCCTAATTATTTTTTCGATCTGGTTAGAGAGAACACAAAACGTACTGACAAATGTTAGTCTCTCTGATGGAGATTTTTCAGTTTTCTTTTCCAAGAGCCCCTAGTCTACGTGACACCTTGGTACACACCAGGCCGAGATTACAGACCACGAATGTCACCACCACAATGTGGAATCTCCCGCCTGTACGAGGTCATTATCCTTGCGGTTCATGTAGTGCATGTCCACAAACCTACAAAACCGATCAGGTAGACATAGGCACAGGTAGACCTTGGTTGTTACGGAAACACACTAACTGCAACACAGAGTGCGTCATATACATGATTACCTGCCCATGTTCGCTCAGATATGTTGGCCACACTACTCGGAAAATGAAGATTCGAATAAGTGAACATAAGAGTACTATCAGACGACACAAACAGTCCACTTGCCTGACTAATCATTTCATCTCTTTCAAACACCAGGCAGAGGATTTGCGATGGGTGATATTGGAGCATCCATTTATTCCACCACACATTAGTGACGTCTCAAAGTTTCTATTCTTAAAAGAACAAAAATGGATTTTCAAACTTCAATGTGATACCAAGGGTCTGAATGATGCCATTCCTTGGGTCTCCCTGTAGTCTTGATTAGTCACTATGACATACTCTCTCTTGACCTCAGTGTGATGGGCAAGATTTCTTAACCCCCAATATATGAGCACTTCGAGAATAGATACAGTGGTGAGCATCTGCCATCATCATAGAAATTATTACCCTACAACAACACTGATATCTGTGCTGTTTGGCTGATAAACACTGTATTACTGTTACCTTCTGAAGTAATTTCCTACGGGTTCATACTTATCAACATAAGTATTTATTCCTTTAATAACATCGTTTGCACTCTAGGAATAGTATCCCCCACTGTCGATACATTCTCTGTCCTAAAATATACAAATTACTTTGATGCTATGTCAACTCGCGCTCTTTCTTCTTTTCCATGAGTAAACACAATAGTTAGCTATTGCGCATGAGCATAGACTCGACAGAACTCGTGGTACACACGCGCAGTGAGCCTTTGAGATGACTACTCCTTTGCGCATGCGCGCTAGGCGTCGGAAGCTGAGCAGTGGATCCGACGCTCGAGGAAACGCGCATGCGCCAAAGGTAACACAAACAACACGGCGAAGCGGCTATTTAAAAATTAATTGGCCGCTCGTTATTGACAATCTCGCAATTTCAACTAATCAGCGAGAGTACTTAAACGGATGAGGCTGTCCTGTCGGTACCTCCACTTCCGCTTGGACGACGGCAAGAGGTACCGACGGACAGGTGAGTCTCTAGGTCTTGTTAGCTGCTAAGAAACGAGTCTCTTGAAGAACTCTAGCACACTTGAGCTTTTGATAAAAATAAACATTGATTTGCCCCTCTCCTCGTGTTGATTATCATTCTACACTTGGTAATTGGGGCTAGAGGTTACTATTCTCTTCTTCCTGACTGCCAGTTTTGCCAGTTTTTAACAAATGAAGAAATTTTGGTAATATGGCTAGGTATATATAAAAATCCTTTTTTCTACATCCACCAGTCCTGTACTAGTCGGTTTGTGACCTGGGATGTGCAGTCCATTATTTTAAAGTTAGGTTTCTTTTTGCAAAGCCAGTGAGCTGGGTATACTGGATGACTAAAATCATGGTTTTCCCTCCTTTTTTTGCAAATTAGAGCGGGCCTCCATTTCCCAGAGTAGGTTGCCGGGTGAGGTGAGGCCTTCCCCCACATAAAGCTGGGTGAGTATTTCAGTGGAGGTTATTACCTCCCTGAAACAGAGATTTATTACTCTTGTGTTACTGCTAAGTAAATTACTTATGCTAGTGTGTTGTTTTCACATTCTCTTTGTGCGTTAGGTGACTATATATATACTATACATATATGTATGTTGAAAGTTTTCCTTTTTACAACAGGAAAAGAAAAACCAGTTCTCCAGGACACATTGGGGCTCCAAGGTCCAAGGAGACTGCTATCTTGTAAAGTATCCAGTATATTTGCAGTAGCTATTACATCATTGGGTCCTGAAGAAAGCCGGATAATCTTTCCAACTGGCTGAAACATGTTGACCGTCTTGCACAGCGCCACTTTGTAGTTATATAATTTCACTAAAGGGCGTGGTTTTAATTTTGACACTTAAACAAAAAATATGTTTAATGAGAATTGTCTAAGTAGTCAATTTTAGTTCACTTTCACTAAGAGCACTGCACTTTTTCTTCATTCTCTCCACTCCTTGAGTATTATCTTGGCAAGAGTGTTGCTACAAATCCATACCCGCACCGTCGTTCGATGGCTTGGGCGGTATTAGGATTATGCACCAACTCCCATATGACGATACTCCGCCAATAAGGGTGATCAGATGGCCTCTGGTTGACACCATGACAGTACCCGTGTGCAGCCAGAAGAGACGTATCCGCAGCCGCGCTGATGAGCTGGTTCGACACCAGCATCCCCTCCTTCAGGATCTCTTGAAAGTCCTCTTTCTTCTCCTGGGGAAGGAACTCCGCGAATTTCTGTAGGGACTCCCATAGGGCACGATCGTACCGCCCTAGCAAAGCCGCAGCACTGGCCGCCTTCATCGCAGTAGAGGCCGTCCCACAGACCTTTCTGCCTGCCGAGTCGATCCATCGGCTCTCCTTATCAGGAGGTACAGTAGAAGACGGGGAGGTGGCATGTTGCTTCCTAGCCACCGTCACTATGACAGAATCCGGAGTAGGATCCATCCGAAGAAAGGCCGGGTCAGAATCCGGAGCCCTGTACTTCTTAAGGAGCCGGGAGGGAGCGGCCTTCGTCACCGCAGGGCCTCAGCAGGCTCTACCAGCCCCGGCACTAGAGGCAGTAAAGGTCGAGACAGGTGTTTTTTTATGCAGTGTCTCGAAAATCACGGATGTCGTGGGAGTAGGTACCATCACCGTGATACCCAATTTAGCTGCACCCCTCAGGAGAACATCCTGGAATGTGCGGATGTCGTCCACCGGCGATACTCTCGTCCCCGGGGATTCCGACAAGGTCGGTGAGTAGGTTCTGGTCCCGGAAGAATCTGTGCGGGACCGTGACCGTCGCCTCCTGTGACGCCGTCTTGATCTCGTTAAGGACCTGTGACGACTCCGCGACCTCCCCCTACGACCGGAGCGAGATCGCGATCTCCTTGGCTTCGGGCGCTCAGCCGGCTTCACCGGAGTGGGCGACTTTGGCCCGGCAGGGGCCCTTGGCCGAGGGGTCCCCTTAGGGGGCGTCGGGGAAACAAGGCAGCGAAGCAGTCTTCGGAGGAACCGGAGGAGGCCTGTCAGCCGGAAGCTGAGGTTGAGGTTGAGGATGAGGTGGAATTGGAGGCGGGGTGGGAGCCCGCGGCGGTGGCCCCCTGGGCAATGGAGGAGGGGGCGTAACCGACTTCGGCCTAGAAGGCGTAAACACTTCAGAATACACCGAGCCCGGTGATCCGCCTTCTGTCCTAGGCTGGGGCGTTGGAGAATCCCCTATCGGCACCTGCCGCCTGTTCGACTGACTCCTGGCGCCAGAACTCCTTCTGCCCCTCTTTGGCATCGAAGAACGTCAATCCCGACGGTGAGCGTCGGCCCCTCGACGGCGAGCATCTCCTCCTCGACGCCGAACACCTCTTCCATGACGTCAAACGCCTTCGCCTCGACCTTCGCCTCGACGGCGATCTTCGTCTTGACGGCGAGCGTCTCCTCGACGCACAACGCCTCCTCGATGTCGAGGATCCCCTCGACGATGACCTCCTTCTCTTCGCCAACGGCGGTGTCGCCTTGACAGCGAGCGCCTACGCCGGGCCACCTCTCGACGTTGATTACTCGACGCCGACGAAATAGTCACCGGTGATCTCGACGGCGGTCTATTCAGTTCCCTCGACGCCGAGCGTCGACGCCGCTTCAACCCAGAGCCCTGGGGAGACGGGGAACAGACTGCAGTCATCCCCCTCGACGCCGTAGTCGGTGCAATCGACGCCGACGGAGAATGGGGACGCTTGCTGGTCTTCCTGCCCCTGGGGAGCCCACCAGAGGCCTCAGCATGGGCAGAGGAAGCCCTTCCAGACCCACCTTGCGCCTTCAGTCTTCTGTGTTCCAATCCTTGGAGCCTGATCTTCAACCGATCTCTCAGGGTTCTGCTAGAGAAGCCCTGGCAGATGTCACACTCCTCTGGGACATGAGATGAGGGAAGGCAGATAATGCACACCTCGTGTGGGTCCGACTTGGCCTTCTTCCTCAAGCACTCTGGGCATTTGTCAAATAATGCAGGCATATTGGCAAATAAAGAGTGCACCAAGACAAACACAGGGAAGAAACACCAAAGTACTTCAAGAAAAGCACTCAAACTTGAAAAAAGTGAAAAATCACACATTAAACCCTTGAAAAGGGAGAGCTCAATGCTCCAGGGTCCTGCTTGCAGGAGCCGGAAAAAAGAACTGAAGTAAAAGGGACCTGCAGTGCATTCTGGGATACTGTGAGACTTCTGGCAAGTTCTCTTAAAGGCACAGTATCCTGTTCTGAGCCACATAATGGCAGCCTATGGGGCTTGTCTGTCCACTTCTTCCTCTCTATCATTCCAGAGGGTTTTGCTGTTAAAGGCAAGGTTTTTCTCTTAGAAAACCCTGGACAGGCTGTGCTGTTTGTGGATTTTGGTGGAATTTCTAGTTGAAGTACTGGACAGTGTAGCCTGTGGATATAGGCTGCATTATCTGTCTTTCAATTCTCTCAAGTGTCAATGCAGTTCTGCATGTTTTGACAGCTTAAGAGATTATTTTTGATTGCTCCGGGGTCCACGCACATGGGCGGGACTATTCACTAGATTATGACTATACACTGAGATCCCCTACTACAGAATGTATGTAAAAGGGGGGGGGTGTGTGTGTGTGTGTGTGTGTGTAATAGAGATCAAATGTGTGTGCGAGAGAGCAAAGATGTGTGTGCGAGAGAGCAAAGGTGTGTGTGGGAGAGCAAAGGTGTATGTGGGAGAGCAAAGGTGTGTGTGGGAGAGCAAAGGTGTGTGTGGGAGAGCAAAGGTGTGTGTGGGAGAGCAAAGGTGTGTGTGGGAGAGCAAAGGTGTGTGTGTGAAAGCAATAGGGTGCATGTGTTAGAGTGTGAGCAATTGAGTGAGATCATGAATTTAAAAACGAGGGCTCTAGGATTAATGTCTATTCTTATTTTTCTTCATGAAGAGCGAGGGTCATGACAATGAAAATTGGTTAAAGGCTTCAACCGTAACTTACTCCAACTTTACCTTCACCATAACTTGCGTCTGAAACCTTAGCATTCTGTGTGATGGAAATGCGAGAGGCTGTTTTCTCCATTAGTGACTGATTTCATGAAAACTGTGCTAACTGAAAATAGGGGAAACCTGAACACGAATCTCCTGGGCCTGTTAAAGGAACAACTGACCTCCACTGTGGCCTGCACTTGCACTGAACATGCAAACCACTAATCCAGCTGATTCCCTTATAGTTATTAAGTCTCAAAAAGGCTTGGCATTAATGTCACAAAAGACATTCAGGAATCAAAACCTAAAGAAGGACGGCCTGAAGGAGAAGGACATAATAGGGACTTCTTGAGTAGATTAGTCATGGAATGTATGGAAGAGACATAATATCTGTCACCGGAATCCACATATAATTGCCTATTTTCTTGTTTAGCTTTCATGTGGATATCACATTTTGACTTAAAGTATTACTCAATTTAATTGCCAACGTTTTACCCATATTTTTACTACTTCTTTGGGTGCATAATTTTCAGAAGTCGTTAAAACTGCTCATTATGGTTTTGAAAGTCTGTAATTACCTGCTGACAGCACTCAAATCACCGGAAAAACGTAGGTTTAAGCAGAGTATTCTTGGCCAATGAGCAAACGTTTTTACAGCTGTGCCAGAGCCACCTCTCAGAAATACTGATTGCCCTTCTATGTATACAGCATTTAAAATGATTTAGATTATGGAAATCTTCACACAACCAAAAGCAAAGTAAGGTCCTAGACAGCTCAACTAACTCAATGAGAGAACCTTAAAAAAGGTTTGAGAGAATGTGATGACTTGGAGCATAACAGCAGGTTACAGAGGAAAACTTGTCAGAGAGAGCTCATGATTGGGAACCCAGTTTCTCTCTTCTAGAAATGATATAACTCTGGTAGAAAAGTACTAGGTGATCTACTTATTATGAACACTCAATACCGTTATGCCCTAAAGATTTTTTTGTATGGAAACTGAGGAAAGTTGTGTGCATCATTACCTCTGGCATAAACCCCATAGCAGTGGGAAACGTTGAGAATGATCCGTTACACTGCAGGAATTTTCTTAAGTAGAACAGCAAAGAGCTGCTGCTCGAAACTCCAGATAGCACAGAATGCTGCTGTCTGGGTAGCATTCATTGTAAGAAAAGATATTCAGTCATCACGGCCTGTAGGGCCTCCAATGGCTATACCTACCGCAAAGAACGGATTACATGTGCATCATAATAAACAAGTGTATCTTTGAAAGGATCCTATGATACTTTAAGGATAAACTATTATTACAGCAAGAAGAGAGAACTTTTGGGTAGTCCAATAAAATAAAAAATCCTTTAAACACCAATGTTTGCTCTCAAGCGTGGGAGGATAATGCTTTTGGTTTCAAAAGCAGACCACACGTGGAACTACTTAGCAGTAGATCTCAGACGTGAACTGTTGCAAGCCAAGTTTGAATCAAAATTGAACATATTACTATTTAATTAAACAGTTTCAAGGAAAAAGCACCTAAGTGCCTTGAAAGACATGTAAAAGGCACGGTATAAGTATTATCAACACAAATTGGTTTATTTGGTACTTTGCACCTCTAGCAACATACGATTAAATTGTTATCATAACCTTTCATGCATATGCAGCACCGTAAAAGCAACATAAAGACACCACGGTGTAAACAGGTTGCAGTGTCAATGCTGAACAACCCCTTCATAAATGATCTCAGCAATTATGCCACAACATTTGCATCTTTGGGTAAGGCACACGCTTAGTTATGAAGAGTCTTTCGACAATGTGTTTTTGCCACGGCTGGTAATGTAAGAACTGCTCTGGTTGCTGGATCAAAGCAAGATTCACCTCCTTCAGAGGTTCCTCCTTCCCATCACAAGAGTATCGTACCTTGTTCAGTCCCCAAAAAGGAAGGGGTTACGGGAACAGTGAATCAACAGTTCAATGGACATATTCTGATGCAAATAAGTGTACATTCGGGCCTTCTTTCACTAGGACATCCAGCAAAAATCCAGACTGCTTGAGAGGCTATCACAACGGAACCATGGGTTCTCTCCACTCTTCAAGGTTATGTACAACAGGTGTATAACCTCCATTATCAAACTTTTCTTCCACAGCCTCTACGTTTTTCTCAAGATCTAAACATTTTGATATCTCAGGAGATTCCAACTTCCAGTCAGGAGATTCAGCCTTTACTTCAGAAAGGTCCGTTTCAGACAATTTTTCCAAATGCTTCAGGTTTTTTTAAGCAGTAAATGTGCCTATAATAAGCCTTAAGCAGTTCAATCAATTCGTAATTTACCATCCTTTCTAGATGTAAACAATATTACGTTTGAGATATGGTCTTCTCCAATGAGATTTGGTGGATGGTTATTTGACCATTCCTACACGGGAAACACAGACGGTATCGCCAATCCCAATGGAAATGTCAAACCTATCCAGGGACGGCTTCAGTGCTGGTGGCGACCCCACACTTCATGACTACCTTCTCGAATTTTCGCAATACCACCTGGCAAAAGTGCCTCTCCAATCATAAGTTATTGCTAAATGCAGCGCCCCCCCCTTGAGGTCAGGGCCCCCTCCAAAGGTCAGCGCCCAGTGCGGCTGCACCAGTCGCACTGCCCTAAAGCCAGCCCTAATCCTATCAATTCATCTGCTGAACTTTTATGTTCTCGACAACCACTCTGACACGTATGATATAACTACATTAACAAATGTAAGCCTGCAGTGAGTGGAAGAGAAACGTCAAAGAAAAAAACGTTCATGACGTCCTTCTGAATAATTTGCTTCAAACCCATTAGCAGATCAATGGCTCACACTAGACTACCTACAGAAGGCTTACACTGGATAAATCAGGCATCTGCAGCCTACTATACAGTGAAAAACAAAATGCACACATTAAACACAAAAGGAAGAAGAAATCCAATAAAATATGGGACAGTCTAGGGAGGTAAAAATATAACCAGACTGACTTCTCTGAGCTGTCTGGGAGCTATTGATTTATTTCTTACTCATTGTTCAGGGCCCGACAGACACTGTAAGCACTAACTGAAAGCTTGCTCTGGCCACAAAAATCCGCATTAAAATTCTAATCCTCTTTCCAACACTAGCTAACACTTGGCAGCAGATTGCTGCATTTAACCTCTCAGAATGGACAGAATGGACAGAATGGCTCGTGCTCAGATTTGAGGTTTCACCCGGGTACAACTATTTGAAACGGAATGTTCCAGGGCACAATGGCATGCATTTACGGTTTATGTGGAGAGATATTATCAGACTCTAAAAATTTTTTGCTATGCCAGGAGGGATGCCGTTCAGAAAAAGAGGAGCATGTATGAATTATTTGTTCGAGTAGTTCATGTTTTCATTTATAGAATTTTGTTACAAACCAACAAGAGGACAGGACATGGGACATACCAATTTAAGAATTTCAGAATAAAGGGAAGCTGATAGAGAACTAAGTGTCATACTATGATTTAATCGGAGGTTTTGTAAGCCTCAAAAAATGGTTGTGGAGGAAGAAAGCTTACAATAATGGACACAAAGAGGTTTTAGAAGACAGTAAAGAGAACAAAACGGCTGACATAGGAACCACAGAGTGGGAGGTGTTCATGTCAGTCTGTTGTCGGAGGAAGCCCCTCGGCACAGTAGAGGTTCTGACCCAGTAGAGGGGAAGAGTGTGCTCCCACCACAATGACATTGAAAAGATTTGGGAAAATATGTCACCAACTTTTGATCAAAGATCAGTTCAAATGTTTATTGGCTCTGCCAGGGGAAAGTCAAAATGAATGAGTCTTAAAAATGCAATATGCTTAGAAGAGTCCCTTCCTAAATGGAGGCCCATTATGGCATAAAACAACCTGTTTTGGGTGAACATCCCTCCATGTTTTAACTCCTCCTTTTAAAGCATGCAGACGTTTGGTAAAGATGTAGAGAAACCTTAAAGAGTAAGCTGATCTTGGGAGAGTCCCAAGGTGTTATAAAGAGTTGCACCATAGGAGTCTCCCTGAAAAGAGTTAAGGGGGGTTCCTTGCTGCTATTGTTAAGGACCAGCCTACATTTTGCAGCCAACATACATATTTTGATTCTAAAGTAACAGATTTATATTCACTGTCTAGGTATGCCCGGTCCCTTGACCACAATAAGAAGCTGCCAACTATTGACTCTAACCTGACAGAAAAAGTTAAGTCACTATAATCCCTTTCTTCATTTCGGATTATTTTTTCCTAAACAAGTTGTGCAAAAGGTGGAATTGAAAGAGATACTAAAAGAAAATAAGATTGTGTCCAAGCTGTAAGCCAGTACAACAAACACTAGAACGCCTTGCTCTATATTGTCCATTATATGTTCATACTAAAGAGAAACTAGGGGTGTGGCACATGCCAAAGAGAGAACATAAGATCTCCTACAAAAGTGCACAATATGGTTTGGTTTATAGGCAAAGTAAAGAAATACTTTTGGAGTTAAATGACAAATGAATCAAACCTTATACAGTTAAAATTAAAAATCTTGTTGAAGACTGCAGGCCTTATATTATGCTGATCTTGGTCTTTACCAATCCAACAGCAATGTAAAATTACAACAAGCATTTACAATGCAATAGGTCTCGCATTTTCAAAACTTTGACCTTTGGAATTGTAAATGACAATACCTTTTATTATTGCAGGTTTTTGAAGCATAAATAAAAGGCATTGTCAATTACAATGCCAATAGCTCAAAGTTTCGCAAATGCAAAACCTAATGCATTGCAAATTCTTGTTGTTTTTAGGACGGGTGTGGTCGGGCACGGTTTTTTAATGGTTGGCATCAGTATGTCACTGTGTACATATGTTTCTGTAATAATTTACTTAAGGAGTTAACCTATTCCGGTCCAGGGAAGGCATGGCTTGGCAGTTCGGGCTGGACTGTTCCCATGAGGCACAGGGTCAGACTGATTTGCATATAGCCATGTCTGAACTGGGGTGGCAGAGTGGGCCAAAGAACGGTGATGGATCAAACTCAGATCTTTTGACTGGGTGTGAGTGTTTGATTGGTTCTGATGCTCCGTCCATCACCACCCCCTTTTGTACCATCCACAGTCAAGGGCAGTGCCGGTACATGACAAAGTGATGACCCTGAAATGCACCTCCACTTTTGTGCTTGAGAGAAGTACATTTTTCCTTCCTTTCCATGAACTCTGTTCCACTATGAAACAGACGTTCGCAGTAATGATCAAAATGTAGCTGGGTGCCTGTTTGTGCCTAGGCTCTGCATACTTCAGTGGTTGTGTTTCATTTTACTATTGATTTACTATACCGGCTATTAAAGGCACGCTCCAGCGTTAAACAAGGGAGCTGGACTTTAATAGCCGGTATAGCCCAGCTACAAAGGGCTATAAGGCTATTAGAACATTCTGCCACTAGAGGCCAAAATGTTCTAACAAATAAAATAAAGGCCTCTTGGAGCCCGAGGGGGCTTAAATCCCCTCGGGCTCCGAGAGTCCTTTGTGAAAACAACATTGGAATGTTGCTTTGCGGGCCTTTACCAGCCCGTAGAAGTTCGGAGCACTCCATTGTCTTCAATGCAGTCCTCCACATTCCAAAGTTCTATTATTTAGGATGATGGGCAGGCAGTCACACACTAGATTCCTAGGTTCTAAATCTGCGTTTGCAGAGTCCCAGAGAAGTGCTCCTAGTGGAATATGTTGCTGTGTAACAGGAAGAGCACAGTGAACACATTTCCCAAATTGGCCATGACTTGACTTTTTACAGTGCATATCATTTGAAGGCTTAATTTATATCACTACACACCTTATATCTCTATATTGAACTATGCAATACTAACTTCATATCCAAGGATGATAGTCAATTATGTCTTCAATATACCATACGTTTGTATACTGTTCTTTGCAAATTATTCATATTCTTATTCATATTTCACCAAGACCACAACTAAAACTGTCAGTATGTCACAGTGTCACTAGTCCCTCTAAATCTCCCACCTTAAATAGGTTTAAAAACACAATCTACTGAACATAAGTGGTTCCCCACTCAATGTCCAAGGACTTAAATTATTTAAGAGGAGGCACCAAGGGGTAAACAAAAAACGTTTTCTTCACGTCCATCTTTAATGGTTTAGACACTGTAAACCTTTTCTGGAGGAGAAGTACAGAGCAAAAACTATCAGCGACAACTATACAGGCAAGATTGGGCGTCTAAACAAACTACTGTAATAACCTTTAAATAGGAATGCCTTTAGATAATATTTAGAACGAGGTCTTGCAGACACTGCAGTCAGAGGACTAAAGGATATTCCACTTCTACATCACATAACTACCACCAAAAATAACCTATGCTGGCTCCCAGTAAATAAAAGAACCCAGTTTAAGTCACTCAGACACACAAAGAGATACATGGGTCTGGGCCGGATTTAAAAAAAAAAAAAAAAAAAACACAACATGTTGCAGATCTTTAACCAGCAAGAGAATGTGTATTTCACAATACAGGGTAAACAGATCCAGAGATGAGAGGGGGAACTAGATTGGGGGCATGGGGTATATTTCCCCCACAGACTGGCAATATTGTAGCATAACCTTCCTGTTGGTGTTCATCCCTGTGAAAACCTACTGCTCCATTTGAAAATATATAAGGAAACACCTCTTTTTGACGCGACCTTACGCTCCGGAGATCCCCCTGGGGATGCTGACAGCCCTGCCTCATGGAGGCGACTGGTCACCGCTGTTGGAGTGGGAGGAGTTGGGTTTGCAGGTGGTAGGAGACCTTTATGCGGAAGGGCAGATGGTCCCGTTTGGGGTGTTGCAGGAAAACTTTGGTCTCTCGGACGGGGGTTATCTCCTGCACGCGGCGATCTCTGCTGCAATGCAAAAACACTGGAAGGTTGGACTAACGGAGCCGGCCACGACTATGGCGTGCCAGTATGTGGTGATGGCGGCGGGCACGATTAAGGCGGTCACTTGTCTCCAATCGCGGATGCTGAATGAGGGGCTAGAACCACTCTCGCTGCTGAAGGCAAAATGGGAGGACAGTGTAGGCAGGCCCATTCCAGATACGGACTGGGGCCACATACTGGAGCGGACGTGGAAGGGTAGTAGAAACGCCAGGTTCCAGCAGGTGCACTTTTTCATACTGCATAGAGCCTATCTGACCCCGGGGAAACTCCGACGACATTTTCAGGTGCAAGAGGCGGCATGTCCAAGGTGCTCGACGCCTGGAGTTGAGCTGGACCATATGTTGTGGGATTGCTCACGGCTGGGCACATACTGGCCGGAGGTGGGTGAGCTTCTGAATGAGATCACGGATAGAGAAGTGGAGTTTGATATGGCGGCATGCCTGCTGCTTTGGTT
Organism: Lissotriton helveticus; assembly: GCF_964261635.1. Lineage (NCBI taxonomy): Eukaryota > Metazoa > Chordata > Amphibia > Caudata > Salamandridae > Lissotriton > Lissotriton helveticus. The sequence goes on from NC_136063.1 coordinate 435,452,554, forward strand.
TCCCCACACGGCGAAAACGAAAATCACAAGCAAGTTTATCGATCTGGGGCTCATGCTGGCCCAGAGAGAGATTGCATGGCGCTAGAAATCCAAGGAGGGCCCTTCTCTCAGGAGATGGACGAACGAGTTGTTGAAATGGTCTACGTGCGAAAGTGTGCTGAGAATGCGACAAGCCACCAGAACGGGTAATGAGAAGAGCCTAGAGAGTGCTAGAGCATGGGAGATGATTGTACAGGCGTTGCGTGACTGTTTGACGGATGATGAGGATGAAAGACTTCTTGCACAAGGGGGTCCATGAAATCAGGAACATGTAGGCTTCATACTTACTGATAGCGGGCCATCCTGTCGTGAACCACAGTTGCAACCCACATCAGCAACAGCGGGGGGAGGGACATAAGGGTGTTCTTATATCTCCCTGATAGGGATGGTCTAGGACCCGTCGACGAGGGACGTAGTTGGCGCCCGCAAGAGAGGAACGAGGTCACTGAGTGGGGACTTCCCGGGGGAACTGAGTGATGAGGGCTGCTGGGTGGCCATCCTGGAAGGATACTAGCGAAGACATTCTGCATAGATTCATTGGGTCCGAGAGTGGCCATCAGGAGGGGGACGATCCCAGTTGGGGATGGTTGGGGAGGAGATAGGGAGTTGTTGGGGGTGTGAATAAAAAAGCAGATACTTCGTTGTACTGATGGCCGGAAACCCTTCTGTAACACTCTTGACTATTTTATGCAGAAATTCGCTGCTGCGCCGCCCGGCCTCCGGGATGTGGGCTGAAGGGCCGTGTACGATCTGGAGACAACATAATACCATATACTGAGGGGGGATAGAGGTTGTACTGCATTGATGGGTTGTTTTTAAATCTGCAATAAAAACAAATTAAAAAAAATAAAATAAAATAAGGAAACACCTCTTTTAATTTAATGAATAATCTTTCTGAAGCACACTTAAAGGCATTATCTGGTAGCAAAGCAATTTACAAGGTAAAGAAACCACCGCTCCCAGAATAATTTTCCAATGGTGAAGATCAATCTGCTTGCAGCATGTCCGTAACACTTTTAGGTCTCGCCTAGCGTTGGAGCGCGCATGCGCGCCTCGCTCGGCGAGGAGTCTTGTAATCGATAAGATTTCTGAAGGGGGCTTGAAGCACCGCCCATCATTTTGATTGGCCGGCATCAACATTTATGCAAACCGCTGGCCTCCGATTGAAAATGAGGCTTCTTGGTTAACGCCCTGTTTCCTTTTGCCCCCGCCCATCAGGACTCGATTGTTTACTTGCAGCGTTACACGGTGGTCTTTATCTGGTGGGTGAGCACTATTTTGAAACTGGACACGCTGATAGGAACAATGGCGGCTGCAAGAGATGGAAGGCTACTCGGATGAGAACAGGATTTCTACTCGTGCTAGGAAAAAACACGTCACAAGCTGCTCCTTCTACAAACCCTGTGCACATTGAGCAAGCACCACCTGGTAGGACGCTGCTTAGTACCACCGAGTTTTACCATTGAAAGAAATCACACGCCATATTTACATACCATTAGGAACTCAAAAAAGAACACAATCCGGCGGTGAAATTCTATCCTGTGAAAACAGACAGCCTGCGGAACAAGCACAGCCGCTGAAGTGAGCGGACCACGCTCCAAATTAATTAAATAAATAAACCAAGCGTTTCCAATTGCTTCTCCTTTTTTTTACCAATCACTTGTATTCCCATACTGAAGCCTGTGCTCTGAAAGGGTTAACCTTGGTCAGACAAACGCAGCCCACTCCGAGCAGAGCTGCCCCTGCACTATATAAATACAGGAGAGGAGGAAGGCCGGATGCAATCTCCAATTCTCCACACGCCCATCTCAAATGGACACTCCGCCACAGACCTCCAGGGCAGCTGTGCCAGACAGAGAGCAGGCTCGGTCAGGCAGCAGCGTGGCGAGCTCCAGGATGTTGTGCCGCGCGGGAGCCACAAAGAGGATGGGCCTTTTCTGGGCTCTGATCTGTGTTATGAACTTTGCAGGTGGGTGTTTAGAGAGCAGGGCCAGAAGTGCACGCTATTCGATGAGCGCAACCGGCATCAGCGCTGTGCAGACAGTTGTTACCCCACTACCAGTTTCTCCCTGGCCTCTTTGAGCAAAGCAGCCCCTGAGGAAGGTTTCAGACTGATGTGTTTCTTTTGCTCTGTATTATAAATGTGCAGAATTAAAAGCATGCATTTTATTTACACGGAGGAAGTAACAAAGTATTGCTGTTTTCCTCCCTTCATTGCGCCAAAAGATGCATATAGATGTGTAGAATGTAATTCGCTATTTTTATTGCCACTGAATGTGGTGAGTGGCCATGTCTCGCGAGAGGTGAAGCCTTGAATCGATCATGCTGCCCCCATCAACATTGATAATGAATAGCATATTACATTCTGCGCATTTTCTTACATACCACATGTATTACACTATACATATATTAATATTGTTATTTTAAGAATTGTGATATGTCTGTGTACTTTCCCACACACAATAACGATAGTCAAGTGAAGATATAGAGCCAAGTTTGCTTGGCTGGGCAGAGTGGAGCACAGGGCTTGGTCCATGTTGGTGGCAGAGGGAGTAGTCAGAAGGCACACCTGGGCTCTGTAGATGCTGGGACACCCACAGGTTGCACCCAGTGGGTACTGGGGTCCTGATACGGGGCGCAGCTGTGGGCAGTGGTCTAGGCAGGAGTCTAGATTACAGAGCATGCACCTGCACTTCTCCAGACATCCGAGTACTGTGGACAAGGGCTATCCTCTAGCTTCAATGGAACTTATTCCTCTTGGTGATAATCAAAGGTGTTCCCGATTCCATTTTCCATTGGTTTTCCCTACTGTTCTAGGTGCATGTTTTCCGTAGGCCCGTGCTTTTTCCTCCATGCCTTGTGCTGCCAAAGTGCACCTTGTGTTCATTTATATGCTTGATTAATTGGCTTGTTTTATGAATCCTGTTAGTACCCATTGCTGGCACCTTGGTTGTCCATGTTTAACTACACCACAGAATGTTCCACATGACCTGTTCTTTATCTCACACATTGAAGGTATGGGTGCGGTCTTCACAAATGACTCCAGCAAGGGCATAATCAATAACATCTCTGAAGGGATAAGCAATTTTTTAATTTATTTATTGCGTGCTGTAGGAAATGCTGTATAGATCTCATATCTTTACAACTTTGACCTATAGGTATTGCAGATGTTTTAAACACATAAATCAAAGGCATTGTCATTTACAAGGCCAATAGCTCAAAATCTCACAATTGCGAGACCTATTGCATTGTAAACGCTTGTTATTTGATTTAAGAGGTAGGGCCAGGTTATCCGAAACGGGGAACCGGGGAGAAGAGCAGTAGGAGTCTTATACTCCGTGCCAGTTTCCACATAGCCCAGTGCGTACAGCGCACTAATTCAATAAAACAACCCGGGCATGGCTGCTGTACTGCAAGTATAGAGTTGTGACAATCAGCATCTGACTGCGCTTGATCGGAAGACGTGGGGCCGGGTGTCTCCGGCCAAGTCAATGTATAGCATATTATGCTTGAGCTACGAGAAAGTAGAGTTCCAGGACCTCAAAGCCACCCTGCTCATAAGCACACACATGAGTCTCTATAAACTTACCCTCGTGCGTCGTACTCATACCTCCCCAAATAAGTCCCACCAGTTGCGTATGGAGCTGGGCAAACCACTTCCGTCCACGTGGGATGGGAATATTAATAAACAAATAGAGAAGGTTGGGAAAGATGAGCATGTTAATTAACAACACCTTCCCTGTTAAAGATAGGGAAGATGAGTCATCTCTCAATCCAGGCTGCAAGGCGGTCCAGGTCATAATTATTACGATTGTGCTATCTGTATTCAGAGATATCAAACTGTATCAAGTAAACTGGAAATCTAGGAGGTAACGGGGTTGTAGCGACAAGTGGAAATATGTCAAACTTATTCCTATTAATAAGCCGGCCAGTTAAGTCACCAAAGTGGATGAAATCTTGGATGATGGGGTTGGCCCCAAATACACAGTAGTACATCATTGGCCTAGAGGGAGAGGAGGCAGTGCTGTGTGGGGGGAAGTGTAAGCCCCGATAAAGCCCCAGACCGAAGAGGTCAGTGGCTCGAAAGGCAAAGCAAATAGTAACGTGACAGTGGGCAACCCTGTAGCATGCCCCAGCCAATCACAAGCAATCCAGTGACTGCAGACTTTTAAGCTGCTTTGGTGGTTCTTTCATGGCTCCGGTAAATGTATTCATGCTTTCATTAGTCCTTTTTTCTATGACCAAATAGGTACTTTATTTACCTGTAGTGTGAGAGCTATTCCTGTAAGAATGGCTTAAGATAGTTCTCCTGTCAGCGCCAGTGGAGTGTGCAGGGTGGAGACCTCAGATTGAGGTCATCGCCCCTTACCCCTGATATGACACCATCTCATATAGGAAGTCACACCTTCAGATGGATAATCTGTGGCAGGCACGGAGTAGTGAGGTAGAAATAAATCAAGATGGCAGGGCTATGAAGTCTAAGGCACGTTTTAAGAGTCTACTGCCCCCAATCAGGGGTAGTTCCGCTTCAGAGTTTTCTTTTTCCTCTGCATCAGGACCATACCTTTGCCTAGACAACCACATACAATCATGTCAGTGTACCAAGTTTAAATGATTTAGAAAGATAGTGGGACAATAATATTTTTGTCAGAATATGTACACATCTGTAATATTGTATCCCTTGGAGAAATATATTTTTAATCACAAAAAAACATGGTGGCAGCCATCCCAGAGATGAACCACAGAATGCTGACTATTTTTGTCAACCAGCGAACATTAGAAAGGAGCAGACCAGTCACTGAAACCATTCTAAATGGCTAAACACGCCCAGACAGCTAACAAGAATAAGGATGTGAAGAGGCGAAGTCATGTGGAAAGCCGGCAGACCTAGATATCTATGGTATTTTGGCCCAAAGGGCAGTCTGCGTGCTAAGAAAGGTTCACTAAACGTTCGCTAAGAAGTGGTATAGAGGAATCTTCTTCATATTAGACCCATAACTGGGCAAACTGGTGGCCTCAAAAACAAACACAATTTCACAGGGTTAGTTTGCCAATCCCTTCATTCATGCAATCTACAGTCTTGCTTTGAAGGTTTTTCAACACAGCCTGCATGGGAAAGCACCGCTTATTATGCTGTTTTGATAATACACAGAGGTTCAAAAGAGACGCAGCACATAAGAAAATTGGAAAGATCAGATACACCCGAACATCATCATCTCAAAAACGGTGTGAGTAGGCTGTAACAGCGCTGGAATGGTACAATACAATACAGTTGAGCATTCGCAGATTTCCCACCCTTCAGGTAATTTTGAACGCTTGCATCGATTTTCAACTACCACTGGCTACTGAGGAGCCTGCAGAGATTTTAGATGGAATGTTTCATGACAACTGCGTGCAACACAAATCAGTTTCTCCATTCGGAAAACTTCATGTCAGAGAGACAAAGACACAAGGCAAATTAACTTTAAAAGTATAATGGGACTCTGTGTCCTACACAGCTGAAATATAATGCTTCCATGTTTGAATAAATGACTACTCCCAATGACTAATAGATTGACCACTAACTTTGGGCTCCTGAGTAGCCAGCTACTCACTATAAAGTGCTTCAGTGCCTTATATGGGGGAGCTAGTGCTATATAAATGCAATTCTCAAAACAGCACAGATATACAAGTGTTAACCCTTTTAAGCCGACCGTTAACTTTTTTTAAGTTATATCTAAAAAAAACTCTGAACAGATTCACACCACACTAATGAAAGCAAGCTTAAAAGTTCTACTTTCTTTCCAAAGTTGGTGTGAATTTATTTAGAGCGTGTTTGCTGTAGGTGCAAAAATTAACCCTGCATGAACTACAATGGGTAAACATAATTTTTACCCCCAATTCACCCACCACCCTACCCCCACCTCTGCTCGTCTTCATCAAAATAGTCATGGGGGATCATATCTGACTACACTAAGTGACAGTTAATTGAGGTGAAAATCTTTATACGGTGTCAAAACAAAGTTATGGTCAAACCAAACAAAGACTGGCAAAGCCAACAGGTCTTGCATTTGGGAACTATTGGCTTTGTCAATGGATTTTCAGTTCAGCATGGCTAAACAAGAAAAAAAAAGGCCTATGATGTGACCAGCCACATCATTTGTAGGTGTACGCAGCATGCATTTGCAAGCCTGCATAAGGACAGGCCGTTTATTTTCTGATCCGAGTTAATCAACAAATAAAGAAAAAATATGCAAAAGCATATATATTTTTTTTTAGCTCAGGGTCAACCTAGAGGGTGTGGGTTAGCAACCAGAGTGTGGGGAAGGAGAAGCAATGGTGACAAAGACGAACAGTGAGGGTGTAGGGGAAGCAACACAAAGGGCAGGGGCGGCAAAAGCCACACGGAGGATAGGGAGAAGAATCAACAGACGAGATAGCAACGAGGAGAGGGCACGTGAGAAGCACTCGGGCAAGGTGCCTGTAATAGGAAATTCTCTTGCAGAAGCTGAAGTCGAAGATTTTATTCTGGTAGCATGAGCTCTGGGGCCCTCTGGAGGTTCCTTGTGGTCCACGGTGTAGCATATCTTAATGTATAAGATGACTCACCTTGACATCGTCCTCTTCTGAATGGCTTTGCCCTTCGTCTTTCCAACGTAGCCTATCCAAAGCCGATGATTAATTTGGAAATCCTTGGTACAATCAATGTAAAAACAGACTGCTCTCTTGGGGTCCAGTCAAGGAAGTTTCTCTACCTCTTTAGTAGCATGGTGCAGAGGAGGAAAGAATGAAGGTAACGGGATGGACAGCCCCATATAAAAGGGTGTGACCAGCTCGGTTCCAAGAACCAGCTTGTCTGGAAAGAAGATAGTGAAGGATGGCTTGTCACTTAGCACCTGCAACTCACTGACAGACCTCACCAATATTAATAGCTACAAGAAAAACTGTCTTAAAAGTAAGATTCGCAATTGTGCAAAGACTAGAACAAGGGTCATGATTTTTAGCGATATGAAGAAAGACGGTTCGTGTGGGAGAAAGAGAGATGCCGACAAGATGGATAAGTAGCCCTTTATTGTACTCACTGATCACCCCTGTTGGGCTAACAGCAGACAGATAAGTGGGCCTTAATAGGCTCTACTGACTTGTTCGTATACCATGGGAGGAACCTGCCCCAGCTCCTACAATATACGGTTTTGGTGGAGTGTCTGTGGGCATTACGGATAACATCCACATTTACGGAAGGTAGAGAGAAAGTACTCTGATTACTTACTTTGCTTAATCTCCAGGCATGAAGGTGGAGGCTCTGGGGGTTGGGTTGAGTACCAGCCCCTGCGATCCCGAGAAGAGCTCTACCCTGTGTGGGAGACATAGTGGGGGGCACAAGGAGAGGTGCATCAGGTCCACATATCACACTCTTCATGACCAGTCTGGGGATTTTAAGATTACTTGAGCCCGACCTAGGCACATTTTCCTCAAGAAAGAAAAATCTCTCTAAAATAGAGAACAGAGTGCCAAACCCTGGGTTTTGAAAACCATCCTACAGGGCAAAAGTTGCATCAAACAAACCTTCCATCTGTGTACATATCAATAAAGTATACGCTGAAGGTTATGGTGCAGCTGGGCACTTGCCTGAGCACCATCGTCTGGTTATGCCCCTGAAACTGAAATAAGTATTCAAAATACAGTCAGTCCCGTGATGCTTATGCGATACCTGATTGCGGATACCTAATTTTGGTACATAAAATGAAGAATTAGGCACGGTACAATACGGGAAGATAACTTCAGTATTAGCAAACTACTTCATATTCACTAGCACACTACATTTATCTAAAATGTCAGGCTGCAACCGTCTTAGCAAATATGTGAACATTCAGATCAGATATTCAGATGTAAAAATTGATGTAAAAGATGTAAAAGTCTTTGTACAAGGCAAACAGACAATCGTTTACCGGATACGTGCGGGGGAGGAAATGGGGGCGGGGGCCCTGGGGGAAACCACCTAGAAGTTTACTTTTCCAAAGGAAGAACTGCAAAGAGGCTATCTGCAATTTAGCAAGGCCATTTTATATCCATCTCACATGTAAGCGGCCAATCTTGTTTCAGAATGTCAGACACAAAAGCAATTAACCACAGGCCAGGAAGTTGATTAGGCTAAATATATCTTTTTGACATTTCTAAACTGAATTGTGAAACACTGTTATCCACTTACTTCCAAATCTAAGACCTCTTAATATCAGTAAAATGATCAAATCCCTGTAAGCAAAAAAGAACTGGATGTTTTTTTGGTTTTTTTACACTTCGAAACTTACAATTGTGATTGTAGGTTTTTAAAAGTAAGGATGAGAAGAGAGCTGTGAACCTAAAAGGTATGCAGTTTGAGCTTTCAACGGTAGGAAGTTGGTAATGAAATACCCTTAACGCAAATGTAATATGAATCATGATAGCAATTTTCATGGGGTGTGGCTTCGTGCAAACGAGGTAAAGTCGTTGCCCTTGTGCCCGGGCCGAATTACAGAGTGGGCACAGGAGCAAACTAGACACTCGTTGGAGCCCTGATTTTGCACCACATATGCGGTGGTGTATAGTCAGTATGGCCCACAAAGCTGCCTACAGGGAGAGACCACAGGAGTCCGAGACAGAGCCACCACTCATTCACAGGTGGGTGCAGTCACAAACACAGCCCAGCACTCATTCACAGGTGGTTGCAGTCACAAACATAGACCGGCACTCATTCACAGGTGGGTGCAGTCACAAACACAGCCCGTCACTCCTCCACAGACGGGTGCAGTCTCAAACCCAGCCCGGCACTTCTTCACAGGTGGGTGCAGTCACAACCACAGCCCAGTACTCATTCACAGGTGGTTGCAGTCACAAACATAGATCGGCACTCCTCCACAGGTAGTGCAGTCACAAACACAGCCCAGCACTCATTCACAGGTGGTTGCATTCACAAACATAGACCGACACTCCTTCACAGGTGGGTGCAGTCACAAACACAACCTGGCACTCCTTCACAGGTGGTTGCAGTCACAAACACAGCCCGGCACTTATTCACAGGTGGTTGCAGTCACAAACACAGCCCGGCACTCCTCCACAGGTGGGTGCAGTCACAAACACAACCTGGCACTCCTTCACAGGTGGGTGCAGTCACAAACACAGCCCGGCACTCCTCCACAGGTGGGTGCAGTCACAAACACAACCTGGCACTCATTCACAGGTGGTTGCAGTCACAAACATAGACCGGCACTCCTTCACAGGTGGTTGCAGTCACAAACAGACTGGCACTCCTTCACAGGTGAGTGCAGTCACAAACAAAACCTGGGACTCATTCACAGGTGGTTGCATTCACAAACAGACCGACACTCCTTCACAGGTGGGTGCAGTCACAAACTCAGTCGAGCACTCCTTCACAGGTGGGTGCAGTCACAAACACAACCTGGCACTCCTCCACAGGCGGGTGATGTCACAAACATAGCCCGGCACTCCTCCACAGGCGGGTGCAGTCACAAACACAGCCCGGCACTCCTCCACAGGCGGGTGCAGTCACAAACACAGCCCGGGACTCCTTCCCAGGTGGGTGCAGTCACAAACACAGCCCGGCACTCCTTCACAGGAGGGTGCAGTCACAAACACAGCCCGGCACTCCTTCACAGGAGGGTGCAGTCACAAACACAGCCCGGCACTCCTCCACAGGCGGGTGCAGTCACAAACACAGCCCGGCACTCCTTCACAGGAGGGTGCAGTCACAAACACAGCCCGGCACTCCTTCACAGGAGGGTGCAGTCACAAACACAGCCCGGCACTCCTTCACAGGAGGGTGCAGTCACAAACACAGCCCGGCACTCCTTCACAGGAGGGTGCAGTCACAAACACAGCCCGGCACTCCTTCACAGGTGGGTGCCGTCTCAAGCAGAATCTGCCTGCAGGAGGATCCCTGCCCCCTCATAAACATTAGGCCAAGCAACAGGTTTGGCTTTAACTGGTGCAATCTCACTGGAACGGTCAGAGTTTGTGTCTGCAATGGGGACGGTACATTTTGTTCTGTACATGGGTGCACTGTCCCAACCTGTGCAAGGCACATTCAGTTATCCTTAGCAACACTGCAATCTGGGAAAGCGCGCCAAATATGTAAATCGGCACCAGTTGGCTGATATTGGCGGTCTGAAAACCTGACATTTGTTCCAAATCTCAAGGAGGTAAGATTTCCAAGCAGTGAGCAAACAGAGAGATGGTTGTACTCTTTTGGGCTCCACTTTGGAATCCTCGCAGTGTGCCAGGCGTGTAGAACATGTGTCAAAACTGCAGGAGCATTAGGAGAACATTCATGTGGGTGGACATGAAGTTGCAGAGTACAGAACGCAACGGTGCACTACAGCAGAGTTGGATGGTGGACACCCCGTGCTGCTCCGCGAGGTGGGTGCAGGAGAGACTGACCCCTTTGGAAGGGTGGCACGGTCAGGAGATGAGAGAAGGGTTTACTGAGATGCCACACCCAGGGAGAACAACTGCCGTGTTACCAAGAGTCTAATGGCTCAGAGGGAGATGGGTTCAAGATAGAAAAGTGGTGAAGAATCGATATGCAGAAGAGTATATAAACCAATTGGACAAAGCACTTCAGCACTTGCACCAAATACCCCAGTCAAAATAACACTTAATTACATCACCTTCAGGCAGTGTTTATATTTTAACAATCCACAACAGATTCAAAGACACCCCCGGGAGCGCACATTTTACTTCACTTCTTCTAGGTGAAAAATGCGAATTTAATCAATAATAGTTGATAAGCAGCTGATGTCCGTGGTAGGATTCTTTCTAAGGGCGCAAACAGAATCAGGGGATTAAGGTAATTAGGCCTGACAGAGCAAACAGGGAGAAGAGCACACAGCAATTGAAAGAGTCGAAGGCAATAATAAGGGATGAACAACAAAGCCAAGCCCATAGACAGCACATTTTTGTGAAATGAACACTGGTGAGAAATGTACGGGGGGTGTACCTGGAAAGGAAGAGAGAGTTGAAAAAACGAGATGGGGAGGAATCAAAAACAGAAAAAAATGTGGCACAAAACAGACACAAAAAACAGGATTGGCAACAGTTATTTTAAAAAACAATTATGCGAAGAACGAAGGTTTGTCTGAGTTAAGCTTCTTGAAAAAGAAGAAACCAGCGGACACGAATGGCAACATGAAGCCAAGCAAATTATAAACGAAGCAATATGGCGTTCTGCCACAATTCTAGTTATCTACTGATTTCAGGATTACTTCGAAAGCCTCACAAAATGAAAAAGACGGTGCTCACAAAGAGGAGCACAGACCGGAAGCAGGAACATTGATCTTAGAGTCCTGGGGATGGGAGTCAAAACACCTCCTTGCAGTGCAGTCGTGGACACAGGAGCAGGGCATTCATGTTCCAATGTTCAAACAGAACATAACATACGCCAATTACTTTGCTTCACACGATCTCCTCAGCCGTGAAGCCACCTAAAAAGACAGACGAGCTATTCTTCCAGCTCGTCAGCAGGTTTCTTCCCCATCTCCCATCAGTGCCATTTCTCTAGAGAGGGATTACAAATACAGATTGCTTTGGCTAGACATTTGGAGTGGAAGTTCCCTCTACTGTATCGGCAAACATGAGTGCCTAAGCCTTTCTGCAACCTCAAGTTCCCCCAGGGGCCCTTTCACAGTCACGAAACACTGAGATGTGCAAAAAAGAAGCGAATCTTGGTAGGTCTCGAATGGCGTGTGGGTTGAATCTCGCAACCTACTGTAGATAGTACTTCCTGTGCATAGACTGGATTATGAGCATTGCTTTAAACTGTTTCGGCCACATGCATCAATGTTGCCGTTTGCGAATCCTTGATTGCGAAAATTAAGGAACCGCAATTAAGAATTCGCAAACGGCAATGCATGAATAATTTGCATTATTTTTAGCGATTTCTTATTTTTCCTTAATTCACAATTTGCGAATCGCAATTAAGGAAAACCCTTCCCATTGATTCCTATGGGCCAAGAGGCCAATAGGAATCAATGGGAAGGCATTTACAATTTGCGATTTTCAATTTGCGAATCGCAAATTGAAAATGCAATTTCAAGGGTGCAGGGGGGGGACCAAAGAACCCCTCCCTGCACCCCTGAAATTAAACTTCAGTGCAATTTACACACACACACATGTCCCAAGGACATGTGTGTGTGTAAAATGCAACTTTCAAAAATGCATTTTTGTGCATGTTTGAAGCTTTCAGTAAATTACATGAGGTTCAACCTCGTGCTAATTTACCACTTCCAAATTGACAATTCGCAAATGAAAAATGATCATGCATTGCATTTAAGAAATCTGAAATTGCGATTTCTTAAATGCAATTGCAATTTTAGAAATCGCAACATGATTGCGATTCCTAAAATTGCGAAATACATGATGCATCACAATTTTGATAATTGCATTCGCAAACGGCCGAAAAATGCGATTCGCACCGTCTCCGAATGCAATTATCGTTGATGCATGTGCCTGTTTGTTTCTATAAAGGAAGCGGTCTACGGGTGCGAATTCGTGTGGATGGCAGGGAGAAGGGCATAAGGATAATGTGAAATGTCATCGGACGTCTAATGAAGTCTGGGTATTGATGAAGATGGAGGAAAAGTAGGATAATTGATGTACTTGTTTGGCATATTATTGAATGTTTTTCATTAACATTTGCAATAACAAACTGTGATTTTGTATTTCACAATCCGTTTCAATGATCAGTTCATGATTGTAGTGCGATGTGTACTTTGTTACCGCACAAACTAATTTTTAAAGGACTACCTGTTGTGTTCATGCTTATTCTGGACATGAGTAGCTGACATTTTTGATTTCTGGACAGTGACTAACTAAATTATGGCACCTATTTTGGCTAATCAGTTAGAACATTTGTGTTTTTAAACATTTGCACCTCAATATGATCAAAGACAAATCAGCATTCGAACAGCTACCAAAGTAAGCAACATTTACACAAAATCAAACACATGAAAGCAGGAAATTCATGGTCCAGCATTTCGCATGAAGGAACTACCAAAGAGGGGTATGCAGTATTAGATATACATCATGATATATACGATTCATAAACTTGCCCATTGCTAAAAGCCTGCTTCTTTTAACTTTGGCTTTAAATAAAATAGGAACACATTTTTTCCAGCATACAGCTAATTAGCGGGAAAAAAATGCTTAGCTTGAGACATTTTAACCAAATGTTTTTGTTTTAATCAAACTGGGGACATTATTGTGCTTTTTCTTTACTGCAATGTTGCTCTATTACCACTGTTCATGTGATGTGAGGAAGGCCTCGCTGCTCAATCCAAGCTACCAAAGGGGGTAACCTAGGGAATCCTCACAGAAACCGGTTTTTAGGTTTCGACCTGGCGAGGGCACGAAGTGCCCCTCCCAGATCGAAAATTTTTGTCAACAGTATGGATGTCGGCACCGCCTCTGTTTCTCATTGGCTAGCTCCATAAATGGACGATAGCCATTGGCAAACAGAGGCGTCCGTCAAATCCAGAGGCGACTCGTGGGCGTTCCTGGGATGTTTTTCTCATCCGGCCCCTTTGGAAACGTCAGTGCGGCGGTGGGCGGGGTTTACTTTTTTTTTTCTTTCCCTGTTGTTTTCGTCTTTACGGGAGTGTCTTCAGCCGGATTGGTGTTGTTAATATTTTCGTTCAGGTAAGATGCATATTGTTTATCTTTTCATAAAGGTTTTGCTGCATTTAGATAGATGGTACTGCGAAGCTAGCGCTCCGAAGATGAAACAAGCGTTTTACCGTCCAAGGGATCTATAAAAAGCAATGGTAAGTACTAAACCATACACACTCGCACACCCAACACACTAGGGCACACCACACACGCACAGACAACACACGCACAGACAACACACGCACACACCTCTCTGCTGTTGTACAGAATCCCTCGCGTGATTAAACATGCCTTGCCGGCCTAACGCTCCCTTCTACTAACGCTCTCCACACATGTTCACATTTGAAGTGCCCACATGCACACGTGTGTTTCCAGGGCAGCTGCGGCAGACACTGCGCGCAGCCACCCCGCGTCCACGCAGCGAGGACACGCGTCGTGCGGTCACATGTATGCGTGCAGCGCCTAGACACGGAAAGTGCTCCTGACAGGCGGTGACACACACGCACCGACGACCTCCCAGTGCAGCGCGTGCACAGCGGAGCGTGCACAGCACCCTCGGACTCTTCTTTCTAGAGCACGTGAGCACGCGTGAGGGGGTTTCATTTGTAGGAGGGCAGACCTCCGTTTCTGAATAATGTGCATTGATCCGAAGATGGTGCAACGAAGAGTCTCTGGAGCCCCGGGTGCCTGCGCCCCCCCACACCCCTCCAACTCCGGAGCTGACCCCCCTCCTCAGTGCACCCCTGTCGAGGCCCTTGGCTGGGCAGCCCTGCCCTGTGCACCAGTGTGCAGAGACAACAGCTTTTGTGCCACACACACCAGTCTGAAGCTGCATGCTGGCACGGCGTGCGTGTGTTCATATGTGACACCACGGTGGTGATGCTGCGGTGCACACAGGCCAGGCGGTTGTGCTCGTGCACACAGGCCCGGCGGTGATGCTCGTGCACACAGGCCCGGCGGTGATGCTCGTGCACACAGGCCCGGCGGTGATGCTCGTGCACACAGGCCCGGCGGTGATGCTCGCGCACACAGGCCCGGCGGTGGTGCTCCGGTGCACGCAGCCCAGGCGGGCCTGCTCTCAAGGCGTCGAGGCCTCCCACCACAGCCCTGAACTCACAAGGAAGCCTGACTCCTTGAATGCAGTGTGGAGGGCTGGGGCACGGGGTGTGTGTGTTCACATGTATCACCACGGCGGTGATGCTGCGGTGCACACAGGCTCAGGGGGGCCCGAGGCCCCCGCCTCAGCCCTGAACGCACAACCAGCCCTGCCTTTAATGCAGTGTGGAGGGCTGGGGCAGGGGGTGTTTGCTGTTTTTGTGTTGCCACACAATCCTTCACACGATCCGGGAAGCGCGTGTAGTGCCGGTTTCCCTCTTAACTCCTCAGTGAGCCCCGGACGACGATTCCCAGAGCAAAAAAACAAAAAGAAGAAAAACAAACAAACCCCCGCCCAGAGCGTGTTTGTGGGACTTGTTGACGCACGGAACGCATTGGAGGAGCCCCCCCCCCCAACGAGTGGAAACACCCCCGAGACACCCAGACCATGCACGGGGGTGGGGGGGGGGGACGCTGCTGTTGGCAGCCACCTATGTATGTCTGTCTGTGCGGGGGGCTGATTCTCACGGGGTGCAGTGTCTCTGGGCTCCCCCGACGGAGAGTCCTGGCAGGGGGGGGGGGCTGGTGTGAGAGGCTAGTGCTGGGGGCCCGGATGTGTGACTTTACATCTTGTACATTTGCATTTTTTTCTGTTTGTTTCTTTTATATAACGCATGTAATCCTAAATCCTTATGTTTTGCACCTGGTTCTTATGTAAAGCGCTCTGACACCTTCGGGTAAAGTTCGCGCTATATAAAACCGCATAAAATAAAATAGATAAAAAATAAAATGTAGCTGGTGTGAGGTGGAGAGAGCGACAGTGCTGGGGGTGGGGGGAGGGTCGAGTTCTGCTGTTTGACCCCCCTCCCCATCTCCGTTTTGTGGTGAAAGACTAGCGTCCATAAGTTGATTGAGTTTGCTTACCCCTGTGGAGGGGGCGGGGGGGCTGCACCTTCCCCTCGGTACAAAGGGGCCTGGAATCCATTTTCCACTTCAGTGCGCTGTAATAGCGCCGCGTGGGCCGCCGAAGACCCCTCCCTGCTCTTGCTGCTGGTAGCGGAGCGAGCCTGCGGTGGAAGGCGCTGCATCCCCCTCACCTCCCTCAGAAAGCCCGCACCCCAATCCCATCACTGCGTCATTTCTGGCCTAAAATATGCGCTGGTCTCAGAAGGGCCGGATGAGGACGCGGCCAGGTGCGTGCGCCACTCCCGTGTCCTTCCTTGGTTCGATGGGCTATATTGGCGTTCGTGTATTTTCACACTGACACTTCTGTACTACATCCGTTGCACCAGAGCAATAAATAGTGAACCAATGTTTCTGGAGTAGAGAACATGCACGGGGGAACTGTAGCACAACTATTATGGGGTTGCAGTGAATGCACAGGAGTCATTTTGCACGGATACTTGTGTATCGCACAGGTGAATGTTGGGACAGATATTTCGAACTTGCACTGACCGCACGCGTGTTAATACAGTTCCGCAACGACCTTTGCGCTAACAGTGGCAGCAACCAGCCAGGGCAAAGCGTGATGTGCCGGTGCCTAGCCCCTGAAAATGTCTGACGCTTGGCAGGCCCTGGGGATGTGCGCTCGGACTGCACCAGCCACATGCAGCCGCGCCGCCAATGATGCTAGTTTGCGCTGCAGATCACACTGCGAATCTGATTAGCGACTGAGGAATTCAACCCCCCAGTCCCGTTTCCTGGCCGCTCCAGGGGTGACTTTACCCCTTTGGTGGAACTGAATTCGCTGAATATGCAGAGCACCTGTCCAGGGTCAGATTGCGCCCTAAACCCAGTTTACTCTCGGTAAATATACTGCCCGCCCCTGCACCCCGGACCCAACCACCCCTGCACCCCGGACTCCAGCCGGTGCCTTCAGATCATAGCGGGCTCTGCTATAGGAACCCCTGGCGGTATCTAGCGTCCTGCAGGGGTCATCAGCCCCCGCTAAATGCCCGCTCGTCCCCCTCACACAGCGGGGACTTCAGATGTAGCAAGGTCGAAATTCGTGGCAAACTGAGAACAAACCCTGCTCTCGGTTCTCCTTGCCCCGCTCCAGGGGACTTATTTATGAAGGCCTTGCGCCGCCGGTGCGCCACTTTTAAAATGGGAAAAAGTGACGCACCGGCGGCGCAAGGCCTTCATAAATAAGGCCCCAGGTGTGTGCGTTTAGTTCCCTCGTGGGGCGCACATCGTGGGTTTGAAATTCGTAAATATTGCAGTATTAGCACAGGGAACACAACTTGTTAAAAAAAATAACCGAATATTCACGCCTGCGCCTCAGACAACTCGAGGTGTGCACGTGACATTATCAGGATATGAAATATGAAGTCGATGTTTGCTCCGATTTCAGAGCAGCGCATTCCCTGATACACGGATATTTCTAAACCATGCGCGTGTTTACAGCCTTGTTTATCCTAAAGTACCAGGATTCCGTGTCACAGCTCGAGAGTGTATGTATGTGTGTATCTCTAGGTGTGTGTGGTAATCTGGGTGTGAGAGTTTGTGTGGTTCTGGGTGTGTGCCTGTAGCTATAAGTGTGTGTGTGGCTCTAGGTGTGTATGTGTGAGGCTCTGGGTGTATATGTGTATATGTGGAGAAGTGTGGCTCAGGGGTTAGAGGCAGCAGACCCGGAAGCTGAGATCGGTCCTGGACCAGGGTTCAATTCCCCGCCTCGGCGGGTCTTGGGCTAAAAAATTCCATGGACTCGATAATTCTTGCCCCGGTGCCTCCTCGACTCACGGGTTCAGACTCTGGGCAATAGCTTGCTTAATCTCCACAACGGCCCCTCGCGGCGGGATGCCTGACTTTCACCTTGTGGATACCCTGCTATCTCACAGGGGAATACCAGGAAGGGTTCCCTAAGCAAGCGCCGGGAAACCCACTGCGGGTAGCTGTGCGCTATATAAGCTCAACTACATTTACATTTACATTTACATATGTGTGTGGCTCTGAATGTGTGTGTGGGGCTATTAGTGTGTCTGTGTGACTCTAGATGTGTGTTGATCTGGGTGTGTGTGTCTGTGTGGCTCAAAGTGTGTGTGGCTCGGGTGTGTGTGTGTGGCTCGGGTGTGTGTGTGTGGCTCGGGTGTGTGTGTGTGGCTCTGGATGTGTGAGGTGCTCTGGATATGTGCATTTGTGTAGCTCTGGGTGTGTGTGTCTGTGTATGGGGCTCTGGGTGTGTGGGGCTCTGGATGTGTGTAACTCTGACAGAGTGTGTGTGCCTCCGAGTGTGTATCTCTGGGTATGTGTGTGTATGGCTCTAGGTATGTGCGTTTGTTTGGCTCTAGGTGTGTGTCTGTGAGTATGTGTGTGTGACTCTGGGTGTGTGTGGGGCTCTGGGTGTGTGCGTTTGTGTGGCTATGGGTGTGTGTATGTGGCTCTGGGTGTGTATGTGTGGCTCTGGGTGTATGTGTGGCTCTGGGTGTATGTGTGGCTCTGGGTGTGTGTGTGTGTGGCTCTGGGTGTGTGGCTCTGGGTATGTATCTCGAAGTGTGTGTGGCTCTGGGTGTGTGTGTGTGTGACTGAGTGTGTTTGTGTGGCTCTGGGTGTGTGTAGCTTTGTGTATGTATCTCTAAGTGTGTGTGTGGCTCTGGGTGTGTGCATTTGTGTGGCTCTAAGTGTGTGTCTGTGGCTCGGAGTGTGTGTGTGTCTAGGTGTGTGTGGGGCTCTAGGTGTTTGTGTGGCTCTGGGTGTTTGTGTGGTCTGGGTGTGTGCCTTTAGCACTGAGTGTGTGTGTGGCTCTGGGTGTGTATGTGTGTGGCGCTGGGTGTGTATGTGTGTGGCGCTGGGTGTGTATGTGTGTGGCTCTAGGTGTGTGTGTGTGTGGCTCTCCTAGTGTGTGTATCTGTGTTGGGCTCTTAGTGTATGTGTGTGTGGGGCTAGCTCCGAGAATATGTGTGTAGCTAGCTCTGAGTGTGTGTGTGTCTCTAGGTATGTGTGTGTGTATGGGGCTGACTCTGTATGTGTTTAGCTTGTTCTTAGTGTTTGTTTCTCTGGGTGTGTGTGACTCTGGGTGTGTATGTTTGTGTGGCTCTGGGTGTGTGTGTGGCTCTGGATATGTATATGTATGTGGCTCTGGGTATGTATATGTATGTGGCTCAGGGTGTGTGTGTCTGTGTGTGGCTCTCAGTGTATGTGTGGCTGCATTGTGTGTCTGTGGCTCTAGGTGTGTGTCTAGTAGTAATTGCTGTCTGCTGAGCTCATCCGTAGGGTACCATAAGTCTAAGATTTGCAAGAGATTCAGCTAATGGCAATGTAATTGACAATGCCATCTATTTGGCTATTCTCAAAACAAAAACACATAAATTAAAATTTTGACATTTACAATGCCAATAGCTCCAACTTTTCCAAAGTCGAAACCATTGCATTGAAAATGCTTGTTACATTTAGATGCTAAATTGTTTGACTGTGTTTGATCCCGGCCACCTCCCACAACTAACAATCCAGCTTGGCACACAATCAATCAAACGGTGGGATGCATTTCATTCTTTTGATTTAATTCGAAGGATTTATAAGGGAAGCAATATGATGATGCTGGTCTTGAATCAGTTAAGACACCAGCACACTAAGGAGCACAGGGTATTAGCAGTAGCACTTGAGAAACGGGCATCATTGCCTACTGTTGCAGACAGGAGATCCACTCCATCATGTACTGACAACCTGGAAGAGAGGTTTCCCTGTACCATTCCTGACTTACGGACATGGGCACTGGACAATCCCACGGATCGCCAGGTGGGTTCTCTAGCACATGGACAGTGTTATGAGCCCAACCACGGCAAAGCAGAAACACTCATTGGGTTATTGCTTGTGTTGTACCTGCGCACATCCAAATCGGCCACATATGAAGTTATGGAATATCCAAACAATGAACACAATCAGTAGACACGTGGCTACTTACCATTTGGGAAAGCTAAAACACTAACAATAAGAAAGAAGAATATGACAGAGAGGATTCCCTTCCAAATGTTGTCTTCTTGGCTCGAGTCGTCCCTACAAAGAATGGAAAAGTATTCATTAACAAGAATCTAGAAACATACAACGTGGCTATCAACATGCTCTTTAAACAAGCTATTTACCAGCCTTAAAACACTTGAACATTCGCCATCCATGAGACCCAGGTAAACACTCTGCCATGCACCGGATTCTAGACTTCATGAGCAGTCCTCCGTTGTTATTCAGAGCTGTGTGTTTCATAGCACAAGGTAGGGTTACATAGATACCCTGTTCAATTGGACTGAACAGGGAGCTTTTCATATACAGTCTTAAAGAAAACGCAGGTGCTAGCAACGTCCAGACACCTCAAAAAGTGCACAGGTGCTAGCCTTACCTGTGGATGCACTGTGTTGCCTTAATGATGCCCCTTAAGACCGCCCTTCTGATAATTCCCCATGTCTGCGTAAAACATGCCTGAACAACACAACTGCCCACAAACTGAAAAATGCTAATCTGCATCTGAAAAAAAGTGTGCCTGGACAGTGAACGAGCCATGCCATGGAGCACACTGTGTGTTGTTTGCCAACACGACCTAATAGCTGGAACACACCAAAGAGGAACAGACAAGCTGAAGGTTGACAGCGACTGAAACGTCTTTCCATGCCAGACTAATTAAGAGCCGTTACCACTGAGCCTGCCTTGGCCTCTGCCTTACTCCTGCAAAACTACTATAATTACTATTCTGCCTCTGCCACCTGAGATTTGACTGCACCTTTTTTGTTTATTTGATATTCTAGCTATTTATTACTGCTTAAGTTAAAAGCCAAGGCCAGGCTCCAAGGCAACAGTTATGGATGACTCAAGCCAACAAAGTGTAAACACAACTCCCTCAGCACTGTCCTGAGACTATTTTCTCAAATCCCTGCAATCAGATTTACACCTTTCTCCATCTCATGGGAAGTGGGTGTAATGTCTCATTTTTCTCCATGCTCTGTTGTGTACAACACACAACAAAGACGTCTCTAAATCCCAATTTCAAGCCAGCAATCGGTTTCTGTTGTCCTCACCTTTGCACACTCTTTGCTTTCAAGCATGTCCCCTCAGGAGGAGTTTACAACCATCCCTCCTCATCCATGAAAAAATGAACACTATCTGTTTACAGGTACACACAGATCTGCAGCTACAAAGGCACCAAAGTGGACAATTGGCAAGATAATTAGCAACGCTAAAATTAATCAGTTCACTTATCAGCACAGGCAAAATCTTAAAAACCAAAATACCCTGTATTTAACAATGAACGTCTTGTTACAGATTGAGACAAATTGTGAAGGGAGGGTTGGGGTGCGGGAATAACCCCCACTAAAATAAAATGTTATGTCTGTGGCCAGGATGTTACTTGAAAGCAGCACATGGGCAAATCGAGCTCCATATGGACCAGTTGCTTATCTTCAGTAACGCCTTATCTGTTAGAAACATGATCTATCCGCACACTCCTTACCATAGAATTTCCCAGGCATCAGGCTGGATCCGAAAGACTTTTGTCGAGCAATACGCTAGTGTGCCGGTAGGTGGCGCCGGTCGGCTCAGAGGGATGTCAGCGGCATCTGCGCTGGAAGTGACATCTGCGTTACCTATATAGGTGTCACTTCGACTTGCTGACGTCAGTTACTTTTCATGACTTTCCACACCAGGAGCACAGAGCCATGAAGTGCACTAACAGTGATGTGTTTAGAAAAACTAGGGCCTTGAAAGGATCAGCATTAACCCTAAAAACCTGTCCTCAGTGCGGGGAGGGTGGGTGGGTCCATAAGGAATCTGTGGCTATATCATGCCTCTATCAAATAAGGTGTTACTGAAGGTAAATACCTTGTCCATCTGATAGAGACATCTAGCCGCAGATTCCTTACCTTAGAATAGACTCCCAAGCAATACCATGCCTGGAGGAGGGACTGCTGACAAGTTTAGACCAGGAAGACCTGAAGGACAGAGCTGCCAAAAAGGCCATCCCTGCGGGCTTGACTGTCCAGACAGCAGTGCTTGGTGAACATGTGCAGAGATGCCCATGTTGATGCCTGACAAATGTCAAGTACTGGAACTCTACATTGCAATGCCGGGGTGGCAGCTTTCAGGAGGCTGTTTGTTGGCCAGAGCATAGCAAATTTTGATGCCGAGGACAACCTATCGCGAGACAAGTCTTGTTCTGCACAGCACAACCTTTCTTTGATCCAACGTACCCCATGAAGAGTTGGTCGTCCACCCGGAACTCTTTAGTACAGTCAGGGTAGAACAAGAATGGTATTTTGGGTCCAGATGGTAGAGTCACTCCTCCTCTTCAGAAGGGTGCGGAGGACCCTAGAAGGTGGGAAAGGTGACCGATTGCCCCACGTGGAATGGTGTTACCACTTTTGGTAAAAGAGAGGCTCTAGTGCGAAGTACTAACTTATCAGAGAAGATGGTCAAGTAAGGAGGCCTGGATGACAGAGCCCACAATTCGCTCACCCTTCTGGCATCATTTATTACAACTAAAAAGGCTGTTTTGATGGTAAGCAGCTAGAAAGAGCAGTTGTGCAGAGGTTCGAAAGGAGCACATGTCAGGAAGGTGAGAACCAAATTGAAGTCCCACTGAGCATGATGAATGGGGCAGGTGGGAAAATATGTACAAGCCCCTTAAGAAATCTATTTACAATAGGGGATATAAATGAGGAGGGTTGGTCTGGCAGCCTCAAGAAGGCAGACAAGGGCAAAAGTTACCCCTTAAGAGGGTCCAGAGTAGAGCCTTGCTGGCAAGGGTGAAAAAAAAGTGAAGAACTCGAGGGAGGGAAGCAGAAAGAGGATCAATAGACCTTCCTGTACAATATTTAACAAACTTTTGCCACCATCAGGCGCACACTGTCTTGGTAGAGGGACACATTGCTGCCAAAATAACAGTACTGATTTTGTGAGGAAGGTCAAATGCTGTCAACTGCTGCTGCCCAATCTCCACACAAGAAGGCGTAGAGTTGACTGGTTCGGGTGGTAGACCCTCCCCTGCTGTTGCAACAGAAGATCCACCCTAAGGGGCAGCCTGACCGGAGGATCGATGCTTAGTTGAAGAAGCTCAGGATACCAGACTCTCAGTGCCCAGTCCGGAGCCACAATAATGACATGGGCAGGGTCGCTCCTAATCTTCTTGAGCACTCTGGACAGGAGTGGTATTGGCGGAAAGGCGTACAGGAGGCCCGAACTGCACCAGAGATAAAAAGCGTTGCTCAGCAAATGCCATCTTGAAAACTCCAGCGTGCAAAATTGCTGACATTGCACGTTCTCGGTGGAGGCAAACAAATCTAACCAAGGCTCTCCCCACTTCTGAAAGGCACCTTGTACCACCTCAGGATGGAGACACCATTCATTATCCGCCAGGCATCGACGGATGAGTTTGTCCGCCGTGGAATTCAGGGAACCTACCAGGTGTTAAACTACCAGGGATATGCCCTGCTGTTCCAGCCATGTCCAAAGACGCAGGGCCTTCTGTAAAAGGGTCCACAACCCCACCTGCCTGATTGTTGCAGTACCACATGGTAGTGGTGTGGTCCATGAACACCTGGATCAGCTTTCCTTTGATGTAAGGAAAAAAGGCTTTCAATGGCAAGCAAATCGCTCGGAGCTCCAGCAGGGTTATGTGGAGTACGGATTCCACTGGAGACCAGAGTCCTCTGATCTTCACCTATCCCAGATATCAACCCATCCCAGCAATGACGTGCCTGTCACTACTGTGAAATCTGGTTGGGGAAGGTAGAGAGGTCTGCCTCTGACCCAATTGCGGTTGGTAAGCCACCACTGCAGGTCCTGTGAAGTTCCCTCAGAGATCTGGACCATGTCGGGGAGATTCCACTGATG
Source organism: Lissotriton helveticus (assembly GCF_964261635.1). NCBI lineage: Eukaryota > Metazoa > Chordata > Amphibia > Caudata > Salamandridae > Lissotriton > Lissotriton helveticus. Next base: position 435,476,137 of record NC_136063.1, read on the forward strand.
CTGCGCCCACTGAAACTTCAGGTCGTACTGCAGAGCCCTCATATGCCATCTGGCATGTGTCATTAGTAGGATGCAGGAGTCCATGAAGCCCAGCTGCCTAGAGCCAGTCTCACTGAAATCCTTGATAGAGGCTGAAACATCGGTATCATTGCCAGAATATCCTGGACTCGCCACTCGGGAGTATAGGCCAGAAACAGCACTGTGTTCAGAACAACTTTGATGAAAGGAGCATCTGAGAGGGAGTCAGGTGTAACTTTCCATTGTTGATAGTGAACTTCAGCGAAAGCCCCTGTGCTGGGCTAGGACTAGGCTCCCAGAAGGACATCAGTCAAGGCCTTGCTGTAAGGCAGGAGGGGGTCAGGGGAGGAGACACCAAGCTGCAAGACCTCTGTCAAGATGTTAGTATGGACTCTCACCACCATAAAATATAAAGCACACCCCTCCATAGCCACGATAGGGGGGGGGGGGGAAAGCAGGCCAGAATCTGAGGAGGTATCCAGTCCACTGCGTCCTCATACCAGTCTGTTTCGTGCATTAGCTGGTCTTGTGAAGGGCCCAGCGACCCCTCCCAATCTTTCTCCATTCTTAGCCCCTAAAATAAGGCAGAGGAACCAACCTAAGACCCAAGGGTGCCGTTGGTGCCAGAATTGACATAGATAGGCAACAGTCCAGGTCATCGGGGATAAGAATGGGGCTGGTGGCATCAGGCGTCTCATTGCGGGGGCAGTGCTGGGGAAGGTCGCAGGGCTACGATCGGTGCCGATCCGAATCTGCTACTGGATCCATTCCTCTCAACCGGGAAGGAGATCTCCGGGACAAACGACGTGGAGTCTACCGCTGGGCTGCAAACCGCTTTAGGGACCGCGCTCTCAAAGACTTCGAAGCCATAGTTCGGGAGTCGGAGCACCGTCACCGGCATGGCGCGATGGAAGGCGCCACAAGATATGAATCTAGAGGTCTTCTTCAAAATTGAGGAAAAAATACAAACACCAAAAAATAGTCAACAAAACATCAAAAAATGCCTGTCAAAAAGTGACAGAAGGTAGCTCCCTTCACGGGTCTGCGCTAGCTGGCACAGAAAGAAAAGAACTGGCAGCGCACCAAGGTGGTGCCTATATAGGTGACACAGATGTCGCCTCCATTGGGGACGCCAACGTCACGCAGAGCCTACCGATGCCACCTATTGGCACGCAAGTGTATTCCGGTAAAGTATTCCAGATCCAACCGGACGCCTGGGAAATTGTAAGGTAAGGAGTCTGCTGCTGATGTCTCTATCAGATAACTCACTATGAGCTCTGCATGTGTCAGCATGGCTTATACGCTGCTTAACATGGCGTGTCAAGGCACTTTAGAAGCTACTTGGTAAGACCCATCTGCCTGAGTTTCCATTCCTTGAAGCTCAAATCCCTGCAGCAATTCCATCCTCAGTGCTCTGGGATCCTAGGATGTGCTCTCATAGTCCCTGCACTCAGGCTCTTTACTGAATGGGCTGAATAGTGTGTGCAGCTGAGCAGCTGCCCTCCAGCTAGTCCCAAGACATGGTCCGGCCGAACTTCTCATAGAGTCAGGGTCAGGTGCTGTGGCAAAGGAGCCAATCGTGTGTTTTAAACAAATTAGGAAATCACCAGACATGCCATTTTCAAAACAGCACCTCTGCATGGAATCCCTCAGCAGTTGCAAGTGCATTTAATCAGTGTTTGTAGGTTAAAGATGCTAATGAGGAGGCCTCCTGACGCATGCATCATGTAGTACCATTGATGCTCTGAATTTGCTATTAGGACTGTTCATGAAGGCTTGCAGTTTGGCCAATGATGCCCACTGATGAATACTAAGCTCACTGTTGCACGCACTGTTATCCTCCATTATTACTAGGATGACTGATGCATGCCCTTTGTGAAGCCACTGACAATTATTGTCTGTCATTCGTTTATGGACTTTACCCTAACAAGGTAAATTCACGCATTTCTTATGTACGCCCACCAACATGTTACAAAACCCACAGATGCACATAACAAACACCTTTATTAATTCGATTTTCACTTAAAACCTGCACAAGTATGAAAATGTTATCTTGAAGGGAGGAAAACATATTTTTCTAACCAGACACGCTCGTCCGACATTGATGTTTCACTCAGGTGAAGCTCATGGTTATGTATACCAATATATTAGAACTAGGTGTTCAAATCAATTGCACCAAGACTGCCACCATGTTCTACAGTAGATTTATAGACGTTGATATAGACCGTGAGACCAATAACAGATATTTTCAAAGGTGAGGCAATTAACCTTAAGGACAAGCCTCCCAGAGCAGGGTGAGAGACAAAGAACTATACCTTACAACTTAAATGAAATTCAGAATCGAAGGAAGAGCAGAAAGATCCAGGTGGAGAGGGTGATATGTCAGAGTGAAAAGATCAAAGAAAACACAGTAAGGGAGTGAGGGCGAGGAAAGGAAAAAAGTAAGGAGCCAGTGTTTCTGGACAAGTTAAATAGGAGAAGAAGAATACTGGGACTCAGGAGGAAAATTAGAACAGGGAAATGGATTTAAAAATCAACCTAAAGATCCAAAAGATAGGTGTTTAGTTCTTTATGGAATTGAAGGAGGTGTTCAATACACCAAAGTTTTTTGTGGAAAGAATTTCGAAAATATGGAGCTGCATATGAGGAAGAATTCGTGGCAACTTAGTGGGATTTGAACTTCTTTGTTTCAAGTCTTAAGTTGTTTTTGAGCCTGAAGATTGAGATCCCACCCAGATAAAGGCAGCTGACAAGCAAGATGGTTTTAACATGTGAATAGAATTGACCATGATACAGACAAGTTTAAACTTAATTCTACCCTTGACTGGAGGACAGTATAATGCACGATAAATAGGTGAGATATGGTGGGATTTCTTGGCTCCAGAAATTAGTCTGGCAGCAGAGTTCATTAAAGTTTTTGGGAAGCCAAGGTGGTATTTTGGGTGCCTGTCTGAACTGAGATCCCATAGCCCAGCTGTGTGATGACAATACTTTGGGGGGGCTCTACGAAAACTTTAGGTTGGAGCAGGTGTTTTCATTTTACAAGGAAAAGAAAATTGCTCTTGCTGATTTTAATGTGTGATAACATGGCCCAGTGGAAGTCTGGCCAGATGCCCAAAGACCTAGCTTCAGAGGTCAGTGTGGGGAGCAGTCAGTAAAGCGCAGCTCCAATAGTCACTTGTGGTTACATTTAGATTCATGGCAGTGTCAAAGGATGATGAATTCCGTCTTGCCGGGGTTCAGTTTTAGAAAGTTTGATAACCTGTTGTGAAGTTTGGAAAGCCAATTTTTGAGAACACAAATGTCAAAGGGATAAACGGAGATGTTTAGAAACACTGGAGGGTTGCAAACACATGTTGCACTTGGAAGACATGTGGTATTAAAACAGCATCACAATATTAGGTAGTGTTGAGACTAGAATGTCCCCTGCATGGTGTACAGTTGTGTAACCCTACCTTGAGGGCCCAACTGAGAGTATCGGAGTTCCTGTTTTTTTTGTTTTGTTATAAGCATCACATTGATCTACCAAGACATGAATGACCTCCTGGATCTGTGAGGTGCCCTGGAGCCCATCATATGTTGAATTACTGTGCAGCCACAGCTAGTGTGTGGTGTGCATGACAGCCAATTTTCCGGAAGGGAGACGATAAAACCAGGAGTCTTGCCTTTTTGCAGGAGTGGACCCTCTAACTTGAAGCAAAACTGCTGTTGAAAGAAGGAAGCAGTATGCCAACCCTGCAGAGCTATGATGGATCGGAAGTGGCAGAGAAGCCTGACCCCCAGTGGTGTGGGTTTTACAGCTGAAGAAAGATTTAGGAGAGAGATCTGTGGGTCCAGAGAAGTACGGAGGGCAGTCTCTTCACCTGAACAGTGTCAGGCAGGAACCATGTCAACAAGTGTGCTGAGCAAATGATGCTACAACAGAGAAGTGTGCCCTAGTGGACAGTGTTGCTGCACCAGAGAAGTGTGTCCGAGTGGATTAAACCCCTGCACAAAAGAAGGAGGCCTGAGCAGTCTGTACCATTATACAAGAGAAATGGCCCGAGCAAATAATACCGCTTCATTCCCAAAACTGTGTCCGAGGTGACATTATGCTACTCTAATGACTGTGCCAAGGCTGACCATGACTTCTGGCCTCCATAGCCCACCCCTGACTCGCCGAAGACTTGAAGCAGGTTGACCATAAAAACTGCACTGCAGCAAGAGGAATCTCCAGCTGGTTTATCTTCTCCCGAAAGAAGCAGCACGAAGATTGCATGCTGTGGGTCCTCGCTGGCCTTCAAAAAGTGCTGCTGCTGTGGGGTGAACTAAGAAACTAAGATGGTTTTTAAATGACTGAGTGCATGAAATATAACAAGAGGGAGTCTACACTTGAGCCTTGATACCAGCCCCAGAAAACGAACCTGTGGGACCTGCTTAGGACCAAAAAGGATGGACACCTAGGAGAGGGGAATCGGGACCATAGGCGCCGTGCCCCAACTCCACTAAAGTAATTATAATAGTATCCCGTTGTGTGTAGTACTTAGTTTTATGTGTGTATTAAATTGCTTTACTTTATGAAAGGAAAGCACTGGCTTGGACAATCTGTTATTGCACTGCTGAGTGACTGGTGGTGGATTTTTGAGCTTGCACATCGCCAGACTATTTCCCTCAGAAGCCTGTGACTGCTCGCCACTGCTACCACAGAGAGGCATGTGCTGAAGGCATTGTTCTTGGCCCCGTTTGGCAAAGCCATAGTAAGAAGGCCCCTGGAACAGCCGAGGCAACAACCCCAACCCCATCCCCAACAAAAGTGGTTTGACAGCATGCGTTCTCACAAACATTAGCTTCCTAATTTTTTTCTTTTTTTTTTTTTTAAATCTCTTTATTAGCATCAGATTGGTCCGTGCAAGCATACAAGTACACAGTAAATTGTTGACAATGAAAACGTTAACGTTCATTATACAAAGGAAGTAAATGGATGACTAGACCAATGACATTACAAGCAGTGTAACACATTCTAAAATCTTATTTTCACTTTTCCATATCTGAAGGAAAATTGCACACGCGGAAGGATGGCACAAAGAGATAAAACCTTCTACAAACAAAACGAAAACAAGTGAGCCTTCGTGACAGAGAGAGCGGCAAGCAATACACCTATTGACTAGTAAGATGGCATAACCAGAGGCATAGGCAGACGAGGGTAGGTAAAACGACAAGTGTAAAGACTAGGGTGAAGCAACCACTCCAGCCGGGGCAAGGTGTGTAAGGGAACTGAAGAGGGAGACGTCCCGGACCCAACCAGCATACAGTCCAAAATCAGCAGCTCACGCATAACCCACTTCAGTAGTGTGTGGACGCTAAGCCCTGCATACCTCAATAGGCAGCGCACTGGCAGTTCGGCTAAAATCACCTAGCCCACGCCTTCTGGGACAATAGAGCTAGCAGCCTGGGAGTGTGTATCCCGTGTAATCTTGCTAATATACTGTCGGTATGGGCCCCAGATGTCGATTGGGCGTGAGGCTGTAGGGATCTGGGTGGAGTATTCCACACTATTGGTATTGCATTGGGCAAGGCTGCGCATCCAAGTCGTGGAATCAGGGATTCGCCTGGACCCCCAAAGTAAAGCAATTTCCCTTTTCGCCAGCAAGAAACCTATGGCGGCAAGCTTACGCGTGGTCCGGGGGAACTCAGCGACATAGCCAAGCAGTGCAATCTCCGGCTTATGTTGCAATTCGCACTCTAGAATGTCTCCCAAGATGTGGTGTACCTGTAGCCAGTAGGTGTGCAATTTCGGACAGGTCCATGTGAGATGTGCAAAATCGGCATGGGGAGCTTTGCATTTAGGGCAGTGATGAGGTCTGTTTGGGTCGATTCTGTGGGCCAGCGCCGGTGTGAAGTATAGTCGCCTCAAAAATTTGAAATGAATTAGCTTATGTCTACTGTTGACAGAGACCTCTTTAGTGGAGCAGCAACAGGCATCCCATTGGGCATCCGTGATGGGGCCACCCAAATCAAGTTCCCACGCCGCACGAACCTTCGCATCCGAAGCCGGGAGGGCCGCCATACAAAGTCCATACAACCTGGAGACCATATGGGCTCCCGTTTGCGACTGGAGTAGGAAAGTCAGTGCTGCCATTTCATCCGGCGGCAATGGGAACGATGGAAACTGCGCTCTAAGCATGGACCTCATCCTGGTCAGGACAAAGGAATCCATAAACGTCCGGTCCGTGAACCGTGGATCCTCGGACACAGAAAAAACATGTCCGTCCGGGAGCAGATCCCCTATTGTGGTGAGCTGGTATTCGGACAGCGTTCTGCAGACCACCGCCTCCGCAGTGATGGGGAGCCAGTGAGGGTTAGGTAATGGAAGAGCCGGGGAGTACAGTACGTCCAGCTGGAGCAGTCTACGCAACTGCATCCAGGCCCATGATGTAGTGGACACAGTTTGTATGTCAAGTGGGTCACGTGGTAAGCCTCTGGGCAAGATCGAGTTGAGGGTAAGTGGTAGTACCAAGTCCGCTTCAGGTCTCAAATACGGGATCCGAGCGTCCGGATGGAACCAAGGATGCGCATAGGCGCACTGCGCGACTAGGTAGTAAATATAAAAGTCTGGCAATCCAAAGCCACCCCGTTCATAAGGCAGCGTTAAGATGCGCCAAGAAACTCGCGGATTCTTATCCCCCCACACTAAACGCAACAACAATGAGCGGAGTTGGGTGAAAAAGATTCGAGTGAGCGGGATCGGTATGTTATTAAATAAATGCAGAAAACGGGGAAGTATAATCATTTTAATTATGGCGATACGGCCGGCCATCGAGATAGGGAGGCGAATCCAACGTGTAATATTATCCTCCAGAAAGTCTAACGCCTGTCCGTAATTAAGACGAATCATGGATACCGTGTCTAGATGAATGTGGATACCCAGATATTTCACCGATTCAGTATTCCATTCCAGCGGGAACGGGCAGTCCCAGCGGGCAGTGGAGGGGGTGAGCGGAAAGATCTCAGATTTATGCCAATTAATACGAAGGCCGGAGTACCTCCCAAAGCGTTCCACCTCAAGCAGCAAAGGCGACAGGTTGGTCTCCGGAGACCTGACATATAGAATGGTATCATCAGCGTAAAGGGAGATGAGTAACGGGCCCGTCCGGAACTGGAGCCCGCGGTGCAGGTGGAGCTCCTGAAAGTGTCGTACCAAGGGGTCCATGGCCAGGATATATAACAGGGGGGACAGGGGACATCCCTGTCTGGTTCCCCGGGAAAGAGGGAAGCTATCAGAGAGCGTGCCATTAAGGCGCAGCCTCGCTCTGGGGGCAGTATAAAGCAGCTCGACCGTGGAGACTAACAAGGACGGCATGCCCATGCGGTGCATGACAGACAGAAAAAACGACCATTCTAAGGAGTCAAATGCCTTCTCGGCGTCTAGAAACACCGCAGCTGCCGGCGTATCTGGCTCAATCTTGTGAAGGACAGAAAACAGCGTCCGCAGATTGAAGGAGGTGGATCTATGGGGAACGAATCCGGACTGGGCTGGCGAAATGATAGATTCCATAAGTAAAGATAGTCGAGTGGCAAGGACTTTCGCCAAAATCTTATAGTCAAGATTGAGTAGGGAAAGGGGCCTGTAGGAACCGCACCTAGTGGGGTACCGACCCGGTTTGGGAAGTAAGATGATAACTGCCTCCCGCAATGTGGGCGGCAGAATCCCCGTCTCGAGTGACTCCGCATACACCTCGATCAGGCGAGGTACCAGTTCCTCCTTGTACTCCTTGTACTCCTTATAAAAGTCAGCCGAAAAGCCATCCAGACCCGGCGCCGAGGAGCCCTTTAACGCATCAATGGCTTCCACAACGCTGTCCGGTTCAATAGGCATCGCCAGAAATTCCTGCATATGTTTTTCCAGGAACACCATAGAGATTTCGTTAATATAGGGGCCAGGGTCGCGACAGTCAGCCGACAGACCAGAGGTGTACAATTCCTTGTAGTAGGATAGGAAGGCATCGCAAATGGCAGGGGTGGTCTGATGACCAACACCTAGATCATCTACCATGTCAGAGATGAATGAAGCCTGGCGGGGGGGACGAAGCAAATGGGCCAAGAGCTTGCCAGGCCTGTCACCTTCACCATATTGCCTAGCCGAGTGTTGTGTGCAGAGATATGCCAGTTCCCTGTCTGCAGTGTCTCTGAATTCTTGCAGTAGTGTCAACCTTTTCGCCTCTACCCCACCATCCGTGTCAATGAGCGTGTTAGTGTCCAATGCAGCAATGTCCTTCTCAATACGGGTCAGGGAGGCACGGATGTCGCGCAAAGCCCCTACATGTTTGTTGATGCAAACCCCCCTAATAGTGGCCTTGAATCCCTCCCACAATGTAGGCCAAGTGTCCACTGTGCCCTCGTTGAACTCAAAATACTCCTCTATGGCAATACGAATGTCTTCCTTGAAGACCGGGTCAGATAACGCCTTGCCAGGAAAACGCCATTGTCTCTCATACCCTCCCAACCTGGGGATCAGTAGGGTCAGCACTATGGGAGAGTGATCAGACAGAGTGCGCGGGAGTGTCAAATGGTCACTTACCCAACCGGCCACCCCTGGGGAAAGGAGCCAGTAGTCTATTCTGGTACTAGTGTTGTGATACCCCGAGTGGTGGGTGTAGATGGGTGCGGTGGAGTGTAAACGGGCCTCAATGTCAATCAGTGAGTAGTGAGCGCACACATCCGCCAGCACAGCACGGGAGCGGGGCTTACAATCTGGGGAAGAGGAGGTGCTGTCCCTGACAGGGGTCATGAGCAGGTTAAAGTCACCCCCCATTATCATCATATCAGTGTCTAATCGCAGCAGAACATCCTGGAGACCCTGGAAGAAGGCAGGGGAGTCCGAATTGGGGCCATAAACTCCAACAAAGGTGACCTTAAAGCCCTGAAGCACCCCCGTAACCACAACATACCTGCCATCTACATCTAATACACTGTCTGAGAGCACGAATGGAACGCGTCGATGTATCAAGATCGCAACCCCCCTTGCATATCTGCTATAGCTAGAAAAAAATCTGTGCGTGCCCCAGCTTTTCGCAAAGGAGGAAGAGTCAGCACCCACTAGGTGTGTCTCCTGCAGAAATAAGACATCCACCCCATGTCGCGCTGCATAGTTTAGAACTTGTCGCCTTTTCCTCGTGTCATTTAAACCCCGGACATTCCAAGACATGGAGGTAAGTCTGGAAGGACCAGACTGCTGCCCTAATTTAGCCATTCAAACTCGGTGGAATCGTAAGAAAACATGTGTGTGTGGATCCGCCAGCTCCCTCCCGCAAAATAGGCATCACTCAAATAGAAAAACAGTGCGTATGCACAAACAACAGAACCAAAGCATAAACAAACCCATCCCAACCACCCACCACCCAGCCACTCCTTAAGCCCAAGGAGGCTAATCCCACCCCTCCGGAGACAATCTAGAGCAACAAACAACAACAGTTGTCCACTAATGTACCTGTAAAATAAAGACAACGTTAGAGAAAAGTACAATACGGCTCGCGCCATGGGGGTAGGCGACGCTCCGCCATGCGAGAACCACAATCGGGGCAACGTTCAATTGTCAGCAATTATGAAAAAGCACTGCAAAAAAAAAAATAACAGTATTGTCAGATGCAGAATACTGAGGCAAACAGCCTGGCACGAAAAGATGGGGAGGAGATAAGTCAACCCTGTCCGGTTTCATTAAACAGGTCAGCACTAGCCTGCGAGTCAGTGCGTGGCGGAGACCGTTGAGCATCATCTGATTTTCGAGGAGACCCTCTGTTTTTGTAGGCTCGACAAAATTTCTGTGCCTCCGCAGGGGAGTCAAAAATGCGAAACCTGCCATCCACGTCCACCCTTAGCCTGGCAGGATACAGCCAGTTTGCGCAATGCAGCCTTGACACCAGTGTACTTACGGCGCGCATCTTGGACTATGATGGTGAAGTCCGGGTAGAAAGAGAGCACATCTCCCTGCCACTGAACCTCGCCCGCCTCCCTGGCAGCCTTCAGCGCCGCATCTCTGTCCCTGAAGTTCATGAGCCTGGCAATAATGGGCCGGGGCGGCAGGCCAGGGTTAGGTCGGGGCCCCAGCGATCTGTGTGCGCGTTCAACCACGAAGCCAGCGGTAAACGTGTCTCGGCCAAAAAGTTCGATCAGGAGGTGTTCCACAAAAGTGTCAAAGCGTCCGGTAGCTGTCCTCTCCGCGACGCCAATTATTCGGATATTATTGCGCCTACTGCGCGCTTCTAAATCCTCGTTCTTAATTGCGACGTCTTTAAGGATCTTCTCCACTCGTTCCAACCTTTTCAGCGTCGACGCAGCTCCATCCTCGATGTCGGAAACTCTGGATTCCGCCAGGTCCAGGCGCCTATCGTGCAGTTGGATCGTCGCGCCCATGTCCGCCATTTTCTTTTCGAGGGTATCAAAGCGAGAATCCAAGGCCTTGAATCCAGCCCGCATCTCACCCATCATTTCAGCGACCATACCCGCAGTGTCTCTCGCCGCCACCTGGCCCCCAGTGTCCGCCTCCGCTGCTGGCGAAACCGCAGAAGCACGGACGGGCGCTGAACTGAAGGTAAGTCTCTTCTGGGTAACATCCTTCTTCACCATGTTGGAAGCAACGTCCGACAAATCACCAGTGGCACAGGACTCTACGACTACAGCGACACCCAGAGAGTCAAGCACAGTGACAGGGTACCCCAGCAGCAAGGCGGTCAGGTCGGGACCAGAGGATTAGGGGTACTCGTTGTTCCTCCGCCCCAGGGCTGAGTCACGCTGCAGGAGCCCACGAGTCGCCAAGGCAGTTGCACACAGGACGGCAGGGTATGAATCCGGCTGGAGTAATGTGCCAGAGGTCAAGAAGTAGGGTCAGCAGGTGGCCGCGGCAACCACTCGGCAGCAGCCGGCGGATCAAGGGGCCCGCCAAGACAGGCAGCCAATGGTGGTGTAGTGGGGGGACCAGGTAGGCAAGGCCTCGAGGCAAAAGCAGCACAAATGGGCGAGGTCCCGCAGGTCATGCAGCCAGCGCCGGCCACGAGGAGTTGCACAGGCGTCCGATAATCAAGGTCACCGCATCAGCAGGAGTGCAGGAGAGTTTGTAAGTCCTGGGTCTGCAGGGGGACAGGCGCAGGTCTGGGGTGCACGGTAGCGGTGGGGGCAAAGGTGGCAGGCCCCCACCGAATGCAGCGATGCCAGGCCGTCCGCAGAGCGCCCAATAGCCCGCCGGCCACACCCCTCGCCAATCACCCCCCAACCCCGGAGCCCGCCGCCCGCGCTCCCCGCTCGCCGCCGCACTTCCCGGGCAGTCCCCGAAAATCGAGGCCCCGGCTCCCAAGGCCGGACCAGGCCGCAAGTGCCGGTCGCGCACCGAGGGGCCGCACCTCCACCCACGGACACCACCGGGGCCGAGCAGCGGACCTGGGAGAGCACAACAGCGGCCCCAGGGCCGAGGGGGACAGCAAGGGGGCAATCAGGAGACTCACCAGGCGCTCCGGAGCTGCAATGTAACGGCCCACGAGGCACAGCCGGCCTCAGCACCTCTCAGCTGTTCCGACCTTTCACGTCGTCCCCCGTCCTCCAGACTAGGCAGGCTGCATCAGGTGGCTTCAGGGATCAGTTGCAGGCATAATCCGACCCCAGCGCAGCGCCGGATCACTTGCGAACGGCCCCGTTCATTTCTCGCCCGGCGGAGCTCTACAGTCAGGCGGCCATTTCGTTCGCCTGCGTAGCCACGCCCCAGCTTCCTAATTTTTCACCTGAGATTAGAGTAAAACATTAATGAAAGAGCTCCAAAAAGTTATGAAATGAAAGAAAAAGACAAGCTACCCTAGGTCACGTGTCGACAACTGCCAGAAGAACTCCAGCGCACGTGTAATATTTTTCTTGTATTTTCAGTGGTTAGTTGAGTGGCTAGTTAGCTAAGTCACCAGGACATTTCCCTTTCATTTAGTCTCCACCCTGCCGAAAATGAAATTCGATGCGGGGAGTAGCTCGGATGTGCTGGGTCACACGCTCTTTAACAACAGGAAATTGACCTGCAGGGGTTAAACTTTATTCACCCATGATCTTAAGACAGGAGGCTGCTTCCTATGCGTCCAGCTGCTCAGTACATGTACTTCGGCTCTAATTTATCTCATGTACCAAGGACATCCCTTGATGATCAGGAGGCAGAACTAATCTCCACGGACCACCATTAACATCTACTGGGAGGCTTATCTTCCTTCCAACAAGCAGTGGACGCCACTGTCTGCCCATCCTCCCTATAGCAAGCGTCAACAGGCTAAAGCCTTAAAATCTCCACAGAACAAACACCGATTGCCTAACTAGAAATGTGGAAACCGTGCACAGGAATTGAATACCTTGGCGAACTTGACAAAAACAAGGGCAGACAGGCTTGTCTGTAAACAGATCACACATTAAGTGGAAGCAATGTTGGCAGATTAAACTGCAACGCCCTGCAGCGCTTATCTAAACGTCTCTGCTTCCAAATCCTGCTCCCCCGCCTGACAAGAACACAGAAAAACAAAAAACAAAAGAAAAGCACGTGCCTGGAGCCCAACAATGAAAACAGGCATCTATTGACTTGCGTGCCTGCAGTTCAAGTTAACTAATAAGCAAACATATTAGGGTAGAATACAATATAGTGATACAATTACATTTTTTGACATAGCTGGGATTCCCTCGCACTACAAAAATAACTATGTGTTCGAGATCCTCAAACAGAGAGGATCTAGAGATGGGAGCAAAGTTTCCAACCAAGAAAGGGGTAGTAAAGTGTTAACAAGATGGGATTTAACTCCGACAAGGACTGGCAGGGCAGATAGGTCTGGCCTCGGTAAGGTGGTGTGATAATGATTTTAAAAGCAAGCATATGACAAAACAAAAAATAAAAACAGAAAGAACCATTGTATATAAATGTTTCTAGAACTGTAATGGTGTCCCCCTGCAGACAGGTTTTTTTAGGATTAGAACTCTTTTTGGTTTAAAGCACATCACAGGAGAATAGGATTCTTCTTGGCCCAAGGAAGAGATACTATTGAATTATTTGAGCCCAAAGATAGAATGTAAACACACATGAAGTAAAACAATAAAAAGCATTGTCAAAGTAAAGTATTGGCCCACCTACCTTGGCACTAAGGGGTCTACTTTTAAAGAGGATGTGCACAGGTCAGCAAGCAAAATGCTGCCACTTACAAGGCCAGGGAGTCAAAAGCTGAAGTAAGTTGACCCACTGCCCCATGCTGTAATCAAATGCGAATAACAGATGAATTAAAGCCATAGGAGCCTGATTCCTGCACAAGTGTGTAAAAACCTATTTTCTCAGGGATTAGATTTATAAGTGGGGCGATGCCTATTATACTCGAAAATAAGCAGCGGTGAGGCAGACATCATTATTTCATATATTTAACAGCTGAAATGCGCCTGGAAAACACGGAGACATGCAAGAAGCACCAAAATGTACATTTTATACCCAATCTTCAGGGAAAACTCCTAACAGGCAATACTTATTTCTAAACATCTCGGTGCCTAATCTTCTGGGATGTGATCATTATCTTGTGTGACCCCCAAGAACAATTCATAATCAGGCACCCAAGTGTTATACGGTGGTTCCTACAAATATAGCAGGACTGTGTATTAGACCAACACAAACTTCAGAATATAGGGAATCAGTCTACAGATATCAGTGAGTGTTGGTGGGTTTCGGGTAGCTCACATCTAATCACTAAACCAGCCCGGGTAACAGATGGTGTTGGCAACCTCGAAGAGGACACTGATTCCCATGGAATCAGTGTAAACCGATCTAACCCTTTCATTTGTCCCTCTTGCATACCAAAGGTAAACACATGAAAGATACGAAAATGCATGTCCAAACTTTTATTGAAATAACTGCATTCTCACATAAAAAGCACAAGTTGCGGTTATCAGAAACATGAGACATGTTACTGTAGTCAGCTTTGTTAGAATGAATGGTAAAAAGTATAAACAATTTAACCATGTTAATTTTTGCTATTGTTTACCTTCTCCTATCTGTGCCTACACCTTATTAAAAAGAACATAGTGATAACATTGTTCTGCCACCTCAATTAGGGTAGTCTAACCCCCATACCTTGGTCTTAGGTGTCAGGCAGCCAGTTGCAGTGTGCAGGTTATCTTCCTTAGCAGGATGGAGGTTGGGGTCAGCAGGGCTGTAGCTCAGTCACTGTCTGCAGCAATTCTGTGATAATTACCAGCATTGAAATGCTCCTCTCAAAGAGTTGTATTACAGAAGCTGTTCATATAATAAAATGCTATTCTTATCAACTGTGGCAGAGGCGCAGAGCAGCTCATTTGGTTATGTCTAGCTAAAATAAAGTGTCTCCTAATGAGCACAGAAAGAAAACAGTGGCATCGTTTTCTTCATGTATGACCCTAGAACTAACTACAGGGCATCAGTGCCTATTGCAAATACACATACAGCACATTCACATGTTAGCAGCATAGTGTGGCAAATGGCACCATGAGAAAGATGTCAACTTCAGAAGTTAAATATAAGATGGGGAATACATGCAAGCAACCTCACACAAGTATATATACATTTAATTTTATTCAAGCTTTTTTTATTGCATGATGCTGGTGAGATAGCTGCATCAATCTCTTGGCCAAACCTTAATCAAAAATAATCTATCTAGGGTATATAAAGGTTAACAGTGCAGTGATTATATGGTAGAAACTTGACTTTACAGCCAAGGACTTAGCATAGCTTACGGAAAAAAGGGTGTAGAGCCACCTCTGGGTTTTTAATTACGTAGGCTACAGCAAGACACCACAGTTAAGATTCGACATGGATCCATTGGGGAGAAGACTCGGTCCATTTAATCCATGGATGATGTCTGTCAATGATATATACCTGCCCCATTTTTAGGTCTCGCCTACGCAGCGCGCAAGCACTCTTTTGGGGATCTTTTGGAATCACTACAGGCTTTCCTTCAAACGTATGCATGTTTTGCGCTGTTTGAGATTAGTCCTCTTGCATGTCTGGCGTTTACCTTGCGGGAGCGAGGAGGGTTCCATTTGTTACCAATTATCGCCTGCTGCTGCTCGCTCTCGCAAGTTAAAAGCAAGACATGCCCTCAGTGTCTACAGGCATTCAGTATCCTGTTACAAATTAATTTACTGCCCTCTTCCCTTGGGATGTGTTTACAGTTACATTGCTGATTAAACACATGTCCGTAGTCTGCAGATTTGAGATGGCTTCTATCGCGTACTGTTTCTGGGACCTTTAGACTTGCTTTTCATTTAAAAAAAAAAACTCGTCCCTCGAGTTACCAGCGCGCGCACACATGTCCTTAGTCTGCAGATTTTAGATGGCGCGTGTAATTTCTTGAAGGGCTCACGCATTAACTCCTTCGCGCCACACGAAAGTGGCTGCGGGGCCGCACTTGTCTTTCAGTGCTTGTTTCACTGTGGGATTCTTTAAAAGGGGAATGGGGAGGAAAGGATGTGTGCGCTTAGCCTGCATGAGAAAGTCCCTGGAAGATTAGCATCTCCACCCCCCT